>NC_052023.1:29716402-30321224 GCF_015832195.1 Motacilla alba alba
AAAAGCTGCAGTTAAAGCCCTTTAGTTTTTTAGTTAGTTAGCATACATGGTTCTCCAAAATGAGGCTGATTGTGTTATGTCCAAAAAGGAGGCAGAGGAGTCCAATAGAATGAAGCATGGGCATTTCCCGTGGGCTCTCTCAAAACTGTTAGAAGACACAGCCTCCTTTTTATCCTAATTTCTCAGCAGCATTTCTCTCTTTCCCTTGAAAGGTACTTCCCCAATCACTTAACAGACCCCCTTTCTAATGTGTACACCCCCACACCTTTTTTCTTTTTCCTTGTGTCTCTGTTCTTTTTCTGTAAATCGAGGGATTTAGCACAGTCTTGAGCAAGTAACGGTCTGTGTCAATTAGTGGAATTCCAAAGGAATTTATGGCTCCCCCTCCACTTCTTCTTTCACCTCTCAGTATTTGCCCTTAACTACCATCAGGCCCACGGTTTTGCGGTCCTCATTCCCTCCAACTGGGTTCCGGAACGGCACATGACAGATATATTGCCCCAGTTTTCATATCACACGGGGGACGCAGAAAGCGGGGAAAGGGGGACTTTTGAGCTATCGAGGCCAGAGCTCCCGCTCCCCCTCAGACCCGCCGGGGTCCGGCGGCCGCGTCCCGCCGCCGGGGGGGCCCCGCTGCGGCCGCTGCCCGCTCGCCCCCGCGCCCCGCGGGCTGTCACGCACTGTGGAACTCGGCCGCCTTGGTGCCGCGGACGATGTCCCGCTGCTCGCCGCCGCCCGGGCGCTGCAGGCGCACCAGGATGTACTTGAAGGTGCCCTCGGGGTCGATCTCCACGTCCCGCACGGCCGCCATGGCGCCGCCGCCGCGGGGGCGGGAAGGCGGCGGGGCGGGGCGGGCGCCATGGCGGCCGTGAGGCGGGACGGGCTGTGAGGCGTGAGGGGACGGGCGGCAGCGGCCGCGCTGCTCCTTGAGGGGCCCGCTGATAAAAACGTGCCGAGTTCTGTCGTTAGGTCGAGTCGCAGAGCTGCACTTCTGCAGATCACTCGTGTCGTGGTAGCCACATACGGCCTTAAAAATAGCAGCACAGCATCTGCTTAAAGATAAGTAAATGACCGTTTCTGTGGTTGCAATGAAACACCAAGGTGGTTTTGTTACAGAGTCTGACAACAAATCCCCAAGTCAAGAGAAGCACTAAACCAATATAATTAATATTTTAACTTCCGACCTGGGACTGAGGTTATCTGAGCCTCGGGGTCTCTCCCTGACAGAAGCACTCATGGCAATAAAACTCTGCTTTTACCTGATGCTCCTCTGTGAGCATCAAGGCACCAAAAGCAGAGAAATGAAGTATTTTTCATAGACTACAAGAGCAGGAGTCGACCACTGCCTCTAACACTAAAGTGCCCTTCAGAGAGCTCTTGTCCTGCATCCCTCCCTTTGCAACCGTGGACTCTTCTCCATTGTCCTTAAGCTGGGACTTTGTAGATGGCACCTACAGGGCCAAGGCAAAGCAAGGTGTTCGTGCCAGAGCAGAGGGTCACAGGGAGGCTGGTAGCTCTAACAGCCAATATTCCACAGGTTATGTTTTACTGAAGCTGAATAAGAAATACAATACAATACCTCGTGGTTGCCTAATTGTATAGGTGCACCTGATGATTTAGGCAAGCCCCACACGAATTGACCATACAGTCACAGATGTGTAGAATGAATAATTTCATAGAATCACTGAATGGTTGAGGTTAAAAGGGACTTTAAAGACCCTTTATTCCTAACCCTTGCTACGAACAGGGACACCTTCCACCATCCCAGGTTGCTCCGAGCCCCATCCAACCTGGCCTTGAACACTTCTAGAGATGGGGCATCCACAGCATCTCTGGGCAACCTGTGCCCGAGTCCCATCACCCTCACAGTGAAGAACTTCCTTCCCCTATCTAATCTATACATATTTTCTTTCAATTTAAAGCCATCCCCTTTTGTTACCACTTCACTGAAGACTAAATCTGTAATATTTACCAAAGGAAAAATAATTGCTTTCATGCAGTGCTGAAGTAAGAGCATAGTTTGTATCAAGTGTTTACTCCAAAATTAGGAAAATTTCAGATTTTAAAGACTAGAATTTTTTTTAAAGTTTCAAAACATCAGGCACTTCCACATAACTACATTTTAAATTGCACTGTAGATAATTTCTTACTAAATTATTTTATTCTTTTCATACATACAAGTATTTAAGTTATTGTTGAAATGAATTTCTCCATCAATAATAGCTTTAAAATCTAAAACTAGTACTTGAATACTTTCTCTAAATACACAAAATGCTATATAATTTATGATATAATGAAAAAAATCAGTAAAACAGAGGCAGAGTACAGATCCTCTAAATATAGTATTTAGAGATACTGCAAAGGTAAATGTAAATTGGTGGTTCATTAGACTATTTTGAGATTTGTTACTTTACAACTAAAGCGGCTTCCTGAGCCACTTTATTCATTGCAATAAATGGTAATTTTAAAAAAAAAATCAAGCATTTTGTTATTTCAGAGACTGTTGCTAGTTACCTCGGCTGTGCACAGAGCAAGAGCAAACCTGGGAGGAAAAAATGCCCAGAGCCCTAGGGAGCTAAATCCTTACTAACTAAATTTAAGGGGTGAAGAGGTGTGAAGGGCTTTAAGTAGAAACCAAGCTCCTGCCTCAGCTGTTCTGGATTTTCAAGGCAGTCAGAAAAAGCGATAAAATCTCTGCCTGTTTAGGATAATGAAGCTTAGAGAGTCTTGTGGAGTTGAGGTGGTTGCCTAAGCTTGCTTTGTCTAGCACTAAAGGCTGGTAGGATTAGTGCTTTAAGTTTGTTTCCAGTAATCTAGGAAGGTGTGGTTTGGTTGTGGTTGGTTACTTTGTTTACCAATCTACCCTAATATGTCATGTTCTGATTTATCCTGTACTAACAAAGTGTTACGGAGGTTGTTTGTTTGCACGAACTCCATTTTTTCTTTTTCACTGGAATGGTTTCCTTCATTTCCTCAAGCACAGAAATCTGTTGCGTGGCTGTGAAAACCTTTATTGCCCCATTTCAGTTATGATGCACGACAGGAACCAGCAACAAACAATAGTGGTGAGGATGGCAAAGGAAATACTTGTGGCATACCTTAGAAGCTAAACTTGAAAGGAATTTGCTCTCAAAAAGGAGGACAGGCATCAGGCTTCACCCTACATGAGTTTGACCAGATAACTTTGTGATTTAGTAATAGTCCCAGCAGAGCTTTGTCCAGTTCTCTTCCATGCTTCTCCCTTCCTAAGCACCCATCTTATCCAAGAGTTTCCCATGCCAGGTGTAGGAGCTTCCTGTTGGCTTTTAGGCTGCGGACAAAAATTCCCCGCTGCTGGTGGGAATTGTTGGTGCGTCACTTTGTGGGCCTCAGAGGTACAGAGAGGATGGCACGGGGTGACAGGGGTCTTCAGCCAGACACAGCCTGTCTCCAACAAAACTGCACAAAGGGACTTTCCTTTTGTCATGGGCTTGGCACTATTTTCTGAAAAAATTAAGGGTTTTTTTATTTATTTGATCAAGCGACATCTTGTCTCTTTGCAGGGGAGTCCTAAAAAACATTGTTTGGGTCTTGTTTTGCATTGCAGTTTGCAGGATTTGGATTGCACCCAAATGACTAAAATTGCTCTGTTTATGTCCTTCCTATCATCAGATCCTGTGAGCCAGGAGAATCCTAATGCCAAAACATCTTCATTTTTTTAGCAATTTGAACTCTAAATGGCAAGAGACTAGAAAAGTAATATTACTGTTTTGCAAAGCTGTTAACTGCACGCTCTGCTGCAGCGAAACTCAACACGAGATTCTCTCAAGCCATTGGATCAATCAGGCTACTAGAATCAGGAAAAGGGAAGCAATCACTTTGAACTCCAGGTGTATAAATTTCTCCTTTTATTGAGCTCTCTGACAGAGAGCACAAGATGTAAGGATACATTTAGCCCGTGCTTGTATTACAGGAAAATATTAAGGGAAGGCTTTTGAAGTAGGTGCTTTCCATCACATGTAACCCTCACACAACAGAGAAAGTAAAATGAAGGCTAATGTTTATCTGTACTTGCAAATCTATCTTTTATTCCAGAGCAGGAGTAACCCTGGGATTGGTCAGAAGAATGCATAATACACTTGTGCAAAGGAAATGCACTGTTGTAAATTCTGCCATGGGCATCAAAGATCACAGGTCTTCTTTGCTGCTTGGCCCATTCAATTTAATAGGATTTAATGAAGATTCTTCTTCTACATCTGTTGATTAGCAGCTCCTCAGATTAGCAAAGAGACCAGAACAAATGCAGGTTAATAACATTATCTCTCTTGGGATTAACATCTTTGGCATCTGTGAAGGGCCTTTTCTGGACCCCTCATCTCTTGCTTTCATAAATAATGATCCCTTTCAGAAACTGAACAAGATCTGGGGAAAACCAAGTTTTGTTCTGCTCCTCATAGAAGGCAGTTTCATAACCCCATTGCTTTGCTGGCTAAAAACCCCTTCTAATTTCTGGTCAATGTTTACTCACAAAAGGTTTTTTTATCCATTTGGGGTTTTGGTACCAGCCCTATCTGTCTATATACAGAAAACTTCTGAGCACTTTCTTTTCTGAGCCTTCCAAGCTGCTTCCTCTCCCCCAGGCTTAAACACAAATTTCTAATAGGCTTCTGGAGAGGTATTTCTTTAGAAGGGACCTCATGGCATGTATCTATTCCTTGAAAAGCCTGGACTTTCCTACCAGCAGGTGTCATTCTCCTGGCTCTCCTTCTGAGTGACCATAAATATCACCTGCCTGTCACAGGATTGTTAATGTTTGAAGTGAGACAACATGGGACATGCCCAGAATCCACTTCATCAATGAAACAGCTCTCCAGGTTTTTTTTTTTCCAGGGTTCTGCTGTCCTTTGGTTGTCCTTCCCTGCTCTCGGTGTCCGTGGCTTGCACCATATGTTGGGGGCATGATGGAAGCAGTGTGCAGGTGATGGTTCCTGAGGTCCAGCTGTTCCTTTGTGGTCTGCAGAGACAAACAGTGTGAATGAGCTGTTTAATTGATCAGGGTTCATTTACGTGGGATATGTGACATCCTGAATATCAGGATGGACCTTTCAGCTGCCTTTCTTCAAGATAAGCTCATGCATTTGCATTCACGGAGTAGAGATATCAGGGGTTTTTTAGGGCTAGAGGCATTCAGCAGGGAAACCATGCCCATCCTTTGTCATGGTATTGGGATGGCAGCTCCTAAGAAAAAATCAGAATGAAGATGATGGATGGGGAGTGGAATGGTATGAAGTCTTACTAGCATAATTCTGGATGTAAATTGAAGTTATGTCCTTTGACTTACCCTTTAGATAAAACCTTTGTCTGTCTTTGACTCTGGAGGATATAGAGCATCTGTGCTCCGAATTTACTTATCTTCAGGTGGGCATAAATCTGGATCTTTCTTTTTATTTTGAGACTAAGGTAGCTTCCCCACTGTATTTGTGTACCCCCATTGTGGGGATTTAGATTAACTGCACTCCAGACTGCCTGAAGTAAGAGTGTTCTGTGCAGGCTCAGTATTATTTCATAGCCGGTAAATGGCAATTCCTTCTCTTCCTGCTGATACAATACCTGTTGTGAAAGTGATTTTATTTCTCTGGGCCAAATAACCGGACTTTGCTACTGATTGCAGTCATGTGGTCAACTGCAAATGATGGGTAAATGCCTATTGATATGTGGGAAGAAAAACCACAACTAGTATGCAACAGGAAGGATGAATACAGAATCACAGAATCAGTCATTTGTTTGGAAAAGCCTAGTAAGAAGAGAATCCAAATAGTAACCTAACACTGCCAAAGTCACCACTAAACCATGTCCCTGAGCACCTAAATATCTCCTCCAGTTCCCTGGGTAGGCTGTTCCAGTGCTTGACAACCCTTTATCAACATTTATGGATTATTAACATGGTCTGTAGGGCGGGTACATGCTCTGCACTTGAGAAAATCCACTTTGTGGACCTCTTCTCAGGCTCAAACATAAAAGTGCAACAGTTTCAGGATAGGTGACAGGGTGACAGATCATCCTTCCTGCTGAGTCAAGAAATCTAAAAGTGTTGGAAGTGCAAAATCTTTGTTGGAAAAGTTGAAGTATTGTTTTCAAGCCCTGGAAAAAAGGGAAGTCCTAATTTTCTTGGTAGCAGTTAACTGGAACTTTAAGAGCCTTGTGGCGCCAGTTTGTTTGGGGTTTTCTTGTCTGGGAAGTGATAAAATTAAGTCATTTAACACCAATGCTTTCAAAGTTAGTGACGAGTTCTTTGTTTTTGAAACAACAATTCTATGCAGCAATTAAAGTAGACTTCACTAATGATTCTGTGTTAAAAACATCTGTCCTAAAAAGTAATTTCTTACTCTGCTGATGGAAATAAATTTCTTTCTCCGAATAATTCATAGATGGTATGGTTTTGGCAAAAAAAGCTCCTGAAAGAGTCCTTAATTCAAGGACTCTTCTTGAATTCAAGAAGAACAGAATTCAACTTCTGTTCTCTCATGGTCTATTGACTGAGAAAAGTCAAAAGTGGTATGAATGATACACTTTGATGGCTGTTCTTGGGTCAGGTTTTACTTCTCAGTGCTGTGCAGTTGTTCCTTGTGCTTTGGTCTTCTGCCTTGAAGATTTCAGATACCCTGTGGCAAGTTCTCATTCCACAGAATTCCAGTAGTTTTGGTGATGGACCTTTCATGATTGTTAGATTTGTTATAATGAATGCTGTGTTTAATGATTTAATGACTGCTCTTGAATACTGTTGTAGTTAAATACTGTGTCCACTGATGTATAAAAATGATGTGCCTGAAGCTGAACTTGAGCACTAAAGAGAACAAACCTGAAGCCTGGAATTCATAAACCTGTGGTGAAATGCATTAGTAAGGAAGTGAAGCTGCTGCATCTTCCTCCTGTTTTTGTAGTCTCTTCCTCCTGATACAGCAAATGAAGACTGGTGGGTCATGTCAGCCATCCAGTGCTGCTGATAAACTCACATGCTCTCTGATAAGTCAACACAATATTTTAATGGAACAGAGCTAGGCAGAAGCTGTGCAAAGAATCTGCAAAACAAAAACTGTATCTCGTGATACAGTTTTACAGTCTCAACCACCTACTTAATCTCCTAATCCCAAAACGCCTCCCACTTGCCAAAAGCTGTACCTGTTCTGTTCCTCAGAGCCAGCATCTCCTGTCGGTGTCATTTCTGGGACATCTCCCTGCTGAGACCATGGGGCTGTGGAACAGAGCTGGACAGTAAATGAACAGCCAGTGCATGCATTATATGCTTATTCTTTCTATCTGTACATGAAGGGTGACAAGGCTCCAAGATTTTCTCTGCCACGATTTCCAACAGTGGAGTTAGAAAGAATCAAGTTCTGCATGGGATCAGTTCCACTTGCAGGCAGGCAGTGTGTGGTGTTAAGGCCAGTCCTGCTTTTATTTTAACTCAAGGTGTGAGTTGTTGTTTCCTCTGCTCCTTGGCTGTTTCATGTTTCAATGCTCTGAATCACACCTGGCCGGTGCAAGTGACCCCCAGCCTCAGGTTAGATACTTCAATGTGTATTTTTGCCTGTTTGGAGGAAATTGAGCACTATGAGTCACATCAGAATTCCCGAAATGAAAAGTGGAGATAAGATTTTCTGAGTCCTGGGGTTCCACTCCAGACAGAGTGGAGACTGCCTGAGGCAGCCTTGAGAAATTCCAATGTCTTTGTAGAAGTTGCATTGCCTACCTTCTTCACACTTAATCAGACACAGAGGCTGAGGGATAAGTCTGGTTTCAGAAATTATCTTTTCTTCCCGTCTGGGCCTCAGGGAAAACTTGTGCCTTAAACCTTTTGTCTCTTAATTTCTAAAGAATTTAGTGTTGCAAGCTCCTCTCCAAACAGGAAACACCTTCACTACTGGCACTAGAACTCCTTTTCCCCCCTCCAGGCTGGCTAAATCTCTTACTTTTCCTCTCCTAGTATTACTGTGGGTGAAGCTGGAGGTTTTTCCACTATTTCAAAATTCCAAGTGGTTCTATGACTCTTGGCCATGGGATAAATGTCCGTTATACAAAGCAATTTGAAATAAATACTTATCAAGTGTTTTAATTTAGGAATGACAAAAACGTCTTCTCGGAGAGATGGAACTGGATTACTCAGAGGTACTTAAAGCTCTATTTTTGTCTGTTGATATGTAAATGCAGATGCAATCTTGTAGATAAAGAACCAGTCTTTAAAAAGGACATGGGAAATTCATCTCTGTCTTTTTCTACATGTACAAATGTACATCTATAGACTCTGTTTTCCTGGGATCCCACCACATTCTGTATTTGTCTTGAATTTGTGATTTCTTCAAGTCCAACAGAGTTTCAGATAAAGTAAAATAATTTTTCACTGCATTAAATTTTCTTGAGATACTGATAGAGATACTGAAAAAATGCTTCTCAAACCAAAACTTACAAATTTCCAACAGAAAGGCAGACTCTACAAAACCCTTGTTTTAGCAATTCTTGGCCTCTTTGGAAAAAAATTCAATTAGAACTTTGTCCCTCCAAATCAATCCACCACTACTTGGTACGCACCAAGTGGATGTGCAGCTTTGTTGATCACGTGCCTCCTAAGTTCTCTAAAACACCTTTTGGGTTTTAGTAGATTGTAAAGATTTCTTTCCTCCAGCACCCTGTTTTACAGTGGGGTGGAAATAAAACAGTTCTCTTGGACAGACAGGGTTCTTTGAAAATCTGCCCTTTGAGTTCTGATTCCATCCCTTGTGTGCTCATTTTATGGTGATTTCAGCTAAGCATTGTTTCGCTTGTTTCCTCATAAGAATGTCTCATGGGACGATATTAAAAATCTTAATTATAAGAAACCACAGTGCACTATTGTTTCTTTATTACTGACACAGCCTTGAGGCACAAGCCAGGTTGATCTACCAGGAACAGATCAATCATATCAATGTCAGCTGTTCTTGACAGCCTGGCAGCCTTCTGCTGATTTTTCAATGGTTTCCTTTAACATTTTTCAATGTTCTAGTGTCTTTTCTAGGTGCTCACATCGAAGGCCCGGCTTCTGATTACCTTGAGCTCCTTTTCTGAGATACAGAGAGGCAATATTTGCTCTTTGTCCACCTTTTTACACCTTTTTGCTCATATTCTCAAAGTTAATTGCTGAGGGTTTGGATCTTTTAACCGTAGCTTGATTGGCTGAAACCAACCTAAATAGTCTTCACTCCATAATCTGACCTGTTCTATTTCCCCACACTATTGCGGTGAATATTAACTTTCCTTTATATAGGAAGAAATTACATTTGACATGTTCTCTGTCGATTGGTGTCCTTTAAATGGCAGACCTGGCTGGATTTTACTGGTTTTACTCCTAATGTGTTTATATAGCCCTTTCTTACCTTTTATGTCTCATAGTAGCCTCTTAAGTAAACCTTCCAGCTGGAAAATTAGTTGTGGCTACCTAATTGTTAATTCATCTCTGTTTGTGAGGGAAAATAGGTGATCTGGCGTGTTCCCCCTATAAAAATTGGGCCTTCACTTG
The DNA here is from genome assembly GCF_015832195.1 of Motacilla alba alba. Lineage (NCBI taxonomy): Eukaryota > Metazoa > Chordata > Aves > Passeriformes > Motacillidae > Motacilla > Motacilla alba. The sequence continues at coordinate 29,725,932 of NC_052023.1, forward strand.
TGCAAATAAAATTCTGGAGTGTATAGGAACAAGAAGTGTTCGGCATTTCTAAAAACTTGTCTTTAGTGTCTCCTGATTTTCTGGCAGAGAGGAATTGTATTAATTTTGAGAAACTATGTCTGTGCTCATGTAGCATAAGAAGAGAGCCACAGTTTCATCCAGCTCTGTACAGCACAAGAAACAAGGATCTTACATTCCCAAATCAACTGGCAAAAGAGTAAAAATGCATGAATGTGAAATAACTTTGAGAAGAGAATAAATAAGTAACACAGAAATCAGAAATGGTATTTTTGTCTTGATTATCTCCAGTTCATCCTAAGAAACTGTAGCACAGGTATTTTCCTTGAAATATCAATGTAGTTTAGCATCCAAGAGGAGCTTTAGCTCATAGGAATCCCCATTCCCCTGAAGTTTTTAAGTGCCTTTGACTTTTAATAATGAGGTTTTTACCTCTGTTGCGGAGTTTTGAGAATGATTTTCAGGCTTTCTTTTTTCCTGAAAATTTTGCCTTCATCTTCCAGTACATTACAGGGAAATAAGAATATAATCAGAGGATTGCAGAATTCCCTGGGAAAAACCGAAAAGTGTCCCATGGCAATGATGCACAAGGGAATACAGCCAACAAAAAGAAACAGTCTTTTTTTAGGCCGGAGTTTTTACAAGCATAATGCTTGTAGGCTTTGGTGTTTTGTTATTTTTTGTGGGGCTTTCTTTATCTGCTGCAGACAAGAGGTCTCAGACAGCCCCTGCAAAGGAAGACTAGTGTAAGCTATGAAATAAGCTCTTCCTTCCTCCGGAGATTCCACTGGCAAATGAATTCCGATGAAGTTTCCTCAGAGCTTTCTTCAGAGTATCTGCCATGACAAGGGTGAGTGCTTACCAGTAGGAAGCTCATTAAATGGCTTGGAAAAGGGAATCTCCAGGAAAAGGCGCAGCATTTTCTGCCTTTTGGCGCCTGGGAGCATGAAACTCTCCTGAAGTTGTCTATAAATTTTCTGTGTATACAGTTGTAATAGGTGATCAATGTTTTAGAAAAAAAAAACCAAAAAACCCCAAACCCTGCCCTATCAAGACTGATTGACATTAGTTTGTAGCAGAATAATGTTGAAATTAGGCCCTGCTGCATGATGTGCTGTACAGGTGCATTAAAACACAAGCTTCTGTCTGTGTCCTTCAGGTGGTAAAGCCTCCTGACAGAGAAGGGCTGGCAAACAGGAAGAATTTTCATTGCCAGTTTGAGGCTAAATAAACAGCAGCCCTGATCTGATGCTGCCTGGAAGCCTCAGGACATCTGGTGCTTCTAAGATGGGCTTGCCCAGGCCAACCGAAAGCTGACCTCAGCTTCCCAGAGTTTCTTGATTGTCCATTTGTGTTTCTAGCTTTGCTAGAAAGTGTTCCTCTGAATATTTGTAGGCAGAGGAACGCTTACTAGCAGGTGTGAGCACCTGCTAGAAAATGTTCCTCTGCCTACAAATATTCAGTGTGTTGTTTTTAATCCTCACTCTCTTCAGTAACTGACTTGCTTTCTAAGACTTTGTTGCAATTTGTAGTCAACTCTTCTGATTTGTAACAGGCTGTTTTAGAATGTACTCTTTATTCCATGCTCTTTTCTGAAATAACTTCTTTGATGGGCAGAGATCTTTGGCTACTTGACAGTTCTTTCTTTTTTGTGAAAAAATTGGGTGATACCAGTTGATGTTAGCTTGGAATTCAGAAGCCATCGATTTTTATTCTGTAAGAACAGCCTGAGGCCCCAAAATCAGAGCTCCAACATGCACTGTATAAACTCATACTATGCTTTACAGATATGAATTAGGTGCTACCCTGTGGCCTCCTATTGCTGCCAGCACTTGTTGAGTCCTTTGCATGTTCAGCCTCATAAATCCCATCCGTAACAGTGAAGCTTTATGCAGCAGTACAAGTAACCAGGGTATACACAATAAATGTGCGTGAATTCCTAGTGTATTGTCTTGTCCACCCGAAAGGTGTATTGGTGTATTGTCTGGTGTATTGGTGTATTGTCTGGTGTATTGTCTTATGCACCTGTTCAGGTGCTGTAACTCTATTGAGATCAGGACACTGAAGAATATGGTCAAAGGGACTCTTCAAAGCAAGGTCCACGTTTCAAGCTTGACTGCTACAAGGGACTGATGAACCTGTATTGTGAAGAGTTCCAGCAATTCTGGGGCTGGCAAACCTGACCACAAATGAGAGCTCGGCGCAGCTGAGATCCATAAGGAAGGGCTTGTCCTGTGCTGCAGCTCCCCTTTTTGCTCCAGCTTGCTTAACCAGCTTTGAGCGTTGGTGCCTTTCCTACCGAGATACCAGAAGAACTGACACCTCCTTACTGCAAAACATTATGCCAGGTGAAATATTGGAATCTGCTTATTCATGCATTTAATTCCATCTAATTGTCCTCCTCCTCCTCCTCCTTGATATCCTGGAATTGTGTGTTTCTGTCAGTAAAAGTCTGTCATGGGGCACTTGGCACTCTGTCAGCACAGTGCGACTTTCTGGGAGGGTTGATCTGGCTAGGGGAAACATCCGTCCTGACGTGTGGGAGGGCCAGATCCTGGGATTTTCCAAGAAATTATTTTCCATACGGAATTTCCCGTCTCGTGGAGGGCTGGCTAGTTGAGGGAATAAAAGGCAGAGCACTAGAGAGTCCAGACACTTGGAGCTGAACTTGATTTTCAAGGCTGAGTTCATCCACTTAGCCACAGTCTCTGGGAAGCAGCGTAGAGGAATCCTGTCACCTGGACACGGCAGCTACAAAGTGTGAGTAGAAATGGACTCTGCTATTCTGTTTCACTGTCCACCTAAAGGAGAACTGGACAGCTGGAAATCTGTGTTCATCTTCCTTAAAATCTGCTTACATTTTAAAGTATCTTGATATTAAAAACAGTTTTTAAATGAATAATTGTGGTTTTTAGGGTAGCTAGGATAAGGGTGAGAGACGAAGAAATTTTGACTCCATGTTTCAGAAGGCTGGTTTATTATATTATGATATATATTATATTAAAAATGCCACACTAAAACTATACTAAAAGAACAGACAGAAAGATGCATCAGAAGGCGAGATAGGAATAGAAAGGAATGTATAACAAAGGTTTGTGACTCCTGGAGAGTCTGAGTTAGCTGCTTCCTTGATTAGTTATTAAATAAAAACACCTCACATTGACTAATTAAGGAAACACCTATTACACTCCACACTAATAAATAATAATTATTTACATCTTGAAGCTGAGACCCTTCAGCTTCTCAGAAGAAGAAAATCCTGACAAAATGATTTTCATAAAATATCATAACTACAAATAATTTGTGGAAATCCTACTTGTTTAAAAGTACCTAGCAAAAATTGCATGACCAGTAGTTTATATGGATTTTTGACTAATTTGGTTTTTTACAAATATGTTTCTTTGATTTCTCATAGCCATCTGCTTAAAAGATAGAGAAAACTCTCAGAAACATGATTTGCTTGCAGTTCCTGTCTCTTCTTACCTATGGTAAGTGTATATCTCGCTGTGTAGAAAACTAGTGGGATGGCAATATTAGTGTGACTGTTCTCTTTGAGCTCAGCATCAAAGAGAATTTTTGAACCTGCCCTAATTAACCTGGGGCTGTGTTCACACAGAAAAACCTCTGGATGCAATGGCACGTTTTCCCTGCTTGCCTGTCAGAGCCATGTTGGCTCCTATAGTCTCAAAGCTTTGTGTGATCAGACATAGTTTCACAGGCTGAAGTCCTGGACTTGAAGCTGACTTGCCTGGTTTGGAGCTTGCCAGGTGATTGTTTATAAAATAATTACCTCTAGTTTATATGCATTTTCAGATACTGACAAGTTTGCAGTGTTTATAGAGCTTAAATTTCCTCTTCTAGAGAGAGAGAAGGGGAAAAGTCAGACACCAACTTTTGGATATCTTCTCATTCTAGGACTTACAGTGCTGCAGGGGGTGAATGGGTGGACATACCATTATTCAGACACAAACATGACCTACAGGGAAGCAGAGCTGTGGTGCAGAAAGAAGTATACTAACCTGGTTGCCATCCAGAACAAGGAGGAAATCAAGCATCTCAATGCCTTCTTACCCTTCAATCCGGGTTACTACTGGATTGGAATCAGAAAAATTAATGGTGTGTGGACCTGGACTGGAACTAACAAAGAACTGACAGAAGAAGCAAGAAACTGGGCTTCAGGGGAGCCAAATGGCAAAGGGAACAATGAGGACTGCGTTGAGATCTACATCAAAAGAGGGAAGGATGATGGCAAATGGAACGATGAGCAGTGTGAGAAGAAGAAAGTCGCCTTGTGCTACACAGGTATGGTCTGATAAAGGTCACTCCAGTGTGACCCTGCGGAGCTGAGGTGGTGGCTGGGATGAGTTGTTTAACTTCATCTAATATTTACATCAGAACAAGTGGTCTCGGAGTTTCCAGCCAGCAGAATCCTTTTACTGTGAGCTAGTCTGTAAAAGGTGTGCATTTCAGAAATTCTTCTGTGAAACGACAGGATAATCCTAAATACCAAACCCTCTGATTTTCTTTTGCCATACAAAGGGCTTGTTTAGTGTCAGAAAGATAAACAAAGTGCTAGCCAGGTTTTCTTAGTGGCTGTTGTTGATTCTTTCATAATTTGCTTTATTTTTTTTTTCCAGCTTCTTGCAACCCATCTCTCTGCAGTGGCCATGGAGAATGCATAGAGACTATCAACAACCACACCTGCCATTGCAACCCTGGCTTCTATGGCCCTGAATGCGAGTTTGGTAAGATTATTTCATCCTGCTTTTTCAGCAACTCATGCCACCTGGTGCTCAGTTTGGCTTCTTGGTTTACCTGCTCAGCCAAAGAGACTGACTGTGTACCTTCTTGTGCTTCTTTGAAGTTAAGAGTTGTGATCCACAAAAGAAACCTGACCATGGGAGCCTTGAGTGCCACCATCCCTTGGGGGACTTCAGCTACAATTCCTCCTGCAAAGTTCAGTGTGAGGAGGGCTATGAGCTGACTGCACTGGAGTCTGTCCACTGTACCTCTTCTGGGATCTGGTCTGCACCCCTTGCAGCATGCAAAGGTGAGCTTGCTGCATTGTACATGGCCCTGTACACCTCAGTGCTGCTCTGGCAGTAGGTACAAGTTTGGCAAGTTTGGCCAATTCCTCTGAACACATTACATGGTGTAGGTGCTATTTTATTTCAGCACACAGGTCTCTGATCCTGAGGAGGTGAAATGAGTAGGATGAATGTTCTGGCCTTGTTCCTTAGAGGGAAAGACTTTTCCAACTCTTAGGTGGAAACAGGGAATTGAGCTGACCTAGCTGTGAGACTGCTCTCATCAGGCCAGTTACTCCTGACTGTAGAAATAATTTTCTGAGGTGTTTGGCTTGGAATGAGGTACTTTTCTAAACAAATAAAAGCAACAAAGGTCACCCAGCAGCAGTCAAAATAGGGAAATTCTGGATTGTAAATAGTTGGTGTTATGAGCTGTAGATAAATTAACAGTCTTGCCTGAAGAGCAAGTTTTCCATTTAAAAATATTTCCCCTTCTGTCTGCTTTCTGAGATGGTGGCATAGTAGACCCCTTTCTAAAGCTGCTCCTGTTTAGTGGATGTGTTGCTAAGTTTCAGAAAAGAAAAAAACCTTAAATGGTTTGTTGCAAGCTAAGCTCTGTGCTGTCTCTTGTGCCTTTCAGCTGTGACCTGTCCTGCCTTGGAAATTCCTGTCCACGGGGCTGTGAACTGCTCCCATCCCTCTGTGCAGCTCACCTGGGGAACCACGTGTGAGTTCACCTGTGAGGAAGGATTCACCCTGACAGGGCCAGCTACACTGCAGTGTGGCTCTTCAGGGGCCTGGGACAGGCAGCAGCCAACGTGTGCAGGTAATTTCCTTGTCCCTGCTCAGCCGAGCCCTCAGGGCTGCCGGCCCTGCCGCGGTGTTGCGCTGGAGCAGCGGTGCTGATTGCTGTGCGCTCCTTGTGCTGCAGCTGTGCGGTGTGAGGCTGTCCCGCGGCCGGCAGAAGGCTCCGTGAGCTGCGACCGCGCTCCCGCAGAGCTCACCTCCGGCTCACGCTGTGATTTCCAGTGCCCTGAGGGATATGTCCTGGAGGGCTCGCCCAGCACAGAGTGCACGGCGCAGGGACAGTGGTCAGAGCCGGTGCCCAAATGCAAAGGTAAGGCTGTTGGAAATTGCAGTTTTCTGGTCGCTGGGGAACACGCAGAAATCCACGTTCCTGTTGGTCCCTGGCTTCAAACTAAACTCCGTGCTCCCATGTTTTCAGCTGTGCCTTGGAATGCCTGCTCATGGCTCCGAGCAGCTCCCATCCCAAAGTCAAATGAATTTGAAAATAAATTGTACATCTACTATTGCAAAAAATTGGGCCAAAGACAGGAAAGTCCTTAGTTGTTCCAGGTGTGTTCTTTTGCACAACAAAATATGTGCAAGCAAAACATGGGAAATTATATAGAAATTTCACTATTTGTTTACTTGGAACCTCTTGATTTTTTTTTTCTTGCATACTTCAGTGCTCTACAGCAGGAATAACCATATCTTTTTGTGTTTCAGTCATTCAGTGTGAACCACTGAGCTCTCCTGAGAAAGGCTCCATGGATTGCTCCCACGGGGCTGGGATGTTCACCTATAACACCTCCTGCCACTTCAGCTGCCTTGAAGGATGGGGTCTCAATGGCTCTCGTGTTCTTGAGTGCAGCCACTCAGGAAACTGGAGTGCCAGCCTGCCCACATGTGAAGGTATTTTGCCTGTGAGCAGCCACAGAGAGGTGGCACTGTATTTTTAGTCAGATGAGGCATGGAAGGGTGGTAGTGGTGGTAATAGCAACCAGTGAGCTAGAAAATGTGTAGAAGTCCATGAATGCAAAAGCCCAACAAAATCACTCATTATGCTTGAAAATAGAAGAGGGGAAAAATCCTAAAAGATCTTGGTGGAAAATATTGATTTCGTATATATACATATATATATATATATATAACCCTGCAACCAGATTTCAGTTCTTTCTGTTTGGTTTTAAACAAAATATTTCTCACAATGAGCTTTTTTTCCATGTGAATAGAGACAAAAGCTTTCCTAGACAAACAGAACCTTGTGAGGAAATCTGCACTCATAAGTCTGATTCTCAGTGGAAAAATTGTATAGGTTTTTTTGATTTGGTGTGATAGTTTCTTGGATGGACTCCTCAGCCAAAAGACCTCACAGAGCTTTTTCTCTCAGAGGCTGCAATTTCAAAGGACAGAAGCTCAGCCTTGCCTTCTCATTCAAGGCAGTAAGAGCTCTGTCATTGCCCTCAGCTGGAACACCCCTGGCCTGCCTGGAATGCTTTTGCTTGAGGTCCTAAAAGCTCAATTCCACTTTCATTTGCTTGAACAGAATTTAGATCCTTGAATAATTTCATTGATCTCAGCAGGATTGGTCAAAGAGGAAGATAGCACACAGGGAGTTAAATATGCACTGCAGCATGAAAAATAAGAGGAGCACAAATTGCTGTGCAAGGCTGGAGATTAGAGACAGACCCTGGTGTAGGGAGCTTCTTGCCTTGCCATTATTTTGGCAATGGATGGGGTAATTTTTAGTATTCAGCTTTTTACCTTCTGTACAGGAACTATCCTGTTTCAGCAAGAGAAAACTTAAGTGTTCCAAACTGCAGTTCTGGTTCCTCTTGAAGAGCACAAGGAAAGGGAAGAAAGAGAGAGGGTTTCAAAGACCACCGATGCCCCTTGATCTCACTGAAATCTTTTCATCCTTTCAGCCTCTGACCAAGCCAGCTACATCTCTGTGGCCATAGCAGCCACTTCTGCCTCTCTGCTGTCCACAGCATCGTTCCTCCTTTGGCTTGCAAGGCGCTTCCGGAGAAAAGGTGAGCACTCGCTCTGGCTCCACTGCTTTATTTATCTTCCTGAAAAGTTTTCAGTGAAGGAAACAAAAAAAAAAACCCAAAACCTCCAAAGCCCTATACCTTGCTTGTTGAAAAAGTGGTAATTCCCATACTTAGATAAATTCCAAAATTATCTTCAAGAACCCTCCGTGTATGCTATGTTTGGTTTTTGGATGGACATCTGAAAAACAAAAAAAATAGTAAACCCCAAATATTTACACAACAAGAATTAGGGCTTTTGTCTTGAAATACTAATATCTTTTCTTATTCTTCTTGCAGCAAAGAAGTTTATTCCTTTCAGGTAAGTTGTGTCTCAAAAAGCAACAGGAAAAACCACTGCCATCACTTTGCTAAAATCCATTTGATAAAAACCTGTTGTCACTAAAGTACTTTCCACTTTTTGTTTTTTAGGAACTGGCAGGAAACAGCCAGTGAAGGTAGTTTCCTAAGTGCTGGCGAGAATGTCTAACTCAGGTGTTTCAGGTAAGCACATGTGATGGCTTCACTCACCAATTCTCTTCCTTTTAATCACACAAGCAATCAATCAGAGCTGCTAATTGCTGTACAGTTGCTGACACAGCAGTATGTGCTTTGGGACACCTAATATGCATCTTGGCATTGCATGGCAGTTCCTAACAAGACTGATGGATTTATTGCTGTAGAAATGGTTGTTCAGCTCCTGAAGGACGATTGTGCTTAGCATTCTGTCCAGCTGCAAATGGTATTAGGAACACTTTTGTGCAGTTCTGCTACCTGCTGCATACAAAATTCCTCTGAGATGAGAGCAAATACAAATCTCTGCCAGTTTTCTGATTTATGGAGGAATTTTGTTCTCTTCACAGGAATTGCAGCCATCTTCACTTACATCTCAGATTTCTGGAGAATGAAACTGCCTGCAAATCAGCAGCTGTCCAGATGTTTTTACCTTTTGCTGACAAGATGAGTGACCTTGTGTATGATTCTGGAATCTTGAACTCAAGCTGTCAGGTATTTCCATTGAAGACAAACAGAGAACTTTGGCCTTGTGGCCAAATCCTGCCTACATTCAGCCATGTAGTTATCCTGAACTGGGAGCTTGCCATCTCCTGTTGGGGTGGTGAGTAAACAGTGCACTGCTGCCTAAAGAGGAGGCTGGTTCCTCCTCTGCTCCACTCAAAGGTACTGAGGTGAGGTGAAGATATGCATTATTTCACATCACTTACTACACTGCTGCAGGAGTCACAGGGGTTATGCTTACAGAAACAGAAGAATCAGGATGGAAAAATATTCACTGAACAGCTTTGAAACTATTGATCTGGTTTGTGGAAGTCAGTTTATTTTCAGATGTCCCAGTCAATAGATATGCCTGCAGTGATATGGGCAATTATTTGGATTTCTGCTGCATATCCCAGAAAACTTAGATGCCTTTTAAAAAAAATATATAACAGCACTAAGAACCATGGTGCTTACACAGGGTACTCTGGACTCTGAACACAGCGGGTAGATCTGAAATTATCTCATCCCTGTGGGATTCTGCACTGTAATATGTGTATATACATACATATTTATTTGAGCAGCTTTTACTGTGGATATTTCTGTGCTCTTAACTGTACATGTATTGTAAAATACTTGTTCTTGAGTAGGTCTGTGGCTGTTGATCAGAGTTTATTTGAAATGAAATTGGAAGTGTTTGTAAGGATTGCATGCCTGCATAATGTTCACTAATGAAATGGAAGACTGAGATTTGTGTGTTTATGTATTGAAAGTATGATTTTTTTTTAGCTGGTAAAAGTCTTAAAATGAGATTATCTTTTAATTTATGTTTAAGTTATGATTATAAATTAAAAATCTCTCATTTAACCTGATATGTACTGTCCTATTTTTAACATTTTTAATAAAATATTTTCAGTTTAACACTCCCTATTTGTAAATGTTAATAATTTAAATTATTTGGGTCTGCCCTGTGACTTGTGGCTTCAACAGAAGAATGTGAGGGTAGGGAGAAGACTGGCTAAAAGCAAGGCTGTCCATTACTGGAGAATCACAGAATCTCTGGGTTGGAAGAGACCTTTAAGATCATCAAGTCTGACCCATGCTCTAACACCACCTCAATTAAACCACGGCACTGAGTGCCACAACCAATCCTTTTTTAAACACATCCAGGGATGGTGACTCCACCACCTCCCGGGGCAGACGATTCCAGTACTTTATCATTCTTTCAATAAAAAAAAAACTTCTTCCTAAGATCCAACCTGAACTTCCCTTGGAGCTTCCCGCATTTCCATAGCAGCCGAGGACAGAGCAGCCAGCAGATGGGGCTGACTGCCTGGGACTGGCACAGCCAGAGCCGATCCCGAACCAGCATCCCCAGTCTGAAGGGGAGGAGGAAGGACCAGTGGCGTCTCCCAGGGGCTCGGGCCAGCAGCGAGCTCCGGTAGGCAAGTGCAGGAGGAAGAGAAGAGCAGGAAGAGAAACAAGCAGGTGATCTTGGTGCATAACTAACGGCACAAACCCCAGGTGTTTGCAGCCCTTTCTGCTGGGAAGTTGAAAGAGTTTGCAGGGGTCTATAGCTGAAAGCACAGCTCTCACTGCTGCCTTGGGACTTCCATCCCACCCTGGCCTGGGCTGCAGCCAAATACTGCCATGACTGCTGCTGGGGAGGTTCCAGTGGTGGCCAGACACTGCTGGGGTCACCCTTTGCCAGCCCCTGAGATAACCAGGGGTTATGGTTTTGTATGGGAGACATTTAAAGAAGTGATGTAAAACTTTTAGCTACTAGAAAACTAGACAGTTTTCAGTGGAAAACACATGTAAAAGATGAAAGAAATTTGAGAATTTTTTTCTTTTTTTTTTTCTTTTTTTTAACTTTTTTTTTTTTTTTTTAATATGACTTAGGAACAAGTAATAAGGCCTGTTTCAGCTGAGCCAGGCCAGACAAGTTCTGTTGTGGGGCTGGGGCCTTCTCCAGGGGGCTCACTGAGTCTTGTTCTAGTTGGGTTTTATTCTAATTCTTATCACTCTTTGGTTTTATTACTATTAATAATTTTTTCTTTATACCTTTTAAAGTTTTAAACCTACATTACCTTTCTGCTACTCCAATCTCACAACAAAAAAATAAATACATTAATAATTAACCAACACCAAACCCCCCACGCTCTTTAGTATGTTAACCAAGAAATCTCAAAATTAACAAAATCTCAAATTAACAAACCAAAACCACTACACCAGGGAAGCTGCACTGTAGCTCAGAAGCTGCTGCCAGACAAACTCTGAGGGGCAGTCCTGCCCCAGCCAAGGGTCAAGAGAAGCCACCAGGTCTGTGAGGGAGGGAGGCACTTAAGAGGTGCTATTGTATTTGCAGGGTCCCCATGGCAGGAAGTAATGATGAATCTAACTCCATGTTCTCAGAAGGCTAATTTATTACTTTATTATACTATATTATATTAAAGAATGCTATACCATACTATACTAAAGAATACAGAAAGGACACCTACTGGATGCTAAAAAGATAATAATGAAAACTCGTGACTCTCTCCAGAGTCCCGACACAGCTTGGCCCCAATTGGCCAAAGAGTGAAAACAACTCACAGCAGAGTCCAATGAAACAATCACCTGTGGGTAAACAATCTCCAAACACATTCCACATGAGCAAAACAGAGGAGAAGCAATTGAGATAAGAATTGTTTTTCTTTTTCTCTGAGGCTTCCCAGGAGAAAAACCCTGAGCGAAGGGATTTTTCAGAGAATTTGAATGCCATGATGTGCTGCCCCACAGGGGACAGAGCCCATTGCTGTTTGTCCCAAACCGATTAAAGAGCTGAGAGTGGCTGTCAGCACTTCCACTGCCTTGACAAGGTGGGGCCCAGCCCTGGGAGCAGATGTAGAGCAGTAATCCTCAGGTTCCCTGAGGGACGCAGGGATTAGCCCGGAACGCCCTGCTCTGAATCTCTGCAGGAGCTGTTTTGAGAGCTAAAGCACCACATGAATCCCCTGGCCTGCCCTTGTTGTTGTCCTCTACGTGCATGGCCATCCTCTGGAGAGAGCTGCTTATCCAGCATGGATCCCACCCTGCTGCCCAGAGCAGTTCATCTTCTCCTTTCCTGACCAGAGCTGGTGCTTCTAGCAGTTTTCCCTGGGATCTTACAGGGGCTTTATTGCCAGAAAAGAGACTATGAAATTATCCGTCTTCTTTCTCCAAGCCTTGTGACTTCTAGACGCAATGCTCTTTTAGTGAGATCACATTTGTGTGGGATTCATCCTCTACTTCTCACATATATCCCCTAGGCCAGACAAAGATTCTCTGAAGGGGATCTCCTTCCTTGCAGTGACTCTCAGGTTCGGTCTATCCTCATAATTAATGTTGGTCCAGCACACAGGCAAAAACCCAGCCTGTGCTCATCCAGGTTGCTAGATTCTTTATCCCCTCCTGGCACAGCTTTTCCTGCCTCAGGATATGATTTCCCAGTTAGGATGGCATGGTGCATCCAGGCCTTGAGGAGCTTCAGGAAGTCAATTCATTTGCAGTGGATGTGTCTCTGGCAGTGCCTGGGAACACAGCTCTTGTTTGTATCTGTGTTCTTCCCGTGCTGGCAACAATGGCCTTGGGAATGCTGGCTGCCAGGCAGGCCTTCAGTCACTCCATTGTGTCACTGCTCCCTGTGCAGTGCTGAGCAGCCACTGATGGGCCACAGGACCTTTGCTGGAGGGACTTTCCTTATTTCCTGTTGTTCTGCATCCCTTGAATTCCTCATCTCTCCCCGGGCCCATGGCATTGTTCAGAGCGGGCTCCGCGTTCTGCCTGGCATCTTGTTTTGGTGTCTGCTTGTGCTGTGACCTATGGAAGCTGTGAAGGTGACATTAACTGGGAGGCACTCATGTCCTTTCACAGCTTTGTGTGTGCGCTGCTTGGCACGGGGATGGAGCTTGTGGCGTAACTTAACACATTCCTGAGGAACCCAGCTACCCGGGGAGGCTTCAGCTTTTTCACTTCTGCAGCCTGACAGACTGGGGGAGTTGGTGACAAAATTCCACTGAAAGTCTCAGACAGGCAGTGTTTGATTTGGGGTGAGTGTTTCTGTGGGCTTTGGCGACACAAAGAGTGTAAGACACAACATTGGGTTTGCGCCTTCTCTTTTCATAAGCCATTAGCCACCAAACAAGCAGTCATTTACCTGGGCCTGGCTGAAGCTGCCTTCCAGAACTCCAGGTTTTAAGGACTGGGCTGGAGCCAGCATTTGGCCAGCATTTCTCTTGTGAAGATCGGCCACTGCTCCAAGCTCTGGAGGCTGCACGTCCCTGCAGCTCCTCGCGTGCTGTGCTGAGGCCTGGCAGAAGGACTCTGGAGCAGCAGCTCCCACAGGACTTGGTGTTGTGATCCAATGGCCAGAACCTGCTCTGGGAGCTGTCAGAGGATATTAGGGCCAGGAGGCCAGGCTGCAAACACAGTGTCTGTGCAATGCAACATTCCTGGGCCTCTGTGAGTCTGGTTTCTCTCCTGAGGCTCGCTGCTGTTTGGATTCCTCTGGTTCTTGCAGGGGGCTGGCTCCTCTCCCTGCTCTTGTGTGGCTGGTGGTGGGAGTTGGGTGAGGGGTCTTCAGCCCACACAGACCTAGAGGAGCAAATGGTTGTGATGAGCTCTTGGTCAGGGACAGAGAAGGCCACAAGTTTGCTGCTCCCTGGGAGTCAGAACTCACAGCAAATGAGGAATACAGCCTGGGCTTGCCCAGCCACAGGCAGGACAGGTTCCTGTAGGTACTGGGCAACAGGAACTTGGGGAAAAGCAGGAAAGCAGCTACCAGAGCCCAGCCTGTCACAGCATTTGCACAGTTGTCCTGTGGAGCTCCCTAGCCTGGTTTATGGCCTCTCTCCTGCACTGCTGTAGGAAGAAACAATCAAAACTGCAGGTTAGATTTGACCAGTGGAGTCAAAACCTGCTGGATGATTTTTGGCTACTCACCTGGCACTCACTTAGAAGGGACACAGACTTGGCCAAAACAGCTGTGGCTCCACAGAAAGAGATCTGCAGCCCAGAAAGTGTTTCCACAGCTGATGATGGCCAGTGCTTTTTCCAGCTCAGGGAAGCTGCTGCCAAGAACAGGACAGCGTGCAAAAAAGCACAAATGCCTCCTAAGCAAGGCAGCAGATGCCCCGGGGCAGCTGCCAGCAGGTTTTCTACCTGCCTTCCTACTTCAGGAAAGGACATTCCCTGAAAAGCCCAACAATTGCTTTGACTTTCAGCCTGGGCCAAGTGGGACCTTCATCAGCTTCTCGCCTTGCCAGCTGCCACGAAAGCAGCGATGGCAGGTGTGAAATTGCAGGTGACTTGCTTGCTTCTGGCACTCCAGTGCTGTCATTTTTGGCTTTTGACAGCCTCTGAGTGGGCAGGATGAGGGAATCACATTGAATTCATGCCTTCTGGAGCAGGCCTTGGGCCATGGAGCACTTGGGTGGAAGGAAAAGGGTAAAGGGAGATAGGAAACAGGGCTTATTCCGTAGGATGACTTCTGGGAAAGGAGGGGCTGCAATCAGGCAGGATTAATTCACTTCAGGATCTTGGGAAATCAAGCTCAGCCTGGCCCAAACCAAGGTGAAAATGCAGCAGGAAAAAGCGATGTCCCTGCTTTACCTCATGTTGTGTCAGTGCAAACAGCCCAGATAACATGAATATCAGACAGGGTGGAATGCTGTCATTGCTCGAACAACCAAAGTATCCCGTGGGGAAATGGTACAGTTTGAGCAGAAAGGCAGTGGGGGTTGGCCTGGAAAGTCCCATCCTAAGGCTGAGAGCAAGGGCCCTCTCCAGTCCTCTCTGCATATCTGCTGAAGGCAGCAGAGAAAAGCTCTGCAGGTAAGGTAGGAACTGCTGGGTCGCTGTCAGAGCATGGAGAAGATCTCTCTGTTACTCCACAGCAGATCACTTTTTATCACGGCAACCCCTGGAAACAACCAGATGCAGCAGAGGTTCTTCTGTTCTGGCTTCTAATCCTACAACTGAGTTTAAAATCTGCATTTTTAAAACTTACCAGGTGTACAAAGTATCTTGTAAAGTAACTGCAAGTGCTTACAAGTGTTGGGCTTTGCTGAAAAGAAACCAGACACAGATCCTCATTTTCTCCAGACTGCTATTTGTCCAGTTTGGCTGCATTAAATTCAGACGTGGTTCCTTTAGTCACTGACAAAAGTGTTTCAAATGCTGCCAGACAAAGCTAATAACACACACCCACACAATGATCAGTCAAAGCTTTTGTTTTGTCACTTTTGTTTCCTGTTTGTTTGCATGCACACAGGGCACATTTTGGTTCTCATCCCATTAAACGGTGAATGAACCCTCACAACATCCTTCCCTGCCTCCTAAATGGGTGAAATTCCTGCAGGTCAGCCTTTTTGTGGCAGAAGTGGGTGATGGAGACTCCACAGACTTTAAAAGCACTTTATTCATGTTCCTGCATGAGCAGAGGAAATGGAGATGCTTGCAAACAGCAGGTACTCTGCTTCCATGAAGCTCTAGGAAGTGATTCTGCCTTAGGGATATGCACTGTGCAAGGATGAATCATCTGGAGGAGTTTTAGGAAGATGGGCTCCCCCAGAATTTTCAATGAGCAAAATTAACTCTGAAGAGCAGATTTCTCCTTGAGCTTACACCTGAGGAAAGAACTTGTCCGAGGATCCTAGAAAATAGGATTTGAAGAGCCCTGAGAAGTTGTCTGCTACAAACCCCTGTCTCAGGATGGCTTATTCTGCAGGTGGCAGCTGGTGCTGTGCACCCTGTGCAATAAGCAGAGGCTCTCTGACAGGAACCTTTGTGGCTCCCACTGCAGTGGCACCCCGTGTCTGAAAGGATGTTCCAAACCACACCAGGGGTTTGGGTGACTAAACCACATCTCAAAGTGCCGCATCTACATGTTTTGTAAATCCCTCCAGGGATGGTGACAGAATGATCCAGAAGTCCTTAGAGGAGAGCTCTGGGACCTTCCCTGGAAGAGCAGGGGACCTGTACCAAGGGAATGACACGTCCAATTGTCACGCCCCCGCCTTCTCTTTCTGCTGCTTGATGCGAGGCCAAACAGGCCTTTGCTGTGATCTGGGACAGCCATCCTTCTGTTCCCATGTCTCCAGTGGGAAAACCTAAGCCTTCAGGGTGTTTGGATGCTGTGGGAACAGGTGCTATAGGGGGACCTAAAAAAACAACAGATCAGAAAACATATGGGCCTGCCCCAGCCCTTAATTAACCTAATTGCTGTAGCTTCCACCAAGGTCTGCATGTTTTCCTAGCATGGTTTCCGGTGCAGGCAAGCCCCGTTCCCTGTGACAGAGAGCAGAAACAGAAATGCCCTCGGGAGCCCCTTCCATCCCACAAGGGCCCTGTGTGCAAACCCAGGGCACTGGGAATATTTCTCTGTCTGCTCTGGGGTGCCCTGACCTCCGGGGGAGCACTGACTTTGACCCTCATTCATGGAGAAAGTTTCCCAGACTTCAAGATAGACTGGAACCCACTGAAGTGTGAAATAGATTATAGAGTAGCGTAGGTGTATCGCTTGGTCAGAAATTTAGGTTTTGGGATTTTTAGTATGCTGTGGATGGAAGCAAGATGGAGGGCACAGGGTGTCGTTCTGGGGTTCTTCTTCATGCTTCTTCTTCCTTCTTATTCATGGGTTTGGGTGCATTTTGTAATTGGGCAGAAAAGTCCACATTGCAGGCTCTGTGGGATCAGTTATTGGGTTAAAAGGGAAAACAATCTGTTGTATTTGTGAGGTGCCCCGTGGCAGGAAGGTATGATGAATCTGACTCCATGTTCTTAAAAGGCTAATTTATTATTTTACAATACTGTATTATATAAAAGAATACTAAATTTAACTATACTAAATAATACAGAAAGGATACAGACAGAGGGCTAGAAAGATAATAATGAAAATCTCGTGACTCCTTTCAGAGTCCCAACACAGCCTGACCATGATTGGTCATTAAGTCAAAAACAATTCACATGAAACCAATGAAACACGCACCTGTGGGTAAACAATCTCAAAACTCATTCCAAAGCAGCAAAACACAGGAGAAGCAAATCAGATAATTACTGTTTTCATTTTTCTCTGAGGCTTCTCAGCTTCCCGGGAGAAAATTCTGGGCAAGGAGATTTTTCCAGAAAATATGATGGTGACAATAATCTAGGTGTCAGTTCTTAATTGGATAGTTTAGTCTTAAAAGACCTTGTAACAAGAGATTGCTAGCCATTTTGTGCCTTCTAATGAAAAGCTGCTGAACTCACAGTAGTGAGACTGTTTTACTGATAAGAAATAATAAAGACTTGAGTCCAAACATGAACTACCGTCTCAAGTGCCTTCAATCCAGACCCAGAGAAACCCACAACCGGCACCCCCACAGCCCTGCAGGGCAGACCACCTCCCTAAAACCCAGCTGGTGAGCCCAGGGTGCAGGTTCTCCACAGCCCGCCACTCCCATGAGGTGCTGTGAGCGCCTCTGGAGAGAGACTGGGGGCAAGGAATGGGTTTGGGGAGCTCACAAGGGTTACCACAGCCCAGAGCTGGGGCCGCTCTGCCTGCCCTGTGTCAGAGGAGGAGGCTGCCTGATTGCTGCTGCAGGGCACTGACTCATGGGCTGATGAATTTATTGAGCCAGCTCACCTGCACCTTCCATGGCACACTGAAACCACTGGGTATTTATAGAAAGAAACTGGTGCAAAAAGAACCCAAAATGCTCTTTGGTTCAAGAGCACAGCTAGGCTGTAGCTCTTTCTTCACGACTTCAGAGCTAGAGAAATGGTAGGCAAGAATCTTTACTAACCTTTTTTGTTGCTCAGACAACAGCAAAGGTTTTTCACTGCAGAGTCACTCTTCCTCACTGGAAGTATTTGGAGAACGAAGTCATTGCCAGTTTGGTTAAACATTTGTTTTTCTGTGGCACTGATTTGTAAATAAAGCTGTTGTCCTAGAAATCCTACAGATAACTAAGTTTCCTGAGGCTCAAAGATATCCTCTAACAACAATCCTTGTGCTGTGCTGCAAACTGAAATGTGAAATTGGCTGTCCAGATGTCTGGCAGCGAGCAGCCCAGCCAGCCAGACGGCTCTTTGCGAGGGAGCAGCTATTCCCACTGATGTGCTTCACTCCAGCAGAGCCTCAATCCTCCCTGAAACTCAAGGGCTGGGCATGTGAAGCACAGCAGAAGGAGCTGCCTTGAGAGCTGCAGAGGGAGAGAGAGGAGAGTGAGTGCAGCGTCTGATGCGGGCACATCTTGTGTGGCCAGCCAAGCCAAATGTTGATCACCTTTGGATTCACTGTGCTGCCCAAAAAAGCAAATCAGACGTGTAGTAGTGTTGGCAATCTCTGTAGGAACCTCCTGCCTGCCAGATTCTCTCTCCCCGCCCTCCCAGCAGGTGCCAGCTGGGTTTTTGCTTTCTTTCATCCTATGATTGTGTTTCATCAAAGCCAGCCCAGTCAGGGGATGCAGAGCCTAAGTGCTTACTAAAATTAGACCTGATCTTTGGTCCTGTTTGCAAGTCGTTTGTAGGCACGGCGATGCCTGACACACAAACTGGCCGAAACCAGGGTTTGCAAGTCCTAAGTGCAGCTATGTTTGTGTCACTGTTTGCAAAGGCCTTCGGAGCAGCTGTGTGCCTGCCAGGACAGAGCAGCAGCACGCAGGCTCGGATCAGAGAGCCCCCGTGAAACAGATCTCAACAGACAAGCAGCCTCCCCTGTCCAGCTACCTGACACGGGGGGATCACTGGAGAACACAGGGGATGCAATTTGGACACAATCAGAGCAGGCTGACACAGTCCCCGTGACTCAGTGCTGGTGGCACAAGCGTCCACTGCGGAGATCTCTGGGAACAACCAATGAACGAGATGTTAAGTCCCAATTAAGTTAATGGGGCTTAAACAAATCTTTCAAGTTGAATGTAGTGGTTTGTGTTTTAGTGGATCTGGATCTTGCTAAAGCTTCCCTTCCTCCCTCATCCCACAGAGCTACTTAAATAATAGTGGTTACTAAAGAGGAATTATGAACAGCAGTTCAAACCCCAAAGTGCAGCCAGAAGATGTGCCTGGAATTCCTGTACAAAATACCTTCAAAGAGGTGATGAATAAGCAACAGAGGCAAGGAGGCAGAGTAAAAAGTGTGCCTTGTGCCTGTTTTTACACTTAGCTCAGAGTGGTTTTTAAATGAAGAGGACATGTGGATGTTGGGTCTGTGGTTTGGCTGATTGTCAAACGTGCCAGGGAAACCAATGCCCAGTTGGTAGCTGACAGGGATGAACAGAACAGGGATGGAGCACTCTTTTAAGGATGTACTTGAGAGAGCTGAAGGGATTCAAGTTCAAAATAAATAAAAAGAAGTGATACTCCATTCTTTATTCACCTGTCCTGGAGACTGAAGTCCCAGAAGCTCCCTCTGAGTTCCAGGGAGAGGCAGGGGAGATCCTGGTGTCAGCCCTGAAACAGGCTGCTCCTAGACTGTTAGAAGCTTTCTAGGCCAAACCCAACCCCTTCAATTTCACCTGAAAGCAAATGGACAATAAGATCTGCTGAGCACCCTTCCAGGAAGCTTTGCAAGGCAGGCTTTTGTTACCACTCTGACTATAAAGGTCTACAACCTCTCATTTGATGATCAGACAAAGCATTTTTTTTCTTCCTAACAAGGTTTCCTTAGAAATGGATCCACTGCTGAATCCCGAGTCTGCCCAGCATATTCTGGGGGACATCTGGTGTAAATTCTTCATTATTAGATTACATTAGTTGCAGCAATAATCATTCACATGGGATTATTACATCCAAGCTTGTCTCATTGCCTTTATCCTTTCACACATTGTCTTTCCTGGTTCCCCTTCAAAGGGCTGCTGTGAGTCTGTGTCGGAGCAAGAAATTAACTTGTTAGTAATTTATGCATCATTTCCTCCAGCCACATGTATTTAGGGCAAGATCAATAAAATGGAATAAGGAAGCAGGTGGGTATTGTCACCATGGGGCTGAAATAATTCCTTTGGTATCACTGTAAACCCTTCCCTGGCACACGAGAACCCACAGTCCTGTCCACCACCAGTTTGTTTGGCTGGACTGCATCAACAGGACGTTGATTCAGCTCTTTTGTGTGCTTGGAAAGTTCACGTCCTGCTACTTCTGCTCACAGCCACACAAAGTGCCTCAAGTGAAGATTTCTTTTTGAGAGAGCCGTGTTTTGCAGCCTTTCTTATGGCTCTTGTCGTGGAATCAAAGCTGTGCCGTGTCACACTGGAGATTCATTTCTGGAGCAGCTCCATGCCCTGGCAGCTGCTGTGATGTGTTAGGTCTGAGAAAGGGAAAGGGATGGGAAGAGGGATCTGAGCATCACAGGTCAGGGCTCAGAAAATTTCACTGTTTGTGGGCTCTGGGGAGGCAAGCCAGAGTGGATCTGAAAGGGCACTGGCAGATTCTAGGGAATCTGGAGTCTCTGAGTAGTGATCTGACTGCTGGGCAGCCCTTCCTGGCTAAAAACAAAATAAAGAAAGAAAAGAAGGAGTTTGGATCCATCTTACCCACAGCAGTGCAAGCACATGAGAGGGGCAATGCTTGTGCCTGATGGAGCACACTGAATTTCTAAAGAGGAGTCTCTTTTCTCACCTCCTGGCTTCAATCCAGACTGCCCTGCAGGGTTTCAGTGCCATGAGAACTTGAATTTGAGGAATTTGTCTCAGTTTCATGTTAAGAATTTCCTGAAAAGGCAAGCAAAACCAAAGCAGGGATTTGGCACCCTTGCTAGCTCTGCGTGCCTGGACTCCTGTGGCTGCTTCTCCTGCAGGAGATGTCCTGGCACCTGGCACTGATGTGGAAGGGTCTGCGTGCCCTAACTTGGCTTTGGCAGTGCCCTGGCTGCTGATCTCAGCCCTGCAGAGGCTCCAGATCCTCAGTCTCTGGGCGGCAATATCTTGAGACCACTCTGCACTTTGGAACCTGTATGTTTTGTTGCTGCCAACGTGGAGAAATCTAGAAGAGGGAGGTGGTTAAAACCCCCCAGCAGGTCTGGCTGGCACCCCAGAGGAATTCTTGGTGGAGCTGGGCTGGGCTGGGCAGCACACAGTGTACGGGATGGGGCAGTGGAAGCAGAGCAATCTCGCCCTTCACAACCCCGGTGGTGTTGACACAGCCCGAAGGGGAGCACGAAGGAGATGAGATACCAAGATTATCAGTTCAGACAGGGGAGAGGAATGTTGTTTGCCTGTAGCTCTTCTCCATCAGGACTGGCAAAATCCAAACACGAAGATGTCTGTGCGTGGTTAGAGAATGTAACAGAGATAAGCGAACACAGGAACAAAGCCAGGGGCTCTACCTTCAGCACCAGAAAAACCGGTCACAGCACAGGCTGGTTGTTTTCTGAAAGCCTCCTGGAGACAAGGGTCTGCCCAGGTCACCTGCAAGAGCTAGGGACACTGCCCAGGAATGTGTACAGAACATTGCTGCCTTCACACCTGTCCCCATTGTCCTCAGACAGCTTTGGTGAAGCAAAAGCAGCTATGCCTGGTCTCCGTGGGAGTCCAGTGGTGATGTGGCTGACACTGCCACCTTCTTGATGCTTGTTACCAGATAGAGTTGGTGCAGATGAGGAAAAACATTCAACTGGCAGAGAGAAGGAGGAAGGCAGAACTGAGGCAGATGCTCAGATCGTATGGATGGCAGTTGTTGGTTCGGTTTCATTCCTTTAGGAGCTGAGATTAGAAGAGAAGTGGCTTCCAGGAGACACTTTGTCAGCAGAGCTGCTCTGGACCGACTGCTTGGCGTGGCAGGGCCCTTCCCAGGCAGCCCAGCCCTCCCCAGCCCTCCCTCTGGCATTGCAACATCTCCTGCTTTCCAAAGAGACAGGAGCCCGAAGAGCAAACACAGGAAACCTCAGCCCTGGTCAAGGTCTCGGAGGTAAATTTGTAACTTAGGACAGATTGGGAAGATGCTGCTCTGTAATATGTAAATACTCCTTTCTTTCTCCAACAGCCCAGAGCTACGGAGGGAGCTGATCCCAAACCTCCCTTCATGGTTGAGTCTGCTGAAGAGACAGGACACAGGTTGGAAATGCAGCCGGGCATGCAGGCTCCTTATTCCCTGGAGACAGGATCCTTCCCTCACTTCTGTAAGTCCTGCCCTCACCCCGGGCTCAGCTGTGGGCTGGGAGGCTGCAGGGGACACCACTGAGAGCCTTGCCAAGAGCTCTGGGGTGTGCCCAGCCTCCTGGGCATGCTGCTCCTTTGGCCATCAGTGCCAGCTGAGCAGAGCCTGTATGGGACTTGAATTTGGGTGCAGGTTTTGGAAAGAAGCCCTCGTTAACACTGTGCTGCACTCTGCACTGCAGGAGAGTCCAGACACTGGGAAAAGCTATTCAACAGCAATGGGGGAGGTGTGATGGCACAGATGGGCTTGGGAAGGAGGTGGCAGCTCAGTCCTTGAAGGTCTCTGATTTGGGGCAGGGAGACGGGCAAGCTGAGCTTTTGTTCCTCTGTGTTTTTTCCAGACCTGTGAGCCTGTGTTTTCCTTCTGCAGTAGAGGAAAAGGAAAGTTTTCAGGGTGGGGAGGGGGATACTTTGTTTATTGATGGCTTATACTAAAGGAGTTCTGGCTCATTAAGGGTAAAAAAGCTCAGGTGGCAGTTACTCATAGAGCTAGTCAAGAGTTTTCCATGAGAATAATACTTCTAACAAAGTGATGTTCACTAAAAACTGAGCCTCTCCCTAGATAAATATTGATTCTGTCAAATATATATTAAATATGTGTGTGTATGTACAGAGAGAGAGAGAGAATTCCACTGGAAAACTGTCTTAATGACCTAATTAATTTCAGATCCCTTTGAACCTGGTTTGGGTTTTGACCTGATTCAATGTGTTTCACCACCTCTGCTGCGTGTGTATCAATATTCTGACCAAAAGGAATATATTTACTTGCCTTTATATATTTCCAAGTCACATGAAATAGAAACTAGCTACATCTCTTGCTACTTTATTAGTAAATGTGTCACATATCCATATCAATATAAAGTTCAATTAGCATCGGCAGGCACACTATTTGCCTGATTCCTATATATCAGTGGAACTGATCCAGTCAGATGCAAAGTAACCTTTGCACAAGTTCTGAACTCTGGGAATCAAAACCAACCTGTGTTGGGCAGATGTGTAAGTAAAGGACAGAGAAAAAACTATCTTATTCTCTAAAAAACTGTCAGCCTACTTTCACTCCTCAGGGTGAAGGAAAGCTGCACAAGATCCCTGCTTGGTGCTCAGCCCCAGTCTCAGTTTCAGGCTTAGCTCCCAGATCTGCTGTCTGGGAGTGATCCACAGAGGATTTGTCACCAGCTGCAGCCAGCAGAGCCCAGAGATGGAGTCCAGTGTGTGCTGCCCAAACCAGCTGCAGGTACTCCCAGGCTGGCCCCTTCCACTCTGCATCTGTCAATTAAGTGAGCATCCTTCCCATCCTGACTTTTCCCAGCTGACCTTTTTAAGCTCAGTTGCAGGTTCTTCCCCCTGACAGCTCCGAAGATTCATTCTGAATGCTGCAGAGGCTGGTGGTTTAGGGGAGAGGTCTGCAACCTTTCCCTTCCTCAGAGAGCGGCTCACGCACACCCCAAACCACTGGGGGGGAGCTGGGAGATGCTGCCTGTGCCGTGGTCCCCTGCAGACAGCGAGCTGGGAGCTGGCTTTTCCATGAGAAAGGAATGTCTGTGCCAAGCCAGGGAGCTGGGAACTCACAGGTGACTGGAACTGTGGGAAATGGATTTGTAGGGAATTCTTAAAGCTTGACAGAAGGTTCGCATGGTGTGTGTCTGTATGTAAACGTCGAGATGAGAAATGCTGACTTGGAAATGCCATGGAATAGGACAGACACTGCTGAGAGAGGAATGGAGCTAGAAACAAGTTTCAAAGGATGGTTTTGTAAATACGACTGGACACTTTGGAGAAACAGAACTATGAAAGATGCATTTTAGTAGGACTCAGAGTAATTTTAGATGATTGGCTTTAAGGCATCTACAGCATGGTGTGGCAAAAGCTGATAGGCCAAGAAACACTGATAACGCATTGTAATTAAGAAATAATTTGCTTCTGATTGTGATGGCGTGAGTTATAACACCTGTATTGTCTCACCCCTCTCATGAGACTGAAAATGGAATAAAAGTTTTTAAAGCACCTCTCAGTTGCCCCACCTCTGGGTCAGAAAAGGGCTTAGTCTGACATGGAACAACTCCCGCTGCAACTTTCATGTCACTCCAGTGACCTCCGAGGGAGAAGACTTTTCTTACTCAGCTACTCCTTGCAGTGGAGACAGAACATTAAAAGCACTTTAATTAGCTAATGAGAAGGTTACTACTAGGCCAAACCTAGAATGCTGTAGCAGGCATCACTGCAGTGACAGCAGTGGAGGAAAGGGTGGGAATGTGTTTTTTGCAGATACTTTTTGCTTCAGCTGAAGTCCCAAGGACTTTTTTACCCACAGGATGAGGCTAGAGGGTGGTTTGGAATTAGATTTCTCTCATCTTGCTATAACGTTGGTTTTTTTCCCTTGCTCCTGCTGCTTGCTGGGGTGATTCAGAAGCTGAGCTGAAAGCCTTCACCGTGTGCCTGGTGTGATGCCTGGCTCTGTAAATCAGGCTGTTACCCAGTCTTGCCTGGGCTAAGCAATATCCTGCTGCCCAGGAGGCACTGCAGCCTCCTTGGGAGAGACAGGAGCTGTCTAGAGTAGGTTCCTCTGTGCCCTCTCCTGTGTCCAAGGGGCAGTGCAGCAGCTCTGAGGGACCAGGACGCCAATGCCCGCTCTGTCCTCGATGTCAGTGGTTGCTGAGCACAGCCCTCTCCTCAAGCAAGCCCTTCTGCCCTGTGGGGATTTTGAGAAGCTCTTAGCTCCTTTCTTGTTACAGGTTTTTAACGGGAAGCCTTTGATACAGTTCTGGCAGAAATTGCTCTCACCTTGACCTGCCTCTTCAGAGCTTTCTCCAGAAACATGGCTGCATCCTGAACAGCACATTTTGGGGCCAGGTTTTGGATGGTCCACCTGTGAGGGGTGGCAGAGGTGACAGTGGCATTGTAGGGAGGCCAGGCTGCCTCCACTCCCAGCTGGCAGAAGTCCTGTGCTGTCAGAAGTTTTACAAGGGCTTTATCTGTATTTTTTGTTACAGCTCATTTTACTCTGGTCATGTATGCATTTGTTGCTAGAGTAAAGCCCCTGTTTTGAGTGTCCGGAGGAAGAAAAACATTACACTGCATATCCTGTAGGAGAATCTGAGTTCAGAGACTGAGACAGACTCAGGGGTGGATTCTTCGGTCGTTGGCACCAACCCTGCTGGGCTTGAGGGCACAAAGCCGAAGTGCACAAGGAATCTCAGTCTCCTTCTAAAAACAAACAAAATCTGAGTCTGCCATCCCTCAGCCCCCTGGGGAATAAGTACATGGTGGGTCTGCTGCAAACCCAGACCAGATGAAGCTGCCTGGGGAGTTGGGCTGTTTTGGGGTGCAGGCTCACTCCTTTCTCCTTGAGTCCATTTCTTTGGGATCCCCAGTGGAAAGGAAGGCATGGGAGCAAAGATGTCTTGTCTGGGTGCTGGGAGCTGTGCTGGCTGGTCCTTTGCATAGGAGCCAGCAGGGTTACAGGAGCGTACAGCACTGTTTTGGGAGGAAGGCTGCCTCGATGTTTGGCTGGCCCTGGGGGGCAGCGAAGGGGTTAAAGCTCAGCCGTTCTGCCCAATCAGTCTGGCTCGCCTGTAATAACCAATTAACGAAGTGTAATTGTGCAAATCCATATGTGGCAGTAATTACCAGAGAGATTAATGGATTCCTTCCTTTCGAAGCGGACTCCACCGCAGCTTGCCAGCGTCCCCCCGCCACCTGAAAGGGCTGGCAGAGGGGGAAAACAGGGAGCTGCTCTTCCCTGGACACTCTGTGATGAAGCCAAGCGGACTGGGAGGCCTTGTGGGGACTGCCCTGTGCTTGTTTAAATGACCCCTTTCATCTCCCTGCCTCCCTTCCGTCCAGCTCGCTGCTCCCTGCCTTGCACCCGGCCTCCTGAGGACAGTTCGTGCCCAGCCTGTCCAAGCCCGGGCTGCCAGGTCCCTGCCCTCCCCATTGTCCATTCATTCCCTGCTCCCTCGTCCCCTGTTCAGCCCTAATTGCTGCAGAATATCGAGTCTGTTTGCCCTCTTCTTTTGTAGCTTTGTTATTTTAGTTGCGATGGGTAATGCAGCAAACTGTTAAAGGCATACACGAGGCGAGGAGGGGAGGGCAGGGCGCCGGGGGCAGGTTTGCGGGCCAGGATGAGGGGTTGTGTTTGGGGGAATGGCAGCTCGCAGGCAGGCTGGGCCTGACACACGCTCTAGGGTGGGTTTTCTTCAGGATATGTGACCAGAGAAGCCAAGAGTGACCCTGGAGCATGTGAATATTCCCCCCTCCTTCTTGAATGTTCTTGGTTCAGGCGTTATGATAAGGGTTTTTTTAAATTGAGTTTTGTTGTTGGATTTGGTTTTGATGGGGTATTCCATTTTTAAAGGATATGTTTTTTAAAGTTTGCAATGGTTTTTATGGGTCGTAGCATGAAGTAGAGGGTAGGTTTTTAATTCTGTTGTGGTGGCTTTTATTAGCGTGAGTATGTAGTGTTTGTTTCGGTGGGTTTGAGGTAGCGTCCTGTAGTTAATTGGTGAGGTTTTAAAATATTTATAATTGTATTGTTCTTTATTAATGCTCCTAATGCTCTGGGGGGGTGAAACAAGGGCACTGAGCACTGCTGAAGGAGGAGAGGGAGCATTTGTGGACCTGTCCCCTGGCAAATCACCACCTGGGCAACACAGACCCCTCCACAGCTGCACCAGCACCTTGAGCACTTGAGACGCAAAGAGCCTTGTCCCACCCTGGTTAGACTTAACCCCACGTCACCCACGTCTGAACGCTGCTGCCACGGCCAGAGGGAGCTGGGAAGAGCTCAGCCCCATTCCTGGGCTGGCCCATGCTCCCTGGCCCTGACAGGGATCTCGTGCGGAGCACCAGCCCGTGGGGAGGGCTGGGGAGCCATTGTCACCGGCTGCACGCACAGGGCCACACGAGCCCCGGGGCTGGCTGTGCCTGCTCAGCAGGGGATGGGGCAGGTGGCTGCAGTGGGATGCCAGGGAGTGGTCACATCACATCTCACATCAAACATCCTCCCTGCCTTCCTCTCCAGGCTGAAAAAGGGATGCCGGGGTTTGAACCTGGGTCTGTGAGTTTATTTATTTGGTTTTTGTTTGTTTGCCCTCTGTGTGTAGGCTGGGATTTGGATTTGGGGTAGCTCAGAGCCGTGTGTGACAGGTGAGAGCTTGTCCTGGATGTAAAAGGCACTCAGACAGAGCCAGGCCAAAGGTCTGTCTGTGGTATTTGCTGGGTCCCCAGGATGAAGGAGGAAATGATGAATCTGACTCCATGTTCTTAGAAGGATTATATTATATTATATTATATTATATTATATTATATTATATTATATTATATTATATTATATTATATTATATTATATTATATTATATTATATTATATTATATTATATTATATTATATTATATTATATTATATTATATTATATTATATTATATTATATTATATTATATTATATTATATTATATTATATTATATTATATTATATTATATTATATTATATTATATTATATTATATTATATTATATTATATTATATTATATTATATTATGCTATACTAAAGAATAGAGAGAGGATCCAGGCAGAAGGCTACAAAGAATGATAATGAAAACTTGTGACTCCTTCCAGAGTCCCGACACAGCCTGACCCTGATTGGTCATTAAGTCAAAACAATTCACCTGTTGGATAAACACTCTCCAACCACATTCCAAAGCAGCAAAACACGGGAGAAGCAAATGAGATTGTATTGCTTTTATTTTTCTCCGAGGCGTCTCAGCTTCCCAGGAGAAGAAATCCTGGCGAAGGGATTTTTCAGAAAAAATGAGGGTGACAGTCTGTCCATCCTGAAAAAGATGGATGCATTCAGGGAAGACAGGAGCAGAGTGAGTCCTTCCTCCAGCAGGTACCCACCAGCAGCCTGAGCTGCTGAGATTCTGAGCTGCTGAGAATCTGAGCTGCTCAGATTCTCCCATCACTGATAGCATTGTTGCTCCAGGACAGGCTGCAACCAAATCTGTGAGGGTATCTGCACAGACATCCCTGCAGAGCACACCCAGCTGCTCTCTGGCAGCCCTGGGCCCCATCCACTGCCACACAGGTGGTGACAGAAGTAAAAGACCTTTTTCTCACTGCTGACTTGTGCAAAAGCCAGGAATGTGGCTGCTCTGAGGGAGTGGCTGTGCAAGGTGCTCATCAGGGATACAAGCGAGGCTCTTCTCCAAGGAGGGTTGCAGATGGTGGGGGAGGTTCTGGGAGATTCTTCCCTGAAGGTGATGGGAAGGCACAGAAGGGTGCAAATTCCTAGAGGAGTGGGAGAGGTGGAGAACACTGACTGAGATTCTGCTTTTGGGTCTCCTTGCTTGGGGTTCTGGGAACCAGGCCATGCAGATTGCTTGGTTTCCATCCAGGAAAAGGCACCAGGGCTGCTCTTGGCCATTCCAAATGGGATTGTTTTGCTTGTCAGAGAGGTGGATCTCCTGGAGTCACCTGAGGCCCTTGATTCTTTTAGCTCTTCCATTTCACCTAACCATGGGTTCATCAATACTCCTCTTCCTGTGCTGCTTGGTTGTCCTGGGTCAGAGGTTAAGTGTGCCAAAGCATGGCAGGTAAATGTGTTCCCTGGGTCTGCTCTGCTTGTGGGATCTTTCCTTTCTGGAAAGCTTCCCACCGGGCACAGATGCCTGGGGGGATTCAGGGAAATACTCAGGGCACAGAGGGGTGTATCTTGCACAGTCTATGGAGTGCTTGAAGCGTTGGGTCCTTGCTGCCATGGATTTTAGGTACCAGGGCTGCCAGATTTAGTAGATAGGTGTGATTTAAAAGCCTCATTACTTAAATGAGCTGCGGATAATTTGTGTGGATATGGCTTGGCTCTTAAATGTCCAGAGCTCCTGGTGGGAACACCCCTTGGCCTGTGCTGACTCCCAGACTGTGCTTGGGAACTATTTGATGGGAAGTGCCAGTCTTTGCAACCATCAGGACAGACCCTGGGACTGCTGAGTATTTCAACCTTTCAGGGTGTGCTGCTGGTCTGGAAAACTTAAGGCCTGAAAAGAGACTGGGCTCCAGATTTTTCAGCTGGGATATGTCTGGCTGGCAGAGGAGACAGCTCTGTGGAGAAGCTGATCTTCAGGGCTTGCTTTAATAAGCTGACTTAAGTCAGGGCACATCAGTGCAGTGCCCATACTTGAATATGCCCACATCATCCCAGGTCATTTCTCTGCCTCTGCTGTGTAGAGGCTTCTCCTTCTGCTCAGAGGCTCACAAGGACAGGGCCAAAATGTGTGGCTGCTGCTCTTTTTTCTCCCTCTCTTTTTACTGAGAAGGGGTTGGGGGGCAAAGAGCAGATATTTGACAGCAAATGTCATTCCACATCCCTGCAAATTCCTCAAGTGCTCGCTCCTTGCTGTTGGGCTGTCATGTGTGGTGCGGTCTGTCCCTGCCTTGATCCTGGGCTGTTCCTTTTTCCGTGGCATGGGGAATTTTGTCATGCTCCCACGGCTTTAAATACTGGTGGGTTTTCCATTTGGTACAGGGGATCTTGTGGCTTTTGAGAATAGAAGACAAAAGGCAATGGAGGGCATTGATGAGGAAAGGGATGCTCACTGCAGCTGGCTCCCAACCCACCCCTGGGCTGCACAGGGCTGTGAAGGGATTTAAACATCTTCTGCAGGGGAACCTTTCTTGCTGGATAACATCTTGGTTGAGTTTCATGTGGTGTTTGTCTCCCTTTGGCTGCCACCAGAAGGTGAGTCCCGAGGGAAGGACAGCTGCTGGGACAGATGAGAGTTGTGCGTCTGTGTGGGCAAGGCAAAGGGGAGCTTGGTCCTCTGCCTCTCAAACAGACTGGGCTGGCAGAGTCTGCTGGAATTGGTTGCACCTATAAAGAGATAGCCTCAAAATCAACCTGTTGCTTTTCTGTGAAATGGAAATGTCTGCATGGCTTAGAGGACAGGCACAAACTCCCAAGAGTGGAGTGGTTTGGGCCACCAGTTTTGGGCCTCCCTCACCAGAGACAGTGAGGGTTGAGTTCTTTATATCCGCCTTCTCCTTTTTTTTTTTTACTGCCAGTTCATGAAGGGATTCTTTGGGTTTGCTCATCTTAACTACATCATTTTATGCCTCATTGCTTGGGTTGTGCTTAATTTCTTCCAGTTGCCATGCCTGGGCTATGTCTCCAGGTCTGGTGTTCGTGGAGAGGCTGTGTGGGTATATCTGCACCAGAGCATGGACACGGCTGCATCTCTGGGCAAAGATGGGCTCTGCTTTACTGGCTGGGGGTTGTGGTGTGGGGTTTTTATTCCCTGATGACTCAGAGGCATCACAGGTGTGAGCTGGGGGCTTGCAGGGGCAGGGTTGCTGGATCAGGGTATTTGGAGCAGTGGAAACTTGTTCCAGGGCTTGCCTGAAATTCCTGAGTGGAGTTTAGGAGACCCATCCCCAGGAAACCTGTGTCATTACAGAAACAGGAGATCTTTGTGCATGAGAGGAGACAGCAAAGTCTTAAAAAACCTGCCTCTCCCTCCTTGAGGACACACTAGGGTTTTAGTGGTATTTGATTTCATTCCCTGCCGTCAGAAGATCCAGTGGACAGGAAGAAATCTACTGTAGAAGGGGTTAAATGTGCACTTGCAGAAGTGAAGTGGAGGTGAGATCCAGGTGCGTTGTCTGGTTCCTGAGGAGCTCCAGAATCCTGTGAGAGAGGCAGCTTCCCACTGTGGCTAACAGGAAATGCCTCATTGGCTGGAACAAGGACTAAACTCCAAAGACAGCTGCCTGAGAAGTGCTGACCGGAGCTGTGCCGTGGTGATTTGGTGGATGTGACTTTTGGGCCCTTGGTCCAGATCTAAAGCTCTGTGGCCATGTGACCTACAGGGCTAATTTGGCATAAATGCCCTCTCCTTCCTCAGATCTTTTCAAATTATTGTAATGGGGCCAATTTGATAAGGCAGTCTTTATCCTGGACCAGATCTGCTGGCTGCCAGAGAGCAGACTGTGTTAGAGACACGTGAGGAGAGACAGGGGTGATTCAGAGAAAGCTGGAGCCCTCACTGTGGCATTAATTTGACAGTGGGCAGTCAGAGGCTCACACCTGATCCAGGCAGAGCTCAGTGCAGAAACCCAGTGTGAACAAGCTTGAAGCTGTGGCCTTTCTTGGAGAGAACACGAATCAGAAATCCAAAAGTACCTGCTGAGCTCTCCTCTCGCATGGCAGGACCCAGAGGGACCTGGGATTAGATGTCTTATGATAGATACCAACCTTCTGGGCTTCTGGGGCCTGCCTGCTGTGGCTGGCACCTTGGGGACCCATGGCTGTGCCCTCAGCCATGAAGATACCAGTGCTAGCTTGCCCTTGACGTGAAGCTGTTCCTCTTGGATGCCTCCAGCCTTCCTCCCCTGAGAAAGGAGCTACTCCAAGCAGAAATAACCCCTGTTACCTTGAACTCCAGGACAGCCATGTTTGCCTGTCAGGTATAAATAGACCGTTCGAGGCAGCCGGACGTGATGGAGATTGACAGGTTGTCTCCGGAGTTTTGCACTTGCTGAAGCAGGAGGAAATGTAAAAGCATCAACGTGGGGGTGCACAGCATGAGAGCAGCAAGCAAAGCCCCCCAGCTGCACAGCAGGCTGTGCCACCTGCCAGGGAGGATGCAGGTGGGGGCCCTTGGTGGCCCTGAGCATGGCACTGCTGTGACAAGACCTTCCCTGAGCCCTGCGAGGTCCAGCAGATGCCTTGTGTGTCACCAGCTCAGCCTCTGGCCAACAAGTCTGCTCACAGAAATCCGGGTTGCCCAGCAAAAAGAGAATGAAGAATGAAGCAGGATCAAGGGGGAGAAAAAAGGGGTTGAAAGTTTTCCAGAAGTTCTGTAGAGATGGGTATGGGGACCAAGTTTCATTTAGGTTGTTTGTTTCTAGGTCATCAAAGAAGCCTCTAAATCAGCATTTATTTGTGACTGAGGGTTGCCTTTTTAATTTTTTTAAACTACTTGTTCTTACAAGCAATAATGGAGGGTTAACCTGGACAAGGAACATCTTCTGTTGAGATGCTTTGTCTGAAAAATGGTTGTTGTGGGAAGATCGGGAAATTGCATGGGCTGTGTCTTTCAAGATTTCTCTGAGAACCCTGGCTTTTTGGTTTGTTTGTTTGTTTGTTTTTTGTTTGTTTGTTTGGTTGGTTGTTTTTTTTCTTTTTTTTTTTTTTTCTTTTTTTTCTGCAGATGAGGAAATCCTGGTCAGGGTGTAGTTTTCTTTGAAGGAAGATGACCTAACTGTTTTCAGGCATTTTGCCAAAATCTCAACTTCAAAACATGTGAACAGCAGGGTTAAAGATGGGCTTGTGTTCAAATGACAACCTGTGTGTTCTCAGGTGCTCTGAGTGGAAAGTTTGCTTGCAGGGAGGTATCAAGAAGGTATCAAGTGAACTTTTCTTCACCTGTCTTTTGCATATCCCTTGCTGAACACCAAATGACTTGTCAAGGTGAACTTAAGAGCTGAGTGTTCTTTGTCCAGCAAAATCTCTTCTGGACACAAGGCCCTTTTGTCAGAGACCTGCTTTTGGATCTGAGTGACTTAAGCACTTGCACAAAGAAATCCTCGCTTCATTCAGTGCTCATACAGCCTGGAATCCTGGTTTTACAGCACAGTTGGCTGTCCTGTACCATGGACAAGAGAAATAAGGTGCTTCCCTTCAAGTGTGAGGGACGGGGGACTCTCCCACTTGGAATGCTGTGGTTCCTTTTTTGTCTCTCTGATCTTTATTCCAGGAAAGGTAAAAACGTGGAGTGACCTGTCTGAAAGCAAGGAGGGAGCTGTGAACTCCCAAACTCTGAGCTTCCACCCTCTTGACCCCACCACTGCTTCAGGATACAATGCATGCCCAAGCCCCTTTGTGCTGCAGCACAAATCCCCTGCATCACGGGCTTGCTCATTCCCCTGCAAGCCCAACCCAAAGCAGCCCACGCTTTTGACAAAATATTATTTTCCAGAGGATCCAAATGGCCGCTTCTTTGGATCCACCTTCCCAGGAATCCTTTGCTGCATGCTTTTCCATGACGCTGCTGACCTTTCTGCTCGGGCAAGGGGGAGTCTCTGGGAAGCACATAGGCAGTGATTCTTCACTGGTACAAAGGCCGGGATTGTTGGCAGCTTGACGCCCCAGAAAGTGTCTAATTGACTCGACTCTCTCTAGCTGGGCTCCCAATGGATTTTCTGCCTCAGGATATCTCGGCCGTATAGTGGACCTGTTGTTTTTGCTGCCCTCATGATGTTCAAGAGTGCATTGTTGGAGCAGGGAGCGGGAGGCAGAGCGGACGCGCTGAGGGAGCGCCTGCCGCCCCGCGAGCCGCGGCCAGCGCCACGGGGGCACCTGCCAGCCTCACTCGGGGGCTCCAAACTCTCGTGGAGCATCCCCTTGGCTTGATGGGTGCAGCTGACAGGCCTAAATCTGCTCTTTGCATCTCAGGGAGCGGCAGCATGGAAATATCTCTGCTGGTTTAGCGATGTTAACCTGATGCCTTGGAGTGGCCCCCCAGAACAGAGGCTGGACCAGATTAAGAGAGTAAAAGTGGGTATTTATTGAGGGCCTTCAACAGGCACACCCGGGGCAGCCAGAAGCCTTCGAGAGGGACTACACCCAAGATGGACAATGGTCACAAGTTTTTCATACAGTTGTAGGTTTGGTCCATTTCCATATCAGGGATTAATCCTCCAATTACAGCTTCAGGTAATGAAGTAATTTACCCCAAGTTTGCTCCCCTAGTTCATTGTTGTTTACATCTCTCGGTGTCTGAGACAATAAGGTGTCCTTGAGTTTCAGGCCCAGAGAAGAATTGTTTTGTCTGAATAAAATGGGAGAACAGTAGCTGAGATGCTATGGGGTTTTAGAGTTATACACTAAAGCAGTTGAGGATCAAAAAAATAGAAAAGCTAAATCCTAAGGCATCAACTCCAGTGCATCTCCAGTGTGGGCTTGGCCCAGGTGCCTTCTGGGCTAGGCAGAGGCCATGTCAGGTATCTCTGTCACCTTGCACAAATGCCTGGGAGTGCTTTACCTTTGTCTGTGTCAAAAGACCTAAGTGCCACCACTGGTGCCTGTCTGAGGAGGTAATTCCCTGCAGGATTGGGCAGCTGGGCTCAGCAACCAGAAAAGCTGCTGGAGGTGCTTAGGCAGGCGTAAGAGGATTCGGTGACACCGCTGATTAGTGTCCAGGGCCTCATTAGGGTGCTGCTAATTGCAGGTCTCCCAAGGTTTAAACAGGCTTCTTTAAATCTGCCCTCAGAGGCTGCACTTGGCTGCATGGGACGGTGCTTTCTGCAAGGTAGGCAGTGCCCTCCCTCCCTGGAGCAGCCTGGCACTGGGGATGATGGCCCTGGCCCTGACACCTTGGGGATGGCACTCACACTGGGTGGTAGCTGTGGGGCTCAGGGAGAGAGAGGGAAGGCCTGGGGAGAAGGAGAGGGCTGGCTGTGCTCCTGCAGGTGTGTTCGTGGTGCTGCTGCTTGAATGTGCTGCTGTCAGTAATTGCATTAGCCCGGTGGGGCTCTGGCCTTAATTTCATTAGCTTGGTGTCTGTGGTTATTGCTGGACATGAGGAAGGGCAGGGATGGATGGGGAAGGGCTGATGCAGCAGCTCCCTTCCTCTCCATCGCCAGGGAGGCAACTTGATTTTGGTGACTTGTGCCTGTCCCAGGCCAGTGACATGGACCAGTGCAACAGATGCATCAGGTTGGCTCAGTCACTTTGCCAGCCTGGAGAAATCCAGTTTCAAGTCCCTGCTCTGGCACTGACTTCCTGTTTGGCCCAGAGTAGGTCACCTGGTGTCTGTGTCACCCTCAGAGGCCAGCAGGGAAGAGAATGGGCATTTTGGCTTGGGGCACTCAGCCCGGTAGCCCTTATTGCACCTCATTAGCCATGTGAAGGGAGGCCCAGCTCTAACACCAGCACCCCCCACAGGAAATGGGTTTTCCCTGGAATTCTGTCACTCTCGAGCAGTGTGGCAGGAGGAAGATGAATGCTGTGGGATTATAAGAGATGCAACCTTTTTTTTTTGGTCATATGTATGGCATCAGTATATACATAGACTGCCTTTGCCTTTAAACAAAGATGGGGTGGGGCTTGATGGAATTCTTGAACATATTTGGGGTTTTCCTAGTTCAAGGAAAAGGGACCATATTTACTTTCCAGCTTTCCTGGTTGTGGCACAAAGTGGGATAAAATTATTCCCCTGTAGGCCCTTATGCAGTCAGGCTCCAGAGACCAGCACCCTAAAGGCTTGGTGGAGCAGTACTGGTGGAAGAGTTCTTTGAGATGCTGTTCCAGCACACCCAGAAATCTATCTGCAGTACAGTGGCCTTGGAAAGTTACCTGGGAGGTGAGTGAGTGAGTGAGCT
This sequence comes from Motacilla alba alba, assembly GCF_015832195.1. Classification (NCBI taxonomy): domain Eukaryota; kingdom Metazoa; phylum Chordata; class Aves; order Passeriformes; family Motacillidae; genus Motacilla; species Motacilla alba. Next base: position 29,761,307 of record NC_052023.1, read on the forward strand.
GGGGATCCCAACACGATGTTAGCATCTCGGTTGGCTTGAGCAGTTCTGCTTTGTCAGGAGCCCTGCTCTGACAGATGCCCCCATGTGTGGCTGCTGGATGCCCCCTGGCAGCACTGAATCCCCTCTGGGTGCAGCATGGCTGTGGCTTTCCTTCCTAAATTAACAGTGGCAGACTTCTCCTTTTACACAACCATGAGGATGGGCAGGAGAATGAAAAGCATTTAAACTCTGAAGCTGTGAATTGTGCTATTCTACAAGAAACTGAGGGGCTGCCTCTGTAAGGTCCTTCAGTACTGCTTAAGAGAGGCTGGGCTGGCTCCTAGAGTCTGTCTGTCACAGACTGACTTGGGTGCAGGGACTGGAACTTCTCCACGCTCCAAAATCCATGGTGGTCTCCTAAATTAATTGCCTGCCACTTGACTTGCCTGAGGAAAGGGCCTGGAGGGGTTTCCTTGAAGTTGCTCCGAGTGTGCATGTGTTCTGCAGTGCTAAGCACTCACTAACCCAGATCTGCTAAAAATCAATAAAGTAATCCACTTACTGCTTGGGACTGCCAACCTTTTTAAGGAGCTCAGAGCTGTTTTGTCTTCTTTCCTCTCCCAAAGAAAGAAAAGAGCTGTGGGGAAGGGGGTGCTGACAGAGCTGGTCTAAAATCAGGCTCTTTGCTCTGGGCAGATCAATAAAAATAATTCCCTACTAAAACTTCATTAGCATGGAATTAAAGCTGCTGAGATCCCTCGTGGTGGGTAAGAATAAATGGTACTGCTAAACCTCGGCACGGCTGGTGCTTAGAACACAAAGCTGCTCACACCTCCCGGTTCCCAGGGCACGCAGCTGCCTCTGCCCCTGCCTGGCAAGGGCACTAACCATCCTGTCCAGCCTGAGGGCAAGGGACAAGCCAGGCTGGCATGGCAGGGAGGTGTGACTCGAGCAGGTGGAAGCGAAACCGGTGTGGCAAGAGTGGATTTGTGTCGAAACAGCATCTGAGTCCCGAGTGCTGGAGGGCACCTGGGGACCAGGGGCACGAGGGACACTGCATCTCTGCAGGGGTGCTTGACAGGCATGCCAGAGCTTTCCCATGACACCGGATCAGAGAAACATCCCTCTGGAAGGTTGTGTGTGGGCTGCACAAAGTTCCTCTTTGGTGTGGAAGTTTTGGATCTTATTGAGAGAGTGTATGTGTGTGTGCGTGTGTGTGAGAAAAATCACTACTTTTGAAAGCAGGTTGTTTGCTAGGCTTTTTTGATTGAAAAACATTTTGTTTGGTCTTGTGACAGAGGGAAAAAAACTTGCCCTGCTGAGAAATCCAATTTTCTATCAGGAGATTGAATCAAGCCACCTTGCAGCGTGTTCCTCAGCAGCGCCCTGGGTTTCTGCCTGCAGGGCATTGAGGTATCCCTGCCTGGTGCCAGGCTTTTGCTTACTGCTCCTAACATGGATTCCCAGCGTGGCTGTTAAAGAACAGCAGTGGAGGCAAAGCCAGTGTTATCCTGGAGCAGGCAGCAAACTTTGCCAACAGGCTAGGAATCCTTGTGGTTGCTGGGATTGACACCACTTGGATTAGACAAGGTGGAGCATGGGGCAGCCTCCACTGGAACAGGAGCTGTGCCTACATCTCCTGCACCTGGATGTAGCTCTGAGCACTGGAAAGACTGGCCTGAGCCGAGGACATTCACTGAGGATGGCCTTGTTGTATTTTGGGGTGGTGGCAGGGCAGGACACCAGCTCAGCTGAACAGGAGAGGGACAGGACACAGCACCCCACAGTCAGATCCTGCTCTGTTGTGCTCTTGTGCTGGTCATCAAACCCTTTGGTCTTTCCCCAGAGCTCAAAACTTGTGGCCAGTGAGAGGGATGTGTGCTCAGCTGCCTGTTCTCCTCTAAAAACAGTTCTGCAGTGCCATTATTGTTTGTGCAGTAAAACAAATGAGATGTGAAAGGTGGCCAGATAGAAAATACAAGAGTGATCTCTGCTGTTTGTATTCCCCCTGCAAGACTGCAGTTGCTTGATGGGTTTTTTGCCTCAGTAGAACCTACTCTGAATACTGATCTCTTGGTTGGTTTTTTCTGTTTTTTAACTGTGGAAAAAAAAAGAAGGTGTGTGTAAACCTACGCCACAGCTAGCGGGCTATACTGAATGCTGACACGACTGCCTGCAAACCTCCTTGCTCCTGACAGCAGGCAGGTTATTCATTTGTTCTGCTCTTTGGAGATGCACTCCCAAGTGTTAGGTTCCCATTCCCAGGTAAACTCTAAGTCCTGGAGCTGATCTGATGTACCTGCTGCCCTAAAGAGCTGTGCATCCATGCCGTGGTGTCCTCCCAGTACTGCACATCACCAAGTCCTCACACGCAGATGCAGAGCGGAAACTGGAGGAAATAAAATCACCTTTTAAAAAGAAAGGCTGTTAATATAAGGGAGAGGGAAAACCCCTTCCCTTGCTTAAAGTCTAGCTAGAGATAAATGGATGTGGCAATGTCTGAGAGCAAAGGAAGAAAGAGCTAACAAGGGCAACCTTTCCTTCTCCTGCAGATGTGATACCTCAGGGCTGACTGCACCTCAATCAGCCTTCCAGCATCTTTTGTGCCAAAGGACAAAATGGGTCCTGGGGTGACCTGGAGGGAGCCAAGTGCCAGAAGGCTCCTGTAGGACACCAAACATCCTAATCTGCTCTTCCCTCTTTTTGTCTTGCTGCTGCATGCCATGCTCCCCATGGTCCCCTGAGAAGGCAAAGCCCCTTGCTAGCCCCTGTCTCTGCCACGTGGCTGGTGGCGGTGTCAGTGGCAGGTCTGCAAGCCACCTTCTCCTCCAGCACACATGTTAATGCAGACCTCCGGCAAAATTGCCCCCTCCTCCATTCCTTTGAGGTGGCTTCATTTGAGGCTTCTCAGATCAGACCCCAGAATCAGTGGGCTGTGCTGTACCCTTGGCTCTCCCCAGAAGCGCAGGAGTTGGGCTGGGGTTTGCCGGTCAGGGAACTGGGGCCGTTCCTGACCCAGAGCACCAGGCACTGGAGGGGGCAGCGCTGGGCACCGCATGCGGCCCTGCCCCGGCCACAGCTGGCTGCTTGTTTCTGCTTATTCCCGCACATTTCCCGCAGAACTTCATTGTCGGGAGGGCTGGGCATTAGATGAAGTTGTGGATATAGGTTTGGGGCTGTCTGAAGCTCTGCTGTGAACTTTACAGACTGTATACAGCAAGGATTGAGCCCCCGGGCTCTGTCCTGTGTCCCACCTCCTCTCACCCTACACAGCTTTAGCAAGTGGTTCATGAGGCTTTTGGTGTGGTTTGCGTGTCTTTTGTACTCCTTCGGGTGGGGCTGGGGATGAGAGCTCAGCTGCCAGCTCTGCGAGCCCCAGGAAGGTCCTGCTGGTCCTCAGCCTTGCCTTTCCTAGCGGTGCCTGCAGCCCAGCAGCACAGGGCCGTGCCGTGATTTCGGCAGCGCAGCTGAGGCAGGATTTGGTGTGGGATGCGGGCGTGGATGTGCAACTCCTCCTGGCGAGGGCTCTCCTTTCCCTGGCCGCACAGACCCTCCGCACGGCCGGAGCCGCTGGAACCAACACACCGCGCCGAGCCTCCGCTGGTGGAGCAGCAAATCACCCCCTCCTTCCCCACGATGCTCCTCCCCCGAACAACTCAACCTCTCCCCCTCCTCCCAATTCCCGATCCATACCGGAGCCGCCGAGCATTGATTGGCGTCTCCGCCGGGCGATTATGCTGCGTGCCCGGAGCGCCGGGAATTCGCAGGGAGCCGAGCCAGCCGAGCACGGGAGCCGGCGCTGAGCGGGGCAGCGAGGGGATGGCGCGGCCCCGGCGGCTGCCGGCGTGAGGCGAGGATGAGCCCGCGGCGGGAGGAAGCTGCCCCGGCGCCCTCCGAGAGCCCCCGCTCCTGCAGAGCCATGCCCCGACCCCGGCGGGCTGCGCTGCGCTCCGGGCAGCTTTGAAGTTGAGAGGAGGCACTTGCGTTGAGAAAGGCGGGCGATGAACTGAAGATTAAACATGTATGGGAATTATCCTCACTTCATTAAGTTTCCTGCGGGCTTTGGCAGTAAGTATGTTACTTGCGTTTGCGGGCCGTGCCTTCTGGGTTAGGGGGAGGAACTGATCCCGCGGTGGCGGCACGGGGGGTGTAAAGGGAATTTAAAAACGTGTTTAACCCAGCTCGGATGTGGCTGTAACCTGCAGTGCCCGTGTGCTTGTGGTTGAAGCTGTCCTGGGGTTTTATGTGCTGTGAACTTCTGCGCGGCCGCACCAGCACCAGGCTGCCTGGAAATTCTGCAGGCTTGGGTCAAACCGCTGCGCTCCCCTTTGAAGTTTAGCGGATCATTTGGGAGATGCGTGTTTGTGTCTGTGTGGGGTGGCTTGAATCTCTTCATTGTAAGAACCGCATCAAACCAAGTAAGCATCTTTCCGATTTAATTTTTATTAGCTTGTTTGGCGGCGGGGGGGGAGAAATTACTTTTCAAACCTGAAACGCCTCCCGAGCAAATCTCAAGAGGGCTAATTCCTTGCCTTGTGGGGCTATCTCCTGCCCTTGTGACACAGATCCCACCATAATCGCGTGGAGCTGTGTCAGGTTAGCCAAGGGAGGCTGCCCAGGAGGCGAAGGGCCGGGGCTGTGACACCCCTGTGCCCACCGGGAGCGAGCCCTGGCTGCAGGAACCGCGGCTGCTCTTGGGAAATGGACTTTGGGATTACTCTTTTTGTTTTATCTGAAGTTATTCCCCTTGCCCTGACCCAAGGGGAATGGTTGAGGAGCTGTAGGTTGGAGTGCTGGGCTGCGAGGGGCTGGGAGCACCCACCTATGGACTGCTGAAAGTACTGATGGAACTTAAAGTGCGCGCGTGTGCAAAGTCTTGGTACCTCTGGAAAGCTCTTTAAGTTGCTCCCAGCCCTTCAAGGTGGAGAAATGCCTCCAGGATTCGCTCTGGAGGCCCCCAGGCTGTGTGCATCAGCCTGTTATTTCTCTGCTGGAGAAGCAGTTTGTGCAGACATCGCATTGCACAAGGGATGTTCCCACTATGTGTGGGGTTTTTTTCCCCTCCCTTTTTGACCAGATGCTCACCTCTGGTAATTCTCCAACTCCAGAAAAGTCATTGGTATTGCATCAAGTTATCCTCGAGTTTCACAAGCACTCGACTTTCCAAAATACCTTTTTAGGCTGTTTCTGCAGAAAGGGGATGGCTCCTTGGGAGAATCTGTTGCTCACTGGTGGTTCTAAGGACCCAGCAACGACAAGCTGAACTCTCTCCCACTGCTGCAATAAGAATGAAACAATGAAAGTGTTTAAGTCTGTTTAATTTATTTCTATTACAAATTTGCAATGAACTAAAAATTTGCAATGAACTAAAACTAAAAGATTCAAGCTGATCTTCATAGGAATCAGGCAGAGATCCTTGTAGGTTCAAGGGTCACAACACTCAGCAGAGCCTTTGGGAGATTTCTAGGAGAGGAGATTGGTAATAGGAGCAGAGGGATTTCTGTTCCACCAATGAAGGTGAAGGGACTGCTCTCTAATAGTTCAGTATCTTGGGAGTTTAACTTCCATTTAAAGTATTAAACTGGTGTTTTAACCTGCTTCCAACTTGGTATTAGAAACAGAGGTGTTTTCTGTATGTGAATACCTGGCAGAGATGCAAAAGCATTGGCCAAGTTCTGTTTGGGATGCTTTAAAACAGTCCCTCTGTCCTGTCTTGTGCTCCCTGGATGGAGTTTACCACTCCTGGCCACGCTCCCCTCAAAGCCAGAGGGCTTCCATGTCCCTGTGGCAGCTTGGTGATGTGGCAGCTCCCTCTTCTTGTGTGGCTGGGTCTGCAGAGGGGGATTCTGGCTGGCTGAGAAAGCAGTGCCTGTTTTGGCCAGACAGCTTTGTGCCTGTGTGAGCGGGCGGCCAGGCTTTGGAGGAGGAGGGATGGTGATGACCACGGGTGGAAGGGATCTTCCACTGCCTTGGGTCCTCACCACAAAGCCTGTGCAGGCAGCCTGCATCTCCATCAGGCCCACAGTGTGTTCCGGGTGTTTACTGCTCCCCCATCCTTGGAAAAGCCATGAAACACTTCCCGAATGTGCATTAGGGGGAACACCAGGATGCCAGGGCAGTGTCCACACTTCGCTGTCAGCTTGTAGCATTCATTGCACAGTGTTGCGGGAGGGCAAAGTTAAGGTGATGCAGGTTCTGCTGTTCTTCTTGCATTCAGATTTCCTTTAGCTCTGAAATTCTGGGCTTCAATTTCAGCAAAATGGCAAAAAAAAAAGGGCATCTATTTGCTATCTTTTTCCTCGCTTTCAGGTAGCTGTTGCATCTGCTTTACCTTAATTTTATCTGCATTCAGGTTAGAAATAAGGTGCATGTTTATGGTGGTGTGTGCAACACTCACTTGGATCTTAAACATCTGAATAGCACCACCAAATTTGTCTGAGTTACACGTGCACAACTTGGTCACAAGCACATGATTTGAGATGGGAAAAGGACAATCAGACTCCAAGGTGTCACAGATGAGTTTGTAGAATAGCAGGGAAGATGTTCAGATGAGTCACCCTTAGACATCTAAAGCAGGAGCCCAGCTAAGGCTGGGCTACAGGAGCAAAGAAAGAGCTTAAAAATGTGTTTTTATTCTCCAGAAGGATGCATTTCACCCAAAGCCCAGCTCCCAGGGCAAGGAAAGATGCTGTGCTGGCTGTCCTCTCTCTCTGAGCACTCTCTGGCACCGTTGGTTGGGGACAAGACCTAACTTGGCTCCTCCACAAAGTCTCTTTTATTAGTACTCATGTAACTTGGCCTGTGGCCACACCACCTCCGGCTGCAATCTTGTCAGCTCTCCCAAGCAAAGCAGGGTTAGGCCAGGTCGTTTAGGGGATAGGGAGAGGAAAACCCACATTGTGCTGGAGTGGCTCTGCTGCCTGGCTGGCTGGCACCTTTTTCACGTGTGATGGTCCCAGGTTTTGTGACCTGCAGGATGCTTTTTCCCCTGGATGTCATGGCCTGCTGTGTCCATTCCTATAATTGTGGATGTGAGGATGGAAAAGAGCCCTTTGACCCAGCAGAGGTGTGAGGAAATCCAATGAATGGACAGCTCCAGTATCTGGGAAAATGAAATTTTAAATTTTGTGAAAATTCTTCTTTTAAAGCAGGAGACACCTGCCTTCAGTTGCCTGGAGCAACCACAGGTCCTGCAGTCAGTGGGATCCATTCTCCTGGGGACCTGTAGCCTCTCCACAAATTCAAAGACAACTGTAGGACTATGTACATGTTTTTTCCTGGTGGCTGCTGGCCAAGTGGGAAATCTGATCAAACAATAATGGTAAAAACCCTTCAGGCCTCAAATTCAACGACTTTTTCCTTTTTTTTTTTTTGGAGATGAGGAGCTTTATCCAACTCCTGTGTGTTACTGTGGTCACCAGGGAGATGTGACACCTTGTTAGGGTGAGTAAATTTGGCTTGCAGTTCTGTTTTAATTACTTGATGTGTAGTTGCTAAAGGAGTCTTTCCCTGGTGCAGGCTCAGCAGCAGATGCTATTTTGAGGTCTTGGCCTGATTTGACTGAAATTGGACAGTGGGTCAATAGCTTAGTGTGTCCAAGGACATTCGGACATGACACAGCTTCTCGTGGCCAGGGTTTGGATGGCCCCTGTTTGCAAGGGAGGCACAGGAGCATTACCAGAGAAGAGAGGAAGCAGCTCTTCCCAGCCCCTGGAGAGCTGAGGGAAACTTTCTGCTGCCCTGTGTAGATCCCTGTTGGAGAAACCCCTGGTCCCATATGTGCCACTACAGCTTCTGAGAGTTTTCCTCCTCATTTTTAGTGCTCAGGGAAGGCTGCATTATTTATTGGCATGGAGTTGAGCAGGAAGATGGAAACACAGAGGTTACTGGACCTTAAAAGCAAGGCAAACCCACTAACCTTTCTGTGGGATATTAGCATGGCAGTTTGTACTGTCTATGGGAATTTGCTTGGATGGTTAAAAATATCACCAGAAAGGGAAGGGTTTTTTGGTTCATCTTCTGTGTATTAAACAAAAACAACTTCTGCAGTCACAGCAGCAGAACTTTGCTCGATTCCAGTTATGGTGGGTATCCTGCTACCGTAACTGCTGCCACTTTCAGGAGTGTTTCTCACAGGTATTTCCCTTTCAAGGTCGTCCCCAAGGACGAGCTGTTTGCCAGGCTGCACCTCCCACGCACACTCGTGCTCCTCTCCTGAAATCAGCCATCTCTGCCTGTCTCTTCCCACTTCTTGGTGCTTTCTGATCTGCAGAGGATGAAGTATCTGCAAAGTCATGTGTCAGGCAGGGCAGCTCATACCTTTAAATGTTTGTGAACCTTTTCTCTGAAACCATGGGAGCATAAGTGTGTTTTCATTATTTGATGACTACCAGCTTTTGATTCTCTCTGATATTAAAAAGGAAACTGTGAATGTTGAGGGTATCATCATCTCTAGGCTTGCCAGGGATCTTCAAGGATTGTTTTAGGCATTACATGAGGTCAGACCCTGGTGTTGAACATGGATATTTCTCTCAAGGCTTTGCTGGATGTTAGAGCTGAAGGGGCATTGGCCAAAACATAACCTGCAGCCTGTGGTGGTTAAACAGACAGTGCTGGGATGTTTCTGGTCTCTGCATTTTGATTCTTCTTTCTGCTCAGGTGTAACTGCTGAAGCTGATGTTTGATGTCATTATTTGTGTGAGAATCAAGACAGTTTTATTGGTTGCAGCCTGGTTCCTTCTCTTCCTACTGCCTTCACTGAGATATTTAGGGTCACTTGTGTGCTCTTGCAGAAAAGAAGTCTTTGTTTCCACGCCTTCCTCAGCTTCACCTGTGAAGTGCCTGGAGCACAGAGGTGCATCCAAAGGGCCTTTATCAAGCTCACCTTGGTTCACTTTCACTGTGCTAGCTAGCCCAGACCTGGCTGTTTAGCATTGTGTGGTGGTGTGGTGGATCTGGAGCTTTTGTGCTCTGCAGGTGCGTCTGTTGGACACCTACACATCTGCTGTGATGTAGATGGTGTTCTTCTGCTCCTGATTTATGAGGCCATTCATGCAAGTTTCCTATCCCTGGATTAGGATTTTGCTAAAGTGAACATGAAAAACAGTTGGAAGTGGAGTATCAAAGCTTTGTGTGCTTGCTCAGCTTCAGTAGCCAGTCGGTGAGGGTAATGCTGTTGCTTATGTCCTCAAGGGCAGTAATTTCAAAATGCAGAGAACTGAGTGTTTCTTAGGGTCTTCCTTCATTATTTTTCTTTATGTCAGCAGAGATGCTTAAGCTGGCATTGGATATGACCCTTATTCTGAATGCTGAAGCAACAGCATGGACGCTGTGTTTGTGTCTGTGTGTGTACTTCAGCTGCTCCCTGCCACAAACAATGCTGTGATTTGCAGAGCCACTTTGGAACAGTGAAGCACGCAGAACCAAGTTCTTCCTTCTTAAGCTTTGCATCCTTCAAAGAGAAGGCTGGAGTGTGTGCTTCTGTTTAAGGCAGCTTGTGGAGAGTTGATGGAGGCACTGGCTTGTCTGGGCAGTCCAGTGGAGATACTGGAAAATCCACACAATCCTCCTGTCCTCCCTTCCCCTGCTCCTCCAGAGAGAAATAAATACAAAATCAAGCTTCCCTGAACTTGGACAGGAAACTACCTGTCCAGGCATTAATGTGGAGAAGGAAGCAGGGAAGAAGGACAAACAGCCCCACTTGTGCATCAGAAATAAGCCAGCGATGAATGTGGAGCGGGTGGCGAAGAGCGGCAGCGAGCTCTGATGCTCGGTTCAGGTCCCAGCTGGCCTTCCCCAGCTGGCGTGGGGATGTGGCCAGCGTGGTTGGTGCCCTGTGCTCGGGGCGTCCCCGTCCCTGCTGTCACCTTGCATTACCTGATGGACACGCTGCAGGCCTGGGTAAATGTCACCTGTGCCCCGCGCAGCGGGGGCGGACGGCTGGGCTGGCGTGCAGGACTGACTCCTGTCTCCCCAGCCCACCCTGCTCCGTCCCACAGCTGCTTCCCTGCTGCAGAGCAGCTCCTCCCTAGCCCTGTCCCACTGCCATTTGTCCGTCTCCCGAATGATGAGAGAAAATACCTGGAGTAAAGCAATTCCATCCCGGTGAACCCAAGACCATTCTGGGTTCTGCTGGGAGATGTGGGACACAAGACCATCAGTATATTCCTGCAAGTCATTTAATTTAATTATTTTCTTTCAAAACTTGGCTATTTGCACAGTCCAAACCTCCCTGGCTTCTTTGAACTGAAACAAGTTTGAGCGTATTCAGCTGAGCGAATAATTAACCCCAGGGTCAGGGATGCTTTGGCTTGGCTCTTCCTGCACACCTTTCAGCCATGAAAATTGTTCCTCTCACAAGCTGATAGTCTGCTAACAGTCATTTCTTATATCCCTCTCTGAGCACTCTAGCCTGAAAATGAGAAGCTGAGAGGAGGATTTTCCCCAGGTGCAGGAGAATGCATTTCTGCTCTCCTGGCAGATGACTTAGCAGACTTACCCCAGAAAGGGACTGGAAGTCAAAGTTTTTTGTTGTTTGTGGGCTTTTTGTCTTTGTTGTCTTGCTTTTCTAGATGGGGGCTTTATTCCGACTTGTAACAGATAGATAAAGTTGTTGTTTGGTAAATGGAAATTTAACACTGCTGGATTTGACCAAGGGGTTTGTCAGAGCCTTGGCAGGACAGTGTAGCCAGGCACTGTAGAAGCGAGCCTGTTAACCCTGGTTTGTGTCATCAGGCCCTGGCAAAGCCTGGCTGTGCTCTCCAGTAGGTATTTTCATTTATCCATCCATCTCCCCCAGCAAACACTCCTTTGTGCATTCATACTTCCTCTTTGGTATCTCATTGCTGGGATGACAGAGGTACAAACCCTCCAGGTATCCTGGCTTTGACCTTCGATCCCATCCTGGGGTCTAGGGGACTCCCCTGGGCACAGCCCTGAAACATTTGCCCCTTGGCAGGGGCACGAGCCCACCGTGGGGCTTGCACTGACCAGCAGCTCCTGGTGTGAAAGCCTTGCTCTGGGTCCTTGTGAAACTTGGAGCCTCTCTAATGGAGAAGCTTAGCAGCGACAGCGTTTCTGAAAGGTCTGGCATAAAAGCAAACAGTTAACTCTCCTGGGTGTCTTTCCTTATTGGTTTAAATCTTCTGCATGATACTTTCAAAATATGCCCTTTTCTGTGTTAATGGAAAAGGAGGAAGAATCATTCTTCTGCTCAGCTGTCCTGGTGTGATAGATCTCTGCCCAGTATCCCCTGCAATGACTTATTTTCCAAGCTGAGGAATCCTCAAAGGCAATGTTGTTTACCTAGTTATTTAAAGAGGCGTAAAAGCAAATTCTTTCTAGGTCTGTGCTGCAGATGCTGGGGAGGACTGTGTGTTATGGTACCACAGGTGATGAAAAATGCATTTGCTTTTCTCTGAAGCTGATAATGGCCCGAGTCAGGATGGTTCTTTTAAGCCCCAAGAAGCATCTGAAGTGTCTGTGTGAGCTGAGTGCTTGCTTAGGTAAGGGAGGGGGGGTGTCCCAAGCAAACAGCCCAGCTTCTGCCCAGTGCTAAAGGGATGAAGGACTGAAGGGATCCCTGGGATGAAGGACTGGAGCACTTGGAATCCATTCCAAGGCAGAGATTTTGCTGTCTGCTAGCAGAAAACAGGCTGTGTGTCTCCCTGATGGTGGCAGGGGGATGTGGGGTGACTCTGTGGCAGCAGGCAGAGCCCTGTTCCTGCCTCCAGAGCGCCTCGCTGCCTCTGAGGCTTCTGCTGTTGTCATTGAGCCGGCTTCCTCTTGCTGCACATCGCTTTCCCACCGGGAGAATTGATCCAAAAAGCCAAAGCAAGAATTGACAAAGACCTTTTCTCCCCCTCCCTCAGCAGAATTAAGTCTGAAGCGGGTTGATAACGGCGGATCGAGTCCTCCTTGACTCTGACAAATGTCTTTAATGTTATTCAGCAAGCTGACCTTTTCCCGTCTTTATTGTGCATCTTCCCTTTGAATCAGATTTGATTGTTACTTCAGGTAGAATAACAAACACTGTCACGTAAATAACTTTGCAATAATGTTAAAAGGAGGAAAAAAAACACAAACAAACAAAACACCCAAGCGCTGCCTTACTTGCAAATGCAACGGGAGAATGCATCCTCTGTGCCAGCCATGAAAAAGCAGCTGTGTGACCTTCCCACACAACATCTTTGCCTTGCTACTCCAGGGAATCATCTCCTGTGTTGAAAAACCAACAGAGAAATAATGGCTCGCAGAAATGTTAATGACAGCTAATGCTAACTAGGGCTGGTAAATTCTAAGGGAGGGAGAAAAGGTCACAGAAATCCTTAAAATGCACCTAGATGCATGATCCATTGGGACTAACGGGCATTTGGTGCCTAGATACCCACTGAATATTTGAGACTGGTCCTACAGGAGACAGTATTTGGGCCTTGGCTGAGCTGTTCAGCCTTAGAGTCTGCCCTGAAGTGACAGTGACCAGGGTTATATTGTTTTTTACACCACCTCTTCCTCAGCAGGGTTCAGGGGCAAACTGATCTCGTGTGGCTGCTGTGAGGCTCAGCTTGGTGACGGGCACTGCAGCTCTTCAGTGTGGAGGGAGGAAACCCTCTGTCCTTGTGGCTGTGAGAGTGCCCTGGCGCATCTGTGTGCCCAAAGTCTCTGCTCCGATTTGTACAAATGAGGAAAAATAAAGGACAAGTTGTTTCGTGGCTGCCTAGTCTTGAAACTTGCCTTGCAAGCATGTCGTGAGCCACTCCTGGGTTGCTCCAGCTCCTGTGGAAGATGCTGGCGCCCAGCTTTGGGGGTGAACATGTGAAAAGGCACGGGGGAGGCACACATGGGTGGGGAGGGGGAAAACTGAGCCATGGGAGCACAGGGCCAGAGCCGCCTCACAGAGCAGAGGTGTTTCCTCACAAGACTTGTGGAACATTCAGAGTTTCCAGGCTGGCTGGTGAGGATTTCAGGGTTTCAGAAGTGTGCTGTCCCTAGAGCTGGCTTGGACAAAAGAAATGGGACCTCAGGGAAGAGTTCAGAGAAAACTGAAAAGCAGCCTGAGGCAGGCAGGCAGTGGTGCCTTCCTCCAAGTCTGCTGAGGCACCAAAGTGGAAAAGGAATATTTTGTTATTAAGCATTATCTCCACAATAAACTTTGTTGCTGTATATTGCACATTCTTTAGTTTCTTTCTTCTGCCAAGGTTGGGATTAAATGTGTGAGATGGTATTTCTTGTTTGGACTTAGATATTTATTAGTTCTTATTTATATTACAGTCTCACAAACTGTGAGTTTTACAGCACTTCACTAACAAGCTAAAAATGGAGTTGTATTTCTTTCTCTACAAGGCCTTTTAAAGAGAAACTGTCTAATTAAGAAATGGCACTTAAATTATTTTTACTTTTAACTCAATATCTAATTACCCGTGACTCGCAATGTGGACTTTTTAATTTAATATATATACTATTTATTATTATTACTGTTGTTCTTATAATGTTTATTATTATTATTATATATAATATATATAATACAATACTGCTCAAACTCATGAAGAAGAAGGTGAAGGACTAGTTTTCACTCGAAAACTTCTATCTTGTTTTACATATTCAATATAAAAATATATATAAATTGTATACATATATTCTATATTCCAAAACTTTAAACTCTAAGTTTTCTAGTATGTGATATTACACACTTCTATTCAAACTACACACTCATAATCTTAGTTTTATCATTTAATTTTGGAAGCCCTCTCTATGGTGTCAGGTTAAATGAAGTGTTCTCTTGGGGGATCAGCACGGAAAGTCTCAAATTCTCAGTAACACTGTTCCAACAGCATATAACTCACTCTCCTGTACTATAACCAACGTTGTGTTCTTTTCCCTTTCCAGCGGGCTTTGCTGCTTGGTTTTGAGGCCGGGCTGGCATTTTAAGCTGCCACAACCGAGGCTGGGCAGCTGCTGGCTGTTACACTTCATCTCTCTGCTTCTCCCTGCAGATTCCCCGGTGCACGCCAGCTCCACGTCCGTGAGCCTGTCCTCGGGCCTCTCCACGGGGAGCCCGGTGCTGGAGGGGCCCCCCAGCTTCCTGGAGCCCCCCGGGAGCGCCGGCCGGGCGCTGCCCGCGCCCATGAGCGCCGTGGGCTCCCCGGTGAGCGCCCTGGGCTCGCCCTACAGGGTCATCGCCTCCTCCCTGGGCTCCCACCCCGTCGCTCTGTCCTCGGCCCCCGGCATGAACTTCGTGGCACACGCCAGCCCACAGGTGGGGATGAGATGCTTTCTTCGCTGCAGTTCGGTGTTCAGGATGGGTGAAGTCCCAAAAGTTGGGGGGAGGATTGGCTGGTGGGGAGTTCGGCCGCTCAGAGCTCAGCTGGAAAGAACATTTTCTAGCACGTGAATCTGCATTGATCAGCCTTGCGCAGACACAGAGGCCACACCAGTTTTAAAATACCCTACAGGATGAGGGCAGAGAGCTAATTTCCAGCTTTGTTCTCGCTGTGGGTGCAGTCCAGCTCCCCTCTGCTGCAGTGTGTAATTACTGTACATGGAAACAGACAAGACAGCCAAGGGCTGCAGCACGTGAAACATTGCCCTTCCTCCTGCAAAAACATATCTGCTTCGTTTGGGTATCTGGAAAGGAGACAGACTTTCTAGGGAGAGACAAACATTAATGCTAAATGCCAGCCACCTACTGTGTTGCATATCAACTTGGCCTGAAGCAAAATGAAGCACTCCCATCCTTACTGCCTGTACTCACGTGGATGCTGAGGTTTCTCTTCCAGACAGGTTTTAGGGCAGGTGCCTCCCCAGAGCCATGGGAGGGCTGGGAGCCTCCCAGGGTGGCTCTGTGGGACGGAGACATGCTGCTCCAAAAGCCTGGCTCTGCCTCCTGCATTTCTGGTGGCAGTGTGGCATCTCAACAGAGAGCTTAAGTGTTCTGGGTGTCCAGATCTAAGTGAAAATTCTGCCTCTTAAGAGCAAGATTTTGTGTTTTATTAGTGGGACCTGAAGGTGGGAAGTGCTCAGAAGCCTGGTGGCTCCTGCTGAGGAAGAAGCAAGGAGATGGTCCCCAGGCCCTTTCTACCCCATACCCTGCTGCTACCCCTTGGAATGACTGAAGCTCTTCTTAGTGCCTGGAAGGCTGGGAGAGGATGGCATGGGGAGGCCCCTGCAGAGCTGTGAAAGAGGATGAGGTTTGGCTTACCTTTCCCCAGCATCCTCAGCTCCTGTGTGGGCCCCAGCTGTCAGCAGTGGGAATGCTGGAGGATCCCTCTTCCCCTTGCACCACCCAGCTGTCCCCATGGATCTGACCGTATTTGTGCCCATAACATCAAGGACAGGATGGTTGGACAGGAAATTGTGGCAGCACTGGGTGGTTGGAAGCCTTTCCTTTAGGACTGGGGATGCTCTGGGAAGTGGTTTCCCCAGCCTGGGCGCTGTGCCAAGTTCCCAGATCTGAGGAGAAGGTTCCATTTGTGTTGCCTCTAATGCAAGGAGACAGCCGGGCCCTGGGGATTCAGCTAATGGATTTGGGTTCAAGCAGTTGTCCCAGATATCATCCATGATTGCACTTAACCTGCAAGAGCCAAGCTCTAAGGACTCTGATGGCTAAAACTGCCCTGTGTGTCCCCCTCCCCTGCACCCTCTCTCTCTTTTATTGTTTCAAAGTGCAGGCAGGGAGGAAGAAAAGGTGGAACCCAAGTTCTGAGTAACATTTTAAACCATAAGAAGTTCCTCCTGGCTCAGCATTTTGCTGATGGACGCTTGTGGGGAGGAAGGGGTTTATTTCTCCTTTCCTTGGCCTGGATTTTGAAGCAGAAAGATTTACAGTTGCCAGTGCCTGGTTTGAGTCTCTGCTGGGGAGATCAAACCTCTGTTCCTCTGGGCAATTTTTCCCAATACACTTATATTTCCTAGTGGAGCAAAACAACTTGGCTCCTGATTTTTGTTGGATAATTTTTATTTTCCATGTTATTAAAACCTTTGAAGCTTTGAAAACGAAGGGATAGCGGTGAGGGAAGATGAGGACAGGCTTCACCTTTTTGTTTTTCTAATGACAGGTCCAAAAATTCCAATGGGATGAGCCCTTGCTCTTTACGAAAATTTACTGTGGAAATTACCACTTTTTTGAGGGAAATGTGCAGTTTCTTGGAGCAAATGGAGAACTTTCAGCAACATGCATGAAATCTACTGTTTTAAATGTTGCAGAGATGGGAATGAAGGCTCAAGCTGGGTCTTCATCCAAACCCTTGCTTTCTATCCCTGCTTCTGCCTTCTTTGAGCTGATAAATTGGCATGACTGTTCCAAACAAACCCAGGGATGGAACAACCATCCCCAGTCCTCAGCCTACAACAGTGGGGAAGGGGATTTGGTGGTGGATGGTGGGCTTGGAGAGAGATTGTTCTGCCCAGGCAGCTTTTGACAAGACATGCTCAATGGCCCTTAACCCTCCCTGCCCGACGTGGCTCCAAAGCAAACAGCAATAAAAGGAAGCCCTGGGCATCGTCAAGCCTTGCTCTCTAATCAGTGTGGGTTTGTAACCTTTAACTTCAGCAGCCAGGAGCAGCTCCTGGGGATCTCAGCTGGGGGCTCTGCATCGTTTGCCTGCATCTCACAGCTGCTGATTTTTAGATGCTCAGCCTGATTTTTTATTTTTTTTTTTTAATAATCTGGTAAACCCAAATCTGCCACTTGTGGTAATGTTTGGGAGCCTAAGTCCCAGAGAGTCGCCAAATGGCCATGTTTTCATGTGTCTATGCAGATATTGTGAGTTAGGGAAGCTAACCCACTAATTTTTATTTATTTTTTCTTTTTTTAAACACCATTACAGCTTCCCTATCCATGCAGCAGTGCAGGTTGGATTGTAACAAATCACCTGTCTGCAGAGCTCTGCTTTACTAAGCTGTTAGTGCTTGTGGCTGCCAGCAGCCAGCAATCAGCGTCCTCTAATGAAGCAGCCAGGATCCCACCAGCCTCATGGCTTGGAGGCTGTAACTGAGCAGCTGAGGTTACTGCCTGCCCTTTTCCAGCTCTGCTTAGTCCTGGCTTTGGTTACATCAGGCAGTACCTGCTTTTGTGCCTGCTTAAACCCCTCCTGCTGGATTCAGCAGAGGATGTCTGTCTGCCCAGGGCAGCCCCATGGGGATAAGCTTGTGGGACAAGCCTGGCAGGAGCAGCAAGGGAAGGGTCAGCTCCGTTTGGGGATGGTTTCACTGAGATGTGAGTCTCTCACCTCTAACCTGTCTTGTGGCTTCTGCAGCTCAATGTCCTGAACAATGTCAGCAGCTCGGAGGATGTCAAGCCCTTGCCGGGTCTCCCGGGGATGGGGAACATGAATTATCCATCCACAAGTCCAGGATCCCTAGCCAAACACATCTGTGCCATCTGTGGGGACAGATCCTCAGGTAGGAGGGTTTCTCTCTTGGGGAAGCTTTGTGCAGTGAGAGCTCTGCTGGTGCTCTTGTGCAGCACTGAACGGCGTGGAGGCTCGCTGGGGCCATACTGGCATGGCAGGGTCATGGCTGGGTCTGGCTGCCTGTATTGCAGATTAGTGCCCAAAAGTGAGCAAGCCTAAACACTGTGCTCTTCTCCCTTGTGTGTGTGACCTCATTTTACCTTCTGTCCCTTTTTACCAAAGGTAAATCTACCAAAATCTCTGTGTTCCCATTTCCCTGTACTTTGTTCAGCTGGGCTCTGGCTGTGTCTGGGTTTTCTCTTGTACCCCAGTGTGCCTTGCAGGCCCTCTCCATGTCAGTGCACCCCATTTGCTGCCTGTGGCTGTTCTGCAGCTGACATCCTCCTCACCATTCCACTGGCATGCAGCCCCTCCTTATCACAGGAAAACAGTGGTGCTGTGGTTTGACTGCTGCTGCTAAGACTCACTGAGGCCAGTTCAGGCCTGCCAAGGTGATACCCTGCAGTTTTTTCACCTTTGGATTTGGTTTGAGCTCCTCCACGCTGGAAGGAAGGGCAAACACCTGCCTGCCCAGCGATTCCCTTGCCTCCCCAGGGAAGCACTATGGGGTGTACAGCTGTGAGGGCTGCAAAGGCTTCTTCAAGAGGACGATCAGGAAGGATCTGATCTACACCTGCCGGGATAACAAGGACTGCCTCATCGACAAGCGCCAGCGCAACCGCTGCCAGTACTGCCGCTACCAGAAGTGCCTCGCCATGGGGATGAAGAGGGAAGGTAGGGCTGGGGCTGCTGGAAGCAATGGGATTGGAGAAATTTTCCTTCATTCACTAGGATAAATCAGTCTCTTAGTGGTCCTCCAAGGCTGGTGCATTCCAAAATCCCACACTGGGGGTTTTGCACCTCATTACGTAAAGGACATGAGAATCGTGGTTTAGGTTGGAAAAGACTTTTAAGATCAAGTGGAACCATTGGCCCAGCAATGCAGATTCCACCACTAAACCCTGTCCCTAAGTGCCACATCTATCTGTCCTTTAAATACCTCTGGGGTGGGGACTCAGCCACCTCCTTGAGCAGCCTGTTCTGATGTTGGACAGGATGCAAAAAATTCTTCCTTCTGTGAAGATTTTTTTTCCCAATAAGGGCAGAGACTGATGAGGAAGCTGTTACAGTGTATTTTTCTTCTCACCTAATCACACACACTGGTGAGTATCGAAGTTTTTAACTGATTTTGACCCAACCTTGTCTCTAGTTAGTGACCCTGAATGGCTTGGGCCCCTTGGAGACCTGTACACCTCTGCTGGAGACAGCGCCCAGCAGTGAGGGGTCCTGCAGCCTTCTTGTGAAGAGCAGCTTCCATTTTTTGCGTTTTGGATTCGCTGACTTCATTTGTCACCCCCTAATTCTTGTACTGGAGGATAAGGGTGAATGATTTATTTCTATCTCTTATTTTTTAGTTCTCTGTCATTTCCACTCACCTGCTGAGCTGGATTGTCTCCCAAATTATCCTAACAGATGCAAGGTCAGGAAGTGACAACCAACATAGCATTTAAGCTCGTCTTTTGTAAGATAAAGTAACAGAGCTGCCCAGGGAAGCAGCTGTAACACTGGGCATGAGCTGATCCTCGTCCTGCAGCATCACCAAAGCTGTGCTGCCTCCAGCTCACAAGGCAGCAGGGAATTGCACAGTGCCAGGCTGGAATCAAAAACTTAATCCCAGGCATGGCTCCCTCTTCCAGCCAGGTGCAAAGTGGTTCAGAGGACCAGGGTGTTAGCACAACTTCCTTTTGCAGAGAGTGAAAATTTAAACCCCAGGATCCTGGGGGATCCTGTGGGAGTTTGGCTGCAGCAGTCACAGGGGCTTTTTGGGAGCTGCAGAACCTGGGGACAGAGTGCAGCTTGAGTTCAGGGGCACACTGATGGGACTGGTATTTCCTTGCCATGTTCTTTCTTCCAGTAAGATTCTGGTGACTTCAGAAACAGCTGCATGGCTTTTCCTGTCCATTACTCTAAAGAGGACAAATACTGCCTCCCAGCAGACTGGCATGTACTTGTGTCCTGTGTTGCCCTCCCTCTCAAGCACCAGGCTGGATGCCCCACTTGATCCATCTCCTTGGGTGCTGCCATTTCACCCCAGCAGTGACCTGAACAAACCTAATGCCTGCTGGTCACTTCTTAAACAGGATTGTTGTATTTCCCTTTGGGATTTCTCAAAAACAAAGTGTACCAGGACTTCTGTTGCGCACAAGATACACAGGTCCGACACTGACCTGTCTTACACACAGCAGCCCTGGGAGTTAAAAACTGAGCTTTAGGGAGAATTTCATGATTCTGGGCCTTCTTTGGGAAACATACAGAGAGGGGAGAAGGGAGTGAAGGTGTTTGGGTACTGATGTAAAAGAAACTTTCTAGTGGGAGGATCAGGAAGAGAGGTGGTAGAGGGAGAGGTGATGCCAGGGCTGGGCCAGACTGGGTAGGATTTTTCTCAGGAACGAGACAAGCAGCATGTGCGAGTCCAGCTGGGGGTTTGGGACTGTCGAGTCCTGCTGCTGGATGCTCTGGCTGCTGTGGGATTGTTGAAAGCATACTGGGACTGTTGGAAACACGCTGAGAGCTCAAAAAACCTGTCTGTGAATGCTGGGTCCCTCCTGCCTCTTCCAGCACCCAGTGACAGCTGAGTCCAGGCTGCCACTTGGAGGTGTCAATTCTTCTTCCCTCTGTTCTGGAGCTTCATACTTAGGAAATCACATACTTTAGTCAAATTTAGAGGCTACTGGTCTGCAGCAACCTCAGAGTTCTTGGTGTAGTTCTAGCAGCCATTTGAATGGGTGCGCATCTGAAATACCCATTTATTGTAAAATGCAGGTCCACCGACGAGGGGAGAGAATGATGCATCTGACTCCATGCTCTCAGAAGGCTAATTTATTACTTTATTATACTATATTATATTAAAGAATACTATACCATACTAAAGAATACAGAAAGGACACTTACTGAATGCTAAAAAGATAATAATGAAAACTCGTGACTCTCTCCAGAGTCCCGACACAGCTTGGCCCCGATTGGCCAAAGAGTCAAAACAGTTCACATCAGAAACCCAATGGAACAACCACCTGTGGGTAAACAATTTCCAAACACATTTCAGACTAGCACAACACAGGGGAAGCAAATGAGATAAGAATTGTTTTCCTTTTCTCTGAGGCCTGTCTTGCTGCCTTTCAGCTTCCCAGGAGAAAAGCCCTAGGCGAAGGAATTTTTTTCAGAGAATTTGAATGCCACACCCATTTATTTTCTGTTGTCCCCTGCTTGAGGGGGTTTCCATCCCACCTGTGGGGACCCCCTGTGAGCAGACGAGCGTTGCTGTGGCTGTAGAGAGCCGTGTTTGTGTCCCACAGCTGTGCAGGAGGAGAGGCAGAGGAGCAGGGAGCGCAGTGAGAACGAGGCCGAGTCCACGAGCAGTGGCAGTGAGGACATGCCCGTGGAGAGGATCCTGGAAGCTGAGCTGGCAGTGGAGCCCAAAACAGAGGCCTACAGTGACGTGGGCACAGAGAGCTCGGTAAGAGCCTGGGGCAGCACCTGCAGCCAAGGACTTGAGCAGACAAGTGCCATGGAACAGCAAGCATTTTACAAGGGGGTTTTTCTCCACAGCACCTAAAAATCACCAACAGTTTCTCTTTTGGAGCTACTCTGAATGACAACTAGAAAGCAGCTTTTATGTTATTTTCCAATTATTTTTTTCCCAAGTCTCTTTTAGTTTCAATGAGGAATCTCCTCACTGAAATAGAGTCTGAGAATCTCCTCACTGAAATAGAGTCTGAGCCCTGTGCTGGCTTTCACACGTGCATAGCCTGAACACTTCTTGTCTGCCCCCGTGACCAAGGCTGGGGTGGAGCTGAACACAGCAGGTTTGCTGCTGTGGTTTTACTGGTTTGGATGAAACTGGTGCTCATACCCATTCAGGGGCTGCTCCCTGGCTTTTAGATATGCCCTGGGGAGCAGGACTGGAGCCAGCCACGAGGGACTTGCTATGCAAAGGGCAGCAAGCAAACAGAAAAGTCTAGCAACCAGCTCGATGCCTTAGGATTTTAGCTTTTATATTTTTCAAATCCTGTACTGCTTTAGTGTATAACTCTGAATTCCATACAGAGTGTTAGCTGCTGTCTTCACATTTTGGTCAGACAAAACAATCCCTCTGGGCCTGAGGTTCAAGGACACCTCACTGCCTCAGGCCCCAAAAAGTATAAACAAAAGTGAGTTGGGGGAGCAAACTGGGGGTAAATGACTTCATGACCTGAAGCTGTAATTGGAAGATTAACCCTGATATGGAAATGGACCAAACTTATAAAACTTGTGTCCATTTTGGGTGTAGCCCCCTTGGAGGCTTCTGGCTGCCCAAAGTGTGCCTGCTGAAGGTCTTCAATAAATACATGGTTTTATCCTCTTAATCTGGTCTAGGCTCTGTTCTAGGTGGTCACTCCAAGGCATCAAGCTGACTTTTCTGGCTGCAGAGGGGACAGTGGTAACAAATAGCTGCTCTTCCCCACAGCACCCACCTGAGATGATTGTTAGTTTGAGTGTTGTAGTTGTGGCATCGAGTATCCTTAACTCGACTGCAATTATGAAAGACTTTCCATTGATGAATTCTCCTCTTTTCCTCTGCTCTTTTCCTTTTGATACCCCTCTCTGTTAGACAAACGACCCTGTCACCAACATCTGCCACGCTGCTGACAAGCAGCTCTTCACTCTGGTCGAGTGGGCCAAGCGCATCCCCCACTTCTCCGACCTGACGCTGGAAGACCAAGTCATTCTCCTCCGGGCAGGTAGTGTCCCCCACCTGTGCCTGTCCCTGCTGCCCCTGTCCCTTCTCTGGGCTGTGTGAGAGCCAGCCAGGCTGGATGGTGAATGTGCAATCCTGAGCCAATCCAGTCCTGCATGCCCCATTCTGAGACACGATGAGAGGCTGGCAGAGGCTGTGGATGGGGCAGTAGAATCTGTTGTTTGTGAAGAGATTGCAGTTGCTAGGAATATGTTTTTTAGGGAGAAAACGCAGGATATTTTCCCCCTTTTCTTTTTTGTAATTTTAATTGGTTTCCCTTTGAGCCAGTTTCTGCTCCTTGCTTGCTGCTAGTCAGGGTCATCGAATCATAAGATATCCTGAGTTGGAAGGAACCTGCAAGAATCATCAAAGCCCAGCTCCTGGCCCTGCCCAGAACAACCCCAAGAATCACACCATGTGCCTGAGAGCATTTTCCAAACATTTCCAAGGGATTACCCACCCCTTGCAGTGTTGGCAAGAGGTGCAGCTGGTACCTGGGGTGCCAATTCTCCCCTGAGTTTAGTCCAAAGCCAGCAAGGAGAAACCAGCTCTGCTGCTCCGTGTGGGACTGATTTTTGTCCGGACTGCCTGACGCGTCCTGCGCTCCTGTGCTTGCAGGCTGGAATGAGCTGCTCATTGCCTCTTTCTCCCATCGCTCTGTGTCAGTCCAGGACGGGATCCTGCTGGCCACGGGCCTGCACGTGCACCGCAGCAGCGCCCACAGCGCTGGCGTGGGCTCCATCTTTGACAGGTACGTGGCTGTCATCCCCCAGCAGGGCTGGCCAGGCTGGCTCTGCCTTCCCCTCTGAATGGGAAACATGTCCTTAGGCGGAACTAGAGCAAACCCTTTGTGGTTTGGGGCAGAAGTAGCTTGGAATGAGCAGGGGATGTTTGGCTTAAAAAAACAAGAAGGGGGTGAAAGCACAGTGGGAAGGGATTTGCAGCTGCAGAAGCAGATGTTGGGTTGGGTGTGCAGGGGGAGGAATGCTCCTGTCTCGAGAGTTTGCTGTGACTGTATCTAGGCCTGATATTGCTCACCAAGAGCTTTAGATGGCAAAGCCTTAAACCCCAGCTTGCTTGAGTAACAAGTGCAGGCATATTGTCCCTGCCGTGCCTGTTCCCTGCCTGGCAGGACACTGCCTCACCACTCCTTACACACCTGGCACGTGTAAAGACAGTACCCGTGTTTTGCACCACACAGTAAAAAGTGGAGAAAACCCATGTGGTTTTCCTTGACTGAGTGCAAATTGTGAGTGCTGTGTGCTGAACAAAGTGAGAACAGGAGCAAATTTGATGCTCAGGTCCCTGGATGTTGCTGAGGCACTTGTAGAACAGCAGTGTGGGCCATGGCTGTGCCTCAAAGATGCCTCTCTTCCTGCAGAGAAGAATTGAGGGTATTCCCAGTGCCTATTTTCAGTGGAGAAACTGGTCTCTGATTGTCTGCTCACCCATGTCCCCCACATGCAGGGTTTTGACAGAGCTGGTGTCCAAAATGAAAGACATGCAGATGGATAAGTCGGAGCTGGGGTGCCTGCGAGCCATTGTCCTGTTTAACCCAGGTAAGCCCGAGGCTGGGGACAGTCCCAGGTGACAAGCACTCCCTCTGGGCCTCAGCAGGTCACTGTGACAGTGAGCATCAGGGCTGCAGACAGATTTCATGCTTTGGGTTGGAAGGTTCCTCGAGGATCACATCATTCCAGCCCCCCTGCAATGGGCAGGGACAGCTCCCAGCAGACCAAGATTTGTCCCAGTCCTCTCCTGCCCGTGCACACAGTGCAAGCTACTCCCTCTGCAGAGATCCTTTCCCCACCTGTATTTCCTCCCTTGACCAGATGCCAAGGGTTTGTCCAGCCCCTCAGAAGTGGAATCTCTGCGGGAGAAGGTCTATGCCACGCTGGAAGCCTACACGAAGCAGAAGTACCCCGAGCAGCCAGGGCGGTGAGTGCCCCCGGCAAGGCAGCGTGATGCCCACCCTGGAGAGAGGAGCCTGGCTGTGCTGGCTCTGCCTGAGCCACGCTGCCCACATCCCCAGCCTTGAGGGTGCTGTGGAGATGGAATTTTTTTGCTTTCCAATCCAATCCTACCCTCTGCTGGCCGAGCTCTTGAAGCGCCGGCAGCTGGGTCGGTGCCCGCGGAATCTTCTGCTGGTCTCGGCTCTGGCTGTCACCACAGGCACTGCAAGTGGGCTCTGGGCAGGGGGAACAGAGAACGGGCTGCCAGCTGCACCCTCTTCCAGCTGTGCCTCCAAATGGGAGGCAGTGCCTGGCAGCTGAGGGGCTGCACACCCTCTGGGAGCCTGGGGAGTTTTTGAAGACAAATTTAGATGGTACCAACCATCTAGGTCATGTTAAGATGTTCAAGTCTGGATGTATCATCTTTTTTGTTTGCTTTCTTTCAAGTTTTAAAAATGCCAAATTCTGTTTTGGAAAGGTACATATTCCCACCACACGAGGCAACAAATGCTTATATTGAAAGCTTAAGGGAATTGAAGTCTGAAAATGCCCCAGAAGCATTTTTTGGGGAGAATCTGGGCTGGTGCAGGCTTGGAAATAGGTGGGAGAGAGCAGCCAGCGCCTCCTTTGTGCCTCTGACTCTGGTGTTTCCCAGGTTTGCCAAGCTCCTCCTGCGCCTGCCGGCACTGCGGTCCATCGGGCTGAAGTGCCTGGAGCACCTCTTCTTCTTCAAGCTGATTGGAGACACCCCCATCGACACCTTTCTCATGGAGATGCTGGAGACACCCCTGCAGGTCACTTGAGGGTCTGTCTGGCCAGAGCCTGGCCCCCTGTGCCCCTGCACAGCCTCCTGCCCCTCTGCTCTGGGCCTGTGAGAGCTCCAGAGATGTCCTTGGCCCTCCGCCCCTCCTCGGTGGGATTGTCGTGGTTTTGTACAGCTGTAAATCACCCCCTTGAGCCCTCCCTGGCCTGTCTGGGGGAGGGGGGTCACAGATCCTCTACCCAGCTAACCATCCCCCTGCCCCCCTGTACAGATAATTGCTTTAAATTATTTTTTCATTCTCAATAAAAGTCAACAAAACCTATAAAATATTATGAGTGAGGAGGCACTGATTGGAGCTGGCAGAGCAGTGTCCTCTTTTGCTGTGGTCACAGGTCCAGCTTGGGATGGGGCTGAGGGTTCCTCCTGACGTTCTTGGGCAGCCCAAATCAGGGCAGGAATGTCACTTGGGAAATCTCTGCTTGTGCTGATGGACACAGTCCTCTGGCTGAGAGAAGACAGGTATTGCTCCTTCTTGTTTCTGCTAAGGAAAGACCAAGAGAAACTTGCTGCTGTGAATCAAAACATTTCATTCCACTATCTTAAAGAAACTCTTGGACTCTTCAAATTCTTTGAAGTTCTAAAGTAATATTTAAAGTAAGTTTTTAATGTGTGAGTGGGTGGTTGTCTGGTTTTGGTTGGTTATTGGTTAGTTTGGTGTTTTGTTTTTCTTCTCTGAGCTAGTCTAGCCACTGACAGAAGAACCAAAGTGTTTCATTTTGGTCCATGTGGAGCATTTTCAAGTGACACAGACCTTGCGTGTTCATGGATAACTTTCCATTTTCCTGAAGCTTCACGCATCCTGGTTTTTATTTCCCCCTCCATATTTTTGCTCTAGAAACAACTTCACGAACCTCAAAGTTTACAGTCTCCCACTTCCACGAGTGAGACTTGCAGGGAAGGAAATAACAAGACCCTCTAACAAACCATCCTCAAAGGCTTGCCTGGTCTTTCCCCTGCTCCAGCAGCACCGCTGGAGCTCCCCATTGCAGCCGAGCTAACCAGAGTCAAACGAGTTAAAGACATTAATTTGTTCAATATGCAATGCTGATCCTGGTGGGAAAATGTCCTCCCAGGAACCCAGCAAAACTGTCTGTATTATTATTCATAAAACAGGTGTAGTGTTAAGTGATCTGCCCCTCCTGACCCTCTCAGCAGACAGTGGGGTGAGATGCAGCTTTGTCTGTCCGCGTGACAGATTGCGACGCTGCCGGCTCGGGGAGCTTGGAGGGAGAGGAGGGCTGACAAGAGAAAAGGAAGAAGGATAAAAATGAAACATTTTGTTAAGGCTCCCACACGGGGACATGATTCATTTTCCAGTGTTTCGCTGAGAGAAGGAAAAGGAGAATTTAAAAGAGCGGAGAAAAAGAGGGAAAACCCCAACATGACGAAAACGCTTTAATTTTTCTTTTCCTCCTGAGAAAAAACCCAGGGAGAATTTGAAAAGCTGTGAAAAGCACTGACCGAGAAGCTGCTTTTTAATTGTAAAGGTAATTTTTTGGTTAAAAGAGGAGTGTTTAAATACAGAGAATACACAACCTGCTCATTGTAAAGCTGTTGCTGGAATTTGAGATGGTGCACACAGGCTGTGCTGGGATGGTGCCACACCACACTGCTGGTTAGATGAAGCAAGAGGCCACCTCCAGCCTGGGCTGCTCAGGCTTCCCCTCTAAGAGATGTAAACTTCTAAGAACTGGTCCCCAGCTGCCTGGGTTGGATTTCTTTTCCGATCTCAATCCACTGTTTGTAAACAAACCCAGACCGCTGCCTGTGATATTGTGGAAGTGATGGACATGGTAACCAAAATGGGGCAGGAAGCCTCGAGGTGGCCGCTGGACACACTCACTGTCAGCAGTCTGGAAGGGTACTCTCTGGGTTCTGGGCCACAAGGGCTCCAGGCTGCAGTTTGAGCAGGGCTATGTCCTGTTTCTCCAGATGACTACTGAGTTTTTGGGGAAAAAAATAACACACAGCACACCACAAACTCCCCCACCCTGTGTCTAGCAGGGCAGAGAGACCATGGCTCTCCACGTGCCATCTGTGAGTAAGACACCACTTGCTCATCTGAAAGTGCCACTAGCAAACCAATGTGCTCTGCAGAGGAAACAAGTCATGGAGTAACCCAGCTCTATCTGCAGTCACTGGGGACCTGAGGGTTGATGCAATCTCCTGGGTTTGGTCCCAACCCTTGGATTTCTCATTCATATTGTAGACCTCTCTACAGCGGTGTTGTCCAAGAGCTGTGCCTCCCCAAGCCTTGCAAAGCGTAGGAGTGAGTCTTTGGACACCCCGAGGAGCAAACCCCATAGCAGCTGGCAATAACTCACTGCTGTGGTTATCCTTCTGTGAGTTGCTGCAGGAGAACAGCAGCTTGGCATGGCTGGAGCTTCCCCAGTCTTCAGCCCTGGTGTGGGGTCTCGCCTCTGGATTGGGATGACCCCAAAAGATGGAAAAGTCCCTCCTCCAACCCGTGCCTTCGAAGAGAGACTCAGTAGTCCTCTGTTGTCTGGTCTCAAGGTAGTTTATTGTTGGTTATCTAAAAGATTCTTCTCCTGAGCTGCTGTGGCCCGTTCAGCAGGTCAGACAAAGGCACACTGCCCTCCCAGGGGCTGCTGCCATCTTTTATATCACACATTCCGTGTTCCATGTTTATATTTTCCCCCAATGCCTCCTGTCTATATTGAATGGTGACTTTCTACTCTAAACCAATCTGTGAGTGCCAACATCACCAAAGACATGGAGGTTAGGAAGGAGAAAGAAAGAGGACAGGGCACACCCAAATCCCTCCATCTTAGAACCCCTGACCCCCATGTACAAAACTTGGACCCCTGCGTACAAGGCTTAAAACCCCCCTGTACAGCACTCAAAAATCCTTCCTTTCACTTCGTGATTATCTCTACTATGCTATCTAAACTTGTGTGTGTGTGGCTTGTAATTCTTCATACAGAGTTAGTAACTTGCTCCACGGGCTAAGATCAAAACCCCACGTGTGTCTTTGGCTGCATGCCAGGGTCTCAGAGCCCCCTGCCAGCGGCTCTGGCCATCCAGGACACCCAGAGGAGAGTCCTGGGTTCCGACACCCTGGAAAAACCTAATTTTCATAAACAGTAGAAATTGCAATCATTGATAAGCCAAAGAAAACTTCATCCAGTCATTGGTTACTCCTTGAAGCCCCTCACAGCCTCAGATTAAGCTCAGACAATTTTTCCTTTGCTCTGGGACTGATAAACCAGGCTCTGGGAACGACTGGTGCAGGGCTGTTTTCTCTCTGCCACCATGCATCACATCTCATGAGCTTCCCGAGTTAGCACCAGGTCCCCCCCACCATGGGCAAGCTTTGTTCTGGTGTGCAGGCCCAATGTGTCAAAGCATTTATTAATCCTGAGCTGCTCCCTCTGCAATGCTCTGTGGAGAGGGCTTCAAAAATAGTGAAGTTTTGGGTTCTGTAGCAGCTGCTTCAGTTTCTGCTGAGTCCAACAGCACTTCTGAAATGAGAATTAAAAAAATACATCTCAAACTATAAAAGTTTGAGCTGGTTTATGTTCTCATTGACTCTGGGCTCCCTGATGGATTCAGTGATTCGGGGGCACATCCTGTAGACCTGACATGGCTCTCAGACACCGACAGTGCGAATCCAACTGAGTGCCACCAACACTAACCTTTTCCCAAGGACCTCTTGTCTGGACTGAGCCCTTCGATGGGACTGCCTTCACCACCTCACCCAAGCTCCCCTGAGACACTCTCTCTGCTGCCTGATTCCTCTGCTCCTCCCCTCTGTGTCCCTCCCAGCTCTGCTTTCCCATGGGAGGCCCAGCTGGGAGGCTGGGGAGGCTGGGCTCGGTTGGTGCCTCTTGGGGCACAGGGAGCAGGGGGAAGAAGAGGAGGTTCCCCAGAGCTGCTGCTGATGGCAGTGGGAAGCAGCGTGTGTATCCTCTTTCAGGGGATGATGGCAAGGTACATTGTGGTGGAAAGCATGATAGAGAAGCCCTGATAAATCCCCAGGTGTTTATCAGCGTGAGTGGACAAAGACCAACCTCTATCTAAGCAAGGCTACCACTCCATTTTTCTCTTCTCTCTTCCTGTGCCCTCTGTGCAATCAACTCTACCCGAGACAGGCCTGGTCTGGTGAATTTCAGTGGTAAAACGAGAGGATTTCATCACCCCAGGGCTATCTGACAGCATGGTGGCTGTGGGCTGGTCTCTGGCTTGCCTCTGTGCCAGGCTGGCCAGCCCAGCTGGCTGTGCAGCTGCTGATGCCCCTGAAGGGCTCTGGGGGTGGCAGCAGGACAGGCAGGTGTGCTCCTTGCAGGGGTGAGAGGCATCAAGGGATGTCTCTGGTGCTGGGCAAGGCTTTTTCTTCTGTGTCAAGCTGGCTTCAGGCATTCGAGGCACCTGGACGGTGCTGGCCCAGTGGCTCCTGCCCCAAGGGAGGTGGCTCGTAGCCATCTTCTTCCTTGGTCTCCTGCGTGCCTGCTTCTGGTGCCGGCCCTGCCTGCTCCTGGGTGTTTCTGCATCTGCTTGGCTGGGCAGAGTTAAGGTGATGCTGGAGGAGGGATCTGGCTGCTGCTGTCTGCAGCCAGGGCAGCTGCTGCGGCTGCTGCCTGGGAGCTGAGTGCTGCTGATCCCCTTCCAGCAGTGAGCAGTGGGCCCTGCACAAAGCGTGACAGCTGGGCAGCCCCAGCGGGGAGAAGGCTGGGGAAGATGTGCAGCCCCTCTGCCAACGCTGTGGCCTTGTGCATTCAGTTGGCAGCTTCTGTTTAACGCGGTTCTCCAGCACCACCCACCTTTTGCAACACCTGGCTGCCTGTAGACCCTACAGCTAGAAGGAAAAAGGCAAGACCTGCTTTTCCTCTGGTTTAATTCTCTTTGGCTGCTGATGCTGCCCCTAGTTCAGCTCTGGGTGAGCTAATAATGGAAACTGGTCCTCAGAGCTATAGTGAGCTGCCTGAAATACTCCCCCCATGTTTTGTAGGGCCACTGCCCATGTTGAAGTTGCACTTTGGGGGGGGGGTGTTGGAGGGTATTTCTTGCATATTTTACTGGTTCGCCAGGTGATCACCTTTTGCACAAGGCCAGGTGTGCTCCAGTACCTCTGACCTGTGTGGGAGCTGATGGATGTGTAAATCACGAGCAGCAGCCCCTTGCTGCACACACCTCAGCCCCAAACCTGATCTTCATAGACCAAGCTGGGAATTGTACATGAGAGCTGCAAGGTGAGACAGTCTCCAAGCCCTCCCTGTATGGAGAAGAGGAGGAGGAAAACCATGGGGTGGCAATACCCAGGAAAGAATGACTTCCCTCCCAGCTGCTCCTGCATCTCTGAGCAGGGAAAATCGGGTGGGAGGTCTGAGTCTGCAAGCAAAGTGCCCTGCACAGGGACACAGTTTTTAGCAGTGCTCGTGGATGGTATTCCCACCCCACGGGGCTGCCACTCTCTGGCTATGTAAGGCAAATCTGCCCTGCACAGCTCTGTGGGATGGACAGGGTGGGGAAGAGCAGCAGGCAGTGCTGCAGTCAGTCCTTGCTGGGCTGGTGTCTTGGCAAGGTAGCTCCAGTGGAGCTGGCTGCTCTGACACTTGGCTGTAGCTGCTTGGAGACCTTCAGGAGAGCCAAAGACAAAGGTGTCAGAGCCCAGTGCCTCCCTGCTGCAGCCCAGCCTTCCTGGATGTGAGTGCTCAGAGCTGTTTGACACTGACCCGCGCGATAGTACCAAGGCTTTCCTGCCCAAACCCCCGGTGGAGTTATACTGGAGTTATACTAGGGCTGTCCCAGGACCGTGTTTCCCTCTCCCGTGGGATTTTGGCAGGGCGGTGAGCTGCCTGTGCTAACCTGTGGCCTCTCCTTCCTACGAATTCCCAGAGGACACGACCTCGGTCCCTGCATCACCCACGTCATCTGGGTGTGGGGAGCACTTGGTGACGAGGATGCCCCACAGAGAGGCTGGGAGCGCATCTGCCCCTGGTGCCAAGGTCAGCGGTGAACACAGGAGGTGAGGTCCCTAAAAGCCTCCCATTCTCCGCGATCCTATAGCGGGTCCCTCGCAGCTCTGCGGCCGTTTCCCTGCTCGCCGGCCGGAGACGGGGGACCCAGCCCTCCTCCGTGCCGGGGAAGCCGCGGAGCCCCGTCCGGGCTGCTCGGGCAGCGGCAGGTACGCGGCCCGAGCCCCGCCGCAGACGCTGCGACCTGCGGGGCCGTGAAACTCCCCGAAAAACAGCGAAACCCCACAAGCAAGACGGAAGGGAGAGCCGGGAAGGACGGGAAAGCGCCGGGGCTGCGGGAAGGCTCCAAGTTTCGTCTTCCCCGGCCGGGCGGGACCGTTCCTCCGCGGGTTTCCCCTCCCCGAAACCGATGCGGTTTGGCGGAGACGGAGCTCCGCTTGCCCGGAGCCGCTTCCCCCTGCGGCCCCGCGGAACCGGCGCCCGGAGCGGACCGAGCCCCGCTCAGCGCCAGGGATCGCTGGAGACGAGCCCTCCGGGGCAGCTCTCCGGCTTTGGTGTTGGGGTTTTGGTTTTTTGTTGTTGTTGTTTTGTTTGTTTGTTTGTTTTGGTTTTTTTT
This sequence comes from Motacilla alba alba, assembly GCF_015832195.1. Classification (NCBI taxonomy): domain Eukaryota; kingdom Metazoa; phylum Chordata; class Aves; order Passeriformes; family Motacillidae; genus Motacilla; species Motacilla alba. The sequence goes on from NC_052023.1 coordinate 29,792,834, forward strand.
TTTTTTTTGTTATTTCTTTTTTGTTTTCCTCCTCCCAGAGCTCATTTTCTTTAAACACTCCGGAGCAGCGGGAGCGAGGCGCCCGGGGCGATGCGCAGCGCCGGGGAGCGCATCCCCGCCGGGGACCGCCCCGGGCAGGGGACTGACTTTCCCCAAAAACTGCCGGCCTGGGCTTCTCCTGGAAGGGGAATTGATTTCCAGCCGCTTTCATTACTGGGAGAGACGCTGTGGTGGGGCACCACCCTCTACCTTTTTTTTCCTCCTTTTCTTTTTTTTTCTTTCTTTTTTTTTTTTTTTTTTCCTCTCTCCTTATTTTTGGCTTTCTAAGAAAAGAAGGGAGAAGAAGCCAGGGAGCGGAGCGGAGCCGGGGCGGCCAGGCCGAGCCGCGCACCCCGGAGCCGCGAAAGGCCGACAGCCCCTCGAGGCGTGGCGGGGCCGGTGCCTGCAGCCAGGCAGGAGAGCGGGGAGGAAACTTATTTCGAGTGGGGTGGAGAGGGGAGGGCAGGGGGTGGGGGTCGGGCAGGGAGGTATCAGCTCCAGGAAATGTGCCTTGGCAGCAGTCGGACGGGCGCTTCCCCGCAGGTTGGTGCGCTCCTCTCCGGAGCCGTCCAGGGAGCCGCGGCTCGCTCCGCACCCCGGGCAGCGCCGGCGGCGGGGAGGCGGGGGGGTGCGCTACAGCCGGGGAGGCAGGAGCCGCCGCAGGACCCCCCAGGAGCGGTGGCTGCCGACGCCTCTCCCGCCGGCTCCTCGCAGGAAGGCACCGCCCGGGCCGCCCCAGGTAAGCGGCCGAGCCCCGCCGACGGCAGCCCCGCATCCTCCCGTCCCGCATCCTCCCGCCCGCGGCTGCGGGGAGCCCGGCTCCGGTGGCCTCCCCAAGTCGGGGCCGCGGGGCTGGGGCGCTGCTGCGAGCTCGGCCGGGGCAGCGGCTGCGCAGCCGGAGCGGGGGGCCCGAGGGGTTCTCCCGTTGGGAGGGAGGAGGGAGCGCGGCGCCGGGAGCGGGCGGGCAGCCGGCGGGGCGGGGAAGCCCCGGCCGGGGGCGGCGGGGCCGGCGGCCGGGCTGAGCGCGGTGTGTCCGGGCTGTGTTGGCAGGCGGGCGGCGCGGCCCCTGGCCCGGCCCGGCTCCCCACCATGCTGGACGGGCTGAAGATGGAGGAGAGTTTGCAGAGCGCCCTGGACCCCGCGACCCCCTTCTCCTCCTTGCTGGGTAAGTCGGGGCACCCCGCTTGCCCTCCTGCGGACTCCATAGGGCGGGGCACGGCCGGGCGGGCCCGAGCGATGGATGGGCACGGGGGGTTCGGGAGGCCCGGGGACGGCTTTCCCCGACTCGGTCCTGCCCGGCGCCGCGCCGCTGCCTTCGCCCGGGGTGTGCCCCCGGCGCCCGCCTTCGCTGCCCCCGCTCCGTTCCGCGATTGCATTATATTGTGTGTCCCCCTGAACCCCCCTTGTAAGGAAGGGCTATCCTTCGTATCGAACAATAAATAATTCGTTGTTTCTTTTTATCTTCGTTTTACTATCGGTTTCAAACCGTCGCCCTCTCTCTGAGCTGTGGCTTCGCTGCCGCCTTTCCAGGAGGAACGAAATTGGGGGCGATGTGGCCCCCCCGGAGCTGCCCTAAGGCACGGGTCCCTCCTGGATTGCGCAGCAGCTCCCCGCACACCCCCGTCCCCCCGCGACCCACGAGCCTGTGCGGGGGAAGCGAGAACCGCGGGACCCTCCGTCCGTCCGTCCCTCGCCCGGCCCGTCTCCCCGGCCGCCTCTCTCTCCGCCCACCCCAACCTTCGGCTCCATCCCCGCAGGCAGAGCCGCGACCCCCAAGTCGGTGTGCGAAGGGTGCCAGCGAGTGATTTTGGACCGGTTCTTGCTGCGCCTGAACGACAGCCTGTGGCATGAGCAGTGCGTCCAGTGCGCGTCCTGCAAGGAGCCCCTGCAGACCACCTGCTTCTACCGCGACAAGAAGCTCTACTGCAAGCTGGACTATGAGAAGTAGGTGTCTCTTGCCCCTCGGGGAGCCCCCCCTCGCTCTGTTCTCAGTGCCCACAAAGCCCCAGTGCCCTGCAAAAGCTTGTGGGGGGGACTGGTGTCCCGCTGCTGCTCCCCGCTTCCCCTGCCCTGTGTTTCCTAAGAGGTGTCAGCCCTTGCTGTGCTGCACGGCGAGTTGTGCTTCTGCCCCGCGGTCTCGTTGCCCCCTGGTTCTCCCCTTTTCAGAGGTGTTTTCGTTGTGCTCAGGTTGTGCCCTGGGAATTGAGGATGTTTTGTTGGGAGCCTGGGAGACCCATGGTAAGCCCAGGTCTGCACGGGGATGGGGCCAAACATTTTCCCTTGGCTTTATTTTCCTATGGAACATCTGCAGGAGGAAAGTTATATCCTCCCTGACCTGGTCCTGGACAAGGCTATTATCCTAATATCCTTGCTGGCAGGGAAATGCTATTGCTCTCCCCGCTGGTTGGTGGGGAAACTGAGGCACTCGGCAGGAACCAGGGAAGGGCCTGCTGAATTCGGAGTGTTGACTGTCACGCAGAGGCTTTTCCTGCATCCAGGTCTGTGACGGGGAAGAAATTTGGGTTTTAAAGCCTCTCAGCCCCGATGCTTTCCCCTTTGGAAGTGTGGGGTTAGGGGGAAAGACAATGAGAAAATAATTTTCCTTTTTTAAACGAAAAACCGTTCCAGTGGGAATGGGGAGAAGGCTGCTGAGTCTTTCCTCCCCTGCAGCTGCTTTCGTTTTTTCCTGCTCATCCTGCTCTTGCTGTCCTTTCCGGACCCCGCTGCCCGAGTTTTGGAGCTGTTAAATTTTTGTTGCCTCTGGGCTGGTTGTTTCTTGAGGAGGGTGTAGGTGGGGGGGCCGGATCCCTCGCTATGGCGATAGCACGGCTGTCGAAGCCCCGCAATTTAATTCCCTTTTTTATAGCAGAAGACAGTGATTGCTGATGCTCTCATCCCCAGCCTTCGCCGAGCTGGTGAGCGTGCCGGGGTCTAGCCCAGCTCCAGGCCTTCTTAAAGTTGGGGTTTTGGGTTTTTTTGGGCGTTTTTGGTTTTTTTTTTTTCATCCTTTAAATCCCGTATTGTGGGTCTGAGTTTAATCACTATGGATACAAGGCAAATTGAAAGCAGAATTTGTGCGCGTGACCTTATTTTCAAATGTTTACGAAAGAGTGGAAGAATTAGCTGCTGTGAGAGTGGAAAGGAGAGAGCTGCGCCACGGGGTGGGTTTTTGTAGGCAAAAAAAATTTGAGATTGGGTGCGCTGCTTGTTTGTCTGTAGAAATTTGGCTACTGGTTCCCATACATTTCCACCACGGTTCAGTTCTCATTTTCTGCTTTATCCATATTTTTGTTTGGACCATCAAGGGGAAATTGGGGTGACTGTCACCCAGAAATGCCTTTCCAGCTTGCAGCACATGTGGATTTTACTCTTGACTGCAGCTTGCGAGCTCTTGAAGTGGCTCCAACCTGAAACCCTCCTCTGATGTCTGTTGGCCATGAAAGAACGAAAGAAATCAGTGCCGCGGTTGGCTTCTTGCTGTGCCCATCTATCTCACTGTTGGGATGGACAAGGATGATGGTGGGAAAAAAAGGACACAAATTTTTCCTGAGATCCAGTAGTAGCACCATTTTTTCTGGTTATTTCCCGGCTGTGTTTGCGTTGTTGACTTTTGCCCGAGCCGGGAGGCTGAGGCTCTGCAACGGGCGGTTCCCCGAGGTGTGATGGTTTTAACCCTAACTCACTGCTGGCCTCTTCCCCTCCTGCCCCTGCCTGCTTCTTGCCATCGTTTCGTTGTCCTCTTGTATTTAATATTAATTATTTTACCTCGGGGGTGCAGGTTTGTGTCCCTTCTCCTTTCATCCTCCTCGCAGGACTCTGCTGTGCCACTGGTGCGACTCCTTACCTGGTGATGGCAAGGATGTAGAGCAGAGTCCCAAAGAACCGCTCCCTTTGGGCTCTGCTGAGTTTTATATAACACTCTTTATTTATCAAAATTCCTTCTTTCTTTTCCCAAATGCCCTTCCTGCCTTTGGACTGAGCATTTTCCTGGGTGCAGGAGCACCGTGCCTGCCTTGGCTGCGGTGCCAACGCCAATAGCAGGGATTTGAGAGCGAAACGTGCGGAGGAAGAGCCGCTGCTCTCAGACTGAGCTCATTATCTCGAGCTGGTTAATTATCACAAGTGACTGACACTCCTTGCAGTGGAAAGCCAGCGGCGTAGCCGGGCTCTGGAGGCCTCTCCGGGTGGGAGGGCTGTGTGTGGAATGCTGGGGGCGTCAGGGAAGCGGTCGGGATCCAACCTGCCGCGGTCACGGCGTCGGTGCTCTGTGGTTGTGTTTGGTTGTGGTTTTTTGGTTTGTTTTTTTTTTTTTTAATTGAAAGACGGGATTTCTCTTCCAGATGGTGAACGTTGGGGTGTTTTCCCAGGGACGAGTAGGTGCAGAATTTTCCGGCACGGCTCTGCGCTCTCTGTTTGAGCTCTGTTTGTAACACGGCCGCAGAGGGTTAATGAGGGAGCGCGAGACGGCAGCTATGCCTTCAGTTATAAATACACCCATGGAAAGTGTTACGGACAGATTTAAGCGAGCATCTGACTCGCTGGACTCTAGAAATCGAAGAGTAATTTGTTAAAACACATGTTTTACATTTCTTTGTCTTTCACAAAGAGGAAGAACTTGGGAGAGGACTTGGAAAGGGATGGATTAAAGTCCGTGGGTGCCAGGTCAGGTCTTGGCATCTCTTTGGGGTGCCATGGCTCAGGGCCCAGGGGTGGTTCAGATAGTGATGCTGTGTGGGAACTTGGGGAGTTGGGGGTCACTCTTGGAGCAGTTTCCCCAGCGGTGACGGGGAGGGCTCCTGGAGAGGGACGGCTAAAGCCTGTGCCCCTGGGACAGCGTCTATTTGGAGCAGAGGACGCTCGTTACAGAACATCCCGAATCCCGCGGCAGCCCCCGGCGCTTGTCCAAACCTGATAAGTCTCAACTATGACAAGGTTCAGTCTTCGCCCTGGCCGGCTCCCCAGCTGCACAGTGGCCCTGGGGACATGCCCCGGCTGTGGGGCCCCTGTGGTGGTGGTTAGGGGGATGGGGTTTTGTAGTGGCAGATTTGGGGGATCAACACCAAACCTGGCCATAAACAGGGAGGAATGCTGGAAGCGATGGGAGGAGTAGAGCTGCTCCGGAGCCTTAGAATCTGCACTGCGACAGGAATCGTTGAGCCCCCTCTTGCTTAGTGGTGTTTCACAGTAGGTTTGCACTGGCCAAGCAGAGCCAGGGCTGTAGGGAGGACCTGGAGGCACAGGAAGATCCCCACTGCAGATTCTGGGGGCCAGGAGCGCTGACAGCGGTGCGGTCATGACGGGGGGCGCAGCTGGGGAGCGTGGCGACGGCGGGACGGCTTGGCACATCCCCAGCCACGGCGCAGAGTCCCGGCCCCAGCCCCGGCTGGCAGGAGCAGATGGCCAGCACATCTTGGAGCAGGCCTGGCATGTGGGCGCCGGCAGTGGAGGGGCGGCTGCAGCCCCCGAGCCGCCACCGCCGTGCCGGGCTCCCCGGCCGAGGCAGGCAGTTGTGTGATGCTCGCCCTGTCTTCGCACGGCTTGATGGCTCTGTGCTGTTGCCAGCTTCCACGCGGGGCTCTCCTTGCCTGCCTCTAAAATCCCGTGCTCCCAGAGTCACGGGCTTGTGTGGGTGCTGCAGCCTCCTCCTTCGTGAGTTAAAATCTGAAGTTGTGTCCGGCTGCAAAGGGGAAAAAAAAATAAATCCTTCCACCCTCCTGGTGTGCACGTGTGTGAAGGAACTTGTCAGCGTTGGGTTTTAAAATCACACCCGGCATCTTTGCATGGGGGATGAGCCTCAGTCCTCGGCAGCGTGGTCCTGCCAGGCCACGGATGGATCTGCGGGCTCGGGGTAGCCTCCTCCGGCCTGCTGGAGGCTCCTCTGGCAGCTGCTGCTGTAGAGGAGGCAGGGGGAGGAGGTTTGGAGCATGGTGGCTGTTTATTCTGCTTAACGTGGGTCACGTAATTGCTCAATTACCTGGCGCTGCTTCCCCAGCCTGGAAGGGCTGTGAGGGGAATAATCCCAGATGGATCGAATGGAGGCAGTGCTGGACACTTCAGCGCAGCCTGGTCCCCACCAGCTGGAGACTTCCTGTGGTGTGGTGGGTTTGTCCTGGTGGTTTGCAGTGTCACACCTTGCCTTCTCTTGCTTGGAGAAGTGGGAATTTCTGTGCTTTCTGTGGCTAGTAGGAGAGAACTGCTCCTCCAGAGAGCCACAGGTCAGCCCAGCTGCAGTCCAGCATGTTCTCTGGAGGCCTGTTTTCCTTCTTGTAGGGCATCCTGTGGAGAGGATGATGCTGACTTGGGTTTCTCCAGCTGGCCAGGCACTGGGAGCAGTCAGGCTGGCCTGGATGGGGTAGCAGAGCATACGCCAGCTCCATGGCACAACGTTCCTTTTGGTGGTCTCTCTTTCCCCATCTCTCAGTCTTTCCTTCTAGTGCTTCCCATGCTTCTTGCCTGCTCTCCATCCCTGCCTAGCCCCTCATCTCCGGTAGCAAACCCCTCTTAGTCCTCACCCACAGCTCCTGGAGGAATAGTGCTGACTCCTTGTGGGCTGGGAGGAGTGTGGCTGTTGGGGCAGCTGAATCCCCACCAGGGACACCATGGTTGGTACTGCTGGGCTGGGACCAGGCACCACCTCTTTTTGGTTTTTGTTATTAAGCCAGCTTTTTGCGCCGGCAGGGAGGGGGAGGGCAGGGAAGCCGTGGGATGCAGTGACAGGGCTCTTACAGGGGCTGATGTGGGATCCGTGCTGGAAATGCCAGGCAAGGCCTTGCCTCCATCTCCACCAAGCCCTGTCCTCTCGCTCGTGGGGCTTCCCCTTTCCAAAGGGACCAAAGAAGAGATTTGGCATCTTGCCCCTTCTCTCGGCCCTTAATTAGATTTGTCTTACAATTAATGTTTCATAGAAAGGCCTGGAAGTGAGTGAGGTTTGGCAGATTGGGAGCTAGACAGTTGAATAGACTTGTCAGCTCTCCCTCCGTGGCGGGGACAGGGGTGGCTGCTTTGGGGTCACCCCACTGGCAGTGGGATCCTGGAGACTGCTGGTTGGTACCATCAGAGCCACGATCTGAGCATCCTTGGGACTCCCTATGGTTTCTGCCATCTTATTTTGGGCATACCATGATTTTTTTTCCACCTTTTTTTCCCCACTCTACGAGCTGGTGCTCCCAGCTCAGCCCGTGATGGTGCTCTTAAAGCTGTGGGAATTGCTTCAGGTTTTTGCAGTCCTGACAAAGGCACCAAAAAGAAATCAGCTGGGGAAGAAAGAGGGGTTTGTTTCGTTTTGATGAGAATTTTGTCTCCACCAGCTGGAGAGACAGCTGGGGTCCTCTCCTGCCCCAGCTCGCCAGCCCTCGCCTCGCCGGCTCTTCACCTGCTCGCAGCCGCCAGGCACAGGGAGGGATTTGCCGAGCTGGGGGTTTCAGAGAGCCCCCAGTTGGCTTTGTGCTTCCTCGGGGAGCCCTCCTGCAGGCTCTGAACCTGATGGTGTGGCCAGGGCCAGCTGATTTGGGAGCGGGTGGTGGTGCTGGGTGTGAGCTGTGCTGATGGCTGCCCAGCGTGCGGGTGGGATTTGCCGGTGGCCACATGTGCTACCGGGGAGACTGATCTCTGCTGGCTGTCCCCAACCATGCTGGCAGCAGTGGGGTGGCCTCAACGTGCCCATAGCCACAGCAGTTTCTGATTTTGATGCTTCACGCTCACCCCAGGGTGTGGCAAGGGGGACCCCAAAGGCCCCTCTGCCATGGAGCAGGAGAAAAGGGAATTTGGGGCCTAGGGCTGATCTCCTGCTCACAAGGGTGCAGGTCCTGCTTCCGGCTGAGAAGGGGGAAAGCCCAGCAGTTTGGATCTGAATTCACAGTTCCCCACTTCTGGTGAACCTTGTGGTGTGCAGCCGAGGGGGTACTCAGTACTCAGTGCTGGAGCATGTCTGAGGAAGCGGAGCCAAGGTGGAGGGAGACGGGAATGAGAATTATCCCGGGTATTTTTCTTCTCAAGATGTTCTTTGTCTCTTTGTGCTCTCTTGTCTCTGGCTCGTGCCCTCTGCAGAAACACAAAGCAGGGATGGGGCCTGGGCTGGAGGACTGTGCCTTTACCTGCAATTCAATCAAGCACCTCCTCTTGGAGGAGTGAGGAAGATATTTAAAGCAGGGAGAAAATACTTGGATTTTACCAGGCAAAAATACTGGGGTCAAGCCAGCTTAATTAATTTTTTTTTACATAAATGTGTTTTCATGAGAAATGTGAATTTCTGTGTATTTGAGATTTCAGAAGGGGAGAGGTAAGGGGAGCTAGCAACACTCACTGTCGTTGCAAACCCTATGACAACCCCTAGTTTTGTTCCTCAATACTTTTATCCTGGTTGGAATCCTGCTTCCTGGCAGAAAGAATCCAGCTGGTCTGTGGTTATCTTCTCCTGGGGTTGTTGGCCCTCAGGGGCAAAGGATGCGCCCGTGTTGTCTTACATGTCTCTGCGAAACCAGCAGGCATCTCATTGCAGCTCTGCTTGAGGTTTGCTGTTTGTTTTTTTAGGTTTTTTTTTTTTTTCCTTTAAGATGGTCAAACCTTGGTTGCCCAGGAGAGGGGTTCTGTAATTCCTGGCTTCCCACCTCAAATATTTACGGACAGCCAGATGCCAAAGCTTTTGCAAAAGGCGTGGGGCAGGCTGAGTTATGCCGTGCTGGGGCTGTGCGGGGCACAGTGTTGGGCTCATGGCACCCCAGTCCCCTTTATTTGGGGAGTTTTCTGTCTGGTGGCTCTGTCTTCTTGCTTATCTGGGATTTTTCTGGGGTCTTATTAACAAAAGCTTGTTAGGGATCTTTCAGGTGTTCCACGTTTTGTAGGCTGGCTGGCTGAAAATGGGAGTTTCTCCCACATATGTTGGAGTTTTCAGGGGGGTGATGTGTGAGTTTCTGAGTGCAGGGGTGAAATCGTGTCATGTTCAGTGCAAATAATTTATTTTCTCCTGCTGCACTGTACTTGCATGCACCTACCTGTTTTCAGTAGAGTGTTTCAAATGCCCATGAATATGATCCTGTTTTCTGGGGTCAGGTCTTCTGCTCTAGTGCCTGGTCTGGGTACGATGGCCCATGGCTGCACGCAAGAGAGAGAACTGATAGTTGGCTCTGTCACCCATGAATCGGAGCTGGAAATACAAATCTAGCTCAGAAATGCTTCTTTCATCATCATAAGTGCTTACAGCATCTTGCTGGGTGAGTTTGAATGGTGGATATGAGTCCTCTGTGTCTCTCCAGATCTGCCTGATTTTATGTCACGCTTGCCTTTGTGTTTTCCACCTTGGGCTACCTTGCACCAAAGGTGAGCCAGAGTTTGTGTTGCAGCTCCTCCCAGGCACAGACTGGCATGATTAAGGTACAGATTGACAGGAGAAGGCACAAATCATTAGGAGAGCCCCTCTCCTCTGTATCCCAGCAGGCAGTGATGTCAGAGGGTCCCTGTGGCTCCCGTGGCTCTCCCTGCACAGAGACATCCTGCTCTTCCTCGGGGCCAACTCCTGGAAGGGCAGAGGATGCTGGAGGATGCTTCCTCTGCCAGCCCTTGTGCTTTGTGAGCATTGATCCTCCCAAGCTGTCTCCATGTCACTGTTGTCCCTACATTGTCTCTCACTGCTCCCCACCCCTCTCCTTCCCTCATGGGTTTCTTTTCCTAACGCCGTCCTTGACAGCGGAACAAATCCCTTTTCACGGGACCATCGCTCCCCGGCCCGTTGCCCCCCGCCCCCGCCGTGCAAAATCCCCCTCCCCTGTTCCTCTGGAATGACAACCACCATCCCAGTGGGGTGTAGAGCCCCTGAAATCCCTCTGGGCAAGGTTCCCTGCCCTGTAAGGGAGCAAAGTAGGGTCTTAAAAGCATAAGAGGCGAGGGCGATTCCTGGAGAATCCATTGTTTGGATGCAATTGATCTCTTTGGGAGGTGCATCCTCTCCTCTGATGTTGTGCTTCAGAGATCCTTGGATGGACCTGGAGCCTGTGTGTCCGAGGACTCCTTCCTTCCTGCCTGGGGCCAGTGGGGCCATGCTAGAAGTTGATTTTTCGCTGCATAGCATCACCCAAGGTGGCTGAGCAGGAAGAGGATGGTGGGAGTTTTCTCTTTGCTACTGAAAGCTCAGGAAAGCTTTTGGCTGGAAAAATTTGGAAAGGAGAGAGAAACAGGTTAAGGGACCTGAAGGCAGTTTTCAACTGCAGCAGCTTTTTTTTTTTTTTTTTTTTTTTTCAAGAGTCAGTGTTGTCATTTCTTGCCTCCAACCCCTGACATCATAAAATCACAGAGATGCTTTTGTTGGCAAAATTTCTGCTTGGAATTTGCTGGCCCTGCTAAGCCTTCAATTCTGGAAAACTGCATCTTAGCTATGAAAATGGTTATTAACCCCTGGAGTGATTTATATAAATTTGAGGAGGGCAATGTCACATGTTTGCAGTGGCCTCCACAGGGGTGATTGAGATGAATAAATTCATGGGTGCTGCTAGTGGAGGTGGGCATTTGTTGAGGAACAACCCCAAAACTCCTGCCTGATGATTTCTGTGTTGAGCCTGGGTTGGAAGTGCCCTCCAGCCTGCTTCTGGGGCATCTTTTCTGTTTCTGGTCTTGGAGAGTCAGCAGGAGAGGAGGGAATGCCAGCTGTGCTCTGCTGTCAGGTGTGTAGTACCCCAGCCCTGTGCTGAGTGCTGAGGAGAGGGTGACAGCCTCCTTTCCCCTTACAGACCACGTTCTGTAGGTTCCTGCAAGGGCTGAAGGCGAGGAAGAGGCTCACACAGGATTCAGCCAAGCCGGGGTTTGGATTGCCCCATGGAAATGCAGAACTCCAGGTTTTGGCTGCAGGGAGAGCAAGATGTTGCTCACCTGAATGGTGTCCTTGAACCCAGCCATCCTCTTGGCTTGGGTGTCTGTGGACTCTGGAGTGGTGGGATGGCTCAGGCTTTTGTGCCTGGAGTCTCACCTGTGCCAGAGGGGTGACCAGCTGGGTTGGTGATGGGGAGCTGAAATCCTGAATGATTTATATCCTGGCATCTCCTCTGCCCAGCAGCTCACAGGAGTGGTATCGAGCAGATCCTTTTAAATGGTGCTGTGGATGTGGGAGCTTGCTTAGGAAATCATTAAGTGTCTGAAACTTCTTGATGCCTGCTCAGGTGGGTGCTGCTCCTTCCCTCTGCACCCGTAATTATGAGAGGCTGAGAGAGCGACCTCAGAGGACTGGCGTAAAAGTTTAATGAAGCTTAAAGTCTTGTGGGTCAGGCTTTTGAGTCTGAGCTTGTTTCAGCTCTGGATCTGGGAAGGAGGGTTAAGCAGAAAGGAGGAGAGGCTTCCTGCATGCATTACCTCAAGGACATTAAACCCCACGTTGATGGGAGAAGCTGTTGTGAGATAGACTAGGAGAAAGTAATGAAAGAAAACATCAGAGATGGATGAGGGTGGGTGGAGGACCCTGTGTGGTGAGTGTAGTTCTGTGTGAGATGTTTATCCTTGGCAGTGGGAAAGGTGCCATGACAGGGACAAAGGTTTTCCGGCCCCTGCTGTGCCAAGATGCCCTGTGCAGCCCCAAACCCAGGTGGTGCAGGTGCTGGCATGCAGCAGGACCTGGGTGGCTCAGCCAGCTCCTGTGGGAGATGCTCCAGGCTGGGGAGGGTTGTTGGGATGCTGGTGTGTGGGGCACAACAGGTTCTGTGGCGTTGTTTTGGTTCTCCATGGCCGGCCAGGTTCAGAGGCGCTGATGCAGGAGGACGTGAAGTGATGAATCTGGCTGCTAAACCAGAGGCCCAAATCCCAGCTCTGCTGGGATGGCCCATCCCCATCCTCCAGAGGAAGTGCAGTTTCCCTGCCAATAATGTCTTTATGCTATTTCCAACCACATAACAAAACATCCCAGGAACTCCCTGAATCCTTGGCTTTTAAAGTAAGTATACCCCCACCTTGAACTGATTTATTTTTGCCTGTTTTGGCACTTCTGTCTCCAAGCATCAGCCGTGATCCTTCCCTCCCCAGCCCGATGCCTGCAGAGCACCGTTCTCAGGCAGAGCGGCCTCATTTTGGGGTGATGCTTTGCAGGTCTCCTTTGTCAGCCAAGGACGTGTATCAGGCGCATTGTGGGTGAGAGGTGCTGATGAAACAACACCCAAATCTGTGCCTTTCCCTTTAGTTCTCTTGTGCCAGAAAAGTGCAGCAAAAGTCAACCAACGACGCATCTTGCCGAAGCTGCATTTTTTTTTCCATGAGGATTAGTGGTTCAAGAGCGGGGATTTTCAAACTGACAAGCCCTTGGCAGAGAAATAATTACAGTCTTTTTTATCCTTTGTATTTCCTAAGTAGTTCTAAATAACTTTTTCCCTTGAGGCATTTTTTAAGTCTAAAATATGGGGGGAAAAATGTGAATTTCCTTAGTGTCCTTGAAAATATGCAAGATGTTTGTGGAGACTATTTAAGTTTCAGCTATAAGGTTTTCTGCGTGTGTTTTTCGCTTTAACCACGTCCAATCAACCAAAGTTTCTTGGCTGGTGATGCTTCAGAAATGGATCTTAGGAATTGGAGATGGAGGGAGATAGATGTGATCACTTCTTGGCCATCTCAGGAATGTGAGCTTTGCCTCTCCAGTGTATTCCCCAGGGTTTCTTACCCCACTCCTTACTGTAAGAGAAGATTTCTGGGGCTGGTGGAACGGGTTTTCCTTGTCAATGTCTATTATTTGATTTCTCCAATGTGCTGTGTGTCCATCTGGGAAGCCATGGCCATCCCCCTTTCCTCAGCATCCTGCAGCATTTCCAGGGGCTGCAGAGTCCAGCAGGGATTACCCAGCCCTGTCCTCTGCTGGCTCCTCTCCTTGCCTGTACGTCCATCCTGAATGCTTTGCCCACTCTTTTTAATTTAAAAAACAGAGAGAGTGATGTGGAAAACACCTCCTGGGGGCAGCTCCAAGACACACATGAGCTTGTGCCTTTTATCCCTGGGAAAATCCACCTCCTGTGAGTTTCCATGGAAGCCCTTAGCATGGTACCCCAATTTTCTGAGCACTTCTGTGCTGCACCGTGTTTTACCATGCCTGGAGCTCTTTTTACCCCTGCTCTTTTGCCTCTCTTGGAAGAGCCCTCTGGAGAGTGGTGTCCCAAATCCCAGCTGTTCCGTGCCTGACCAGGTATCCATTCATCCTTAGTACTAAGCCCTGCTTGTGATGCAAGGGGGGATCTGGGAGGACCCCTGGTGTTTGCACTCACTGCAATATCACAGGGCAGTGCTGGGGCTGCCTTATTGCCTCTGCTGTCAGGGCAGTGCTGGGGTGCTCCCCTGGGATTGCTGCTGCAATATTCCTGCCGTGTTAATAACAGCATTGCTCTACCTTGGCTTTATTAAGTGAAGGAAGCCTCCTTTCCTTACACCCCAGGCACGTCAGGGTCTGGCCTTTAGGGTGAGAGGGAAGGAGGTGGGAGAGGAGAGGGGGGAGCATTTGAAGTAATTAGAGATGCTTGCTGCAGAGTGGGGAGTTGCCAAGAAGGGTGATATCTTGGTGAGGACCCTCTGCAAAATCCCCCTGTGGGCTCTGCCTGACTCACCCCACTCCTCCCAGCCCTTCATCTCCCTTGGGGCTGTGGTGTTTAGAGAGTGGGGTGGTGATGCCTTGCTTTCCCTGTTACCCCTTCTGCTGAAGACCCTTTTAGGGTGCTTAAATTCTGGTTGAGCTGGTGAGGTGGCCACAAGGTAGCTCCAGGGCTCACCTGCAGATATGGCAGGTGACTCTGCAGGGGAGTACATGGTGCCAGGAGGGGACCTGCCTGTCCTGTCTCTCTGCTGCCTCAGCCACCATTTCTCAGGGGCAGGGTTTTTTGGATTTTTTCTCAGCTTCCCCTGTCCAGACACTGTGAATCCCACTAAAACTTTTGACTGGAGCAGGGATTACGTGCTCGGGTTTCAGCCCTTGTCTGCAAGTGGTGTAAACTTTCTGCTGGAGCTCAAGTGACATTTTGTGGGAGATAGGAGAGTATTAAGTGTTGGTCCTTGCAGATAAAAATAGCCACTGGCCCAACGACATTTTCTGTCATCCTGTCTTTGCTGCATTGCCTCCATGCTGGTTCTTCCAACCTGGGCTTTTCTCATCATCAGGTGCTGGGGGCACCCAAAGCCCCACCCGACCTGGTCGCACCCTGAGCATCCTCACCTGCCTCACCGGCAATGCCAGGCCAGGACAGGGGTGGGCACTGGCTGTAGGGCTGAGGCCAAACTCAGATAGGAGCAGCAAGTCCTGGTTTGGTGTTCCTGAGGGCTGGAAGGAAACAACAAACCCAGGATCCCTCTTCCCCCGGCATCAGGAGTCCAAATTGCTGCGAACCCCAGTGCTCGAGTGGGAGCTCCCCTGGTTCAGGAGTCCCCATGTGCTCACACGTGGCTGCCTGTCTGTTTTTCCCGTTGCTGTGTTCCCGAGCTGATGTTTTCATCCTGAGGTTACAGCCGGGGCTGGCTCGGGGCCCTTCAGCAGCATCGGCAGGGCTGACTCTTGCTGCTCCAGCAATGCGGGGCTGGGGCCGGGCGAAAGGAGAGGGAAGGAGAGGAGGAGGAGGAGGAGGAGGAGGGAGTGGCAGGGTCTGGCTTGCTGCTGAGCTGTGACCAGATCTGCTGCTGGGAGAGGCTCTCTCACCTTGCCTGGCCTGCACCTTCCCCAGCTCCTCTTTGGTGCAGCATCCATGGGCTCCATCTCCAAAAACAGCCGGCGTGGCTCTGGGAGAGCCCGTGTTTGGCTGGGAGGATGGCAGCAGGGACAAGTTCTCCTCCTGTTGAGCCTCTCTTCCTCATGGCTGGGCCAGGAAGTTCCCTGGTATTGGACTGGGCATCCTTTGAGGGTGCTTTCATTCCATCTGCTTGTTCTTCTGAGTGAGGATGCTCTCATCATTCACCCCAAGGATCACTTCAAGGAGAGAGCTGCGCAGTCAGGCTGGCTTCAATGCAAACTTTTAATTGCAGCCCTTAAATACCTTTCTGGAAAACGTGAAGGCATTTGGGAGCAACATCTTTTTCACATTCCCCTTGCCCTCTGCTTCAAGGCCCACCTGCTCCTGGGGGTTTCATCATTTTCCCTGGTGTCCTCCATCAGCTGGAGCGTCTCTCCCTCCAGGAGTAAGGAGCAAGGTCCTCCTCTTGTGTCTGGAGCCAAACCAACGCGGTGGCACTCGGCCACTTACAGTAGTGGGCGATTACTGAGTCCCTGCCAGGAATTCTTCCAGTGGGATTGGGAAGGCTCTGGGGTGTTAAATTTGTCCTGCAGTGTGTAACCTCTGAGCAGAGCCCGCCGTGTTTTGTAACGGGTCATACGATGCCGGCGGTGGCGGCCGCCCGCCCTGCGCTTCAAGGTCAGGCCTGAGCTTGGGGCCACAGGGGCAGCTCCTGGCTGCAGCCCTTCCTGCCTTCTGTGCCTCTCGTGGGCTCAGCTACCTCCTGGGGCAAAGCCTCTGTCCCTTCTGGAGCTCAGGCTTGGAGCTGGAGGCTGTTTTCCCCCATCTGGTGAGGCTGCAACTCTTCCTTGCTTCTGTGCCTCTCACCAGGCTCTGCTCTCTTCTGGGGCACAGTCTCCAGCACCTTGGGAGCTTGGGCTGTTTTCTGCCATTTGGAGAGGCTGCAGCCCATGTCTCAGGATGTCTCCTTGCAGGGTGTGCTCCTGGGATACAAACCCTGGCCATAACTCGTGTGCCCCCGACACGCTGTCCCCACACCTGCAAACCACTGCCCTCAGCCAGAGCTTGGGCAGGTGCAGCTCTGTTCCCTGAGAGTTCTGCAGCATCATGCCAAGGACAGGACCTTCCAGGATGCTTACAGCCAATGTTCCCTCGCTCTCCTTGCCTTAAAACATGTCCCAGTAAGGAATTTATCTTGCATCCCTGCAGCTGAGGGAATTGCTGAGTAGAGGAGTGTCTGGCAGAGGTGAGGAGTGCGGGGTCTGTGTCATGATGAGTGATCAGTGATGCTCCTGCCTGCTCTGTCCCATGGCTTTCAATCCCCCACAAGAAAAGCACATCCATCTCAATGGGAAAAGCCTCCCATGGTCTTTATCAATAAATAAATGTTTGAGGCCCATCATTTTATCAAGGAATTAGAAGGGACTGTTAGGACAGGCTGTTAAATAAGAATTAAAAGTTGCAAATATTAATGGGCAGTTGGCCCTCACCAGTTCTCTTGTTACACAAACGTTTCATTTATAATTTGGACCCAAGCTGGGATGTGCTGAGAGATGCTCAGGCTGCAGCCTGCACACGGGGGTTAACGTGGTGCTCTCTCCTGCCAGAAAATAATAAAAGCCAGGGACTGTCTAGGGATTGCGCATGAAGGATTAGGAAGAGGATATGCATGGGCCTGTCTGCAGCTGGTTGAAGTCTAGTGCAGAGAGGTGAGCCTGGAAATCATTGTTTTCTGATGGCTGTGAGGGGGCCAGCATGGAAAGGGATGTCTCCTAAAACTTGGGGATCTCCACAGCCTGCTGATGTTTTTAGTGGGAAGCAGTGAGGGGATCTTTTGTCCCTGAGGGACATCTGTGCTGGTCAGGAGGGAGGAAGCACTGTGGCGTGCATGCCTCTGCTTTCCAGGTGTTACAGTTGTTCAGTGTGAGTGGAGGATGCTGAGCTCAAGGGATGGTTTTTTTGGAGTCAGTGGAATATGCTGGACTCTGGGGAGCAGAGTTTGGGGGTTTTCTCTGTGTGAGTGGAGCTTGCTGGGATCTGGGGAGCAGGGGTTTTGGTGTAAGTGAAAGATGCTGGGCTCCAGGGACTGGGTTTTCAGTGTCATCAGACAATGCTGGGCTCTGGGGAGCAGGTTTTTTTTTGGTGTGAATAGACATTGTTGGACTCCAGGGACTGGGGTTTTGGTGTGAGCAGAGGATGCTGAGCTCCAGAGACCAAAGTTTTCCACCTTTCTACCAGATCCATGGATTCTGCTGGAATCCTGGCTTCACCCACAGCATTTTCTGTGACCTTTTGGCTTTTGAAGGTGCAGGTCCCAAAGTGAGGGAGTTCAGTGAAGTCCTTGCCTAGAGAGGAAGAAGCCAGAAGATGCTTGGGTCTCGTGTTTGTTTGACTTTGATGCTGGCAGTGCTGTTCCCTGAGATGGTCCCCTTGGGCTGGCTCAGGAAGCTGGAGACACAGCTCCTCAGCTTAGAGCATGAAGATTTCCCAGCATCAGGTGCCTACCATGAAGGATTTACCTCTGCAACCACCACGCTCCTGGAAGGTGCCTGCTGAGATGGAGGCATCGGAATTCCCCAGGGCAAGTCAGGCCTTTATGGCCCTCACCCAAGACAAGCACTGGTCGCTTTTGTGGCAACTATTAATTGCTTCCTGAATTGAAAAAGCATAAGCAAACTCTCTTGCTGGGGAACGAGTTACCTGGCACGTAAATGCTTTGCCATTAATGCCTGGCTGACCCTGATGATGATGTGAGGACCAGAAGAGCTTTCAAAGAATTTACCAGAAACCATTTTCAGGGGAGGCTGTGTGTTGTAAATTCTGAAGTAATGGGATGGAGGGAATTAGGTTAGATCATAGTTTGCAGAAACCGGGCACGATTCCCCATCGAGGGCCTTGAGATCATCAGAGCAGCGCGGTGAGGGGAGGCCCCCACGTGTCCTTAGCCACTGACGAGTGAGTTACAACCTGGAAAATGAGATTATCAGAGGGTTTGTTTCACACGTGACACTGGGGAGAAAAATGGGGTCCTGTTAAGTCCAAAGGTGCGTTGTAAAGCCACAGGGGTTCCTGGAAGAGCAGCCCAACATGGGGCTGGTGGTGCTGGGTTGAGAATGCCTAAGGCTGCCAGCACCCATTGCAGCAGCACTGAGGTGCCTTGCAGCCTTTTCTGGGAGTGTCTTGGGGAGTCCTGTGCCTCTGCTGAGGTCAGCCCAGCTCAGAGAGATGCTTCACAAATATATTTAACTGTTAGAGCAAGGGAGATGGTGCCTATCTGGTGTATAATGTGTCTCTCCTCTCCTGCCATGAGCTGTCCTGGAGCTGTTTGCAGGTTTCTGGGGGGGCCCAACCCCTCCTTGCCAGCTCCCCAGCTCGGGAGCGGGGCTGCTGAGCTATTTCACAGGGAGCTGCTGGCACGTGGGGCTGTTTGCTGCCTCCCCCCTTCAGCAACACCTTTCATTTCCTTGCTACCTCCTCTGCTTTGCTCTTCCTCAACCCGCCCTGCACCGGAGGGATGGGGCCGGGCCAGCTTTAGGGATGTCGATGGTTGGGGGGGGGGGGGTTTAGCTCTGCAAACAGTGTTAAACCGCTCTCATTTGAAAGGGCAGGTGTGGGAAAGGAGCTGTTTCGCCTGCAGCAAAAAAAAAAAAAAAAGTATTTCCCAAATCCAATATCTATGCAATGAGGGTCCCGTGGTGGGAATTACACGTCCTTCCGTGGGGCAGCGCTTGCAGGGAAAGCAGTCAGAGGCCAGGCTGCCTCCAGTCCTAATAACAGTCTTGCTGGCTGCCTGGGGCAAGGCACTGGGGCTTGAAAGAGCAAATCTAGTGGCTGATATTTGTCTGCCTGTGAACGTTGCTGCAGCAGATCCCATCCCACTTGTCCATCGGTTGTGGAATTGCCTGGCACACAGACAGGCCGGTGATGTTTTCAGGATGCCAGCGCTTGACGCTGGGGAAGGTGTGAGTCTAAATCAGCAGTGGGGTGTGTGGTTTTGCACTTCACTCTCTCCAGCAGAAGGACAGAGTTCAAAGGGCTTCTGGCCTTCCTGGAATAGGAAATGGTGGGATCCACCCCGGAGCTTTTTCTGCTCTTACCCAGAAGAGTCCCACCCCAGCCGGGAAGCCCCGTGTTCAGCTGGGTGTGGAAATGGGGATGGAAAAGTCTGTGTGAGAGGACTGAGCTCTGCTTCTACTGCTGGTCTTCCTTCTTGAGCACATCTGAGGATGTGCTTGATCTGGGTCTGAGCTTGGGCTTTGTCTTTATTCTCCATTTAAAAGGGAGGAAAGGAAATTCAGGAGGCCCCAGCAAGATGGGCTTGGAGCAGGGTGGCTCTCCCTGCACTGAGCAGGCCTTGGTGTCCAATTTTCTGTTTGTCTGTGTTAAATGGACCTGGGAACCCGTTGCAAAGCCAAGATTGCAGAGGCAAACGTCCCGTGGCCAGATTGCAGGGTCTTGCTTAACCCAGCTCTGCTGGGCTTTTCCCCACAGTTCTCCTGTGAGGTCCCAGCTTCACCTTTTCACCACAGAGAAGCTCCCCAGGATGGCAGGGCTGGCCCTGGGGGACTGGGTTTTCTTTTGGAGGCGGGTTTTGATCAGCCTCCAAAGCATAGATGCTTTCTGTGATATGTAGTTAGAGGAGGGAACTACCTTGTGATGCTTGTTTTGAAAGCAGTCCCTTCCTTTCTCCCTCTCAGGAGGTGCTTTAGAGGGACCTTTCCGTGCTGGCACTCTTGACATTTGCCACCCCAGGAGGCATCAGCCCACCAAGGTGTTCATTAGGCTTCAGAGGTAACACTCTGGAAATCAGCAGGGAGGATCTGTTAGCAGTTGGTTCCCTGCCCCAGGGCTCCGTGTGGCTTTGATTTGGGTTCTGTCCCTGCTCAGGTGGTTTTCCTCCCTGTAGGCTGCATTCCTTCCCTTCCAGCTTTCACAGGGACTGAGGCTGGCTTTGGCTTCCTGCCTGCACCTACACGGCCCTGAGGCCTGAGGTGGTGATGTCACCACTGTGGTTCAGCTTGGTGTGAGTCCTTTCCCACCTCTGCATCCCACAGATGGACTTCCAGGCACAGAGGAGTCACCTGGGGAGGGGAGGTGCTGTAGAAATCAAGGCAGGGTGGCCTGGTGTGCCGTGTCCATCGCTGTGTCCAACCACCCGGTGAGTCACACCCCTGCCTGGCTTTGGGGATCACCATTCCTAGAGGCAGAGAGTGCCAGGTGTGGATTTTTTTTCTGGGAACAGGGACAGAAAAATACAACATCCATGTTTGCAAGCCACTGGAGACATCTCTGGAGGAGGAGGTGTGGAGGTGCTTGGCATGCAGCTTCTGGAGGGCTGGGGTGAATTTTGGGGGCTTGGAGTTCCCTTTGCACTGATGCTGCTGGGAGAGGCTGTCTTTTTCTGGTGTTTTCCATTGCTTGGCTCAGCAGTGGAAGGTGAAGGGTTCCCCTGGCTGCCCTGGCTGTCAGCAGGGCTGAGCAGGCAGGACATGGGAAGGGAAGGAGAAGAGGATAACGCCCCAGCCTCAGGCCCTGGCCATTTCTGGATGAGTAGGTCATCTGGGTGTGGGAGGGGAGCTGGTGTCCAAGCCAGCCCAGAGAGGCTGGGATTGGGTGTATGTGTGATTTGGGGGAAAGTGAGAAGGGATTTCTTAGGCAAGAGGAATGCAAGTTTCCTCCTTCACATATGTCTCCTGTTCTTCCAGTTTGCAACAAAAGTCATCAAATTGCCCAAGACCTGGCAGCAGGGACAGCCTGAGAACAGCCCACAAATCATGGAAAAGCTTCTCCCCTCCTCCCTGCCTGCCTCCAAGTACTCAAGCATCAGGAACCACTTCAGTTCCCATTTGGGCAGTAAAACTCTTGCCCCTTCCCGGCGCGGGGCAGCTGCACAGCCCAGAGTTCTTGCATGCTGAAGCACTGGTCCTGGTGGGTTAGAATTTGGGCTTTCCTTTGAACTGGTTGTACTTTTAAACCCTCCAAATGCTCCAGGGGAGGGCTGGAGCGCTCAGCCATCCGGGGTGACAGCAGCTGTTTGGAGGAGACGCCGTGACACGACTGGTGTGACCTTCCTTGTCGCCAGGTGGTGGGGACAAGTGACAGTGACTCAGGTCCTGGTTGGTCTGCCTGGATTACCAGGCACTGGGAGAGGAGACAGGCACTCCCAAGGATGCCTAGCTGGGGAGTGTGGTGGTGTAGCGCTGCATGTGAGAGGCACAGGAGCAGTTGTGTCTCAGGATGAAGGGGGGTTCAATGGGCCCAGCCCTTTCCTGCAGTCCTGCTGGCTGCTGCCTTTTGTTTGGCACAAGGAGCTGTTGGTGCAGCAGAGCTGCAAAGATCTGGAGAGCCTGTCTGAGCTCTCCTCTTCACCCTCTGCATCTCGAGGACGGGCAAAGTCCCTCCTGCCACGGGAATGGAGAGATGCTTCTCTGCATCTCTCGGGACACCCAGAGCAGTTTGAGAGAGGCTGCCACCCTCCATCCCCACCACCCTCCTGACTGTGAGTGCTTGCACCCTGCCTGGTTTTGCACCCACTGGGTTTGTGCCAGGAGGAGCAGGTCCATGAGGATTCCTGTAAGAAAGGCACTCTGGTTACCTCATTTTGGTCATTTGAGTAATTACAGGATTTTGTTACAAGAAAACAGTTCCATCCATTTCACTGTTAAGTGTAGCCAGGACTGCAATCACCAAGGTGTCCCACCCTGTGCCCTGTGTCCCATCAGACAGTCATGGGGCAGTTTTCACTAGCAGACCTGGGGGCTTCTGGGGCAGAGGAGACAAGGGGGGCTTCAGCCTCGCAGGGGACAGGGGCATCTGGCACATCATGCTGGCCAGGAGCGGCTGTGCACTGAGAGCTGTGAGCTCTGCAGAGGGGGAGAGGAGTTGCTTCCGTGTCCAGCTGGGGTGTGGGGGCTCTCCTTTTGCAGCATGAATGCTCTGCACGCCGACTGCTGTCCCCCAGCCTTGCCCACCTGGGGGGAAAGGTGACAGCTCTGCCACCTCTCACCTTCTCATGTGTGGCCAATCCACCTGGGAGCCAGGAGGGGAGATGTCTGTGCAGTGTGTGTGAGGGGAAACAGCTCCAGGCGAAGCCAAGTTCCATTCAGTTGTTCTACTCGGGATATTATTTTTTCCTAGAAGAAAAGCCCACCCCAGCAGGATGCTCTGCCGTGTTGAGGTGCTGCTCCTTCTCCCACTGCCTGGTGAAGTCATGCAGGCTGCCCTGCTCCCACCCCAGGACCTGGCTCACAGGGAAGCAGGGAGCTGCCTTCCCTTGTGCTCCCACACCGAGCCTCTTTCTGCTTCCCTGCTCCCGCCTTCCTCCTCCTCTTCCCGCAGCATCTGCTCCGGATGATTTTTCCTGAACTGCAGAAGCTGCATTTTTCCAAGCTGAATTTTCTTTTTTTTTTTTTTTTTTTAATCTCTCCAGGGTCCCCTTCAAATTGCTTTGCTCGCTTCCATCCTCTCCAGTTTATTATCTTCTACGAATGTTATTAACATGGTAATTAGTCCCTAATTGCAATTGCCAATGAAGATGTCAGATAGGGCTGATGCTACCCCTGATCCTTCACAGTACTAACCCTGATGCTTCACCGTTTTTCCCTGAATCCTGTGGATTCCTCTGTGCCTCTTCCATCACCTTTTGGGTTGGTTTCACAGAGGAGTGCTCACGTGTGTGAGATTGCTCCCCTAGCAAAGACTCACTGACACTCAGCCCAGGGTGCTTTATAAACCCCCCAGGGCCGTGCTGGTGGTGGGTGCAGCTCTGAGAGACACTTCCTAGCTCCCAAGGTTTTGTCTCAAAGGCAGGGTCATGACTGACTCTCCATGGCAGCTCCCTTGGGAGGCAGAAGGGAAAGGATTTTGGCAAGTCGAGGGCTGGCATTTGCCATCCCGCCTATTCACTCAACCCTCTGGCTGCTCAGGCACTGTGCAAAGGTCTCCCATGCCTATAAATAGGCAGAGAGGTAGGCCAGGAGATGGGGAGATGGCATGAGGACAGGCAGGGAGCCAGCCCGGGCTGGCTTCTGGAGCTCTCATCGCCTTCGTGCGCACGAGAGGTGCAGTTTGTTCCGGCCCCGCTGTTCTCAGCAGGCGAGGTTTGCCCCCGCAGAGCCTATTTTTGGACACAAAACCCCCTGATTACCTCTTGGAGGTGCTGCAGAGAGCTGGGGCTGCCTTGTGGCAAGGTGTCCTGGCTCTGCTGTGGGACATGGAGCCACGTGCTCCGAATAGCTCTGTGCAGACGTGGCCTACGGAGATGAAATGTGGCTCTTGACCGATTGCGAATAAATCAGGGTCAGGATCTTGAATGCTGGCCAAGAAACCCAAAGGGATAAAATATAGCCTCTCCACAGACTGTTAGCAAACAGCACGTGGGCTGAGATCTGCTAGATAAATTTATGTGCTGTGAATTGTTCACCCAGCTGTAGTGGAGGGATGGATGGACCCATGGAGAACTAATAACCATATGTGGTGGACATGCCTTTGGTGCTGACCTTTAGAGGGTTCAGCAGGGCTGGGAGGTGGCATGGTGACGTCTTCTTAGGGATGCCACCAGCAGGGAATGGGGCACACGTGTCGCTTGATGCGAGGGAGGGGGATTCAGGCTGCCTCTGTTCCAGGAGACAGGCTGGCAAAACAAATTACTGCTCCTGACCTTGGTTTGCCCATCATGTCATTTGACATGGATTGAGGGTAAATACCAAGCTTTTTGCCTCTGTGTTGTCGTTTCCAAGCTGGTGGGACTTGCCAGCCTGAGAGCTCCCATTCCTGGTGCAACCAAGGGAGATCAGTTTAAAATGGGAGGTGGTATCAGGGGAAAAGTGAAAAGATGGGGGCACAGGGCCTCCCGCACCCACTGTCACCCATCGCAGGTGAGATGCTGGGAGCTGGCAGCACTGGAGGCTGCTTCCTCTCTCTGGCCCTGAGTTCCTTGTAGCCACCAAGGGGAACATTGGCTTCATGTTGGGATGAAACAGCCTGGTGGCAGAACCAGCTCCAGGCGGGCTGACTCAATGAGACTTTGGGCTCAATTCAGCTGCTTTAAACCAGAGAGATGGGCCTTGCTCCAAAACACGGAGCCAAACAGCCTCATGCTTGTCCAAACTGCAGAGGACATTAAGTGGTTTGTGGCTGGTCCCTCCTTTCTCTAACCAGGCATCTGCTTCCCACCCTCCACCCCAGGATGCTGGATGTGTGCATGCTGTCATCAGATGGGACTGGCTCATATTTGTGTGTCAGCATCTTAAACATCCACAGGCCTGTCCTGGCCTTAGCCCAGCTTGCTGGGGTGACCTGACCCCCCGTGGGTACCAGGCCCTGTGCCCTGGCCTGGTATGGGGGGGCCCTGCTCTGTCTTCTTGTCTCATTTTACCTCAGAGCTTCAGTGGGAACCTGAACTCACCCAGCTGTGATTCAGAGAAATGTGGAGAAAAAAGTATCCTTGTTTTGGGGGAGAAAAGCATTTCTCCCTGATGCTGGGTTAGTCCTGCACTCTGGGGCTGGCTGGGCAATCTGCCTTCCCTGGGCTGCAGGAATGTGGAGGAGAATGTGAACTTTCTAGGATTTGAAGCATTGTTTTGAGGGTGGCACCTGGGAAAAGAGGCTTTTTGAAACAGCATCCCTGGCAGCCTGGGAATCCTCACTGGGATGCACCAGTGGCTGTCTGTGCCCAGAATCTCTCCTGCACTGCTGCAGCAGGGTGATCCCCTGTCCTGCTGATCCGTGTCCCACCTCCATGGCTCATCCATCAGCCTGCACCCCCTGCGCCTTTGCCTTGGGCTGTGACTTTTGACACAGGCAGGACACATTTAACAGTGTGCTCTGAACGCTTTGCAAGTGGCCGCCGGTGGGTTGGGAGCCGTGGGGCTGTGTCACAGCTCCTGCTGGAGTGACACCAGGGCTGGCATCGCCATCCCAGTCCCAGTGGCAGCTGGCAGAAGATAAGAGTCACCAAAGGCTGGTGGCTCTGCATGTGAGGGTGAAGGATCCCCGCCGTGGCTGTGCAATCCAGTCATCTCATTTGCTCTCTTTGCATTTGTTTAGACTTCATCAGAGCAAAACCCAGGAAGTTTTTAAAGCTGTTTTATCCACCGAGGTTTCTTTCCTTTCCCCCTGTGGCAGTTGTAGATCTTTACAAAACCTTTGAAGGAAGTCTCAGATAAAACTCGGAGCAGGGAAATCAGTGTGATGAAGTGTGACGAGGTGCTTGGGTTGGATGTGCCTGTTGCTTTTGGTGGGGCAGCTTTGAAAAGCCCAGCACTGCACGGGCAAACCCTAAAGATGTTTTGAGGGAAAACCTTTCTTTTTCATTTTTTTTCATTTAAAGGATGTGATTTGGCAAGAACCTGTCAGTTGGTCAGGTCTAACCTCCTACCTGGACACTTTTCTGGCTGCTGGGGGTGGAATTTGTGGCACTGGCAGTGGGCTCCCATCCCAGTGGCACCTCCACTGTCTGGGATGAGGCTTCTCCCGAATGAAGGCGTTGGGATATCTTCTGCAAGGGGTTCACAGCTAATTGGTACAATCAATATTTGTTTTGCAAATGCAATTGGAGGGAAAGAGGGATTGAGAGCGCCAGAAATTCAATTGACCTGTAAGAGCAGATACGGTGTAAAGGGAATCCTTCCCCTGCCAAGCAAATATTTAGAAAGGAGAAGCAATAAAATGAATAAGCAACAAAGTAATATCCTGCCTCCGCGGCCCACGGAGGCTGCTGGGAAGGGCTGCTGCCCCTGATGCTGTGATAACCCTGAGCAGACGAGTGGCAGGAACCTGTTTCCTAGAGAAAGCATGTTTGCTTTTGCCATCTAATTCATCAAAAGCTCATCCTGCTGCCTTGACAGCACTGGGACCTGTCTCAGGTAGCCTGGCAAGCTGGGCACTGTCCCTGTACCCCTGCAGCTGTGACTGTGGCACAAACCCAGTGGTGGCACAGGGGACAGGGATGTCCCTGAACCCTTGGCTCCTCTTGTAGGGGTCTCTGCTCTTTGCTGCCCTGTCCCTGCTCAGCCTTCTCTGGTGGTGAGAACACCTTGTGAGGGTTGTAGGTGCTGTGGGATGTGAGGGGTGTGTGGGAAAGAGCATCAACAGTTCCTGCCTGGAAGGATATTCCAGTGCCTCCGCACTTCTTTGTGTGAAAATCCAAATGGTTAAGGGGAAAAAAAAAAAAAAGAAAATAGTTTTTTTTAGATCAAAAAGCTCCAGAAAAACGTTTTGAGTCAGGAGTAGTGAGATGGTATCCAGCCAGGGCTTCGGCTGGATGAAGCAAAGCACCTGAGTCCCTTTTTGTCAGATGGCTCAGCATCCCTGGGCACAGCCCTGCAGTGTGACTTGAACTTAGGCTCATAGCTGAATTTAAAAATCTCTGTTTAAAGCTAAGATTTTTCAGAAAAAAAAAAAAACCTCATGCACACATATATGTGTGTATGTGTATATATATATATATATATGTATATATGTATATATTATACACGCACATATATGTATAAAATAGAGCAAGTAGAACAAAGGAAAATAATTTTATGGGGAACCTCTTAAACATGTCCAGTGCTGAGCATCTTCAGGCCACTTTGGAGCCTTTTGAACATCTTCCCCCACTGATGGATATTGACCCTTCTGATTGGCGTCAGGATCTGAGACGTCTTGTCATTTACTGGCATCAGTTAGAGCCTTTTCTGGGTGCTACTGGAATCACCGTGAAATGCGTTCCCTACACAGAAATCAAAAAGAGGTCTGGATTTGCATTGGTGGATTGCTGAATTTTCAAGAAAACATTGGCTAAAAGTGTGAACTTCCTCAGACTGAAAAGGAAAAACCTCTAGAGAAGCTCAAGAAAAATTTGAACTCTTTATAGCAAAATTTTCCTGAGGTTTTATCCTTCTTATTGTAAGACCGAGCCCCCCTAGGATGCTCTGTACCTCCCAGAAGCTGATGCTCAGGCCCACGAAGGGCAGAGCTCTGATTTTCCACATGTGAGATGTCATTTGGGAGCAAGTCTCTTGCAGGGATCACAGAGGATGAGCTGCTGGACTGGCTCTGCCTCTGCATCCACAGACCACTGATGGCATGAAATGCCCCCATGTGCCATCATCTCTTATCTCATCCCTGTCTCAAGTGCCACAAGGCTGCAAAACACACCCCAAATATTTGTTTCTCCCGAAACCCCATCCTGAGAGCACACAACAGGAGAGAGCAGCAGCATGAGCTCAGCGGAGCGACGAGGGGGAGAGAAAAAAGATGGCTTAAATTTAATGTCTTTTCTGATGAGTATTTCCATTCATTCCAGAGCATATTCCTCTGGCATTTCCAGCACGCTTGTTTAGCCGAGTAGTTAACAAACTTCATGGAAACACATGTTATAGTGCTCTCTAGTGCACGGAGCTATGTATGAAGGATGATTCTTCTGAGATATCTCCATGCGAGCGCAGCTTTTGCTCCGGAGCAGCCCGTCAGCCACAGCAGCTGCTTCCCATTGTGGAGATGCTGCTGGGGGGTGAGGGGGTGGGAACCCAACAAACGCTCAACCCCATCCCAACAACTTGACAACACACGCAGATGATATTTATGCAAAACCCTGCGCGAGGGTGAGGGAAATAAAAAGATAAGGCAAGAAATAAGCGGGGCGGGAGAGCGCTATCTCCCTGCCGGCAGCGCCCGGTGCGCTCCCGCCGATCTCTGTTTGCCGAGCTGCTCCGAAGCAGCTGCTCCCTGTGTCCAAGTGAGTTTACTCTGTTTAGCTTTTATACAGCCGAGCGATTTTTATGGCCACCGGAGCGCCGGGAAGCTCCACAGGATATTGGCCGCCTCCTAATGAGAATTTGCCGCGTCGGCACGTCGGCACAAACACCCCTGGTGAATGTTAAACGCCTGGGAAACGGCAGCTCCTGCAGCCCCATCCCTAGATGCTCCCAGAGCCCTTGGGGGGAACGTGGGGTTTCTGTTTAATAAAGGGAAAGGCAAGCCTTGATTGTAGCCTAGGAGACTCGAGAGCAGTCGAAGCTCCCGGCTGGACCCTGTGCACCCGCACTGGCCTCAGTGAGGATGCTCCAGGAAAGCCTCGCAAGGCCAGGGGAGCCCTGGGGGATTTGGGCTTTGGGGGGTCCTAAAGGTGAGGTTGGACTTGAGGGTCCAGGCAGGTGTTGAACTCAGTCCCCTGGATTTGCCTGATCCCTTTTTGAACCTGTTGGTGCAAGGTGGCGGTGAATTTGTGGCGTCACAAGGGAGCTGGGGCTGGAAAGGACTGGAAATCTTCTCAGTCCTCCTTCTGCTTGGAGCAGGGCTCACTTGCATGTGGATCAGGTTGTTCAGGGCTGGAACCAGTAAAGAATTGGCTGTGCCCAAGGAATGAGATTTCTGTTTGATCGGAATGCTCTATCTTTCCTTTGGTTTTTTGTTTGTTTTTGTTTTTTGTTTGTTTTTGGTTTTGTTTTTGTTTTTGTTTTTGTAACGCTCTGTTTGAAAATCTGAATGGAAAATAGAAAGGTTTAATTTTGGTTTGTGTCTGTATTAATTTTCCATCACAGGAGGTTTAAAAAAAAATCAGAAACAAATATAATTACTTGCAAGAGGAGAACATTAATCTGGAGCAGAATGAAAATAACTCCTTCCCCCACGGTGGTACAGCATGTCAAAAAACCAGCATGTGTGTAAAATCCCCAAGGGGGTAGGAAAGCCAGCCTGCAGGAGGTTTCAGCCAGGATATCTTTTTCTTGGAAAACAAACAAACAAAAAAGAATAGTTTTCAAGATCTTCACATTTTTATCCACAAAATGAATGACATGGAACAGCGTTTCCTTCTCTCCTGGTTATTCCTGCCCCACTCACAAAGCCTGCCAAATCGGGGTGGTGGCGGCAGCAATGGCACATCCTCTTGCTCCTGGTGACTTTGCTTTTCCATCATTTGCCTCTCCATTAATCTCAGTACAAACAAAGGCTCTGAAGAGACAAGCTGAAAAGCTCCTGGGGGTACGTTTAAATCAGTCCTTTCTAATAATGTCTGTCGACCTCTCTGTGGAAGCACTGCTCCCCAAGGAAAGGACACGGAGCTGCGGCAGTGTGCTGAAATATGGTGGGGTGTAATTAATTCTGACCTCTGGCTCCTGCTCGCTCACTCTCAATATTAAATTTGACTAGTGATATTGTGGTTTTTCAATTATCCTTGTTTTCTTGGGGGCATGGGGGGGATGAGGGGGGTCCCTGCTCAAAATTCAGCTTGGTGGGAGATGCATTGCTTGGATGCAGGACTGCTGGGCTGTGGGCTGGATGGGATTGATCCTTGGGTTGGCTTCACTGGGATGGCATTTGGGCCTGGATATGGTATTGTGTCTGCCTCTCCCCCTCCTACCTGTGCCTCTAAAACCTGGTGCTTCATCGGTGCTGGGATGGGACCAAGTCCCTGTCTGATTCTACACGCTGTTATTGAGGGTGGGGGGACACAAAAAGAACAGGTCTTTAGGAAAATGGGGAGGAAAATCAGCATTTTGGTCTTGGCCTTCTGGCCTTGCTCGGGAGATCGCTTTCTGGCCACTCCTGCCATTGAGCAGAGGATTTTTATCAGGCTCCTGGAGGAGGGACAGAGCCTTCAGCAGCTGTAGGACCTTGTTGGTGAAAGTCTTATTAGTGTGTCCTTGATCACAAGTGGAGCACCACACAACAGCCTTGGAAGATGTGCACTTGCTCCACCTTTTACTTGGACACAGGGAGGGTTGCTCGTGTGTTTTGGCAGCGGCTGCTCACTGGGAAGGCTTCGTTTGTCTGTTTACTTAACCCCATCATTGTAGCAGTGCCCCTGCTGTGGTCTCTGGAGGGTCTGGGAGGTGTTAAGTGACCACTTTTGGACCCCATCCAGGAGTCGGGGGGAAGGTGTCCTTTCCTGGGAAAGCTCGGATGGTTCCCATGTAGCAGAAAGAGGGATGAACAGCCCAGCATCAAACCCCTCTCCTCTGCTGCCCCCCTTTCCTCTCTGCCACCAGCCCCCCAACATGTCCCTCATCACTGGTGTCCTCTGCCAGGGACCAGGCCCTGGGGGGTGGGCATGGGACCTGCTCAGGTGCTTGCATCAGAGCAGGAGCTCCTTCAGGGATGCTCCTGCAGAACACCCATGCATGGACCCTATAATTTAACATCTTCAAAGCCTCTGGGTCCCTGGATGGGGCTGCCCCCTCCTCCACACCCGATACTGGCTCTGCCTTTGAGAGCAAGCTGTGCTTATTGGCATCCTCTGCCATGATGAGCTCTCCGAGAATTCATGGCACAGTGGGATGCTGGATGGGGTAGAACCCCTGGGTTAGGACCCAGAGAGGTGGGTTATGTGAAGAAAGGCCAAAAATAGGACTCTCAGGCTTCTCCTCCCTTCGTCGCTCTCCTGGCCTCTCAGAGCATACAGCCACCAGCCAAGTGAATCAGTGATTCACCAGGGGTGAATCCGCCCGAGGCCAAATCTTGGCTTTTTGGGCTCCCTGTTCCCTGTTGGTAGCAGCAGCTCAGCTGAACCCTGAGGAGAACTTCCACCCCAGGGCCGTGGAGGCGAGCTCACATCAGCCCCTGGGGTAAAATAAGCCCATTTCAGCTCGGTTGCCATGTCCCCTCAAAGTGTTGGAAGATGCATTCAGGCAGCAGGAATGAGAAGGGCTTGAGCTGGGGGGAAGGGAGGAGAAGGAAAATTAAATGAGAGAAAAAAAAAGGAAAACGCCACTTGCTGCAGAGCGAGCGAATTCTCCAATAAACCTGAATCTGCTGAGAATACATTTTACAAACATGCAGAGAAGTTGGCTGCTTTTGTTTGGGCGTTTGTTAAGCATTAACTAAAGAATGCCATGGTCCAGCCTGCTCGGTGTGAAACCTAATTCTCCCCCTTTCTGGAGCCATGGCATGGAGTGCTCAATTTTTTTCTCTCTGTAGGACTGCAGCCTTCTGGTACTCCAGCCAAAAAACACTCATATTTTAGCAAGCTTAGCCCCAGCCCCGTTGCCAGGCAGTAAAGCGAACACTTGTCCGCCTCGGGGGGGGGAGGGAGCTGGGAGACGGGGAAGGGTCAGGAGAAGAGCCCCGGGGAAAACATCCCTTCTCTGTCCCACTAGAGAGCTCCCTGAGGGCTTGGGGTGCACAGGGAGGGAAGTGAGGGCGGCTGCAGGCGCTTTCCTCCATCAGTTTGGGAGCCTGGAGACATAGTGTGGGTTTGGAGGTGATGGTTGGTGTGGAGTTGCCCTCTGGATTGTGCTCCCCGTGTCCAGGATGTGCTATCCTGCTCTCCACAGTGCTGAGATGGACTCAGCTCTTTCCAAGTTGCTCCCGTGATGTCAGCACCCCTCCTGCCAGGGCCAAGGATCCACAGGTGCCCCATGGCTGCAGCTGGGGGATACCCTCACTGTCACCATCCCCCTTCCTGCTTGGCCACGGTCCATGCCCTCTGCCTCCTCCTTTGGCTCCTTGAGGGCCGGAGCAGGGACAGGGTGACATGAGCCCAGCAGCAGCAGCAGGGCAGTGGCTCATTCCCAAGCCACGGGTGCAGGGTTGACAGCAAGTGGCATTTCTCCACTGCCAGCCTCTCGAGGACCCGGTGCTGATGTCCCCCCTTCCCGCGAGTGGCGGTGGGTGAGAAGATGACCAAGTGCCAAGACAACTCAATCCGGTGTCCTCACTCCCTGTGGCTCATTGCTGGCACTCACTGCCAGCCTCCTCCCGCACCCCTTGGGCTGATCCTTGGCTCATCCCCACGCCAGGATCGTGGCCTTGGTAGGATTCATCATCCGGAGATGGCTCTGAGTGGTCAGGCTGGAGCTCCCAGTACCACCTCACAGGTTGGTCAGTGCCCGTTTAGAATTTTCTTGTGGGTCTGTGCCCTTCAGCACAGGAAATTTAAAATTCTCAGCCTCCAGCATTCCAACAAGTCAGGATCTGCTCAGGCTCCTCCTGAGTGGTGACCACAGCATGGGGTGAGTGGGGCAGGGTCTCTGCACAGGTGTGTTGGCAAACCCAATATCCCTGTGGATGGTGCCAGTGCAGGGTCACTCAGGGGCTGCCCCTGTCCCTCTCACCGCATCCCTGGTGCAGGCAGGGATGGAAGCAGAGCTGCCTCACCTTCTCTGCCACCCCAGCCCAAGGCTCAGCGATTGGGATTTGTCCGTCACGATTTAATATCGGCGTCCCCGCCCCGGGAGGCTCCGCGGGGCTGCGTTTGTATGCGGGGCACGCAGACAGACAGCAGCCGGGAAGCGCCCGTCAATCACGGCCCCTTTCAGCCTGTCACCTCCACAGAAAGGGGGACAGAGGCGCTGCTGGCCCTGCTGGGAAGCGGGGCCGCCCGCGCTGCACTCCGGCCATCGTGAGGGGACACGGGATGCAGCATCCCAGAGGTGGCTTTGGCCGTGTGTTGGTATTTTTAGGTTTCGGTGATGCTGCACAGATGGGAAACCCCAAATGAGAGGTCTGGGATGCTTTGTTGGGAAGGAGGAATGGCATGGAGAAGTGGGGCTGCGCCCTGGGGGATATGCCTAATGCCGACAGAAATGTTGCGCTTTTGGAAATGCCCAAATATTTTGCTTCAAGATTTTCTTGAAAGCCACCACCAGCCCCTTTTGGCTTCAAAACTGCAGGTTGTCATTTCAAAAGAGACCTAAACTTAAAAAAAAAAAAAACCCAACAAAAAACCAAAGACCCAACCTTCAAGAATGTTGGGTCCTTCATTCCTTCAGGAATGTTTTTGATCAGACACCAAAGGCTGTGTGTGGTGATAAAAATTGCTCACATCACTATCTTTTTGTTCCAGTTCCTCTTAAGTTGAGCGTGTTAGTTTTATTTACAAATACTCACTGTCAGTGCTTCAGTGAGGTATTTACTGAGCTGCTGGTGGCAGCCTGGTTCTCCACCAAGCATCCTAATCTCCCTGTCTGGTGCTCTGGCCAGCTTCCCACCTGGCTAAACAAACCCAGTGCTGCCAGTCAGGCCTGACTTAACTTTGGAACCATAGGTTATGTATGGAGGGGAAAAAAACCCTACTGAGAACTAAAGCATCCCTAAAATGGCATAAGTGAAGCAGGAGAGAGCTGGGCATGGAACTGAAGGTCCCAGAGATGAAGGAAAACCTCTCTGGATCCAGGCTGGTGTGTCTCACTCTGGCTAAAATGTTAAATCAATTGCTGGAGTCTGGGTCTCAAGGGTACAGTTTGATCTCAAGGGAGTTGAGACACCACCAAGACCCTTTGCTCTCTCTCCATTACTACCCATGCCAGATCGTGCTTTTTCTGCCTGTGACTTTTTAGTGCCTGAGGTCTGAGTTTATTGTGTGTTTGTAAGGAGCTCTTTCTGGTTTCATACTGTGGAAGAGGTTTTATGGGGATTTCTCTGCAGCTCACATTGCCCAGGGATGAGGGAGCCCTGCACTGGGCAGTGAAAGACACCTGGCCTGAACGGCTTCCCTCGGTGGGAGCTGCTTTGGAAATAAAGTCATTTATCCTGCGACCTAGGAATGGCTTTAAGTGTCTGCTACCAGGCAGCCATTCACCTAAATCTCACACCTTCCTGCTATGCAGCACGCTTTGGTTGGAAACATCCACTGCTGGGGTGGTGCTGCTGTGCCTGGTTGGCAAAGGTTTGTGGCTCTAAAAAGTGCCTGGGAAACAAATTTTGGGCACATTTATTCCTGGAGATTAGATGGCAGTAATGTAATATCTTATCAATATTTTATTACCGAGAGCAGTTGGTAATCCCAACAGGTAGGGCTTAAACATCATTTAAACAGGATGAGGATGTGTTGCCAGACGAATACAAATAGCCTCCACTTTCACATAAAAGAGACATAATTAAAAATGAAGTGACTACAGAAATATTAACGCAAGCCAGTGCATGTTTGAGCTGGAAGAAGAAAAAAATGACCCTTCAGAAGGGATGCTTTCTAGGGAATTCACATCCCTCTCTTCCCAGGGCAGTCACAGGGATGTTGGAAATATGTCTTAGGGACAGGCAGTTGTAGGTAAACTTGGGGAATTAAAGCTGAATGTAGAAAAATGAAAGCTGCTAATGGCAATTTGAACTCCCTAACCTGTACATTTTATTTGATGATTTCCACTTTCTGTGGTGATGACAGTGTTTATAAAAGCTTCACTCCTTTCCTATTTCTTTGGGAATGCCTTGTTTTGCTGAGCGTGCCCAGGATTTGGCTGGCATGGGGAGAGTGTTGCACCAGACCCTTGTGCTTACCAACACTGTTTGGGGGAAACCTGAGAGGGAGCAGGCACTTTTTCAAACAATCCCCATTTTCTGATGGTTTTCCCATGTGGATTTTGCATATATCTGGTCCTCTGCTTGTCAGAAAGGGGCTGAATCAGCACGTTTCCTATGTGGTTTTTGTAACAGCCAAAAAAAAAAAAAAAAAAAAAAAAAGGGGGGGGGGGGTTGAAAGCTCGGAGGTAACCTCTGCAGGATGTGTACTGACTTTTGACTTCTCTTTCTGGGCCAAAGTCACCAAGACAGGGGAATAATAATGTCCAGTTCCCACAGATATTTCGGACAAGACTGGGTAAACAGTGGGTTTTTTTTCTATGTGATGTCCCAGCCAAGAACTCAAATATCTGGGTGTGGCAAAGAGGTTCTGGTTTGATACCTTCAAACATCTCTGTTGGTCATCCCATTTACTGAAAATATCTGGGCCTAAGGTTAATTCCAAGTGCCTCCAAGTCCTCTGAAGCCAGCACTGATGCTGCCACCTCTGCCCTTCTCACCTCAGTTTCCCCCAGCTGTAAATCATTGATCATTCTCAGTAAGGACATTTAAACTGGGAGAAAGAAAAGCTGTGTTCCAACCTAAAGTGTTATTGCTGTTGTTATTATTATTGGCTTTTAAGTCTAGAGCCAGAGTCTTGAAACCTGGGAGCAGTTTAATTAGGGATCGCTCAAACGCTGTCACATCAATGTCAAGGAACAAGCTGAGCTTTTCCTTTTCCTTTTGACACATCAAATCTTCAGTCTGGCACTGGCCTTAACCCCAGATTTGCTGACTTGGAGATTTTTATGATATATTAGACATTCCTGATGGGTTTCTGATTTTTATGCTATGATATTTTTATAAAATTCCTGATTTTTATGATACATTAGACATCCTGTGTGTCCATTCCTGTGCAAGTGGGGATGGGGTGACCCAGGCCAGAGGGATGGGCTGGTTTGTGGGTGAGGGAGGGTGGGGATACTTTCTGCAGGTGCTTGTGGAGAGGCACAGATGAGCTCCCTGACCCCACTGACCCCTCCAGCATCTCCTTCGGTCTAGGCATGAGCTGGAGGGACGTAACAATGGGGAGTTGGCTCAGTAGAACTCGTGTGGAGCTGCTGCTGTCTTGTGGTGGTGCTACCTGGGCTGTTGGGTTTGATACCTTTGTTTTCTGGGTGTCGGGTTCTTCATCACTTGACCACATTTACGGTAAGCACCTGGTGAGCCCCAAAACTGCCAAAGTTGGCCCAAAAGCAGCATCCCCCCCCGACTGGCACTGGATGGCTGTGCGGCACTGAGAGCACGTCCCCGTCACTGCGGAGCGCCAGCACCGCTGTCCCCGGCCCCTCAAGGCACCGAGGGGGTGACACAGCACCGCTGTGCTGATCCATCTCCCCACCGCGGCTACCCCGTCCCTGTCCCGGCGCCCCGGGGTGTGACGGCGGGCTGTCCTCTCGCTTGTCCCGCAGGCTGTTCGCGGTGAAGTGTGCGGGCTGCCTGGAGGCCATCGCGCCCAGCGAGCTGGTGATGCGCGCCCAGAAGAGCGTCTACCACCTGCACTGCTTCTGCTGCTGCGTCTGCGAGCGGCGCCTGCAGAAGGGCGACGAGTTCGTGCTGAAGGAGGGGCAGCTCCTCTGTAAGGGCGACTACGAGAAGGAGCGGGAGCTGCTGAGCTTGGTGAGCCCGGCTCTGTCGGATTCTGGTAAGGGGCCGCCCGCGTCTCCCTGGCTGGTCCCGCTCCGAGGCCCCTCAGGGGTCTGGAGGTGAGGTTTGGGCTCGCTGCCCTGAACTTCTGCCCTTTGGTCTGAGGGGATAAGCTCTGTAAGATCCTCCAGGCACCTCGCTGGTGAGGGCTTGAGCAGGGAGCTCAGCAGAGAGGGGCTGCAGGGCTGGAGGATGCTCTGTGGACCATCCCACCTCATAAGGCTCATTTCTCTAGGGGTTTGTGCTCCTGGTCTGTGCAGAGCACCAGCACGCCACCCGAGGGGTGTGCAGCTTCCCCAGATGTGGGAGGGAGAGCTGGCCACTGACTAAACCTAGGGCTAAACCTTTGTCCCTCCCCCCTGCCTCAGTGTCCCTGCCTGTCTCTGTTCCCGTCCCTAGAAAGGCTGAGGACAAGAAGGGAGCTGCTTCTGCTGTAGTCACCCCTTTTAATAACAAGGGGAAACTGAGGCACGGAGCTGAAACATGAGCTGGCAGCAGGGAGTCTGCAAACCTTGTGTCCCCAGCAGCCTCCGAGGCAGCTGATGGCCAGAACCAGTCTGCTGGGGACACTGTGGGGACACTGCAGAACCGAGGGGGCCTGCAGGAGTGGTGGCCCTGTGGCTGGCAGTGGCCAGGGGACCAGCATCCTGCTCCAGCCAGGGTGTCATGGCCAGGTTAGGTTGCCCAGAGCATCGCCAGCATTAAAATATGTTATCTGCAGTCAATGCAAATTAAACCTGAATGATTCCCAGGAAGACAAGTTTAGTGAGAAAGCCCGGCACTGGGGACTGGGAGAGTGGAAATGATCTGATGATCTGCTAGCTAAAATCCTCAGGATAACACCATCCCCACAGAGCCCTGCTCCTCACCAGTCTCTCAGTTTCCCTTAAAATCCCTCACTGGGGAAAAGTCGGCTTTGTGGAGGGAAAGGATTTACCTTTGAAATTCTCTGCTCTGGAAAAGACTGCCAGCAGCTGTGGTGGTGGAGGGGGGGGGCAAGTGGGGCTGTCTTCTCCCTGCTGGAGCAAAGCACTGGAGTTAAAAAAAAAAAAAGTAGAAATCAAGACAAGGAGTGTGTTGTTAAGGTGTGAAGCATGGACACCACAAAGCCTGGTGCTCTCTGTCACTGGAGTGCTGTAACTGGGAGAAGATTTGTGAAGGGATGGGGATGGTTTTCATAGATAGGGAGCAAAAATTGCCCAAAGCCTGTATTTCTGTTTAATATTGAGCTCCTCTGCAGCGAAAGCCTTTCTGTCTTGCAGCACTGCCTGTGTGGGTTCTGTGTTAGCCCTGCAACCCTGCTTGCTCAGGACAAAAAAAAGTGCTCCTTGCAATTAACAGTGGTGATGTTTAAAAATCAGAGTGAGTCCATGGGAGGAGGTGGCTGGGGGGAGCTGGTGAGTGATGGTCCAGCCCTGGAGGAGCTGGAGAGGCAGGAGTGCAGGAGGATCCAGCCCACTGGCACTAGCTCTGCCCTTAGCCCTGGGAAAGTCCTTAACTGACAGAAGAATTACTGTTTTTTCCTCTGGGATATACAAACCCTTTTCAGTTAAAGTACGAACCAATGAGGAGATGTCACACGGAAGAGAAAGCAAATCAGCCACAATGGTTTGGGTTTGTTCCTAGTGGGGGAAAAGGGCATTTGGGGAAAGGTTGGGGAGCTTTTCCTCCCCAGCGACTCATCAGCCTGTGGTCCAGCCCCACTGCCAGCAGCTCTGGCCAAACCAAGAGCCTCAGCTTAGCAAAAACCTCCAGGGGAAAAACTTATTTTGGTGGAAACTCCAGCTGAGACCTGAGGGATGTGAAGGGCCAGCGTGGGAGTCAAAAGGGCAAGGCAACCCCTTGGCTGATCAGAAACCTAACCCTGACGTGGCCTGGCAGCCTCTGACTGGGGGGTCCCAGCCTTGCCATCTCCCCTCAGACCCCATAGCTTGTCCCCACCACCATCTCGGTCTGCTTCTGGTGGCTACCAGCTTTGTCTTGGGACATTGCGTGGCTCTGGGGACAATGACACAGCAGGGACCAGCCCGGGTACACGTTCCCCGTGGATGCTCAGTGTGTGGTGGCTTCTCCTGCCCCCAGACCCCAGTGCCGTGCCAGGAGATGCAGAATGGTGTCCCCTCTCTGGATGCCCTTCACCAGCAGCATGTGATGAGCTCCTCCAGCCTCTTCCTTGTCTCTCCCGGCTGCTTTGAAGCCCCCAGGCTCTCTCCCTCCCCGCCCCCGGCCGCCGCACACCAAGGGCCACTTTATGAGAAAGTGCAGATAAAAAGCGAGCCATATGTTGTCTGTAATCTCCCAAACCCTCGCTTCAATTACTGCCTCCCCCGAGCCTCCGCCGCCCAGCCTGAGTAAACAAGCCCCTCTGAAAGAGGACCCTGCTTTCCAATTAAAAACGTCCTAACGTTTCTCCTCTCCCTAAATCCTCCCGAGCGAGGAATGTCCTGGCCCCGGCGGCGGGATGTGGGCTCGGCAGGTCGGAGCGGGGGCACGCCGCACAATATCCATCGCCCCGGCCCCTTCCCAGGTGACGTCAGGGCAGCCCCAGACACTCATTAATTTCTCCCCCCTCCTCAGTGGGGAAAGGCTTGAAAGGGAGAGTTAATTAAAAGTAATACCCCGCCAAATCCGGCTTCACTTTTCCTTCTTTCCCTTTGACACTGGGAGGGATTTGGGGAGCAGGTGTTGGCGGGGGGAGGGCTTGGAGAGGCTGCTCTGAGCGGGTTTTCCCC
The DNA here is from genome assembly GCF_015832195.1 of Motacilla alba alba. Lineage (NCBI taxonomy): Eukaryota > Metazoa > Chordata > Aves > Passeriformes > Motacillidae > Motacilla > Motacilla alba. The sequence goes on from NC_052023.1 coordinate 29,831,178, forward strand.
CTCGGAGTGGGTTTTGAGCATCATGGACCTGATGGAGCCCATGAGCCTGTGGCTCTGCCGTGCTGGGCTCTGCCCCTCCTGGGCTGCAGGGGAGTGGGGTGCTGACCTCATGCTCGGGTGCCGATGGGTTCAGGCACCAGTTGACATTCCTTCTCCCATGGTTTGTAAAAATCTCTACCTTTCCATCCAAAATTAAACTCCTTCAGCATTCAGGAAAGCCAGCAGCTTGGCAGAGCAGGGACCTGGCACTGGAAGGAGCCACTGCTCTGCCACCAGAGGCTCCACAGCTTGGGCCTCCCCTGGGAGTTCTTACACCTACTCCAGTGTGGCATCCCTTGGGCTGGGACATGCAAGGAAACATCAGTTTGTCCTTCCTGTTGGTGTGGGAATGTCATGGGTGTGCCACAAGTAAGAAGGGAGCTGGAGCAGCAGCCAGGCTCTGGTTCCCGGGGGCCAGACCCAGCTCCCGGCTCTTTGGGGGCTGCCAGCAAGAAGAGCTCTCCCTGCCCACTACCACGGAAGGTCTCCTGGCTGGAACCCAGGAGACAGCCCAGTAGTGTTGGAGAGGAGAGGTAACTGGTGCCTGGGAGCATTCTTGCTGCTCCTCTGGGATCTTTGCCTCCCCTCACCCTGGAGATCTGCTCCTGCCTTTCCTCATTCCCACTTGGGCTGCCATTGGATTGAAACTTTCCTGGTGTGTGTGATCTTGCCATGGCGTTTGACCTGGCCTGTTTTCCCCATGAATCACCCTGAGCCAGGCTCACACTCCCTGGTACATCCCCCTCTCCCAGAGCTGTGGCAGCCCTGGGATGGACTTGAGCCAAGCACAGCCTTGGAGAGCCCCCATCCGTATCCAACCAGCACCTCAGCTCCATTAGCCATTCCCAGATGAACAGTGAAGGAGCTTTCTGGAAAAGGCTGTAAGTGATTTATAGCTAGCCAGAGGGAAGGTGCTGTCAAACCTGCATCACAGCCCTTCCCACACGGGCTGAGCAAGCAAGGTCATCAGCAGGGGAGGTGCAGTAAATGAGGAGAGCTGGGAAGAGGCACTGTCCTCTTTCCCGGAGCAGTTCCTGCCCAAAGGCTCTGTGCCCTGAGTGGTGGAGAGCAGCAGGGAGATAGACCCCAGTGCCTGGAAATGCAGAGGTGCAGCACATCACAGTGAATAGCTGAGGGATGAAGGCTGAAAGACGCTGGGTTTCTGTCTGGGGAGATTTCAAAGTACACAGAAAGAAGGAAATAACAGACAGAAAGGTGCCCCTTGTCTGTATGAATAAAAGTCTGTGCTCTGAAGGGAGTTGTCCTCCATGGTAGAGCAGATCAGGTGTTGTGAGAGGTTCTTGGCTAACATGGTTCTTGCCTAACACGTTGCCCTCTCTGAGCATCCCTGCTCACCCATCCCCCTGACCTCCCCCAGCCTGGTCTGCCTGGGCAGAGGGACCCAGTCTCTGTCTCCACCTGGGCTGGGGGACAGCCCCAGGGGCACAGTGGTCCTTGACAACTGGTGGCCCCTCTGCTGGATGATGTGATCTGTCTGTCTCTGCCCAGATGTGTCCCCAGCTGTGGCCTGGCTGGAAATTCCTGTGAAGCATGCAGAGATCTGGCTTTGGTGGAGGGAAAATCAGCTGTCCCAGGGTTTCACATTGCAGCTGCTCAGACCGTTGGGGAAAAGAAGAACCCAAAAACACATCTCCTGGCTGAGCAGCCGCAGACTTCAAGTGCCGGTAGCTCTACCCCACTCCCAAACCTCAGCTTCTCACATACTCAGAACAAGATCCCCACCAACACCATCTTGTTTTAAATCTCTCAGATTATTTTGACCATGCTGGAGATGGTGTGTTCCACCTGTTTTCTGTAAGGGACCTGCTTTTTTTTCATCCTTAGGCAAAAGTGATGATGAGGACAGCATCTGCAAGCTGGGCCAGGCCTCGGGGAAGGGTGCTGAGGACGGGAAGGATCACAAACGACCCAAGAGGCCGCGGACCATCCTGACCACGCAGCAGCGCAGGGCGTTCAAGGCGTCGTTTGAGGTCTCCTCCAAGCCCTGCAGGAAGGTATGGGGAGAAGGGCCCATGCCCAGCTCCTGGGGATGTCCTGGGTGCTGAGCATGGCCTTGCTCTGGCTGATCTGACCCTTCCTGAAGTCTCCCTGAGAAGGAGTGGGCTGAGAGACGCCGCTGTCACTGTTGTCCCTCAGGTGCGGGAGACGCTGGCGGCAGAGACGGGGCTGAGTGTCCGTGTGGTGCAGGTCTGGTTCCAGAACCAGCGAGCAAAGGTGGGTACCAGGGGCGCCAGCACCCATTGCTGGGGCTCCCTCCCTCCTGGCTTTGGCCAGGGGATGATTTCATTCTGGTTTTTCCCCTTTCCTCTCTCCCAGATGAAGAAGCTCGCCAGGAGGCAGCAGCAGCAGCAGCAGGACCAGCAGAACACACAGCGCCTGAGCTCAGGTACCTCCCTCACAATTTGGGTTTCCCCATCTCCCAGCCCTCTCCAGGCTTCCCAGCGGAGCTCAGCCACCCAAAAAGCAGCAGCCAATGACTTGATCTCATCTTGCTCTTGTCTTGCAGCCCAGACGAACGGCGGTGGCGGCGGCACGGGGCTGGAGGGGATGCTGAACCCCTACACCGCGCTGCCCCCGCCGCAGCAGCTGCTGGGCATGGAGCAGAGTGTCTACGGCTCTGACCCTTTCCGGCAAGGGCTCACCCCGCCCCAGATGCCCGGAGACCACATGCACCCCTATGGTAGGGCTCTGGGGATGCTCTCTTTGCCCTCTCTCCTTCAAAGATGCTGGGTTGTGGTGGGGTCCCCTCATCCCTAAACACCTTGTGCTACTTTTTCGGCTTACCTAAAAACAGAGGCCAGACAAGAGAATAAAAGTGGGTATTTACTGAAGGGCCTTTAGGTACATTAAGAGAGTCAAAAGCCTCCCCAAGGGGCTACACCCAAGATGGACGATAGTCCAGCCATTTATCAGACAAATACAAGTTTGGTCCATTTCCATATCAGGGGTTAATCCTCCAATTACAACTTCAGGTAATGAAGTCATATTCCCCCAGTTTGCTCCTCCCCATTTCACTTTTTGTTCATACTTTTCAGGGCCTGAGGCAGTAGGGTGTCCTTGAGTTTCAGGCCCAGAAGGATCATTTTTCTGACTAAAATGTGAAGACAGCAGCTAAGACTCTGTATGGAGTTCAGAGTTACACACTAAAGCAGTACTGGATTTGAGAAATACAAAAGCTGAAATCCTAAGGCATCAGTAGAAAAGCTGGGGGTACCAGGCACTGTGGAGGTGCTGGAGCAGGCTCTGAACCCCTCCTGTCCCTTCCTTGCTTCCCAAGGTGCCGAGCCCCTCTTCCACGACCTGGACAGCGACGATACCTCACTGAGCAACCTGGGGGACTGCTTCCTCGGCTCAGCAGATGCAGGGCCACTCCAGGCACGAGTGGGAAACCCCATTGACCACCTGTACTCCATGCAGAACTCCTACTTCACCTCCTGAGCCCAGCGTGGTCCCCCCAGGAGGGGCCGCAGAGCTCCCGGGGTCGGGAGGGAGGGGAGCACCTCTGCTGGGATGCCGTCAAATAATGTTGTAGCTTGGGATTCCCAAGGAGCGAGTTAAGTTATGGGTTGCATAGTTTCATGTTTCTCTTAGGAGCCTAGGATTAGGGAAAGGAGTGATTTTTGCAGCTGGCTGGTGGATTTTCAAATTTCAGATGGGGACATGAATTTCTCGTTTTGTCAGGGGGAGGGGGATTCTCCTGTAGGAGCATCCCAGCGCTGTATCCCACCTTTAGAAAGAGAAAACTGCTGATCTTCATGGGGAAAGCCTGCAGCATCAGCTGGGCTTTGAAATCTGAAATGCTGACATCGCTCTGGGGAAACACGATGGGAAAATATCGCTGCAGGGTTTGGATTTTTCCCCTCTGTTCCCTCAACCAGTTTGAGTGCCCGCTGCTTAAATGTAGGGACTTTTAAGCTAGATGTTCCCATGCGAATATAGAAAGCTAGAAACCCCTAGCATTGTCCCTGTCCCCGAGGACGGGGCTGTGTGTGTGGATGTGTGTGTGTGTGGGCACGCGCGTGTGTGCGTGCAGAGCCGTGTGGCTGGGAGTGTTGCACTGCACGGCCACACCTGCCAGATTGTATCAACAAAAAGTTTATTTCTAAGTCTATCAGAAATTTACTGTACAGCAAAAGTAACTTTATTTTCAGTGTGAACCATATTTAAGGAAATACTCAATGCACTTAAGTTATAAGAGGAAATAATTTTACTTTTTATAAACGTTATGTTTAGGTTGCAAAAGCCCAGTGGCAGGGAAGGAACATCAGTTCATTTCAGGCAACAAGTTTGGGTTTTGGGGTTGGTTATTTTCGATGTTCTCAGGTTGCCCCACTGGTTTCGAGGTGCAGTTGAAACACAGAGCAGAGCTGGGTCCAGAAACCTGCTTATTGCCAGCAGATTGATGGGGGCAGCGTGGTGGCCAGGTCCTGTCCCCACTGCTGGACGTGTCCAGGAGGTCAGTGTGGTGTGGATGTGCTGGAGCTGCTGGACATCCCAGCCCATCGGGGCTCAGCCGTGCTTCTCCACATCACCTTTTCCTTCCCCAGCAGGTCCCAGCCTGCCTCCACCAGCGACCCCATCCCACATCCTCCAATCTGGGTGCTAGGCCAGTGTGAGCTGGTGTCCTGGCACTGGGAAACGCTGCAGCCCAAGTCCCCACCCCTCAGGGGAAGCAGAAAGGAGGGACAGCCCTGCCTTTCCCACCCCGTGCTCGGCTTCACCCCTGCCAGACCTGTGGGAATCTGGGGGAAGTTCTCCTTGGGGTGGAGCCTTCAGGTGGCCCTCACCTCATCCCCACTCTCGTTTTCATGCGTTGTGTCCTTTTGTGCTGCTGTTCACAAACGATGTAAGCAACGACCCGTAGAGACGTGCAAGTGACTGTGAGGCTCAAAACACTGGCTGGTCGCCGCCGTCCGGCCTGACACTGAATGTAGCAGGGTCTGGAGATGGCTGACCCGGCGGGAGATTGCTGACAGCACTGTCAGAAATCATGCACCGAGATGAAATTAAAAAAGACAAAAAAAAAAAATCTCTGTTAAAGGAAAAAAAGAAGAAAAAAAAAAAAAAAAAAAGGCCTGGTGTTTTCTTGCGTGGTTGTGTCCTCTTGATTGGGAGAGGGAAGGGTTTGAGGTGTCTCCAAAGGAAGCAAGGTCTTGTGTAGGGTGTAGTGAGAAGGTTTTGCTTGATGGGTTTTCGATATCAAATATTCACAGAATCACAGACCCCATCATGGTGTGAGTTGGAAGGGACTTAAAAGACCATCCAGTTCCAGCCCCCTGCCATGGGCAGGGACACCTTCTACCATCCCATGTTGCTCCAAGCCGCATCCAGCCTGGCCTTGAACACTTCCAGGGTTGGGGCATCTGCAGCATCTCTGGGCAACCTGTGCCAGGACCTCATCATATTCTGTGGTCTGGGGCTAAACTGGCCCTTGGAGTGTCCTCTGTGGCCAACAGACAGAGGTTGGTGGGTCTGGAAGGTGAGACAGCTGTCCCTGACTCCCACCCAAGGTGGCAGAAAGGGGTTTGCTGGGGGTCTTCACCAAGCTCTCACCTGCACTAGCACTTTGTGAACCCCAGCCCTCCACGTTAGGACCATGAGCAACTCCGTGTTAGGACTGCCTTAAAGGTATGGGTGGGTGTTTCCCAAAAGAAATTGCTCTTGCCACAGCTCCCAGACACAGAGAGGCTCCACAAATATGCCAGCAAATGGGGATCCACAGCTCATTTTCTGAGTTGTTCAAAACAAGGTGCGCTCTTTCCTGCCCACCCTCAGTCCCTGCTCTGCAGCTCCTGTGCTAGGCAATGTTTTCTAATTCCAACCTGCAAAACCAAAAAAAAATTCTGAAATGGCATGACTGTAAGAAGAGAACTTGTCATTTTTATTTCCCAAGTTGTGAAATAAAGAGCAGCCCAAGAAATGCCTGGATGCCTGGGTTGGTTTGGGGTTTTGCTCTGTCTCAAGACAGCAGCAGGGTAAAAGGTTCTTACTTGTCTTCTGGTGGACAAGTTGGGGACATTACGGCTTGAGGTTACTCTAACACCAGGCTTGGTGGTCTTGGAGAAATACTTGGCTGGTGCTATGCTGAAAAGAGGGCAGATTTGGATTGTAGAGGGTGTGGAGGAGCTGCTGTGGCCCATGAAACCAGCATGATTTGTAGGATCAGCTCTAGGCAATGGCTGGGTTAACACCACCCAGGCTTGCAACGTAAAAATAAGTTTCCCTTAATGGTTCTTAAAACTGCCTCAAAAATTCCTCTCACTTGGATGCTTCTTAAAACGTCATGTTTAAATTTGTGGGATTTTGTTATTAATGTTTTATAGATAAAATGTTTGTCTTCCCACCTACAGCTATTTCCTGTTTGAAAAATGCTCAGGTGCATCAGTCTGGTTTTTCATCAGCCCAGGTGCCAATTTACACCTGTTAAATTGCTTCCCCCAAATAAAAACCCCCATGTCATACAGACTGGTTGCCTACTTTTAAAATCTTGCAAAAATGTAATCACAACCTATAATAACAGTCTCTTGATGCAAACGTGGGTATGAGTATAAAATTGTCACATAGAGCATGTAATTTTGGGAAAGGATTAGAATTATGGATGAGGGCAGATTTTTCTCGAGCAAAATCAGGAGAATTCATGGTTTTAAACCTGTTCTTCTGCCAGTTGGCCCAGTGCTTGACACAGGCCGAACATGAGCCCAGTTTGCAATCTTGCCATGGAGTAGCAGATGTGGGTGCTCCTGTCATCTGGATTTCATATCCTCCTGCTCCTTATTTCAGGGTGTGGATGGATCCTGCCAAAGCAAAACTGGCTGGGCCTTATCTTCTGCAGGTGGTGGAGTCACTGCATGGCAGGTGACAGGCTGGGTGGATTGTCAGGTGTCCCATGCTTTGTCCCCCTGGGATGTCCTTTTGTGGGGCTGCTTTGCCATGCTGTGCTCCATGTCTGAGCCCAGTCTCAGCTGGGGAGTGGCTCCCTAGGGCAGGTGATACCCCCTTGTCAAAGACATTAAGAAAAGAGCAAGGTCTGACGTGAAAACAGGTTCTGCCTTGCTCTCCGAGGCAAGGGCAATGCCAGGAATGGTTTGGGAGCTGACCTTTGTGTCTCCAGTGGCTCCAAACAAAGCTGCTTCTGTTCAGGCACTGCTCGGTGGCCAAGGAGAGATCAAGTCAGAGATTACTTGTCAGTTGAGGACACTGATTAGATGATACTGATAGGCAGCCAGCTCTGAGTGATATTATGTTAATTAACTTGCTCTTTGTGAATGGACAGCTCAGGAGCTCGTGGCAGATGCGGCCTGGAATGAAAATCAAAGTGGCATTGGCCAATGCTGGCTGGGTTTGCAGCTGGGTATTTGAGTCTTGGTGGTGTTTTTATGTATTTGTTGGAGACTTGTAGTGCACAGACATAGGAGCTGGAGCAAGCAACCTTCCTGGAAGGATGTGACCTTGCTGTCTAGGAAAACCCCCTCCAGTGAAGGGCTGGAGCCTTCCCTTGCTCTGAGTGGCCTGGCTCAGCATCTAACAGCAGTCAGCAGAGATGTGCTGGCTCCCTCCAGCTGGGTGTGGGCAAGAGGAGCCCCCAAACCCAGCAAAGATCCTGGTGCAGTGGGGACACACCCAGGTGGGAAGCCCAGGTCAGCCTCTTGCTGCCCTGAGAGTTTGGGAGCTGCTTTCTGCTGTGATGTGGGCATGTCCTAGGAGGGAAGAACCTGCAGGAGAATTTCTCGTGTGCCCACAGCCATGGGTCATCTCTCTGCATGTAGGAGGTGGAGAGGGCCCAAATCCCAAGGAACCCATAGGCAGGGTCCTTTCCTGGAACTGGACCTGAGAGGTGACAAATTCTGTGCTTCTTTCTTTTCTTTCTTTTTTTTTTTTTTTTTTTTTTTTTTGTGGGAAAATGCCAAAGCTTTGGTTGTTCCTGTCACCTTTCCAGTGTGAAATAATTTGCCAGATGTTTGGTACCTACACTGACACTCTTCTGGGCACTAAATGTCACCCATCATTAGAAAATGCTTGTGACACGTGATAGGGCTCAAACCACTGAGGACCAGGGCCTTGGCTTTATGGTAGGTCTGTGAGAAAGACCCCAGGTAACACCAGCTATACAAAGCTGTTACCTGCATTTTCTGTGCCTTTTCTTCCACTGCTGGTCATCTGCATGGAAAATTTATTAGAAAAAGAACAAAAAACCTCTTTATAAAATGGCAAAGACTTGCGATGGAAAGGCAAGAAAAGGATTAGAAGCTCCTCAGGTGTAAAAAGGTGAATAACAGCTGCTTATCTTGTTGGAGATCAGACCAAATTCTTGTCTCCATTCCCCTAAGTGGCAACTGTGTTGGCCATGAAAAGGTTATCTTGTTAGCTGTAGACCTCCTAGACTCCGGTGTGGAGGCTGACATGTGCCTGCCTGATTGACAGGTCTAAGTTCACAGGCTGAGGACGAGCGTATCCAACTGCAAACCATGTCAAAACACTCTGAGTGATCAAATACCCACAGCACTTTCGGTGAGGAGCAGCAGATTCCCATTGCCCCGGGCCCTGGGAGCTGCTGCTTCAGAGGAGGGATCAGATTTCTCCTCTGATGACCCCGAGAACAGGGGGCTCGTTCGGAGGGATGCCTGCTGGGTTGGATCATGGTCTCAGGGCAGGGTGAATCCGTGGCAGGAGGTGAATCCCTGAGGTAAAGGGATGATGGGGAGCTGGTGGTGAGCCCCAGAAGGCTCTGCCCTGCAGCCCTGTCGATTTGGTGGCTTTGAGTGGGGTGAAGAGCCCCAACCGATTGCTCCTAACCAATCTTATTCAGGACTCTCGGAGAGCCCAGACAGGACCAGTGCTCTGGAGAGCTGAGCTCTGGCATCTCAGCTCAGGGCTCTGAAGCTGGCTGGCCCCCAGCAGCTCTGGCTCTCTCACCTCTGCTCCTTGCAGTGCAGATGCAATAGTATCTGCTTGGGAGAGGAGGGGCTGTGCAGGGAGGTATCCACCGAGCCTTAGGCTTTTTCTGCACATTCCCAAGAGCATCTGCGAGGAAACAAGTCTGTGCTCAGCACGAGCTCAAAATAATATGCGAGCACGGAGAGCCCCGAGGCTGTGCATGAGACAGCGAGGAGGAGAGGGGAAACAGTGAGCAACTCCGCTCAAAGAGGCAGGGGCTGCCTGGAAAACGCAGCATGAGATCATGGAACTGGAGATGCAGCGTGACACCTGTGTCTTGGGTGGCTGCTTGCGTTGTCCTGACAACCTCACACTGGTGTCCCAGGCTTGGAGGGCTTGGCTCTGCTGCCGAGTGCGTGGAGGTATTTGGGAAGTAACTAGAGAGCCCCTGAGGAGACTAGGGAGAGAAGGCTGGTGAAACTCTTCCAAAAGGATTAGCCGGAGCCTGCCAGAAGCTATAACTGACTGTTGGCTGCTCTGTCTCCTCCTGGAGAGGGCGGAGGGGTGAGGAAGGAGCGGTGACATCCCAGAAGGAGACCTGGGGGCTGGAGCACATGGAGACTAATCCCACGGGGCCAAAACTGCTTTTTCAACAAAGGCTGGGGTGTCAGAGCTGGAGACGGGATGGGAAGCTCAGGCAGGACACGGTGGTTACAGGACGGTGGCAGAGATAAAAAAGGGGATGTTAGCTGGGAGCAGGGAGGCTGGGGAAGAGGAGATGGTCACTTCCCTGTAAGACAAAAGGAGCAGTCCCACCATGGCTGAATAGGAGGCCTGTTTGCCACCTGAAAGCCTGTTTGGATCCTCAGATTTAAGCTGTGAGAAATGGGGCCAATTCTCAGCACCAGCTGGCCGAGCCTGGCCAGCCATCTGCAAACAGGGGCAGGGAAGGGAAGCAGCATGGCTGGTGTTTGACCAGTGGCTGTCCTGTGTCAGGCTTGGGCTGCCTGGGAGTGTGAGATGGGGAAAGGGCACTGAATGTGGAGAAAAACATCAGAGAGTCTTTGGCAGGGAGCTAGGACCATGAAGAAGCCTGAGGGCAGGTGCCATCCTCAAAAACATTGCAGTGTGCTGGGCAGCAGTGGCAGGACCTGTGCCCCAGAAATGGTTGTACATACCATTGCTCTGCCTCTTTCCTGGGCTTTCCAGTTCCCATCAATTAGAGCATAATCACTTCCTTCAGGAGGCTTTTAATTATGAGCAAGCTTATTCAAAATGATGAAATTGCCTCCTAATTGATTATTCCTGCAGTTTAACAGCTGTTTCCTTGTCTTGCTTACTTTTTCCTTGCCTCGAAACAAAAATCTGCTGTTGATATGACCAGCTCACCTCCAGCCAGGAGCTCGTGAGGAGCTCACAAATGTTTGTGGCAGCGCTGAAGGGATTGACAGAAGCACCTGGTGGAGAGTTGTGTCAGCCAGGGCCGGAGCTTCCCCCTGAAATATGAATAAGCAAAGGAGATGCTGCATTTTCAGTCCTCCCCACGATGGCCTCAAAGCTGTGGCGTGCTGGGGGAGGAGGAGGAGTCTTGTTTCATCCCAAAACCCCGGGCCACCCGAGCTTAGGTGCTGCCTGACCGCGTGCACCGGGCCAGCCCCTCCCGATAGCATCGCGGCGAGCACAGAAGGTGCTTTGTGCCTGGGGGGATCTGGTTTCTTGGGAGCAACTCTGCTCCTGGGGAAGACGATGACAACGTGCTGAGGGGAAGCGGGGCTTGGGAAAAAAAAAGAAGAAAAAGAAAAAGACACAGACTTGTGTATTCCTCTGCGATTGTTTCGAGGTGCTTCCTTAGTAAGAAGCACCTTAGAAAGAAAATAGAATAGAATAAAAGAATAGAATAAAATAATAGAAGAATGGAATAGAAGAAAATAGAAACTTCCACAAGAAGCACCTGAGCATTCAGGGCTTTAAGGCGGATTACCTGGTCTGCATCTCGCTGCTGGCATCTGTCATGAGCCTACTCAAACTTTCACCCAAGTACACGTATTCCCTTTTTAGCTACTATTTACAGGTCCCACTTTGCATTCCCAGTGAGGCAAGTGGTGTTTCTTTTTTCTTTCCCAGCAAATGTTTCCCCCTTGCTTTTCTGTTAGGGCAAGGCTTAAGCAACTGTCAGCTCCTTGCCAAAATAATTTGGGAGTTAAGTTTCTCTGGGTCTTGCATAAAGGGATGCTGAAGAGATTTATGAATCCGTCCTCTAGATCCCTCCTGCTCCATGGTGAGTTTTCAGTGGGAGCACATCCCTTGCTGGACTGCCAGAATTATGTTGGCAAGCACTGCTACGATGTCACACCTGCAGGTGAGGTGTGAGGAAGGGGTCGTGGCTGCCCACCAGAGGAATTCACAAAGCCACAGCAGACCAGGCTTCCCAGTAGCTGAGCTGCTACTAAGTCCTTCTGGCCAACAGGTTTCTCTGCTGGAGGCACCCCAGGAGTTTTGCTCACCTGATTTGAGACCCACAAGTACACGTGGTGTGCTAGAACGTGGAGATGTGTTACTGCTACTGGTCACCCTTCTCTACTGGCTCCACACTGGATTTGCTGTTATTTATTGGACTTATTTTCCTCTCATCCAGGTGTCTGTGTCTTGGCAGGGTGCTAAAAATCCTTTAGTTTTCTTTCTAGCTAAAAGTCTTGCTCTCCATCCCTCTTTCAGCAACAAGCTATAGTGAATGTGAGGCTGAAAGAAAACCTCTGGAGGCTCTCACTGAGAGTTTAACAGCGCGCAAAACTCTTCCTGTGAGCAAGTCTTGAGTCACCCTAGTAATTGTTCCTGCTGGAGTGTGGGATGCCTCAGAGAGGGAGCAGGACTCTCAGCTAAAAGGCAAAAACATCTTTGGAGGTCCATGGGAAACAGAGCAGTGAAAGACAGAGATGGTGATGAAACTTTGCCATCTGCTACAGAGCAAACCTACTGCAGGGAATATTGAGACCAGTGCCAACCCACACCAACCTGCCCCAGCAATGTCTGCAGTCCTGCTGGTGCAGGAACCCACTGGAGGTGGCATCTCAGCTGCTGGTCCCTAATAAAACCTACAGTGCACCTGGCAGCCTCACCTTTCTGCTGGAGAGCCGTGGGAAGCTGTCCTTCAGTGCACTCCTATTATTCTGAGCTGTGCTTTCGGTGTGGTTTGCACTGGTGGATGACTGGTGTGACATCCCTGCAGCAGGCTGGCTGTCCTAGGAGACACCCTCTGAGTAAAAGAATAAAGTAGGGATTTATTAAAGGAATCAAGTAGGGATTTATTAAGAGGCCTTCACAGGATACACCTTGGGCAGTGCAAGAGCCCAGCTGTGGCTCCACCCAAGATGGACCCTGGGTCATGAGTTTTCACACTTTTATGAGTTTTGGTCCATTTTCACATTGGGGTTCATTGTCCAGTTCCAGCTCCAGGTGATGCAGTCCCATCCTCCCAGTCTGCTCTCCTCCACTCCCTGCTGTTTGCAGTTTTTGGGCCTGGAGCTGCAGTGGTGCCCTTGGTTCTGGGGCTGGAAAAGGATTGTTCTGTGTGACCGAGCTGTGAGGAGAACCTGCCAACACTTGATATGAAGTTCAAAGTCACACACTAATACAATACAGAACCTAAAAAATGCAAAATATAAAACTTGAGGCATCAGCTGCACCTGGTTGTCCTGTCTGTTAACATGCTGGAGGACACAAAACACAGCTCTCCACAGGCCACCTGTATGGCCCAGCCCAGGCTGAGGGCTCTGTCACACCCAGGTGACACAACCGTCCCCGAAACCACGGCAATGCACGAGCAAACTTCCCTCGTGGGCCGAGCGGATCCAGTTTCACTCTAATGGGTTTCCCAGGATTTGCAGATGGGAATTACTTGCATTCTTGACTTGGAGGTGAGTGCAGGTGCATCAGATGGTGGCCCTGAGCACCCCTCCGTGTGCTGTCCCTGGCCCCCGGGCGCACAGAGCCGCTATTGTGCCTGTGCCCCAGCTGCCCGTGGGACAGCACCTCAGCTGCTCAGGGTGCTGCCGTCTGGGCATTTTCTAAAAATGTCTCTCCTTTTTCTCCTCCAGAAAAGACATTTAAAGAGTCAAATCCTGAGCTGGTCCATGGCTTTTGGTCAGAGGTCCATGGAAACACCCTTTGCTTTAAACCACCCTCCTTGTGCTTGCTCTGCTTAAACTCCAGGACTATTTAACACGCTTCAGCTTCTTATAAAGTTTCTGTCAAGACGGATTAGCAGCAGGCTGACAGATTGCTATTACAGCCCCAGTGAACTTTTAATACCTGCCAGTAAGTTCTGTGAGTCCTTTAAATCCTCCTGTGGATGCTTGGGTTGGGGAGCAAAGGCTGTTGCTTACACTACCAGCATTCAGCGTACCTCTGCCCCTCTCCCAGCTGTCAGCATTAAGGAATGGCCTCAAGGGATTTCTGCCATGACGTTCCCCAAGGCCTCAGAACAGCTTCCTGGATGCAAACTGCATCCCCTCTCCTTGTGGGGGCTTCCTGGATGCAAACTGCATCCCCTCTCCTTGTGGGGCGAGGACATGCTCAGGGTGGGGCTGGAGGTGCCCCAGCGGGCTCCAGGCAGAGGAGCAGCAGCACATCTCAGCTCCTGCCTGTCCAGGGCGGGGTGCTGGGGTGTGAGCAGAACTCAGGAGATTTGGAGGACCCTCAGGGGCTGCAGCCTGGTAGCTGAGGCTCAGAGCACCCCTGAGACAAGCTGCCAGCTGCACTTCAGGCAGGCTTGGCTTCATCAAGAATAGTTATGGCCTGAGGCCCAGGCACCCTTGTACAGGTCAGCAGGCTGATGGGTCTGCAGCTGAGGTGATTTTCTTCTTCCCTCTACTGAATTTCTCATCTTTTTATTTGAATGTTGATGCACCTTTTCCCACTGCTGTCATCAAAATTGACATGGCCTCAGTGAGGAGGTGAGCCAAGGAACAGCTGCCGGATGTCCATGTGGTGAAGTGGCTGCCATGTGAAGGAGCGTGTTGATGTGGTACAGCTCAAACAGCTTCTGTCCAGGATCTTTGGGCCTCTGCTGGGTACCAGCACACCCTCCACTCCTTTCCTCCCACAGCTTTTTTCTCCCACCTTCTAAATCCCCAGCTTCTGGAAGAGTGGTGTGTGCAGGAAGAGACTGGCTATACTGTATAGCTTCCAGTTGTGGGGGAAAAAAGCTTGAAATTGCCCTTGCTAAACTCTCTAAACTCAAAAACCAAAAGTCACTTAGTACTTACTTTGACTGTGTCTGGATGTGTTCTGCTCTTTAGGCTTTACTTACTGGGATGCACATTTTCCCAGTAGGCAGTTTGCACCCAGAGCCTTATTAGCCCTTTGAAATGCCATCTTTCTCTTGTGCAGCGTTGGACAAGTTTGTGTAGCTTGGCAGAGAGACAGTTGTTCAACAAGAGGCTGCAGCTGAGCAAGATGTCTTGTCTTGGCATGGCCAACGCATCGTGGCTGCTATTCTGGCTGGAATTTTGGCCTCCCGCCTGCAGGACGTGCCTCAAGGCACCCAGCAAGGGCTGTGGAGCTGGATGCTGCGTGTCCTGATGCCACAGCTCTGCTGAGGTGCTGTTTGATGTGGCTCAAGCAGGGGTTGTTAGAAACTCAAGCCAAAACTGGACCTCTGATAGGGGCTGTCAGGAGTCAGGACACAAAGGGACCTGCACCAAATGTGTGGTGGATGAGGATATGAAGAGGAGCCTCTTGTCAGTGGAGGAGGATTTGGGGTGCTGAAGAGCCAGGATGAGTTTAGATTCGCTACTGGGAAGGAGAATGAGAGACCTTGGCTTCCTGGTGACTGTCCCAGCCATGCCCTGCTTGAACTGGGTTAACTTGAGCAGCTGCTCTTTAAGACTCTTTGATTTTTATTTTTTTTTTAAATTGTACAGCAATGTGTGTTTTTGGAAAGCTGGGCTATTATCCCTCCAATAGCAAAATCCAAACCAGAAGGGAGAAAGGGAGGGAGGGAGCACGAGAAGGGGGCCTTTGAAGTGAGCTGCCCGAATGAAACGTGTGACATCAGAGAGATGGCAGATAGCTGGCAGAACAAGGCTGCCTTTGAGCCCACCTTGGGCCCAGCCAGCACGCACTTTACACCCCACCTCCCGAAGCTGGAGATGAAAGATGCCCCAGGCAGCCTGCCTGACCCCATTGCCTCTGCTATCTCCACTTGATTGCACAGTGTTTTGCTCCAAACAATTCTTCACTGTCTGGGCCGCACAGGTGAATCTCCCGGGCTGGCTGCGCCGCGGGGATGCCGCGCATAGCACGGCTGCTTTGAGCCGCGCTCACCTGCTCGCGGGGTGGCTCTCTTAGGACAGGCTTTGTTCCACGGCCGGGCGTGGAGGAGGGGTGCAGAGCAGAGCATGGGGCAGCCTGGGGATGGGGGAATTGGAGGCAGGGAGCGTCTTTGGCCAGCAGGTTTGGTAAGCCCAGGATTGTCGCCCCATTTCTCCTCACAGAGAAAAGCAAGGCAATCTTCCCAAGGTTGTTTACCCAAAGTGATGGTGTTTTGTTTCCTTGGCCTATCAAAACCAGGCGTGTGTCTGTGTGTGTGTGTGTCAGGACTGTCGCTGACACTCACGAGATGAGTGCAGTGGAGTGCAGTTGAGTGCTTGGCAGATTCATTTTGGATGTAATGTAATATAGTGTAATATAGTATAGAAATGTAATATAGTGTAATATAGTATAGAATAATATAGTATAATAAAGGAATTAATTAACCTTCCAATAAAATTGAGTCCTCCTCATCATTCCTCTCCTTCGTCGGGGGCAAAAATATCTACTAGACACAATCTTGTGTTGGATGCTCCGAGGAAGGATCCAGGCTGGGTTTGAAAATAATCTCCTTCTCCATTTGTTACAATCTGCTAAAGAACTCTGGTTTCCCCCAAAATGGGCCATGAAACCAGGCTTCATAGGCTGCTTTAACAGCACCGCTCACTGTGCCGTGGAGTTCTCTGCAAGGAGAGAAATCAGGCCAGATCCCACCCTGACCATGGACCAGGACACAACCAGGGGAGCCACAAGCAGGGCTAGAACAGACTCCTGACTGGTTCATTTCTGAGTGTCCCTCAGCAGTGTTAAGTCCCAATGGAACCTCTTCTCTCAGCCACATGGACTGGTTGTTCATGACTGCTCTCACGGGACTTGTGTCCTTCCAGCTGGGTTAGGAAGGGAAGGGCAGGTGGACATTCTGCTAGTGAGGGCTGCAAGAGCCATCACAGCAGGAACCAATCACGGGGCTGGCCAACATCAGCTCCTGGCTAGGAAAGATGGAAAAGGATTGGGCACTGGAGCCAGTCTTCAGAAGATCAACAGCCAGGGGAACTCAACCCCTGCTTCTGCTCTGTGGATGGACAGGCTGAGGGAAGCCTTGAGTGTCAAAGGAGTACTACAGATGTGTCCACACAACCTTCTTAAGGGCCCTTCTCAGGCAATGCAGCCAAAGGCAATTCCTGGCTTCACAGCAGGGGCAGACGTCAAAGCCCTGAAGGGCATTTGAGGAGCTGAGCTCCCATACCAAGATGTGAGAACCCTTTTGACCTTTACTGAACAGATCAGAGCCAAGTTTTCCCTTGCATTCAGTGACTTGTAAAGACTGAGTGCCCTTAAATCAATGTTACTAGTGAGAACATGGAAATTAATTGTGTCAATCTATCACTCATCTTGCCCTATTACATTCAGTGATTAGAACTTGGCCTCAAACACACTAACAAAGTGTCTTCTGTGAGAGGTGCTGCATGGGGGATGGCAGTGAGTGGCTTAGAGTGGCCAAAAGCAGAGAACAAAGGAAAAGTTTGGGTCCAGCACTGTTCGTGTTGGTTTTGGGCTTTTTTTCAGTGCAATGCAATGCCTTTCTTGCCTGGATCTAGTTTGGTCAGCGTCACATCTTGGGAACAAAGAATTAAGCACAAAAAAATATAAAGTTTGCAGAAGTCTGGGTTGCAAAGGAGGCAAAGCCTTCAGGACACAACCCTGTCCTGTCCCTCCTAATGGGCAATGAGGAGCTTACAGAAATTTGCTTGGTAAGGACTTGTGAAATGGTTAAGTTGGAAAAAAAAGTAAAGCAACAGGAAACCATCAGTAGGAGGAGGTACATGGAGAAGGTTGGCATTCTGTTCTGGACTGTCCCGGAGCAGTGCTAAGGAATGACACACCAGCTTGATTGGTCATCTCCAGCATCACCCTGGGGCCAAGGGGGAGACTTGCAGGACTGCTTAAAGGTATTATTCTGTGACCTCCCAAAAATCTGCTTAAAGCCAGGCTGTTGGAAGCTGTGAACGACACCAGCACTGTGGGAATTTCTGCATGTCCAGCTGTCCCATCACCCCAGCCCAAACCTGCCCTCGGGGAGCAAACGGTGCTGCTGGTGGCCTGTCTGCCTCACCTCCATCCACAGACAGCCTGGGGGCTGGTGACATGGCCGGGTTGCCGTGGTGGCTGTGAAACAGCTGAGGCGCCTGATGGCTGGAGGGGGATGTGATTGAGCTGACTTAGGAGAGCCCAGCTGGGCAGCCACAAACAGGTACGGAAGCACAGAGCTTGGATTTGGGCTGAAATGACTCCACTGGCCATGGCTTTAAGTTCAATTCAAGTCCAGCTTGGCTTTAGACTAGCTGCTATGAAGAAATTCCAGCTTTGCTGTGCACACAGCATGCCTGAACAGCTTTCCATCCCGCCCCAGAGCTACACAGTTCAATCCAAGTAAAAACTGCTTCCCACCCGAGGTTCCTGCTGAGCTCTTGGCACCCCCAAGTCTCTTGGGGCAAGTTGCTGTTGGTCCGGGGCTACCTGGAGGTGGAAGAGGGACGACAGCCCCTCCACCCCTCCTTGGGAAGGAAGTCAGTTTCCCCCTGCACACCCACTGCATGTGCTTGGCATTGTTCAGCAGCACTGGGGGTTCACCTGTCTGCTCCCTGGCAATCAGAGGGTTACACCTTGGGGCAGCAGGGCAGCTTGGAAACTTGCTGATACTCCTCATACAAGGCTCATTTTCAATGGGTATCAACTAGTTTCTCAAACTAGTGCCCGCGGGATGCTCTACATCAGCATCCCCGTGTGCTCCCTGTTGCCCTCCAGCACGGGCAGAATCCACACAACAAAGGTGAATTTGTGGTGGGGAAGAACCTGTTATTCCAGGCAGAATCAGGCCAGTGAGATCTGTGTTGGTTAGGCTAAACAGGCTGATCAGTTTGAAAACATCGGGAAAACACCTGGAAGGGGATATCTAGGTCAGTCCCTGGGGTGGGTGGCACAGCCATGCTGTACCCCTTTTCCAAGGGGCACCTTGTCAGACCAACCAGGACAAGATTCAAGGGCATAAATCATGCAGGCTCTGGGTGTGCTGGACCTGTAGAGCTTTGTGACTCCATATCTGAATTCCCTTCTGTAAAATGGGGAGAAGAGCATTTTTCCCTGATTCTTCCTCCTTCAGGGTATGGTTGTCCATCAGAGGACAGAAACATTGCCCATTGCCACCAATCCTTTCAAAGGTTGCGGGGCTAATACCAAACTGCTCTGTGCTTTTCTGTGTCACTAATATCTGTGTTCACCAAAAGCTTTTCCACAGACTGTGCCCAGGCACGGAGCTCAGCACATCTCTGTCCCAGCTGGTGGGGACAGAGGGCCCAGATCAGGAGCTCTTTCCACATCAAAAGGAGTTAATTTGGGCGTAGAAATTTGGGAGGCCACCTCGGTGTGAAAGAAGGAGAGAAGTCACAGCTAGGATAGGGAGCAGTGGCCTCCTACCCCATGCTCTCAGTCAAGGCTGGCTGGGCTCTGTGCTTGCCCAGCCTGCACTGAGAATCCTC
Source organism: Motacilla alba alba (assembly GCF_015832195.1). NCBI lineage: Eukaryota > Metazoa > Chordata > Aves > Passeriformes > Motacillidae > Motacilla > Motacilla alba. The sequence goes on from NC_052023.1 coordinate 29,849,957, forward strand.
CAGTAGCCAAGGCAGTGATGCTCTCCTGGAACTGCCATTTGGGAGCTTACCCCAGCCTTTTTCTGTGCTCCCTTTCTGCCTGTAGCAAGAAAGAGGAGGCAAGGAACACAAACAAGAGTGAATCTGACACCTGAGAAGGAGGATGAAGCGCAGAGCTGGGGAGTCCTGCCCTACAATCAGCTGGGAGGGCCCAGGAAGATATTTCCATCTCTTCCTAGGCACTCAGCTCTGTGGCTGATTGTGGGTTTGGTGGTGAAGAAGCCAGTGTTGTGCCATTCCCTGGCTCTGGGCTTTTCCAGCCTCCCCGTGCCACAAGGACAGGACAGCAGCTCTGCCTCCCCGGTGACCTCTGCCGCAGAGGTGGCTGCAGCTTCTCCGTACCCACACGTCCTCCTCTCCTTCATTAAGGCACTGATCTCTTCCCAATAACAAGGGGGCTTCTGTTCGACAAAACCTGCCAATTAGTCATTCTGGCTGGGTATAAACGTGGCACTTGAACAGCTGAGGGGACGGCGGGCAGTCCTGCCCCTTCTCGCGGCGTTGCCAAGCTTGCCATTAACACAATGTGACAACTAATCTCTCTATAGCATCTGACTGAGCAATTTTAATTAATAGCTCTGTACGCTCCCCCACCCCCCCGCTCTGCACAGGTACCGCGTGCCTTTAAAGCTCCTTCCCTGCCACTGCAGCCTGCCTGGACAAAAGGAGGAAAAAAGGCCTCATTCTGCCCCAGTTGGTGCTGCTTGTTCGAGGCTGTGACCCTCAGACTGCCAGGAGCCTCCCATTCCCTGCCTGCTCTGTGGGGTTGAGCACCCCAGTGAACGCGGGGGCTCTGGGGCAGAGGTGTTTTCTCAGCTCTGCTGGTGGCAGCCTGTGGGAGGGAAGGGGCTGGCAGGGCTGAGCCAGCTTCTTGGCCTGAATCTGGGGGAATTGGAGGGCACTGAGGGGGCATTTGTGCTGTTCCTCAAAATAGGCTTTATTCAAGCGCAGGATAACATCACAAAAAAAAAATCCCATTTCCACGGCCAGGTTCTCCCCTGACATGAACATCCACAGCTTGGCAGATGGCTGCCATTGGGACCTCTGCAGTTTCGGTGAAGAGGTGTTCTGGCTTGTTTTAGGACAACTGAGAGGGCTCATCCATGGCGATCTTGATTGCTGCTTTAGGCAAATATTAGCTTGAGGAGGCCAGTTTGGGGCCGTGGCTCTCGGTGGTGTGACCATCACCATGGTTGCAGCAGGAGCAAGGCCACCCCCCAGCATGGCCAGGAGCTCAGAGAAGCTGCTCTGGGCTGTGTGGGCCACTGCAGTGGGAGCAGCACACAAACTCCCCCAGGGAGAGGGAAAACCATTGCGGTTGGAAAGACAGCTCGACATTTCTGGTGAGGACTGGCAGCAAAAGCTGGGCGCGGCAGAAGGTGCAAAGGCTGGCAGAGTGCACGGGTGTGGAGTCCCCTCCCCACTCTCCCTTAGTTCGGTGCTGTGGTGTTTCTGATCCAGGTGTTGCTGGGTAGCCACGATCAGAGATGGGTGGCTGAATATCCTGATCGTGACAAAATTGCTCAGGCTCTTGAATAAGAGAAATACACGGGGTCATCTCCTCCCACACTGACATGGCACCACCACTGCCCTGCTGCAGTTCCCTCCTGCCAGGGCTGCACAGTGCCCTTCCTTCAGATCACCAGAGACAGCCCTCAAACGTGGTGAGAAAGCACCACGGGGTGCTCTGGCTGGGCAGGGCTCCCATGCAATCTCCAGGTTCCCATTCCCATGGCGTTTCTGGGGGTCTTGCACGGTCCCCTTGGCAGAACAGCTGCAGTGTGGGTCCCCTTGTGGTGCTGGGAGACTGTGGCCTCCAACAGTGACTGTCCCACACCTGGTGATGCTCCTGCTGGATCTGGCTTCCTGGAGATGCTTAAGCAATTTGATCCTTAGGCAAAAAATGGCAGGGAGCCCTTGCTCTCCATAGTGGGCTCAACTCTTGCCATACTGTTTGGATAACTTAGCTCTAGCTGGGAATATCTGTCCATCCTGGAAGTGTTGTTTATTCTGGACAAATGCAGGGGCTTGTACTTTGGTTTGTTCTTGTGAAAAGCACAGGACTGTATTTCCAGATCTATCTCTTGCCCTGGAAACACAGCTGAGGTGTGGGATATGGGAGAAGTGTGTAGGAGCCCCTTTCCTGGAGATGGGATCTAGAAGGAATTGACCAACCAGTCCCATCCCTTTCCTTCTGCTTGTTCTTGTCCTTTCTGTCTTGGTCCTTGCTGGTGACTTATGGTCCCTCTCCTGCTTTGGAGGCTGCCCAGGCAGCATCCCAGACCTCTGGCTGCTCTTGCTGGAAGATGTGTGTCTTGCTTTGGCAGGGAATGCATCCTGGGACTGCCCAAGACCACCCTTGGTCCCCAGGGTGACTCGTTAGACCCAGCCCCCTGGACTCCCCGAGCACAGCACCAGGCTGTCCCCTCGTCCTAGGAGGACATGGCCCTGCCAGGACCACCGAGGCTGTGACATTGCCCAGAGCCACCAGAGCTCTCCTCCTTCCAGCTCACTGTCCTGACACATCACCCACCGTGATACAGAGGGGTCGCCTCGGGCAGGCAGCTGTGAGCACAGCTACCCATCCTCGCCCTGGGAACACTCCGCGGATCGGCCCTGGGGCGAGCATCCCTTCCTTCCCTGCGGGGCACACGAGGGGATGTGTTTGGGATCTGTGCAGGGATCTGTGCACCCCGCCCTGGGGCGAGCATCCCTTCCTTCCCAGCGGGGCACACGAGGGGATGTGTTTGGGATCTGTGCAGGGATCTGTGCACCCCGCCCTGGGGCGAGCATCCCTTCCTTCCCTGCGGGGCACACGAGGGGATGTGTTTGGGATCTGTGCGGGGATCTGTGCACCCCGCCCTGGGGCGAGCATCCCTTCCTTCCCTGCGGGGCACACGAGGGGATGTGTTTGGGATCTGTGCGGGCAGCGGTGCCCGCAGCAGGGCCGGCACGGCGGTGGGGCCCTGCCCCATCTGCCCGCACGGCAGCTCGGCGGGGAGCTAATGAGCAGCAAGGTGAGAGGCGGGAGACAGCCTGACAACTCCGCGGCTCCGCAAGCTGCCGGTCGAGCGTGGGCAGCAGAAGGACGGCACCTGCCCCCCCTGCCCGGCATCTCCAGCCTCATCATGAGGTTATTACCGGCCCGCTGCTTGACGGCCGGCAGCAGCATCTCTCTCCTCCTCGTCCTCCCAATTCCCACTTGTGGCTGCGGGAGCGGCGAGGCGGGGATGGCGCTGCCCTCACGCCTGGGTTCGGCCCCGGCTGCGGCGGGAGGGAGGAGGGGAGGGATGGTTTTGACCTTGCTCGCAGAGGAAGCGGCGCTGCCGTGCTCGCCGCCTGTCCGTCCCTGTTATCGTCTCTTGAAGGCTGCTGGCCGGTTGCAGCCTGGTTTGACAGGGGGAGAAGTCTCAGAGATAATTAAGTTCCTACAAGTTTTGTGGAAATAGGCAGGCGAAGGAAAGGGGTGTGACGAGGCTGCTGCAGGAGGAAGGCTGAGCCAGGCTGCCTCGTTTGTGGGAAGCACTTCCTGGGGCCTGCGTTGGGAAATCAGGAATGATGCTGAGCAGGGGTTTTCCGGCGCTGGGTCTGCCAGGGGAAAGGATGGGACTTTAGACAGTGCACCCAGGAACAGCGAGATCCCAGAGCATCCCAAAAAGGAGCTCACTCAACGAAGGCACACGAGCTCTTTAAGAATTCCTTAAAAGATAAAAAGCCCATCTGTGTTTGTGCCAGCTACCAGGGCAGCGTGGTGTGTGCCAGTTGTGTGTGTGTCTCTCTGCCTGCCGAGCACTGGTTCAGAGGCTCCAAAAGCTTGTCACCGTCCCACCTCAACTAAGAGCAGCTGCAAGCGGATTTGCTGAGCCAATCACCCCCAGCACGCTGTTAATGATTGTATTAATTACTAATGCAGCACGAGAAACCCGTGTGCCACCAGCCTCCTGACATCCAAAGGTTTATGGATGTGGAACGGCTGCTGCTCACCTCCTGCCTCAGCATCGGGGACCGGCCGGGAGGGACACGCAGGTGACCATGGGGACACAGCCCCGGGCACCCACGGAGCGCCTTGGCAGGAGCTGCCCGTGGCCGGGCTGGCGAGCAGGGAGCGGCCGGCGTTTGCCCGCTCGGAGCAGCTGGCGCGGATGTCGCAGCCGATCACGTCGGGGAAGGAGGCGAGCGGCAAAGCGGTGACAACGCGGTGACACCTCGCTGGCGAGGGGCAGATGTGGGGGCCGACACATGTTCCCCGCCGCCACGCCGCTAATTAATCACCTCCGCCGCAGCGCCCTGCCCCGCCAGGGTGGCACTGCCCAGGTGGCCGCGCGTGTTTGTCCCCGCGCTGTCCCCTTGAGCCACGCCGGGGACAAACACCCGCTGCCACCCGGGTCACCCCGCCAGCACGGCTTAGTGCGGTCAGGTTTTGGCTGCTGCAAGAAAGAGGTTGGAAAAGTTTCACTCTCACCCCTCACGCAGAGACAGCCACCCTATAAATCAGTGGGGTCGTTCCTTGGCATCCCCGTGGCTTGAGCACCCGGGGGAAATCGAGCACCCCGGGGGACAGGGACACACAGCGTCTGTGCCTGCAGCTCGGAGGGTTCAGACAGGCAGGAAAGAGGAATTCCCTTCCCCCTGGAAATATCTGCACCTTCTAAAGTACACAGAGAGCGGGGCTTGTTTTCCTTCGGGGATGTTGTCCCGAGCGCCCTGGCACAGCCACGTGCTGCTGCTCCAGTTCGGCTCCAACCAGAACCTCAAGCACCCACCCAGACTGCTTTTCCCCAATTTCCCTGCTAGCCAGATGGAAAAAAAAATCCCAAGCGGAGAGTGTCACGATTTTGCTGAAACACGATGTTTTTTGCTGGGAATGTCTGACTGAAACTCCTGACAATTTTCCCCCAATCAAGAGTATCTTGTGGGGTCACTCCAGCCCGTTTTGCCCTCACAGCCTGTTCCCGGGCCCCTGAGGGGGCAGTGGTGTTGGGAAGGAGGCGAAGAACCCCTTCCTGTTTACTCCAGCTTTCCACCGAACTGAACCAGGAGGTTTTGGAGCAGCCCCCGGTGGTGACCTGGCTGCAGGAAGGGAGGATCAGGATGCACCATCACCTTTGGGAATGCTCACCTTGGGAACGCTCACCATCCATCCCTACAGCGCCACAGTGCCTGGGTAGCCCCGGCGTGTCCCCAGGGCTTGGGGACAGCAGCTGGGGACACCACAACTGGCTGGAGCCCTCTCTGGGGCTGCCCTGCTCCTCTCTGCGGGCTGAAGCCTCCATCTCGTGGCCGAGTCCCGAACGACACACTGGGGACAACAGGGTGGCACCGGGGCCACGTCCTCACCTGCGGGGCAGGGGAGAAGCCCCCCCAACACACAGCCCTGGAATTCATCACTGACCGTAGAATCACCTTTCCCCTTCTGCAAATTCATGGAGTCCCCCCGAACTGAGCTGGATATTTTTACTTATCACTCTTGATCTCTTCTCTGCGTGCATTTTTTTCAGCAGTCTAAAGTTTTCCAGAAGGTTATAAGGCTTTTATATTTTTTTTCCTCTCCCAATTTTTATTTCTGAAGCTGGGCTCAAGGCAACCAAGGAGGCAGCAGGGTAAAATTAGGCAGTGGGGCACCCTTGGGGTGCTGGTCCATGGCTGAGGGATGAGAGAGGGGATCTCCCCTAGCCCTGGTTTCCCATCCCCTTGGGCTCTGCTGACTCTTGGCTGGGGGCATCAGGAGCAGGGCTGTACCATTTATCAATTTATCCATTTACCCATTATGTTCACCAGCCTGGTGTCCTGTAACATTCCTGCTCTCTCATTCCTGAAACATGGAGGGAGGGGGATGCTCATCCCAGGGTGAGGAAAGCCTCTGTGCCTCAGTTTCCCTGTTTCAAATAAGCTTCTTCAGCCTTTGCTTCTCTCCCAGCCTGACCCTTGTTCCAACCCCTTTAATCAACCCGGGGACCCTCTGCCTCCCAGCATCCAGCAGCCTTGTCACCTAAAACCCTCAGCTCACCTCTCCAAGGAAGAAAACATGCAAATTGACAGCATTTCCCTCCAACTTGTTTTTTCCCACTTTTCAAATACTAAGATCTTATTTCAGCATCAGCACAAGGGTTTCGCGCCCCCCCCCCCCCCCCCCCCCCCCTTTCAGAAATTCCACGGAGAACCTCATGAAAAATGGAGATATTTGCAAGACACCGCAGGACAGAGAACTGGGTTGTGAGCAGCTTTCATCTGGGGCAGCCTTCTCTTCCTGCCCTGTGGGATAGAAGTCCCAGCAGAAGTGACAAAGACTCATAAATTCTGCAGAACAATTTCGTTCTTTCTGGAAAAAAAAAAATCTGCTTGTTCCCTGAAGTGGGACTGAGAGCTGGGTGTGACACGGGGTAAAGAAAGTTTCTGCGAATGTCTGTCTCTTAATTAATATTAATACCTCCCCAGCTTTTTATCTCTGCTTTAAATAAAAAGAACCCAGCTATGGCAGAGTTCCCACCACATTAAGAAACCCATGAAAGCAGAGTGATGGATGCTTTGGAAGATGACTCTCATTACTGCCTAATCCTTCCCATCAGCCCCACTTGTCCCTGACACTTGGAGCTTGTTAACCATTTTTTTGCAATGGTTTTTAGGGATTTCTGGACCTGGGGCGGGAAGCGGGGGGGAATGGCACAGCCTCCTTTCCTTGAAGGTGAAAACGTGGTTTCTGTTTTGGGTGCCACTGGCTGCCCTTCTTCCCAGCTGCCTGGCCCAACTTCATTTTTTAAAAAATGTCTTCCAGGCAAAGCTAGAGCTTACTGGAGGTAAAGCACTCCTGTTTCTTTACAATTGTATTTGTGTATATAGTTTTCAAGGCCATATAGCCAGCAATTGTTTCTGGGTGCAGAGCCCTGTGGGGCTGTGGAATTGAGGGCCTGGAGCTGCTGCCTCCTCTTGCTGCTCTGCTGTTGTCAAGGGAAATCAGTGTGGGGACTTTCTGGAAAGTGTCAGCTCCTGGATCTGTGTTAATAAGTAAGTAACTTGCTTTTTTTAAAATAAAATCACTTTAGTGCTCGTGGAAAATACAATAGGTTTCAAGGCTAGAAGGAAAAAAGAAGTGTATTTGGTGTCCATGGGGTTACAGCTAGAAAATCCAGTGAGAGGGCACACAGATGTGCCGTGGAAAAACAGAGGAAAGCTTGTCCTGCCCATCCCTAGTGTTTTTTGGCAGCTCCTTGCCGGCATCCACCTCTGCAGTGAGCTTCTGCTTATTGCAGTGCTGACAGTGAAAAGTTCCTGCCCTGAACACTGCTTTTCTTGCTTATATCCGGGTTTCAGTGCTAATTGAGGATGTGTCTCTGGGGCTGGTGACACCAGGAGAAGGGTACCCATCCTGCTCCCAGGGTGTCCTCACAGGAATGTCACAGAGCCCTGCCAAGCCATTCACCCCCTGAAAAACAGGTCTCTGATCCTGCTTGTGGTCCTGCAAAATCCCTGCTGGGAGCTGCTCACTGAGCTCTTGAACATCGTGGAGCTCCTCCAGCCAGCCCAGCCTTGTGGGATGAGCAGGTCCTGGGTCTTCCTGGAAGAGAAAAGCCACCCAAACCCACAAGAATTCCTACATCCAGTCACAAAATCTGTGTTTGGGCTGAGAATTAACGGGTGAAGGGGGTTTTTTTCCCAGCAGGATGTTTCAGCAGGACTCCCAGGCAGGGGGATGCGGAGCCCCTTGGAGGGGCCGCTTCTGCCTGCTTTCCACTAGAGGTAGCTGGAGCCACGCACAACCCGCCCGGCAGTGCTGGGATTTCCACACTGCCAACCCCTGGGAGTGATGAACCTGCCATTAAAGGCACATATCCCAGCGCAGGAGGGGCTGGGGATGCAGCTCTGCCTCCCCGGCCTGGCTCCTCTCCCATGCCCTGCACCTCCAGAGCTGCGTCAGCGCTTTCTCGGTGTCACATCCCGCAGTTTGGGGGCTTTTGGAGAAGCAGAGGCAGACACACCCCCCCTCACTGCTGCAGCTCATCACGGGGACAGATATCTGTGACTCTGTGCAAGGGAAGAGAGAACTGCTCTGAGCTGTTTATTCTGCAGAGGAGGAATAGCAGAGCAGCTTGGTGGTTTAAGGCCCTTTTAAATTTTTTTTTTTCTTTTTTTTTCCCCCCTCCCTTTTTGCCCTTCTGTCAGGTTTAAGATGTATATTGCCAGCTGGCTCGGTAGCTGCTGTTTATGGAAGGCATCACCCATCCAGCCCGGGTGGGTGATGGGGTGCTTGGGGGGCAGCTGGCTCCAGCTGCTGGAACCCTTCTGGCTGATCCCCGGTGCAAATGTGGTTTTTGAGGGTCTTTTTTTGGAAGAGAAGGAGTATAACAAATAGAGCAGGTACTCCTGGGGAGTTGCAATAAGCCTGGAAAGCGAGAAGGGAAAGAAGGTCAGAAGGAGTGAGGATTATCTGCCTTCCCCATTCCCGAAGGGATTTTAGCCCTGACTTTTAATAACAGCCAGGAAAGAGGCAGACTTCATGCTTACCCAGAGGAAAAGGCCCTAATAGAAGAAAGGACCAGCTAGGAAAAGCCCTTTTATCTTGCTTTGCCATCCTCACAGAGCTTGTTGTTCCAGGGGCTGCTGGACACTCTGCAGTGGGCAGGGGTCCTGGCTGGCAGAGGGAATGCTCGTGTCACCAGTCTGGCCGTGGTCTGCTGATGGTGATGGTGTGACTTCTCTGGACAAGGTCACTGCACAGCTCTGTGTGACACGAGAGGCTCACGCGTGGGATGGAGACAGAGCCCTTGGGCCCCTCTCTGTGGCCGCCACATTGCCCAGTCCATGCATGTGGACTTGTGTGTGTCCAAACGAATGAGTTCCCCCTGGTATTGGGGAAGAAGAAACTTGGGGTGTGTGGCTGGGCCATCTGCAGCCCCACAAAAATGTCCTGAGCCTGCAGCACACCACATCAAGGAGCTCCTGATGATATTTCCCTGAAGCCATGTGAGATATTCACAGAATTCACAGCATGACCAGGTTGGAAGAGACCTCCAAGATCATGGAGTCTGATCCAGCCCCAACACCTCAGCTAAACCCTGGCACCCAGTGCCACACCCAGGCTTTGTTAAACACACCCAGGGATGGTGACTCCACCACCTCCCCGGGCAGCCATCCCAGAACTTTATCACTCTTTCTGTGAAAAACTTCTTCCCAATATCCAACCTGTATTTCCCTGGGTGCAGGTCCGTGGCTGTGGGTCCATGGCTGCATCACCCTCTTTGGTCAGATCTTCTGGCCACCAAGTGTCACTCTCGTTTGGGCAGGCCTTGGTGCTGCAGGCAGGAGGAGACTGATGAATCAAGAGGAACTGGGAAGCTGAGTGAGGACTGGCACCTCCTGCTGTTTCATCCTAACCCCTAAACTGCTTGGAGGTGGTATCAAAACCCACCTTGGCTCCTTCTCCAGGGGCTGGCTGGCTGGAGAGCTCTGGAGCTGTGGCTGAGTCCTGCAGGATGAGGAGGGGCAGGCGCCAGGGAGCTGTGACAGATGGAGACTGTTAATATTGAACACGTAATTATGCTGGCCAAGGCCGAGTCCTTCCGTGTGTGGAGGGCATCAATATTAAGGCGAGTTACTAAATGTATCTCAGAGGTGAACTCAAAGGCATTTAGGAGGTCCAGGGCTGAGTTTTGGGACCCAAAGTGCCGTGCTGTGGCCGACCCTGGGAAGGTTCTTGCTGGCAGAGAAGCATCCTTACCTGAGCCTCTTGAGATGTGCGTGTGTTTGACACTTAACCCTGCGCTGCTGACCTCAGCCTTGCTGAGATCAGGGCATCAGCCTGAAATGCTGATTTTTAAACACTGCGTGGCATAAGTGAATTAAGCTAATTAAAATAAATCCTCCCAGGGCTGTGGCTTTTAGGGTGCTTGGCGCCTGGAGACTCTGTCCTGGTTACTGACACCTAAGCTCTCAGTTCCCAGAGATGGGGCTTTAAAAAGCATTTCAGGTGCCTTAGGGTAAAACTGGGAGACCTGGAAATTGTGCAAGGAGCTCCCAGCTCCCCAGTGAGAACGTTTTTTATATTTATGGAGGAAAAGGAGTAATTTCTTTCTATCAAAAATGAATGAAAACTTGAAAAAATCTCTACCAGGTTTTATTTATTGCCTCATCTATTAAAATAGCCACATATCTATTCAAGTGTGGGGGCTGTACTTTATCTTACCTTTTCCATGAGTCACTGAATACTTTTTTTTTTTTTAGTTTCTTTCAGGGAAAAGATACTGCTGAGTTTCTCACAAAGGGAAAATGTCCTGGAGGATGCCAAGGGCATGACTTGTCATTGCAGCAGCTGAGCAGCACCATCATCCTCCTGACACTGGCATCCTGCAGCCCTGGCCAATGCCAGCCTCATGGACCATTCCCATCCCTGCTGCTGAGATTAACCTGGGGTTTTCCTCACCTCTAGACCAGGAGCCAGCCCCTGCTGGTGAGCTCAGGTCGGGTTAGAGAGGGCAGAGATGCTCTGGGGTCCCTGAGACATCAACACATGTGTCTGCACTGAATCTCTGGTGGGCTGATGGGCTGGTTCCAGCAGGTTTGGGCATTCGTGCCTGTGTTTCTGTCCTGTGGCACAGCCTCCTGTGCCTGCTCTGCTTTGCATTCAGTGAAACTGCTCACATTAAACACAAACTGAGTTTCTGCTAAACCAGCCCAGTGCAGCAGCTGATCTGTTTGTGCTGGAAGGGACACGCTCTGCTGTTCGAACACCAGGTGCCCCAAAATATGTTAATTCAAGCCCCAGAACACCAACTCCCTCCGTTTCTTTTCTCACCCTGTCTCACACTGAATTGCAAACTCACAGCAGGGGAGGAAATTGAACCTGCATGCCCATGGTCATGCCCCTGAATGTGACTTTACCCAGGGCTTAGCCATGCACCTCTGCTGCTGCCTGGGCTTTCCCACTGTCCCCAGGAGCCATCACACCCCACAGCTGTCACAGGCTTCTGGGGAGCTGCCGAAAAAACCCATCCTTGGAGCGGAACCAGGAAACCTGGCAGGGTTCAACGCGGTGGGAGCAGGGAGGAGCAGCCCCCAGGCTCCTTCCATGGGAGTTTCCTGGGATGCTCTGCCTTGGCTCACCTTCCCAGCCCTCACCAGGGACACCTCAGTGAGGGGGACCAGCAGATTTACTCTGGAATAAATTTTATTAGAAGTTATCCATAATACTGCAAATTCTGTTTGCCAGTCTTGATGACACCCACACTCTTTTCTTTGTACAGTGCCAGTTTCCCTACAGCTGCCAAGGCCCTGTGGAATTTCAGGAAACCTCTGCCTTTTCCCATAATATGGGACTAGTTCTAGCTTTCCACAGTATTTTTTCTTGGTGCTAATCAAGCTGAGGGCAGCTTTGGCCACGGGCATGACCGGGGACTGCTGGAGCCAGCGAGCAAGTGGGGCTCTGCCAGGGCTGAGGGAGAGCCAGGTCTCTACTCATGGAGACTTTATTCCCTGGGGAAAGCCAGGAGGGGAGGCAAAAGCCACCACTTTGATGATATTTTTCTAAGCACTTCAGCCTGGGATTGGTGAAGGGCTCAGCACAGTGGGATAGGCAGCACTTTCTCCTGCTGTGGGTATTTTTCTGTGGGAGCCCCACTCTGGCCCTATAAACCTCTTTTCCCCCCACACCCTTCCTGCCCACTCCCTGCCATGGCTCAGAAAGAGCTTTATTTATACTCATTTAGCTTCTTGCCTCCTCCCTAATTGAAATCATTAACCTTCTCGCTTAATGAAGAAGAGGACCGGGGGGAGGGCGGGGGGTGCCAGGGCTGCCAGACCCCCTCCCGGGCTGCTCCGCCGACTCCCCCGACCGGCTCAAAAACGTGATCTTGAATTTGGCCACCGGGAGCTAAAAGAAAAAGAAAAAAAAAACAAAAAACAAACCCACAAACCAAAAAAAAATCCTGAACAACTGCGCCGTGGTCGGGGGGCTGGCGGGGTGCGGCTCCCCCGGCCCCGGGGCCGCGGCGGGGCTGACGCCAGCATTTCATCTCGGAGGAGAAGTCATCGGCTCTGACCACGGGGAGGGCTTTGCCCGCCAGGTCCCACTTTGCTCCCCTATATTTAGCCCATTATGAATATGGAAGAGCGTTGAAAATGATTCGCGCAGACATTCCTCTGTCCAGCCGAATAACGTCAAAGGCGGGAGCGGGGACCGGGAGCCGCTCGCCCTGAGAGGAGCCCCGGCCCCGCCTGCCCCCGTGGGTGGCGGAGCGGGGTCCCTGCGCGGGGCAAAAGCCGCGCTGGTGGCTGGGGGGACCCCACTGCAGGTGTTCGTGGGGTGTTTGGGGTGGGAGCCGCGGGATGCGGGCCGGGCAGCGCCGCCCCCGCCGCCGAGCGCGGACGGGAGCCCGCGGTGGCAGCTGGCGTGGAAGGGGCACAGCTGCGCTCCGCAAGGGCACCCCGGCCCTGCTGCCACCCCCGGCAGCTGGGCACGGCCCCGCGGAGGCAGCGCAGCCTGGGACCCGCTGCTGGCCGCTCGGCAGCGATGCTGCGGTCCCCGCGGTGTCGCCGCTGCCGCGCTGTCCCCGCTCCGCTCGGGCTCCGGCACCGAAGCCGTGCTGAGCGCCCCTGGCTGCTGCTCGGCCCTGCTTTGCCGCCCTGCCCCAGGCACGAAACACCTTTCCCAGGTCGGCACGCTCTCCCTGCTTTTTTGGGAGCCCAAGCCTGCCCCAGAACCGTGTAAGCATCCTTCTGCCTCGCTCCAGAGCACAGACGTCTCTCCTGGGGCATCCACACCTCTGTGCCCGCTGTTTTCCTCTCCATCCCAAAAGCTGGAAACTGATGGGGAGGGAACGCGGGGGCCAAACCCCTCCCGTAAGAGCGCCCCGGCTTGGCTGGCTGGGGCCGGGGTCTGAAGAGCGCTTTGTGCAGAAGACTACGGTGGCTTTTGGGCGCAGCAGGAAAGAGGGAAAACAGCTTTATTCAAGCCGTTAATGAAATGTCATTTGCAATTCACTTCCACCGCTGTCACGTGGCGAATCTGCAGCACCCCCGGGTTGCACCGGCTCGCACAGGGGGGTGCTGCTTTGGAGGGCGTTTTGGGAAGGGGGGAACATGCACAAAAGCATCAAAACACCACCACCCCTTCCCCAGAGCTCGAGGGCTGTATTTGCTAAGGGTGCTGTGGCCAGGTGAGGTGGCTCAGCCTCCCCTCTCAGACACCTGGCAGAGGAACACACCTTTTCCGTGGGGTCTGGCCCCAGAAATATCCCCGGATTTTCTTTTTCCACTTAATCCATATCTATATACCTGATATTTCTCGCGGGCAGCCAGCAGAGTCCAGCTGCCTTCTCGACCCCTGCAAGGCTCAGTGCTGCAGCTCAGACCCTCTTTTCTATCCTTCTCCCTCTACCTGCCCCCCTCTTCCCCTCCTCCACCCCTTCCCAATTTCTGAGTGATCCTCTGCAGTCGTGAGCAGGTTTAACTAATCTTTCTGTCAGTGGGGTACTTAATGGAAATTGAAAACTAATTAACGTTCATCTCAGCAGCTAATCGCATAAAAGCCCCACTGCCTGGGCCTCCCTGGTCTTCAAATAATAATGGCACAGGAGCAGGGAATATCTCGATGAAGCCCACCAGGATGGGACGTTCCCAAGGACAGAGCGTTCGGGATGCCCCTGAAAACCCTACGGCCAGGGATGGGTCACCTTCTGCTGGGGCTGGACCCGGCCCCTGAATCCCCCTGGCCCATCCTACAGCCCTTCCCTCCGGCTACCTCGACCCAAGAGGTGGGCAGAGGGTATTCCGGGGAAGTTTGGGCCGAGGGGGCGGTGGGGGGCTGGGGCTGGGAGGGCGATGGGGACGTGTGGTCAAAGCTGCTCCCGCCCGCAGTGACTCACTCGGCTTTAATTGCTCCCCGAAGTCGCGGGCTGCTCGCGGCGCCGCATCGGAGATGTCACGTTATAGTCATGCGTGAAGAGCTAATGGTCAAGGGTGACACCACCAACAAAACATCCTCGGGGAAGCTGTCACTGATGGGGAGGATCAAAGGGCAGGGGGAGCGGCCGTCCCGCTGCTGCCGCCGAGGCTTGCAGAGGCAGGTGCCCGGCACAGGGGTGGTGGCAGCGCTCGTGGGGCTTGGTCAGAAAATCACCCTGCCACGGCAGGGGCTGAGCTGAGGGTGCATCTCGGAAGCCCTGGAGAGGATTTTCTTTGGCTTTGGAGCTTTGCTCTGGCATGGGTTGGGAGGGCTCAGGCTGAGGGTGTCATGGGCCCGGTGTCAGCCGGGCTCTGCAGTGCCCTGGGCCAGAGGCAGGCAGCCCAGGTGTACAAACCAGGGCGCGGGGGTGGTACCAGCCTGTCCCTTTGTGTGTCTGCACCCTCCTGCCAAAGCCAGGATGCTCCGAGGAGCAGGATGAGGCCCCAGCCTCACCAGTCCAAGAGCTTAAGTGGTTTGGCACAGCGGGGTTGCTTTTTTGGGTGCTGCCAACAGCACAGGCCCCAGCACCCCCCTTTGCTGACCGTGCCACACCAAGAGTGGCATGGTGCAAGGTGCCCTTTCCTGCTGCTCCTGTCCCCAGGGGCCACAGCAGGACACAGACTGTTCCTTGGCTTTGCAGCTGTGCCAGCGTGGTCCTGGCTTGCATTTGGTTCCAGTTTCAGCTGCTGCTGGGCTCAGCAGCTCTCCCCATGCTGCTTCTCCAGCGGGATGGGACATCTCCTCCCTGCCCTCTACCATCAGGAGTGGCAGAGATGGTCAGGCTGCTGGAGCACACGGAGCAGCAGAGCCGGGCGCAGCCATCCCGCCGGGGAGCGCGGCCAGGGAGAAGAGTTATGGCTGCAGTCACTCACCGGCTATTACCTCCCAACAAAAGGCAGCGTCTGCACAGCCGGGAGAGAGCCCGAGGACAGTGACAGCCCGAGTGACCTTCACAGGACGTGCAGCAGACAGGCCGGAGCCCTGATCTCCCCAGACAGGTATGCCTGCAGGCGCCCCTGCACCTGGCCAGCGCAGCGGGAGCCTCCCGGGATGCTCCCCACAAGCCTTCAGCCGCTATCAGCTTCAAAGTCTCCTCAGCAGCCCCTGGCCCGGGTGGGATTTCTCTCCTCCCAGCACATGTCAAGCTTTCAGGTCTCTGGAAGGAGACAAAGGCGATGCTGTTGCCGGCGCTGAGCTGCTGGGAGGTGCCAGTCCCCAGCCTGGTGCTGGAGTTTGGATCTATCCCTGCAAAGCAGCGTTTTCCAGGCCCTGCCAGGCAGCCAGAGCTCAGCAAGGAACCTGCTTGGAATAATGGGATGGAGTCTGAGGGGGTGGCACTAAAGACACAGGGGGCTGAGCTGGAGGTCTCACCCTGAGAGCATGGCTCGGGATCTGCTGGCTGTGTCATGGAATCATGGAGTGGCTTGGGCTGGAAGGGACCTTAAAGATCACCTGGCTGCAATACCCTGCTGTGGGCAGGGACACCTTCCACTAGACCGGGTGGCTCCAATACCCACATAATTTGGCCTTGGACACTTCCAGGGATGGGGCAGCCACAGCTTCTCTGGGCAACGTGTGCCAGGGCATCACCACCCTCACAGGGAAGAATTTTTTCCCTAATATTTTTTCCTGATATTTAATCAAAACCTTCTGTCAGTTTAAAACCTCCTGTCACTAAGGATAAGAGTTATCCCTGGAGCCTGAAGCACCAACATGAGCAGCAGCAGCTCTGGATCACCGGGACCAAAGGGTGACGTCCTTGTCCTGCCTCTTGCCCCGGGAGTGAAGCTTTTTGGGGGAATCCTCATGCTGGGGTGAGAAACCACCTGCAGACGACCAGGAATGACCTCCTAGCTCAACTGCTGCTCTCTGCATTTAAACTGGCCCAAATTCACCTTGGGGAGGTGTTGGGGGTGTCTGCAAGGGCAGGGGAAGCCTCATCACCCCCATGCTCAGCTCCCCACAGAGTGCTGGAAAGGAGTAAGTGGCCAGGACTAAATGAAGGGGAGGGTGTGTTCGTGTCAGTAGATGTCAGAAAGCAAAAAACAAGCAGGACTTCAGAGCCAATTAAGTTTGTATAATGTGTGGGAAGTGCTGGTTAAAGGCATGGCAGCAGCTGAGCTGTATACCCATTTATTTCAAGGCAGTTTTCCACGGGAGCAGAGTACACTCATGTCACCAGCACCAAATATCTCTAATAAGGCTGTCTCTGCTAATAAGCAAAAAAAAGCTTTATTATTTTGTTTTCCATTGAGCTGGGGTAGCCCCTTGAGTGCCTTTTCCTCCAGCTGGGAGGAAAATGTGTCTTGAGACACAGGTACAAACGTGGGAGAGCGGGGAGGGACAGCACGACTGGGTTGTCCCATGCAGGAAAGTGCCACCAAGCTGAGGGTGACCCCAGAGGTTGCAATGTCTGGTGATCTGGTGGGCAGGAGCTGCAGAAGCACTTTGTGAGCCCAGGCTCTGTTGGAAGCATCAGAACAGCGTCGTGGCATCCAGAGGGAGATGTCAGGCGCCTCCCCAGGACACACGGGGACATTGTCTCAGTGCCACCAGCACTGCCTGCAAAGAGGGGCATGGAGGAACCAGACTGAGGTGAAAGAGGCTGCAGATTGTGCCTGTCCCTACTCATTTCCCCCTGTGCCTGACCAAAAATGCTCAGCCACAGCCTTCCCAAGCCCATTGTGTCCCTTCCACTAAATCTTTCCTCTGGAGGCTGCAGCAGCCTGTGCTGCCAGCAGCGATGCCGAGCACCGGGGCTGCTGTGACATGTGTGGCCCCTGAGGGTGACACTGGGACTGGCACCCCAGCACTGCTGGCACTGGCCACGCTCAGCACCCAGAGCTGCTTCTGCTCCTCCAGTGTTTCCCCTCCTGCATTTCCAAGCACGGAACTCATCCCTTGGCCTCAGCAGCAGAGATCCCGGGGGCTCACAGATCCAAATCTGCCCAAACCCATGCAGATGTGTGTGAATCCCTCTTAGAGAGGGCTCTGTTTATGCTCCTGTTGGACCCAGGGGTCACAGCTGTGCAGCTGCCAGCCCTTCAGCACAGCAGGCTTCTGCAAGCAGGGGTGATTTATCAGAGCCCCCCTCTTGGTCGTGGGCAGCTGGGAGCTCTGCGTGCCCACACCCACCCCGGGCAGCCCTCACGAACCTCTCAGCCTCGGGTTCATCAATTGCCATCAGATAACCTGCGTGGCACGGCTGGGACAGCAGCTTCACCTTCACCACGGCTCATCCCTGCGGGGCTGGCATCCCAAACACAGCCCCGGAGAGGGGACCCGCCAGGGGAGGGGGGACACTTGACAGCGGTGGGGGGATCTCAGTAAGAGAGGGAGGGGGGGCTTCCTTGAGAGAAGGGGGGGCTGAATAGGAAAGGGGGTTTTCAATCGGAAAGAGGGGTCAGCAGGAGAGGGGGGTCTCAGAAGGAGCGGAACCGTCTTGCTAGAGATGGGTTTTGGTAGGAGAGAGGCTCTCGGGAGGAGAGGAGGGGTCTCGACGGGGGTATCTCAGAGAGGGGATTTTTATGGGAGAGGGGCCTGAGCAGGAGCAGGGGGTCGCTAGCAGAGCCCTTCATGTTTAGCTGGGAAAGGTGCTCCATGAAAAACCTGCAAAGAACGAGTTTTGGGGCCGCCCCATGGGATTTACCCACTCAGTGCCCCAACCAGACTCTGGAAATGCTGCAAACTGCAGACACCCACCTGAGGAGCTGAAATTCCCGGTTTTTTTGCCGCATCTCCCCATGGCCCCGGGGGCTTGCAGGGGTGGGAACCCTCCACAAGGTGTCCCTTACGGCGGGGCGGTGTCGCTGGGAGAGGCTGGCAGGCAGGAAAAGCCCCGGGATCTGCTGGAACAGACGCTTCTGTGCCATAATAAAAGGTTAAATATTTTAATAAGCATTAGCCACATGTTGAAGGTAAAACGAGCTGCTTGCTTTCATTCTCCCCTACCCCCTCCACCTCCCGCATTTTTTTTTTTGTATGCAAATGAACTGGAAGCTTATTAACGAGATGAGAGGCTGGAACCTAATTAGCAGCGGGACAAGGGAGCCGTGCTGGAGCTGAGTCAGCGAGTGCGAGCATGGCTGGCGCGGTCCTGCCATCGCCGCTGCCAACCTGCCCCAAAGCCTCGGGAATCGGGCAAAACCCACCTGGCTCTGGAAGGGTCGGGGGGAGCAGCTGCGGTTTGGGGTCCTGTCCGGGCGCGGCCCGCGTGGGTCACCCCAAAGCCGCGGTCCTGAGTTAATTCTCCACGCTGGCTGCGTCGCTGCTGGGATTTTGCCGTGTTTCCAAGCATACATTGAATTTTTGGGGGCAGCGGCATGGAGCAGGATTGAGGTGTCTGTGGCAGGAGGCTGGGCTGCTTCAGCCCCTGTGGAATTTGTTTTAGGGACTATTTGCTTCTGATGATATCTTTTCCCTTTGCATTCTGTAGAATCATTTCCCCCACAAAACGCTGGGAAGAAAACAAAGCGGGGGGGTGGGAACAAACAAAAAACCAAAACCAACACAACAAAAATCAGGGAAACGTCTTTCTTTTCTTTCAAAACGATCTTTCTCTTCTCCCATCCTTTTCCCTGCCCCTTTTCTCTGCTCGGGATGTTCCTGGGAGCAGAGGACAGACCCAGCCAGGGGCACACAGGGGCAGCCGATAAACCCCTCTCGTAATTTGCACCTTCCGAAGGCGCCGGCAGCCGTGCGGCCCCAGCGTTCATTTGCATTTTTAATTACCTGGGCTCTCCCCGCGCCCCTCAGCTGCCCTGCCTGGGGTCAGCGATGGCTGCAGGCAACGGGATTGGGGCTGAACGGAGGGGTTTGGTGGCCCAGAGGATGGGCGAGCTGGTAAGGCAGTGATGACATTCCTTTTTCTTTTTTTTTTTCTTTTTTTTTTTTTTTTTTCCCCATGATTTTTGATATATTTTTCTTCTGCTTCGGCTCGGTCCAGCCCTTCCTTTGTGCCATCCATCTGCCCCCCTCCTCTGGGTTTCCTCCTCGCCCTTCTCCCCCTCTCCCATCATCGAGCACCCCCCACACCACTGGGGTCCCCCTTCCCAGGCAACCCCCGGCACTGCCAGCACACAGAGAGGTGCCACAATTCCCCTGTAAAGCGATTAAAACTCTACCTCATTAGCAATAATTAAAAGGTGCAGCACACATTCTCAACAGCTAACGCCCGGGGGGCAGGATATTTTGTTTCTATTCTATTCTATTCTATTCTATTCTATTCCAGTCCATTATTTAGGTTTGGTTTTATTTTGTTTAATTTAAATTTATCTTACATTCATTTTATTTTACCTGTATTTTTTTTATCTTATAGTATCTTTTTATTCTTTTATTGCATTGTAATTTTATTTCATTTCATTTTATTTTATTCCATTTTTCAAATGGAATTTTATTTTTTTAGGTCCTCCACCCCATCCCCACAGTGCTGGCACAGGAGGGACGTGGGGACAGCCACCCACCCCGAGCAGGGTAGGGCGGGCTGCCTGCATCCAAGGCACAATAAAATATTTTACTACAAAGCAGAATTACTCCAAAGACTGATGGGCTGGCTTGCGAGACCCACTCACATTTATGGAGGTCGTAAGTTATAGACTCCCGGTGAACTGGAGGAAAACATAACCCTGGCTTTTTATAGGGGAAACTTCTGCCGTATATTAAATTCTCCTGCCGGCAGACGGGGCTTTACTGCGAACTGTAACTTTAACACCTCCCAGCCCCTCGGTTAGGAGGCAAGGATTGTTAATAATGTGGGTGTGGGTCGCCAGCCCAGGCTGTTTGCCACCAGACCGCTGCTGTCTGCTCACCAAAAAGCCTTTTGAAGCTTCTGCTGCGGGAATTATGCAGGTCTTGGTCCACGCTGTGCCTTTCCCCCTGCGATTTTTGGTCTAAAACATTGCAATGTGAAATGGAAAAGTGCAGGAGCTGCACCTCGGGGTTTGCTGAACTTGGTTGCCAGAAGCCAAGGGAAACAGAGGAGGAAAATAAAATAAAAAAAATCCTACAGATAAGTGAGTGGAAGGGGGAGAAGAGAAAAAAAATGTGGATGCAGAGAGGGGGATGGAGATGGCGAGGAAGAGGCAAATAATCCAGTTTGGCATCTGTGGGTTTCCCTTTCGTCCACAAGCAGCCAGCGAGGGGGAAGAGAGGGAGGAAGGGAAGGGGGATGCTGCACCCAGCCTGGCTCAGGGAGGCTGCGAGTGCCTTTTCCCCACCTCAAACCCACCTGTTTTCAGCAGAGAGCGGCCAAGACCCGAGCTGGGCGAGGATACAGGTTTTTTTGGATTTTTTGGGTTTTTGGGGTGGGTTTTTTTTTTTTTTTTTTTTTTTTTTTTTTTTTTTTTTTGTTTGGTTTGGTTTAGAATTTGTTTGTTTGGGTTCTTTTTGGTTTTTTGTTTTTGGTTTTTTGCATGGGCAAATCCACGTGTCCAGGAGAACTCGCCTCCGTATGCCCAGGGAAACTGAGGCATGGGGGGAGGCACCAGGGATGGATGCAGTGCCTCAGGGAGAATCCCAAATCGCATCCCTCTGGCTCACACCATCCCAGCATCAGGGTATTTATTGCCTTTGTTCAGCCCCACCTCTGCACCCCAAACCCTCCCTGCACCTCCTGGGGAAACCCCCAGGGTATCTCGTTTTCTTCTTTTTCCTCCCCCAAAAATACACCAGGTTTGGCTTCAGGGTTTTGGGTTTTTTTTGATTTTTTTTTTTTGCAACAAAAGAAACTATTTATTTGGAATATGCATTACCAGTACAAATCAGGAAACTGTAAAACCTACACCTCGTTAGGATTGCCAGAGCCCATCCTGGCCCCCGAAGGACGTGTGGCAGAACCCCCCCCCAGCCCCAAAAGCATCCCCCAGCGCCGCCGGGGCCATCCCATAACCGGGGCCTGGCAAGACTCAGCATTTCCCTGTTTGGAGCCGGGCTGAGCCTTTATGAGACGGGAACAGCTGGGAGCAGGCTGATATTTAAACTGGAATTAGGAGAGCGGCGGCGGAGGGAGATAATTCCTGGGGCGGGCGCCGGGGAGCGCGGGGGGCTCTGCCGGAGAGCGATACAGTTAATTTGCAGCCCGAGCTGGAGGCTGGCCCGAGCTGATATTGCCGTGTTATTTAGAAGAGAAAGGTCAGGCTGGAGATTGAATAATCATTGACAAGAAATCCATGGGGGAGCGGGGCGGCAGCTCAGCATCCCCGCTGCCCGCCCGCGGGATTCATCCCCAGGGGATGCTGCCCTGCCCGCGGGGTGTCGGAGCTGTTGGGGCACAGCATCACGGCCACCCCCTCCAGCCGCCCCCCAGTCCCTCTACAATCTCTAGGACAAAGCAGAGCTGTGCTGGTTTTCATCCTATGCACGGGCTCTTTTTAAAATGATAAATAATTTTAAAATTTTAAATTATTTATTTTTCTTCCCAGAAATGTTTTCAAAATTTTTCCTTTTTTTTTTTTTTTTTTTAAATAACCCCCACCCCAGGAAAACAGGAGAGGCTATCAAGCCTTCCCCTGCTCCCCATCCCTGCCCCAGACCTTGGTGTGATAAAGAAATTCCCCTTTCTAGCTTTTTTTGGAAAGCAGTGCACAAGTCCAAAAAAGCAGTAAAGGGATTTTTTGTTGTGTGGTTTTTTTTTTTTTGGTATTTTTTTGTTTTGTTTTGTATTTGTTTTTTGTTTTATTTTTTTATTTTGGTTGTGGGTTGTTGTTTTTTTTTTTGTTTTGTATTTTTTTTTTTTTTTGGTTTTTTTTTTTGTTTTTTTTTGTTTTGTTTTTGGTTTTTTGCATGGGCAAATCCACGTGTCCAGGAGAACTCGCCTCCGTATGCCCAGGGAAACTGAGGCATGGGGGGAGGCACCAGGGATGGATGCAGTGCCTCAGGGAGAATCCCAAATCGCATCCCTCTGGCTCACACCATCCCAGCACCAGGGTATTTATTGCCTTTGTTCAGCCCCACCTCTGCACCCCAAACCCTCCCTGCACCTCCTGGGGAAACCCCCAGGGTATCTCGTTTTCTTCTTTTTCCTCCCCCAAAAATACACCAGGTTTGGTTTCAGGGTTTTGGTTTTTTTTGATTTTTTTTTTTTTTTTTTTGCAACAAAAGAAACTATTTATTTGGAATATGCATTACCAGTACAAATCAGGAAACTGTAAAACCTACACCTTGTTAGTATCGTCATAGAACATAAAAGTTTCAATTGGGATCAGAAAGACAGAGGCCTTTTTTTTTCTTTACAGAAGCAGAAAAGTTTCAAAACCAGGTTGGAACAGAGAGTCTTTTTTTTTTTTCCTTTTTTCTTTAAGGGTTTTTCTTTTTTTTTCTTTTTTTTTTCCTTTTTAATATTTGGAATCCATTAGGAAGAGAGAAAAAAAAAAAGGAGATGGGGAGAAAAAAAATAGAAAAGAAAAAGCAACTCCGAACTGGATCACCTTTACAAGGGACAGAAAGGGCTTTGCAAGAACAAAAAAAAGCAAACCGACAAAACCAACCCCCCAGGCAATGTCTGATTTACATCCTCTTAATAATAATAAAATAATAATTATAATAAAGGTGTATGAAAACAAAAGGACTCCGGGAAACCTTGGGATTAAAAGGAACACCCCAAACCCTAAACCGGTCGGTGATGTGAAAAGCTCAGGGGGTTTTTTGGGAGGAGCAGGAAAATGTTTTAGGAGAAAACTGAAGCGATGCCAAGCAGCACCTTCCTCAGGGCTTCTCCTTGGACCCCACTGCAGCCAGTGGGATTTGGGGCTGGATTTGGGGACATTCTGGCCACATCCCACCCCTTGTCCCCTGCTGCAGCCAGGGCTTGGGGCCAGGCTCTGAGAACTCATCTCCAGCAAGGTCCGTGGGCGAGGTGAGGTTGGAACATTCCTTACCCCAAACCCCTCGGCTTTGGGGCACTGGGAAACAAGAGAACCAACCATGCACACGTTTTGGGAAGGATTCCTGCCCTTTCATCACTCCCGGGCAGCTCAGCAACACCCCCAGCATGGAGACCCACAGGGGCTCAGGGCTTGACTCCCCCCAGCTCCTCCCCAAAACCCCGGGGAATTCCATCTCTCTTCAAAGGTGAAATCCCACTGCTCAGCCCCGGAGCAGCCACGCGAGGATCCTCTGGAGCTGGGATCTGAAAGGACTGGGGAGAAACACCTCCCCCCAAAACCACCGCCATCACTTTTCACATCACTCTGGTCACAGCTCAAAAGCGCAGGAGAGGTGGCAAGGCCGTGGTCTCGGACAGGTCAAAATAAACTCAGCATCATCATCATCAAAGCCCCCTCCCCCCCATCCCAAACAAGGCAAAAACTTAAAAAAAAAACAACAAAAAGGTTCATTTTTGGGTCTCAACGTTAAGAAACATAAAGTGTTAGACTGTACCTATTAATGCTCACTATTCCAACCATTTTTTTTCTTTTTAAAGTTTTACAAAATGAATTACCGTCACTTTTTAAACATTGTGTAAGAAGAAATGAGTGTGCACAACTCTACACTTTTCTAGCATTCTTGAACTAATTCACAAATGCGAGAAAATGGAAAAAAACCAAACCATGGGAAAAAAACAAACAAACAAAAAAAAGGAGGATGAATGTAGGTAGTTTGATGTTATAAACTATACAGGAATGAAGCGCTTGTTGCCACAGAAAGAACAGGGATGGGACCTTCCCCCTGTTCAATTTTGCGTGCTAAGAGGGTCATTTTTTATTCTTTTATTATAAACACTATTAAATTCCGACTGCGTTTTTGGTTTTTTTTTTCTCCTTTATCTGAATATACAAGAACATTCATTATCAAATGTTCGTTATCATCAATACTACAAAGAACGAGACACAAATCGCAAGAAACAATGGAAAATGTTAATAAAGCTGAAAGAATCGTCGAGTTTTTTTTTGTGATTTTTTCTTTTTTTTTGAGTTTCTGCAGTTTTTTTTGTTTGTGTTTTTTTTGTGGTTTTTTTTTGTTTTGTTTTGTTTTTTTTTTTTTTGGTATCGAAGTCAGGTTTTTCTGGGCAGAAAAGAGAAATAATAATAAAAAAGAAGAAGAAGAAGAAGAAGAAGAAGAAGAAGAAGAAGAAGAAGAAGAAGAAGAAAAAAAAACCCCCACAACACTCGGGGCTGGAGCAGGGGAGGAGAATGGGGAGGAGAAACAAAACCCAAAAATTTTAAAAAAACAATTAAAAAAAAAAAAAGCAAAGAAAAAGGCAAGCGAGCAGCTACGCCAGCACAAACTGGAGGGACCAAATGGGGAACCCAGGAGGGGACTTGCAAAGTACCGTGGAGGAGCGAGGGGCAGCCCGGGCAGGGGAAGCACAGGGCAGGGGGGCAGCCCCAGCATGGGCTGGCTCCAGCAGCAGGCTGTGGTTTGGCTCATTCCCAGGTGGTTTCCAAAGGGACGGTGGCATTCCCGCAGGCATGGCACTGCTGTGGCTCAGCAGGAGAGGCCTGAGCCAGTCCTGTGTCCCTGGAATGCTCGGCCAGAACAGGTTCATGTAAAATAAGCTGGAAGTGGACAAAAGGCAGTGTGCCGAGGGAGGCCACGGGAAGACGAGCAGGAAAGTGGGAAGGCGCAGAGCTGGGGAAGGCGGGCAGCACCTCCTGACTGTCCTTGCAGGAAAACAACCTTCTCCATGCTCTTGCCACACAGCTGGGAGGCAGCCCTGGGCCCCTCATGTCACATCCTGCTCTGCCACAGGGTCCCCACTCCCGGCACGGATGCGAAAGGAGCAGGAAGTGTCACTGCTGGACACACGACACCCCTGTGCTGCAAGGTGACAGCGTGCTGGAGCTGCAGCCACACCACCACTGTGCCCTGCAGGCCAAGAACCATTATTTTTTTCCAGCAGAAGGGTGGAAGTATTTTTGGCAGAGCTCTTAATTTTAAATGGTTTCTGTTTAATGCTGCTCTGCGCTGGCAGTTCCCACCTCGAGACCAGCACAAGCAGGGTGGGCACAGACATTCAACAGCGTGAGGTACTGATCCCGGGGGATTCCTGGGATCCATCACGAGGTGCCAGACATCCTGCACCCACACCAGTCCCCGCCACACCCAGGGTCTCGGTGCAGGCTGGCTCAGCCTCCTCATGCCCACTGAAAGAACCGATGGCCAGAAGTCCCGCCCTGGCACGAAGCTCAGCCTGCTGCCCAGGGAAACTGGTGCTGCCTCTTCCTGCTCTTCCATGAAAGCCACATCCTCCCAGCACCAGCCTGAAGGGGCAGGATGAAGCCTCGCTTGCCAGCCACCACTGCTTGTCCCAACACTGGACCAGAAAAGCTGGGCAGAAAGTCCTGCGAGTCCTTCCATGGCCACTGCCCAGGTCACTGCTGGGGTCAAACCAGCAGCTCCAGCACCCAGACATCCCCCAGGAGGGCAGCCACCCGTGCTACAGAGCAAAACCTGCGGCGTGAAGAGCAACCAAAGGCACCCGAGACACTCGCCTCCAGCCCCTGGCATTCCGCTGCCCATCCCTCACTGGGATTTGGGAACACAGGGGGTGGCACAAACCTCTGTGGGTCCTGCCTGCACTGGGGAACCCAGCTCCTCCTGGAAACAGCGGCCAACACCCTGTGGCACTGCCCTCAGCAGGAGAACTCCACCACCAGCCTCTCTGGGTGCTGTGAGAGAACTGCTGGCGTCCCACCAGCCATCCATGCCTGATCCCACACAGCTCCCTGGAGGTGTTACCAGCGATGGCCGTTTCTCACCTGCCTCTGCCTCCCTTCCTTCCCTCCTCTTCTCCTCTCCAGCAACAGGCAGGCAGGACAGCAGGGTTCCACGGCTCATCCAGATCACAGCAGCCAGTGGGAGGGATGCTTGGCCGAGCAGGGCTGGCACTGGGAAGTTTCCCCAGGGCTGGCAATGGGAACAGTACCTTTTGGAAGCGAGGGGGAGCACGCTGGCTCCTTCTACGCGCACGGGGGCTGTGCCACCTGCCCTGTGCCTGCAGCAGCCGAGGGACAGCTCAGGGGGCAGGGCTGAGTGAGGGAAGCTGCAGAGATGAGGCGGAGCAGATTCCCTATGGTGGCAATTCCCTACAGAGAGGTAGCATGAAAGGAAGGGGGGCAGGGGCTGCCTGCTTTCGAGGGAGAGAAACGTGACCGAGGTACATTTGTAGCTCCTCAGAAAAGACACCCAGCATGAGGCTGTACACTGCTCTGGGCACGGTTTGTGTGGTGGTAGTGGTGGATTTTTGCTTTTCCTCCTTAAAATCCTTCTACCTTGGGTGGGAAGCGGGGAGGGGAAGGGAGCGGTGTTGTGGTGGTGGCGGGGAGGGGGAGAGCGGCTTCTACCCAGAAAAGAAAGGGAAGAGAGTATAAAGAAGTGTCCAGATTGGCTGAAAAAAGCATCCCGACGAAGAGAAGAGGAGTCTTCTTGTGTGTGCTGATTGGGTTCACCTCCAGTCTGACTGCTGCGGTGTTAGGAGAGGCCCCCTCCTCTCCTGCCCCCGCCGGGGCCGGCTCAGCCAGGGATGCAATTTGCTGGGAGATCAGTTGGAGGTATCAGAGTGAACGCTGCCAGGGCCTTCTGTGGGGGAGGTCACCGACGATGGGGTAGTAGCGTCTTGCCAACCTCCATTAGCCTGAAGGAAGGGACACACACAGACATCAGTCACCCCGTGGCAAGGCACAACCAGCCCTACCCAAGGCACCCATCCACCTCAGATCCCCCCAGCCTCTCCCTCATCTGGGACCTGTGTAGGAGGCAAAGATGTCCCCTCTGACTCCCCCATCCCACCCCAGACCACAGGGCTCCATCAGGCTCCATCACAGGGCAGAAACATTTCTTCTGAAAACAGATTTTGATAAAACTGCAAGCGCTCACGGAAAGTCCATCCCGAGCTCTGGTGGTTTGGGGTTTTTTTATCGCCAGATTATAACTCTTCCTCATATGGAAGAAAGAAAATAGCAAGCAGAACCAGCAGCCTGAATGCTATCTGAACCCAAGTGCTGTGAATATGCAGAACAAGCAATGGGTCCCATGGAACTGCTGAGCCGTGCTGCGTCCCCCAGCAAAGCTCCACATCCCCGCCTCATGGAGGGAAACAGAGCCACAGCTCGACAGAGGTGCCAACACTATATCCCATCTGAGGGTTCATGCAGCAAACCATGGCAGACAACTTGTTTCTTCTCCTAAAAACAGATGCAGAGCCAAATTCTCCAGGCGCTACAGAGCAGTGCTACCCGAGGGCCCCGGCTGCCGCAGGCAGGAGCCGGCAGCGCACAGAAGCTGCTCCTCTGCTGCTGCCATCCCCTTTGGAGAGGAGCAGATGTCGCACCCAACCTCCTCTGCTTGCTCTGACATTGATTCACTGCTTGGCAAATTAATCCTTCCCACGCACTGCCCAAGCTCCAGTTAGCAGCAGTCGCTGTCCCGCTTCAGACACGGCCGAGCTGCTTTGCCCACTCTGGCTGTCTGTCCCACTGCCTGCTGCATCATCCAGTGCTGGCCCTGCCAGCGGGGACCCTGCACACCCCAGAGGGCTGGGGGCAGGAAAACTCCCCACCCCGATGATACCTCAGGTTTAAAAGTTTTTCTGTTTTGGTGTGCAGCTTTTAGCTTTATATGAAGTGTTACTGGGATCTTTTCACAGGGTGGTGAGGACAGAACAATCCTATTCCAGCTGGAGACTCAAGGACAATCTCTTCAAACTTCAGGCCCAAAGCATAAACGAGGTGAAAAGAGGAGGGTGGGCAAGCAAGCAAGGAGGATGAAAGTTCATCATTTGATGCTATTAATTGGACAGTTAACTCTTATATGCAAATGGATTAAAACTTATGAAAATGTGAGATCTCGTGACCAAGCCCTCTTTTGCTCCCATCTTGGAGCCATCCAGGCAGAGCCACGACTGTGGCTCTGGTACTGCCAGGGTGTGGCCCTTGAAGGCACTTCAATAAATATCCACTTTATTCCTCTCAACTCCATCTAGCCTCTGTGCCAGCTCCTTAAGGCATCACCAAGGTGTTGCTGCCCAGCTCCTGCCTGCCTGAGAGGCTGCTGTGATGGGAGCAAAGAGCTGACAGGCAGAAGAAGCCACATTTGAGGAGTCACATCACCTCCCAGCGGGACACGCACAAAGCAAACAAGACAAGAGGTGTGTGCACACCCCTTGCTGTGCCCATATGCTCTTCCATACATGCATGGCAGCAAAGGGTCTCAGGCAACAGCAAGGAAAGCAGGAATCACAACCTCAGCTTGCTCACAGGTTAGCAAACTCCACTCTGCGCCACCTCGGGTGGTGATGCACGAGCATCACCAGCCCCATGTACCCCATGCCCACTGCCCCCACCAGCTCCCACCCAGAGCCAGGCCCTGACCCACCATCCCTGAGCTCCCCAAGAGGCAATATCCACCCTTACACATCTTGGACTGCTGCAAGAGGCAGCAATTACTGTAGATTATCAGCCTGACAATGACAGGCCGCGTAAAGAGAGACACAGAGCCAACTCCGCCGCCCCGAGACTGGCATATTCAAGTACACTTAGGACATTAATAGCAATTTACGTGCCATCAGTGAGAGAGAGCTACAATAGCTGTGCTGGCAGCCTCTTATTACCAAGCCTGTTATTTGTTGGAGTTACAAGCTATAATCACAACAGAAACTTTCAAAACCCTTATCTTCCGTGACGCACCAAATCTATTTCAGAGCCGTAATTGCTATGTCACCGGAGAGTTTGCTGCTTAATGCACTCAGATGCCATTTAGTGTTTGCAGGGTCGTTACGGCGAGCAGGAGGGGGGAGAGTGGTGGGGGCTGCGTGGAGCAGGGCTCTGGCCCTATTGTGCTCAACTATTTTTAGCCTTTTTTTTTTTTTTTGCCTGCCAGCCACAGAAGCAATCACGCACCCAAAATCCTTGGAAGGTACTGCAGATTGGGAATGAGCCTTCCTGTGCTTCAGGAGTTAGTGTGGCTGAACACAACCTTGGTCGCATCCAAGTGAGAAGTGAATGGGAAGTTGGGGAGAAGCCAGTGTGGCCTGGGAAGGGCGTTGGTTGTGGGTCAAGTGATAGAAAGGGGGACCCAAGGTTGGCTATGACATCTTGACACCATCCTTTGATATAAAAAGTCCTCCATGAGGAGGCTGGATCCTTCCCCAGGCAGAGGGCATGCAGGCACCAGCCTCACTCATCCTGGAGTTCGCTCCATCACTGCATGGACCAAGCCACATGCGGGATTCATCCAGTTCCACCCAGATGGTTCTACCTCTTCCAAGCAAGGAGATCCCGTGGGGTTTGAGTGTAGTAAATCAGTTGGGGTCTCCTTCAAAGACAAGGGAGTCTTTTGAGGAGGGTGCTCCTCCTTGCAGAGCCCCTGCACATGGCTGTGACTTCTTCAGGAGGGACAGATGCCAAAGACAGAGCAGTGGTCTCCAGAACATCTCTTCAGATGTCACCTTCTGGTGCCAAAGGACAGGTAAAGCCTTGGTGACTGTCCAAATAAGGCACCCCAGTGAAAGATTACTGAAGCAACTGGTTTTGATGCCCAGTTCCACAGGTCTCAGCATTTTTATCTCCTCCAGCAAATCTGGCTGGCTCCCTGCCCGGGCCTCCTACGTGGGGCCGGGAGATGACTTTCTGCCAATTTTTAAAGGCTCCTTCTGCTTAGCAAGGAGGCTGTCTCAGCACCCCACCTCCTGGGACCAAATCCTTGTTCCACCAACAATGGCACAGGGCCTCAGGTCAGCCTCCAAACACACCAGTTACCAGCCAGTCTGACAGAGCAGCCTCAATGCCTTTTCAGACCTCTGAGCTCTTAAGAGCTTTTATCGAGGCTTCCTTACAATATGCACTGAAGTTCCTACCACATACCAGAGAATCCAGCCTGGTTAGGACATCCCTTCCCAAGGGCCGTCAGAACACACCAAGGCATCCCTTATGGATGGAGCCTGTGCACTGAAACCCTGCCAGACCAACTTTCATACCCCAGCTGGTGGTTGTTACCATGAACCAAAACTTGACCATGATGGTGAACTGCGGCTGGCTGAGGAACAGAGCAACAACTTTTTTTCCCAAGGCTCAGGTTTTTAGATCAGAAGATCTCAGGTCAAATAAGCAGCTCTCAGCTTATTCCTGTACCAATCCTTGCTGACCAGAGTGGATCCAAAACTCCCTGTCATACCCTGCCACTGGCCACCACCATCCAGGTCACACACACACTGCTCTGCAAACAGGCGCAGGTCTGCACAGCAGCAGTTTTAAATCAAAACCTTCACTCTCTGAGGAACTTTAGGAACACCTCATCATTTTACACGTTTAAATAATCTGTAAATTAAATTAAGTCCAAAACCAAATTTCTGAGAGGGCTTTAAGATGACTGTAGTTCACTCATTCATTAGCATGTGGGGGAAGTAGAACACTTGATGGATTTACAGCCATAGGGCAGTGGCAGGAAAGGCGATGTTTTGGGGTAGGATCCTCCAGAGGACTGTGGCAATAAACGACTAGCTTCTACTGGAACCCAACAGAACCTGAGCTTTCCTAAATGCTTTGAAATCCCTGGTCTTCGGGGACCTCCTGGATATGCATGTGGACCCCTGTGAACAAACACTGTCCAGACAGCCCAGACATTTAACAACTCTCACCTCATGGTGCAAAACCCTACAGCCTCAAAGTCTGCCAAAAGGGGTGGTTCACACCCCAAACCTGAAAGAAGGGGAGGTCCCTACTTCTTCTCAGTGTGACCCAAGGCTGCGTATCCACAGGACAGCTCCCCTCCACCACCCCTCCACTGTCAGAGTGTCCCCATCCCTTGCTGGGACCGGTGCTGTCCCCACCTGTGAAGGAGAAGGCTCAGTTCTCCCTGTGCCTCAGCTGTGGGTCACAGCGCTGGCGATGGCTGGGACATTGCCCATTATCCTGCTAACGATGCAGAACCAGCTCCAGCCCTTCCCGCCCTGCGGAACAGCCTGTCAGCCACAGCAGCAGAGCCTCGCAGGAACTGGGCTGCGGGTAGATCCCTCTTCTCAGCTGTCACGACTTACACGCATTTAAAAATTCATCCTCCATCAAGGAAGGCAAACCCCGAGCGTTGTCTCCCCTGCCAAGGTTTCCAGCAGTGGAGCTGGGCAACCTGCCGCTGACTTCCCGGTGCTGACGGGCTCCAGGGATGACTTAACCTCAGCCCCGTGCAGACATCATAGTGACAGGGCTCTTGACTAGGTTTCGGCTCATCTCCTTCCAGCAGCTCACGGGGATGCTCGGGTGATGTGGGGACGGCAGCTTTCTGTGTCACAATCAGCTTTGCTCTGCATTCTGCTGCCCCTCCTTGGCATGGAAGGGTTCAGGGAAAGGCAGGGAAGCCCTGCCTGTTGGAGACGGTCACCCGGCCTGCACCGAGGAGTTCCCCAGCACCAATGCTTCCAAAAGGGCAGCCACACCTCAGGGTGAACCAACTGGGATCCATCAAGGGACCTCAACGGATGGGAAGACATTGAGTGACAATCAGGCTGGAGCACACTGGCTGGGATACAGGGGAAATAAACAGGCAGGCCAGAAGGCGCTTCATGAACTGTGTGCTCCGCTCTGGACTCCCTGCCTCATTTCCCACACCTACCACAGCTTTATGGGGAATTGAGGAGTCACCCACATGGTGCAGTCCCTTTGCCAATCTGCTCCTCTCGACAACATCCAGTATGGGTCAGTTTGGGCTCCTGCCCTCCCTGAAAACCAGCCTGAGACGACAAGGGATGCCAAACATGCCATGTCGCCATTTGGGACACAGAGAGGGAACTGCCAAGCCCCTGCCACTCTCAGTTCACCAGTTCTCATTGCTACTCATGGGAACATTGGTTCTCCCACAGAGAACCACAACCAGAAACACCAATCCAGCTCTCCTTGTCCTATTCAGCTTTTGAGTTTTCGCTCTCTCTTCCTTGTTCTCTCCCCAATCACACCCTCCCTGCCTCATAATCCCTGGCAGCAACTCTCCCCCCCAAATTTTGGCTTAACCCAGCCCACTGTTATTTTCCAAGCCAACTGCAACTATAATCAGCTCAGCCTCTTTCCTTGGGGGTATTTTAATTTATACAAAAGTATCATCTCTTATCATGATCAGCCTGCGATTCATTTACTCTCCAAGTATTAAAAAGCCAGAAAGGGAATAAATTCAGCACACGGAGAAATTAATGCGGAACGATAGGCTCTTTCATGTGGCATTTCCAAGTGCCGTTTTTGCAAGGGGCTTATGTAATGAGACATAATTATCTGCACATGTTCAATTACATTACTTCACAAATCCTCCCTGCCTCTGCCTCCTGACGTCAAGCTGCCCACTAAGCCCCGGTGCCCGCAGGAGAGGGGAGCAGAACCCTCCATCCCAGGGCACCCCTCTCCCTGAGCCCTCTCTGCATGCTGGTGGTGGCTGTCCTGCAAGATGGTCACATGCAGGGTGACAAATGGCCCAGCGGACTGGAGAGTGATGGGACTGGCTGGTGATGGCACCGTGCTGGCGTCTCAGCCGCAGGACCGCCATCCCACCCAGAGGATCATCACCTCTCTGACCAGTTCAAGACCACCCTATCTCACCCATCAGCATCCCTATGTCCAGGGCCAGCTGCCTCCTCTTCTGTGCCACCCCGGACACCACTGCCACCACCCACTCAGTGCTCATAGCCTCCTTTTCCAGGCTGCCCTCCTCTCCCAGCTTGCTGTCACTGCAGCTGAGATGGTGGACGATTGATCTGAGAAATGAAGTTGGATTGCTGTCCCGAATCTACACTGGGTTCTCCTTGTGTGTGTCTGATCGATTTCCCCCTGTGCGACACAGCTTGTCGCTACGAATTTTCATGCTAGTCAGAACCCGCCAGCGCACCCAAGAACAAGGAGAAGATGCTCCAGAGACCGCCCTCCCCCTCGCATCCTCCCCCAGCCCGCCTGGGCGAGGTTTTCTTGGGTTGATGTTGGTTGGCTTTGTGGGCTTTTTTCCTCCTTTCATTCGCAAGCGCCATCGCTGCCAACCTCACGCTGCCGCCATGCTCTCAGACCCTGGCCAGGGATGGGTTATTTTTAACCATCCAGGATGGTGCCGCCAGCATGGAGCTACCACTGGGCTGGGGCGTTTGCGGTGACATTCCCCACCACGGCTACAGGAGGTGTCACCTGTTTAGCAGCTCCTGTCGGCCAAGCGCGCGTGGCCGCAGGTGCCGGGGGAACGCTGATGGGCTGTGACAGTCCGAGACGCCAGCTGCCTGCACACAGCCTGCCCCGGCTTTGCCACTTTTTTTGTGGGCACAGCTCTGCCGCTGGCGTGACCGATACAGAAGCAATAAACTAGGTGACCGTAAAAGCAAAGACAAGTCCTACTAAGTGGCATTCTGAGCCCTATGGCTTTGAAATAATTGCTAGTGAGAGAACAAAAATGAAAAAAAAAAAAACAACTCAAAAGACCAGAACCCAAGCCTGTTTTTTTTCTTACACTGATGCCCTGCGGACTATACATCTGACTTGCCGCGAGTCCGTCACTGTATCCTCCTGTCTGGCTGATAACATGGCGAAGGGTATCCACCTAAACAGACCAACAACAACAAAGACACAAATTAGAGGGAAGGAAAGGTTAGTGGCCAAAGCTGCTTCCGTTCATCTTTGGCAAGATAAAAGCAAACAAACACGAATAACAATGATCACGGTCATCACCGTAATAAAAATAAAGGTGTACAATCGAAGAGGGATCAGAGAGCCGCAGCTGGTCTTGTGGAGAGAAATGAGCCAGAGGACCTCTCCTGCCTCCCTCACCATCCCCTGCCCACCCCAGCGGCCCTGTCACACTCTCCTTGGTCCCATGTCCTTTGACAAAAAGAGTGGGGAGGGAGAACAGCATGACAAGTGAGGGGTGGCATCTCCTGGAGCACACTGTTGCAGCCATCTCCATCATCGTGCTCAAGGACCCACCTTCCTATCCCTACCCCCTTCCATCCTTGACCCCAAGCACTGCTCACAGCAGCAGGAGATGTTTGGATTTGGCTGAGCACCTCCACTGTGGAGGGCCCAGAAAGGAAATATACCTACCACGGCAAAGGCACCAGCAGCTCTTCTCTGGGTGCCCCGTTCCTCTCCCTCACACCCCAGCCCAGCCCCAGCAGTGGCACATGTGGTGAGCACATGTCACTGCCCATGGATGATGTGTGCTCCACATCCAGCCCCACCAGGGAGCAACCTCAGCTTTAGAGAGTTCTCCTTGCCCAATGCAGAAGTGTCAGAGTGGCTGTCGTCTCTCAGCACAGAACAGAGCCTTAGATGCCAGAGAGGGGACTCGAGGCATATCTGGACATCGGATGGGAGGTGGGAGATCTGAGTGAGATCCTGGCTATTTTAAATTCTTTCTTTTTGCTCCAAGCATGGGTTGATGTTTCAGCATTGCTGCTCAAAGCTCCCTTGCTCTCTCCTCCTGGTATGTACAGGGGTGGTGTGAGTGCCTGTACTTTGGGGAGGTGGGGAGATGGTCAAGGGTGGCTTTTAATTATAAAAAAATAAATTAAAAAAATTATCTACCTATTTGAACCTTTATTGCCTTTCAACAGACACCTAGTTTGGCATCAAAGGAGTAAGTGGAAGTCTTGGAAAACGAGACACCAGTCCAAACATCTGGCCCATTCCCTTGGAAGAATAAAGCAAGCAGAACCTAAACCTGAGCTGCTTTTGTTTGACTTTGTGCCTATTCTTCTACACCTTCTCTCCTCCTAGTACGACTATCAAGCCAGAGCCAAATGCATTCACAAAGTGTGGGCAAGTCTCCTCAAGACCATGGTTGTTGGTTTGGTTGGGTGTTTGGTTTTGGTTTCTTTTGGATTGTTTTTGGTTTTCTTTTTTTTTTTGGTGGTTGTTCCTCTTGCCTTTTTTTTTTTTTTTGTTGGTTTGTTTTTTTGGTTTGGTTTGCCTTTTTTTTAAGTGTTGGTTGGTTGATTTGTGCTGGTTGAGATTTGCTCTTTTCAGACGGGAGGGAGAAGTGCCAATACAATCAAAGGCTCCTCCAACACTAATGCATTCACTGGCAGTACATCGGATGGGTCCCTACCTGTGACTGCACGTTGGCTCCAACCTGGGCCCCTTGGTAAGAATCCCCATTGAGAGACTGCACGCTCATGAACAAATCTCCAGAGTTTGACATGTTAAAAGAACTGGAAGAACCTGGAAAGGAAAGAGTGAGGCACCTGAATCACAGAAAGGAAAAAGATCCACCCCATGACTCTCAGCCAAGAGGAAGGAACAACATGCAAAGCAACCACAAAAACAAAACACACGGTCAGGTTAGTAGTATGAAGAACAGAGCGAGCAAAAAAAAAAAAGGATGCACTCTTGAGGTTATTCAAAGCCACATGTTGTTACAGCTCAATGCCAAGAACATTCTTCAACAGCTCCTCAGCTGGAGGAAGGAAAGATTCTTCATGCTTTTGACTGAGACAAACAAAATACAGCCTGGAGGACTTGGACAGCATCAGAATCCCTCAGACAGCTCTGAAGGATCTCAGTTGTTGGAGGTGTCCACCCAGCAGACTGTACTAGAGACCAGATCTACTCAAACAAGCCCTGCTGTCAAGAGCAGAAGCCTTTGCAGTGGGTGAACCAAGCCCATGCTGAGAAGCTCAGACAGGCTGGGTAATTCTAGCCCGTACTGCTCCCTGCAGGGTGAGACATCCAGAGCCCATCCAGCCCCATGGCTGGAGCTTTGGCTGAGCCACGTGGGGCTCTGCGAGGGAATGGTGCATGGGGTTTGCCTTCAGGACATCAGGAACCCATCACTGGTGGGAACGACAGAGCACCAGGAGAAAAGGCTCACAAAAATGTGAAGGCACATGGGTTAGACTCCCAGTGCCCATCACGCTGGCAGAAGTCTTTCATTGTGATGGCCCATGAGAGAACACAAGGGTGTCACAGCCCTCCTGGGCCAGCTGCCCCAGAAGAACAAGCTCTGTAAGCAAATTCCCCATTGCATGCACCAGTTGTCAGTGTTACACTAAAAAATTGTAACAGTGAAGACAACTGGGTGGGATCGGGAGAAAAAAAATCAGAAATTAAAAGAAAAAATAAATCCTGCCTTTGCAGAAATAAAAGTTTTATGCCTCCAGCTTCGAGAGGTATCTGAGCGCCTCCTCAACCACTTAACAGAAGAAACAAACCATCATGTAACTGTAAGGCAGGGAAGGCAGCAAGGGGGTTAAAAATAAATAAAAAGATTTTATGGGATTATTTCAGAATTTATCGTGCAGATCAGCGCGTTAAGTGTGAGACAGCTCAACGTGCAAGGTTTAGTTATGCATGACGTTAGCCTTGGAAAGGAGAGACTTCAGGGGCCCAGGTCAGCTACGCTTTCAGCTCCAGTCCCAAATATACTCTTATTATCTACACTGCCATTTCCAGCTTGGAAGACTGGCAACCACAGTCCTGGTGGAATTGCCCAACTGTGGCTCATGTGCACGCTCTGAGAAATGCCTGGCAATCCCCCTCCCTTTGCTGGACAGGGAAGAAACAGAGACAGACCCCAGGTGCACCCTGGAGGTGGACCAGGAAGGCTCCTCTGAAGGAAGCCACCTCTGACACAGCTCAGGGAGCAGGTGGGAGCTCTGTGCTGGAGACTTCATGTTCACTACATTCTCTGCTGCTCTCTTAGTGACCAGCTCTTTTGTCAGGTGCTGGCAGTTCTCAGAATCCAGACAAAGCAGAAACATCACTGCTAGATACAACACCCAAGACAGTCAAGAGAAAGACTCATCTTGAGCACACTGAGTCTTGGATCAGGACCCTCCCACTGGTGCTCTGTGAAACCAGGAATAGCTCATTGTCTGTGCTCACTGTCAACCTGCCCAACCTGTTCCAGAGAGCAATCCCACAGCGCTGAGTAAAATAACTGGGACTAGTCAGGAGGCAGCTGTAACCACCACCTCCTCTGCTCAGCTGGCAAAGGGCTCCTGTCACTTCTCAACCTCTCAGGTTACTTGCTACTTTGAAGGCAAAAAACCTAGAGAAATGAGCTGGCAGACTGGGGCCAGCCCACCCTGACAGTGCTCAACTTTCAATGTGAAGATGGGCACATTTCAAACACACAAAGATGCTTCCGACCCCATTTTCTGAGTGACTGCCTTGACCACTTTAATAAAAGCACAGGGCAGTAATGCAGCTTTGTGTTCCCACAGTGGCTGAGAACCAAAAGACTCTGCAGCTACCCCTCACAAGAAGCAGAGAATATTTCCCTCCTCTTTTGAGGTGAGCAGAAATCTTTGAGATCAAACAAATAATCAGTGGCAGAGCTGGAGAGAGGACTCTGGAATCCCTAAGCACCTGGCATGGCACTGCTATCACTCTGCCCCCAGCCGAGCAACATTTCATCCCACCTTCCCCTACCAAAAGAAAATTACAACAACAATAACAAATAAAAATGCCATAAACTTAACCGATATTTTATTGAAACTTAACAAACCTGGCCATAAAATTGAGACTGGGAGGGAGGAAATAAAAATAAACAAACAGCCACAAACTCTAGTTCTGAAGAGTGACGGTGTCTTGGAAATCATGAGGAGTGCTGGAAATGTCACTTACAAGATATACACTGCTATTGGCAAGGGGTGTTTTTACAATATATGTGCATATCTAAACGGTAAATATGTCTTGCTGCTGATGTGGATGCAGAGATAAATATGCGCATACCAATGGCCCCGCATGTATGGATGCATTTGGATCAGAGCTGTAATTGCAGAGCCCTCTGCACTGCCACACTGCTGCTTCAGCACTCGGCTGTCTCTGCACTCACCACGCCCAAAATCATAGTGGCCCAAAGGCTGAGACACAGCTAAGAGGGGAGAGGGGGCAGCTGTGTGAAGAGCCCTGAAAATTTAGACTCAGATATCCTCCACAGAGATCCAGGAATATAAGTCAAGTCCTTCCACTAGAGGAGGTCCACTGTAAATCTAACCAGTCCCTCTGAAAGGCTCTTTTCCTGAATGCATCACAGGCTTTTTGGGTGGCTGTAATTTGGCCTGGGATTCCTCAGGAATTGAGAGGTTGTAAATGAGAGAAGCTCATCTTTGAGCTTCTCAATCCCAATTTTCCATTGCTCTTCACATTTTTGTAAAAGTGAGTCCAGGACGTAAGTGCTCTGATCTTGGTGTGGAAGTCCCTGGAATTATTGTAGGTAGATTAAAAAAACCTATCAGAAAACCCATGGTTGCAGCGGTGTGGAAGAGTCTTTCATCTTCAGCATCCAGACATCTTTTTAAAGCCAAGACTTATCCTCACTATTCCTTGGTGTTGAGTTTCTATCAGCACCAGCTTTAGACAGAGTGCTGGAAATGTCTTTAGAAAGAATGCTGGAAAACTCTGGCAGTCAAATCTTGCCCTGGGTGAAAGCCTACATCAAAATAATGCCTTCTAAGAGATTTCTTCCACCTCTAACACCTCTGATGAGCAAAGCCCACCTCAATTTTGCCTCTATTTCAAAAGTCTTCACAAACTTGACCGCTGGTATTTCTTGAACCACTTTTCCAGCTAATCCGAGAGCTTCTTCTCCAGCTTCTTTGATCTCTTCTGTGTTCTGACAGTCTCAACTTCCACCTCAAATTTTCCAGGACCTCTACTAAGTACTTTTCTCTAAAGTAGCTTACAATTCAAATGGTACCACGAATAAACAAACAGGGTAATGGTGTTCACTGGAGCTGAAATCAAGCCATCCTCATCTGCTGCCTCATTCCACCTACCACCAACAAGAGAGATCCAGCTGAACCTCTGAAGTGACTTCGGTCATGTCTACAAGATTCCTAGTTGAAGTCAACAGCAATGACAGACATGCATTGGGAGCACAAGATTTATGCCTCATGTGACTTTTTGTGGTGCCTCTAACTGTGGCCAAAAATGAGAGAAGAATGTGGCAATGGACTATGCTGCTCCTTAGCTGGACAAAGCCACAGTGCAGGTCCAAAAGCCAGGGATGATCCAGCAGGATATTTGGATATTTGTTCTTTTTCACTTGCCAAACACCAAGGACAGTGAAAGCACGACTGGAACAGTCTCTGCTGAAGCAGAGTCCTCTCCAGTGGTGTGTTCTGGACACAAATGGAGGAAGGCAAAGAAGACACCTGTGCCTGATGAAGTACATTTCCAGGCAGCAGCTTCACAAGAAGATTTTTACAAAACAAAAGGATGAGCAGGTGAAAAAAACCAGCTCAGGACAATTTTGGCCGCTCTGCATTCAAGATTTCACTGGATGCCATCACCTGTGTGTGGCCCTTGAGGACTCTAGCTGGCAAAAGGCTCTGCCCACATAAAACAGCCTTCATTTGCCATGTGGTTTTTGTGCTGAGATTGTCCAGGAAATCAAAGTGAGGATGGGGAGTTGTTAGCCCAAATGAGCCAGACTTCTCAGCTTATTTGAACATCTGGCCGATAAAGCCCAACCGCGCGTATTCCGGATGAAAAGGTGTTTGACATTCAGGCCTGGGTGACTGAGGATGGGGGACCCTGCTCTCAACGTGCCAGATGGCCAGACAGATGCAATCCTTGCCCTTGTCAATGTGTGGCCAATCTCTTTGACTGACTGTAGCCATTCACCGATCTCCAGTAACATGGGCATCAATGAGAGAACAGATGGGCCTGTGTGGCCACAGCAGAAATGAATTTAGCTTCTGTTCCAGGTCCCACTGCATCCAGCTCCACCTCCTCTTTCAACATCACAGCTCTCCAGGGACTGCACTGCTGGTCACTTCTTTCTCATGACCTGTCCTCTGCTTACTTTCTTTCCACATGCTCTATATAATGTATTTAAACCAGGAAGTCCTACAAATTCCCAGAAAGTCCTATCACTGTTCAGGCTACTTCCTCACCAAAGTCTCGGCCAGTGATCTGGGAACAGAAAGAAGTCCATGGTGTAGAAGGAGAGGCATTGGCCATCTTAGTTCTTCACCTCTTCATCACCTTCCATGATCCTCCCTGGAAAATTCAGCACATCCAATGGCTCATGGTCCTGGACACAACTGTCCCAGTCTTTCTCAGACAGGTATTTCAGACCTAGCATGTACAGGTGTGCTTCTTGCTGCTAGGACCTACAGGACAACTTGAAGCAGGGGAGATCACACAATGTCCTCAGGACGTGTCTTTGTCCCAAAATGTGACATACAGGGATGCTTGACTGAGCTGTTACATCTGTGTGGTTCAGCTGGGAGGATCTCAACTGTCAGGAGATAAAAATCCCATGCAATTCCAGCTGTCTTCTCAGGAGAGGACCTACAAGGACACCCAAACCCACCACCTCTGCAAGCTGACCCAGAGCAAGCGGGGCCTCCCCGCAGCTCTGCCACTGCTGCAGCATTACAGGCAGGGTGTGGGACCTGGGCCAGGTAAGGAACACTTTATTTCTAAGCAGAAGAAGGATCTCTGTGGCCTGCAAGCTCCCCTCGCACTGCTTTAGCACCGCTGACACTTCAGGCACGCGAAAAGAGGTCAATGACTCCAGACTGCAGACAACTGATCCACAAAGAGGACCCAGGAGCTCAAGTTTTCCCTGTTAATAACAGGACTGTTTGTCCTTTCGTGAAAGAGCAGTGTTATCCAGGGATTATCTCAGCTGTTTACTGCAGGGCACTGGCCAATTTATCTCTGAAACAACCGCGTTACTGCCTGTGGGGAAGGTGAGGAAACAGCCTTGCTCTGGAGCACTATTTAACTGGTCAGGCACTGAAGAAATGCTTATTCTCCTATGTGCAGCCCAGATCCAAACCCACTCAGGTAATCTGAATCTGTTCCCTTGCTATTCCAGATCTTTGGATCTGACTCCAGCTGAAGAAAGAGGAAAAGAAGGAAAGCTGCATCTCTTTGGTCCAGACTGATGTGGGCTGCAGGACAGCATCACAGGCAGCAGGTCCCTCCCTCAACACACACAATTCTGCCCCCTCCAGCAGAATTCCCTCCAGCCTTTTCTAAAGGGGCTGTTAACATCAGGAAAGCCCACCTGACCAGGTATTTTGCGTGAGCTCTTTGGAAAGAACAACATTTTTGAAAATGCAGTTAAATCTTCATCAGTTGAGAGAATGGGAACAAAAATCCCCAAACCAAAAAGAATCAAACAAAACTCCAGCAAACTGTCTCTGCAGAACTCTGCTGCATCCACCTAAGCCCTCAGAGCACCTGAGCCAGAGCAGACAGCCCTGGGTGAGGGAAAGGTGGGAGAGATTGTCCCAGCCAGAGACCCATGTCACTGCTACCTCCCTTAGTGTGACCCCTGGCTCTCAAATCCTCCAGAGCCAGGGGTGTTCCTGGAGTGTGAGTCCTCTGGTACCTACACAAGCAGGGTTGTGCTCACTGCAGAAGCGTGTCCTGATGGCAGCCAGTATCTGCATGGCCTGTGTGACATCCTGCTGCCCACCATCCTCTCTGCTCCCTTCCTGCCACTCTGATAACACCAAGCATCACATCCCCAGGGAAGGGCATTGTGAGCAAACACTCAGCTCAAAGGCTCAAGAGTGGCACATTCCCACTTTCCCTCCCACCCCTAAAAAGAAAACAAGACACACAGATATTTGTATGGATTACAAAGTGTATGGCACTCATGAAGTTATTTTTTTCCCTCTCCTTGTAAACAAATCCAAATTTTCCATTGCTCTTGGATCCTAAGCCCCGGATTGTTTTTTGGTTGGCCAACCTTACAGCAGGCACCACACATGAACTGAGCATCATTCTCTAGCAGAGGAGTTGAAATCTGGGCAAAGTGCTCTGTGCCTTTGACTCTCAAAACAAACAAATGGAAACCACAGCAAATGGGAAGGAAGAGGGGAAAGGGAAGGGAACGACCCATGAATTTCTCTGGATTGCACTGACACAAAGGGAAAATAAAATTCACACAGAGCACACTCTTGCAGGTGATCCAGACACTGTCATGTAAGCAATCAAAGAGATAACCACAACAGAAAGAAAATCAAAGGATAAAAATTTACCCAAAACAACCCCCAAAATGGCATGAGCTAGGACATCTCAGAAATGCTGTGGTTTGTCCATTAGGATCTTTCATGCTTTCAGCCCCAGTGAAATAAAATCATTACACAATAACTTTTCTATTACTTTTTTTTCTCCCCCAAGTGCAAGCAATCCCAGCAACGCTTTGTGGACCACTTTTCTAGTTTTGTGTTTACCATACATGCATATAACTCCCACCACAGCATCACCAGTCACAAAGTATGATCACATCCTTTTTTCCAACAAAAAACAGAACAGGGAAGGGGAAGAGGTAAAAAAAGGAGAAAATAGGGAGGAAAAAAGCAAAGAAAATAAAGTAACCCACCCCCAAAAAACCCACCAAACCCATTTCCCTCTTCTGTTTTTTTTTTTAAGACCATGAAAGTGAGCAAACCAGACCCAGAGAATAAAAGCTGAAATCACCAAAAGGAAAAAACAAGAGAGAGACTAGAGGAAGAGGGGAGAACGAACAAAAAACTGAACACTGACAACCCAAAACAAAAGAAAAATAAAAACTAACCAGCTGAATTGGGAGTTGAGGGTGAGTTAGCCTGGCTTCCATGGGCTGACACGTTGGTAGCCGTGACAGCCGTTTTGGCAGCATAAATATTGGCTTCCTCTTGAAATTTACCTATGTTCTTCTTGTACCGGATTCTCTTATTTCCAAACCAGTTTGATACCTAGAGCGAGTTCAAGAGCAGACAAGGACAAGTTAAAGTTTCAGCTCTGCCAAGTGCACCTGGGTGAGGAAGGTGGATTAGTTCAGGTTAAACAGACACTTTTTCCCCTCAGTTTTCCCAGCACCTTCCACCTGTGCGTGCCACACCAAGCCCAGCAAAGGTGATGGGATCCCCATGGGAGCACTGGGTTTGTGTGGGTGTAGCTGGTTCTGCTATAGATGGGATGCTCCACAGGAACCACTAGACCCACCCCACAAAAATCTTAAGATGGATTCAAAAAACCACGACAAAGTCAAATGACCCCAAAGTTGCACAATTTGATAACAGGTGCATGTCATTTTCATTTGCCTCCTCCTCAGTATCCCTCTGATGGGATAGATGCCCTGATTGATCAGAGAATTGACTGGGGCCTGGCTGATACACAGAATTGGCTCAGTATCAGCAAAGCTCTCTTTTGAGCCATCTGAGGGGAATCAGGGCACAAAGCCAGGAGTGGATGCTCTTCGTCCAACTGAGCTTGGCTTTGCAAGCTTTAGCACGAGCCACTGCATGAACCAGGAACTTCAGGGGAAGGATGGAGAAGGAGCACAGGACTTGTCTTAAAATCTAACTTTGGCCCCAGGAAAGAAGTGTGTGCCTTGGGAAGGGGTGGAAGATGTTTCCACTGTGTTTGCCCAGAGACATGCTGACGATATTCCTGTTCACTCGTGGGCACTATCTCACACTGAACTATTTCAGAGAAAACATAGGAAAGATTCAACCCTACAGCTTGAGAAGCAGCCCTCAGCTTCTCCTTTATCTTTATTATTCTCCTCCTTTATCTATCTCAGCTTCTCCTTTATCTATCTCCTTATCTATCCTTTATCTCCTTTATCTAGAATCAGGGTAATGTCTTCCTATGTGCAGGTCTTTAAGCAGAAGACAACTTCCAGCCACTACTGACTTTGTTTGAGAGAGCTCAGCAGGATAAAGGGAATGGGCAAATGAGGAAGATGCTGCAGCTCTCCAGAAAGTTCCAACACTCCTAGGATTGCTGGGAGCTGCAATCTTGAGCTAGCAAGACCAACCCCTTTGGTGAGATTCCAAGGCCATTCTCCCTTTGCTTGCTGGTGAGCAAGTACATCAGTGTTCCCTCTTCCAAATAAACTGAGCAAGAGCCAAAGACACAGAAGACAACAATGGATGTTCATCCTTTGAAGCCCATGATTTCTTCCTTATCTTAGGGAAAGCTTGGGCTTGGTGTTGATAACTGAAAACCATAAGCTTTTACTCCTGTGCTGCTTTTTATCTGCAGTGCTTATTAGAGCATCCAGCAGCTTCCACATGGGAGCGGCTTCCACCAATTTAATGGATACTGAGCTACAGGTATCCAACCTTGCAGAGCAGGAAAGAGAAAATATAACCTGCAGAGACTCAGATCAGCACCCAGCCCACATCTGGGAGCAAACATTTTGATGGCACCACCAGGAGCTGGTGCTGTTAGCAAGGAGCTCCATTCCACCTTTTGGTCCAGCTTTGTTGCTAATGACAATGTGCTCCTTCATGATCTTTCCACA
The DNA here is from genome assembly GCF_015832195.1 of Motacilla alba alba. Lineage (NCBI taxonomy): Eukaryota > Metazoa > Chordata > Aves > Passeriformes > Motacillidae > Motacilla > Motacilla alba. The sequence goes on from NC_052023.1 coordinate 29,894,082, forward strand.
TGGACATCTCCTCATGACTGCTCAATCTGGCTTCCCATCCTGAGTGAACTCTGAGCACCACAGGGCAGGAGGTTGGAATATCCAGCCACCACAACCTATCTGCATTTTGAAATCTGTGAAGAACCTGCCTAATCTGGTCAGACTCCGAGTTCAGATCAACTCTGCTCAGGACCTGCACACATTCATGGGACCTGTGTTCCCACTTAGTCTCAGCAAAACCAGACCTGGATGTGTGCTTGTTTCTGCCTTACTTGGATGAAGAAGGGAGGCAGATCCTGGAGACAGGCACAAAGCAGCCTTGATACAGCACACTCAAAACCACCTCCTAAGCACAGCACTTCTCCTGGGCATTTTGTCTTTGCAAAGGAAAAGTTGTAAGTGTGAACAGATGAATTAGAAGTGAGAGGGGAAGCACTGGGACAGCTGGAGCTTTACTTAAGCCAGTATGTGCTGTCTCCTGTAGGTAACTCTGGGAAGAAGCAACGTTTGGGTCTTCCAGCCCAGGGGAGGCAACTGGAGTCACTCAGCAGGCACTCAGCACGGTGATGACACCTTCCCCTGGATGCTGCTGCTCCTGCTGAAGGCAGACACGCTCCCACAAGGACACCAGATGCTGCTGCTGTCTGCAGTTTACTCAAGTGACGAGCAGGCACGTGCCTGGGGCTGGGAAGCAGCCCAAGGCAGGGAATGCCACAGGAGCCTAGAGGGGCTGCTAAGCTCTCATGAGAACAAGCCTACCACAGGCCACAAAGATTGGCTCTCAATCACAGAGCCTGCTCCAAAAAGGGAAGAAATAAAGAAGGGCAGGCCTGAGCAATGTATGGCTGAATGTTTCAAGGGCTGGCTGTGCTCTTCACAAATCACAGCACCTCCCAGATCAAAGCTATGGACTCCAGGAACTGTGTGGCTTCCTTGGAACACATGGAAATAATTCATTTTGTCATTACTAACCACCAGGTTCTGTGGGATGTCAGGGAGATGTCATCTTCTGCAGTACAAGGGTAATGACTGAGAGAAATGACCCTGAGAAATCCCAGCCTCACTGAGCACAAACTGTAACTGCTGCACCCAGATCCTTCCCACCTGGACTTGTCCATTCTATCTTATCAAGCAAAACCTGCACAACTCTTCCTACTGCTTTTAATCCCCTGAAGAAAGGACTTACAGATCAAATACGCTCTTCTTGCAGGCCAGGCCAGCACTAATTCCTTGAGGAGACTTTGCCCCTCTGGGTGCTACCACATAATTTCTGTGTCATCAACACCTTGCCTGCACACACAGCTCCATGGAGCCTTCATACCTCCTAAATCCACCCTCAGACTTTCCTTTTCCATCCATGGCTTCAATCTGCAAGTGCCATCTGCACTCCCACCCACTCTCACTAACTTGCACTAAACTGATTTAATGATTAAATGCTCAACACTGAACATGGCTGACTGGTCTGAGATCTGGAATACCCTTCCCCATGCTGAGGTTTCCCGCAGGTAGGTCCAGGCTTTGAGCTCTCTCACCTGTGAGACTGTGATGCCACACTTCTTGGCTAGCTCTTCTTTGGCTTCCTCACTGGGATAAGGGTTGCTGAGATGGGAATAGAAATACTCATTCAGGATTTCCGTGGCTTGCTTGTTGAAGTTTCGTCTCTTCCGCCTTCATGTGAAGAAAGAATGGGAAGCAGAAGGAAAAGGAAAGGGAATCAGCACCAGGGATCCAAAAATAGAAAGCAATTTTAGATACTCTTGAGTTTCTCACTTTCCTCCCTCCCCCATCTGCTTGCATGGAGTGCAAGACTCACGGCCAGGAAGTTTCTGATCTGCCCCTTGCTGGTGACTGCTCTCTCAGCACCTTTCAAAGCAAGCAAGTCTCCATCTCAAATTTATCACTGTATCCTCCAGCTCACAGTGGAGTCTGAAAATTGGCATCCAGCTCCTCCACCTGGGAAGGTGACTCCTGACACCTGGCTGTCGTGACCAAAGACAGTGCTACTCTGCAAGGCTCATTGCTGAGGAAGTAGAGCTGAATATATCCTTGGGGAAGTCTGTTCCATTCACACCTAGGCATTACTACCGGTCTGCCATCTCCTTCCTTGTACCCCTGGTGTGGCTGCCTCTCCTCCCCATAGCAAGCTACAGCCCAAGCTGCAGACTGCACCTAAACAGATTGGGAAATGAAATAATTTTACAGCAACTTGAAAATCTGGGGCAATAAAAACAGTGAGAAAAGAATGGGAATCTAGAGGGGGACAGGATGGCCTGGAGGATAAACTTTCATCCCTAACTGAAGTGCATGTTTGCACCACAGAGGCTTGTTGCAATGTGCCACAGGATTTCCTTCTGCCACAGCAAAACCAGGATGTGCAATTCTCAAGGTGCAGCTGGGAGCCTCACCAATGGGTGGTTTGAATTGCAGTCCCCTCCCCTGTTGAGCCACAGACACCTAAGGGATAAAGAATTCACAGAATTCCCTGAATGACTAGGTTGGAAGAGATCTTCAAGATCATTGAGTCCAACCCTTGCCCTAACACCTCAACTAAACCATGGCAAAAAAAGAAGGCAAAAACCCCCTCTGGCTCAAGACACAGCCCTTCAGCTGGGCCTGCATTTTACTCCAGAACCAAACCTGCCCAATGAACCTCCTGGACCCGAAGGGCACTGCAGAAAGGTTTAGTGGGCTGTGGGCTCACCGTGCGTCCAGGAACCGCGAGCGCAGGATCATGACGGCTTCGCACGTGCTCTGCTTCAGCTGCATCTGGATGGAGCTGAACTTGCGGTGGATGATGCTCACCATCCGCTCGATCTCCTTGGGCGAGATGGGCCGGGTCCGGCTCTGCTCGCGCAGCAGGTTCATCACGTGGGTGGTGAACTCGTTGCACGCCTGGGATGGCAGGAAAAGCAAAAGAAACCCCAGGATGGGAAGGTCATTCGGTGGTGTCCAGGATAGGGCAGAGGCAGCGTGGCTACGGGAGGAGATGGGAGTGCAGGCTGTGGAAATTTAGGGCACTGGGAATGTTTCTTTGTCTGCTCTGGGATGCCCTGACCTCCAGGGGAGCACTGACTTTGACCCTCATTCATGGAGAAAGTTTCCTAGACTTCAAGATAGACTGGAACCCACAAAAGTGTGAAACAGATTATAGAGAGTAGTGTAAGTGTATCATTTGTTGAGAAATTTAGGTTTTGGGATTTTTAGTATGCTGTGGATGGAAGCAAGATGGAGGGCACAGGGTGTCGTCCTGGGTTTCTTCTTCATGCTTCTTCTTCCTTCTTCTTCATGGGTTTGGGTCCATTTTGTAATTGAGCAGAAAAGTCCACATTGCAGGCCCTGTGGGATCAGTTATTGGGCTAAAAGGGGAAATAATCTAGGTGTCAGTTCTTAATTGGATAGTTTAGTCTTAAAAGACCTTGTAACAAGAGATTGCTAGCCATTTTGTGCCTTCTAATGAAAAGCTGCCGAACTCACAGTACTGTTTTACAGTACTTTTATTTTTTTACAAGTTTTTTTTTTTACAACAGTTTTTTTTACAACAGTTTACAGAACTGTTTTACTGCTAAGAAATAATAAACACTTGAGTCCGAACACAAATTACTATCTCAAGTACCTTCAATCCAAACCCAAAAAAACCAACAACTAATGCCCCCACACAGGCCTCGCTGGCTGGGCTTTCCAGAGCAGGCTCAGAGCAAGAACGTGCTGGGTTCAGGGGATGATGCCTTAGGATTTTAGCTTTTGTATTTTTCAGATCCTGTACTGCATTAGTGTATAACTCTGAACTCCATACAGAGTGTTAGTTAACTCTCTTCACGTTTTGGTCAGACAAAACAATTCCTCTGGGCCTGAAACTCAAGGACACCTCACTGCCTCAGGCCCTGAGAAGTATAAACAAAAGTGAATTGGGAGGGGAGCAAACTACAGGTATATGACTTCATTACCTGAAGCTGTAATTGGAGAATTAACTCCTGATATGCAAATAGACCAAACTTTATGTGTCTGAAAAACTCATGACATGGTTCAATTTGGGTGTAGCCCCCTGGGGAGGCTTCATCTGCCCTTCATGTACCTGAAGGCCTTCCATTAAATATATCCACTTTTATCCTTTTAACTTTGTCTGGCCTCTGTTTCTAGCTAAGCTTGAAATAGGCATCAGGGAGAGAGAAATCTCCCTGGTCTGTCAAGCACAGGGTGTGAGAGACTCCCAACAATCATGCTGGGAAAGTCAGGACCTGATTTCATTGCTCTCAGGGGGATCATGGATGGAGCTGGGGCAGATGAAGCCCTAGGATTCACAAAAAGCATGAAGAAGTCCCAGCCACTATTTTCCTGGTTGTGACTGGAGGAGCTATAGATTTTTCTGAGGAGGACCATGAACCTTTTGACCCACTGCCCCTCCTCCTACAGCCCCACCATGTGTCCTGCAGAGCCCCTTGTGCTTCACAGGAGCAGCTCTGTGCTCCTGGCACATCAGGTAAGAAGTAAATAAGGATAATAATTAAAGCCTGAGTGAGGCAGGAGCCCTGACAAATAAGGGCAAGCAGGTAACAATCCCAATTACTTTGCTGCTGGCACAGCACTGTCTGGCTGCTCCTGCTGTCCCCATGCTGTGCCTTGAGGACAGGGCAGCGAGAGGAGCCAGGGGACAAGGGGGGCATTTTGAAGCCAGATCAAGGCCACTTCATTTTCCCCTCCCTCATTCCCATGAGCACCTCGTTGGCATGACTGGATCCTCTGATTCCCAGAATGAAGCCCCAAAACCAAGTGGACAGTGATGGCTGGAGAAGCCTTTGGTGCTCCTGGGATGCCGGTGGCTGCTCTGGGGACAATGTCTGCAGCTCCCATGCCACAATGGGGAAAAAGGGGCTGGCAGGGGAAATAAACACAGGATTTGTAGACTTGCTGTGTCTTACTCCACCCTTCCAAGCTGAATTTCCACCATGGCTCAGACCCAACAAGGAGACATCCCCAAGGCCAGCTCCAGAGGCTGACTCCCATCTGCCAGGATGAGCGCTGGCTCATCCAGACACCCCAGCAATTTCAGATCATCTCCTCTTGGCATGAAATAAAGATCATTAAAGGCAAAATCACCACTGATTGCCGTGCTGACCCAGCAGCAGCCAGACTGAGAAGCCAGGGGCTGAGCTTCCAACAGCTGGATTGGAGAGAGTGGGAAGGAGGTGGAAAAACCCTGAGCCATGGAGCTGCAGGAATGTGGGTGATGGTACCAGAGATGGTGAACCAGCAGAGCCACTTGCAAAGCCACTCAGTGGCAAAACCAAACCCTGTCAGTGGATTGTGAGAAGGAAAGATGTGGCCCATTCCACCCTCTGGGCCTGGCTGAAGGCTTCTCTCTCCTGGGTGTCTCTTTGAGGAGCAAAAGAGAAGTAAAACCAGAATCAGAACATCAAACAAACAAAACTCCTTCCCAAGGGGAGGAAGAAGCAGAAAGTCCTGAAAGTCCTTCCCTGAAGCCTGTCCCTGTCTGTGCCAAGGGCCTCTCCTTAGACTTGGGTAGCAGAGGACATGAGGTCTCTCTACCCCTCTTCAGCCTGAAAGATGATCCCTGATGCGCTCTCCGCTCCCACCCCTGTGGGATGGCTGAGGCTCCTCCCTGTGCCTCAAGGGAGCGACAGCAAGGGCTGAGGAGAGCCACCAAAGGTCATCCTTCCAATCAGCCCTCTGCCTGCTCCCTGCCTGCCCTAAGGCCCTCCAAGATGCCTCTCATGGCATGACTCTGCTTGGCTGCTCCATTACCAGAGCCCTGCCTGGCCACCCTGACTCCAAGAGCTCTAACCCTGGGGCACCCTTCCCTCAGCTTGGCCAATGTGGCCATGGGGATGAGACATCCCCCAGCCCTACCACACATCCAGTTAGCCAGGTAAAGTGGAGGCTTTTACTGGATCTAAACCAGAGATCTAAAAGCCCCCTGGGCCCTGGCAGTGGAGCTTGTCCTGCACCCAAAGATGCGATGCCTTCTTGTTCACATCCATAAACCATAACCTTGGGGTAGAAACCACAAGAGCAAGGTGCACAGCGGCCAAGAGAGGTCTGCAAAACATCTGGAAGCATTTGAAAGCAACTGGTTTTGAGCACTGACCTGCAAAGCTCTTCATGAAATTGTCGGTGTTACCAATAGCTGTGTTCATAACCCAAGTAGTTTTTCTTTTTTAACGGAAATTTACTACAAGATTATTTTTTTTTCTCCCTGGAAAAAGAGCTTTTCAAGGAGAAAATATATTCAACTAAGATTCTGGTTCAAGTCTTGCTTGGACATTGTCATCACGGAGGCCAGCATATCAGAGAGGCCTTTTCCTTCATAGGGCCAATTCTGGGTAAGATATCAGGGGAGGAGTGAAAAGTGAAAATCCAAGGGGCAACCCATACTGTGGCCACAGCTCTCTTCACAGAGAGCAGCAGGCACAACTTCCCAAGGGTTCTTCCTGGGGAAGGCAGTGAGAGCCTCAGAGAAGAAGAGAAAACAATTCTTATCTCTATTCACTGCTCCTGTAGTTTGGCACATGTGGAATGTGTTATGGAGATTGTTTACCCAAAGTGATTTGTTAACTGGACACTGGTGAAGGTTGTTTTGATTCCTTGGCCATTGGGTCAAAGCTGTGTCCTGGCTGTCTCAGACAGTCATGGGTTTTTCTTTAGTATCTCTTCAGTATGTAATTTAGTGTAGTGTTAGTGTAATACAGTACAGATTAATAAAGCATTTGTTCAGCCTTCTGAATCATGGAGTCAGAACACATTATTCCCTACACTGGGGTCGCCCTGCATCGATACGCATACCCCTCACGCCACATCCCAGCATAAAACCCCAACCCTGCCAACCCTAAAAGAAGCATGTTCTCACTCTAGCACCCAGAGCCCATACACTCCTAACAACAGATGTCAGTAGCGATCCAGGCTGCGCAGATCCACGCTCTGCTCCCATCCAGCCCACCACCACGAAGGAGCCTGTTACCTGCTCGTACTTCTCCAGCTCCGTGTGGTAGATCTGTCTGATCTGGGACAGTTTGGCTCTGTAGTCAGAGTGCTCCACCGAGTTGTCGGAGCCGGCTCCTCCGGACGCGGCGGCGGCGGCGGCGGCGGCGGCTGAGCCCCCTCCTTTTTCGGGGCCCGCCACCCCCTCGGCCAGCAGCATGTTGTCTAACCTCATCAGCTGGGGGTCCGTGGGCTCCTCCTCCTGCGCCCCCCGGATGCTCAGCACTGCAGGAGACACAATGGGGAGAGGAAAGCCTGAGTCAAACCTGGGCTTTAATTCATGGCAGCCTGTCCCAAGTTGGATTGACTCCATCAGCAGGGGTTTTGTCCCTTCCCAACAGGTTCCCCAAAAGGCATCCTGATGCTGCAAGTACTCAGCACCAAGTTTGGCTTCACTCATCACTACTTAGCACTCCAGCTCCCTGCTCCTCTCCCTCTTTCCTGCAGGACAGAAGTAGGGCAGACCTGGCAGTGAGCTCACCACAGAGCCACACTTTCTGCTCAAACAAGCAGCAAAACTCCTAGCAACAGCAAACAAAAAAACCAATAAATGTACCCATACTTGCTGCCAGAAGCGACAGGGACCATATCCAGACTCAAGCATGAGATGGGAAGTTGGAAGGGAAGTCTCTAGCCCTGATTCCATCTCGCTCAGGGGTCCTCTCATGTCACCCAACATGTCATTTACATCAACCCCACATGGCAGAGAAAGACGCACAGAGCCTGAGGCAGCTGTGCCTTGGTTTCCACATCCTGAAATATGGACTGTGGAGAGGGCTTGAAGTCCATGCTTTTAGCCATGCACTGGGAACACGTAAAAAACACATATGAAATAATTTTATTCTTGGAAAAATGCCTTTTCTTTAAGAATCCAGTCATTCCACTGATGCTGAGAAAAGGAGCAATGATGAATTAATCCTCCCAAAGTGACTTTTCAAGAAGAGAATCCTCCTCCCATCTTTGTGCTCCCTGCCTAAATTACTGCTCCAAGTAGAAATTATCCTGTGAAGGCTTTCCTGGAAAAATAACCCAACAGCTTGGGATGTCCTATGCACCTAAAATGAAGGTGCCCTATGTGCTCCCCCCTGCATCCCCCTCCATGGTCTGTGTTCAAAACACAGAATGATAATGTGAGATTTCCACAGGCACACATGCACAGCTGCATAATAAACAGCATAAATAAAATAAATCCTTGATGAGCAAATGAAAAAAGGCATTTCCTAAGGGAAAACAATGGTATTTCCCCATCTCAATCTGAAACACGGGCTCTGAGCACACACTCTTTGCACATCCAGAGCTGGGAAATGCTGCGTGGATTTTGACAAAGCCATGCCTGCTGACACCTGAGATGAATTTGACCCCCTCCCAACCCATGGCACAAACAAGAGCAAGTGATTATTCCTGTCATTTAAAATAAAAAAGTAGCGGAAGATCTGTTAGCAACAAGAAATAAAATCACAGCAGCTAAAAAACCCCAGCAACCACCGGGTATGATCTTCCCTACTCTGCAATAAGTTAAAGATACAGCTATTATCAGTATAAAATTGAAGTAAAAGACCCTGTTGAGAGGTTTGGTTAAGACTAAAAAGAGCTTTTCTGAAAAGCCTCAAAGCCTACTGAAATTACTATTTTCAGGACATTTCACTCATTCATTTAATTTTATTTTATTCATACATTTGGACCAGTTACTCATTCATGCATTTATTGGCATTTTTTGTGATTAAAATATGCACTGTCAACAACGGTGGGAAGGTGGGCAGAAAAAAAGCCCAAGAACAGTAAAACTGGAACTAAAAATAAATAATTCCATGCTAGGGAGGATCATTTCTATATGGAAGAATGAGGACAGAGTGCCAAATTTAAGCTGAGCCCTCAGGAGACAGGACCAGCCCTCCCCCCACCACGGGAGGCTTCCCATGGCACCCAGCCATGATAAATAGATCCTAGGGGAGAGGATAGATTTCATCAAGAAAATGGTTTGGGGTCTATGGTCCATAAACTGAAATATGAGGCAAAAGTAGCCAAATCCCTTAAAAAGAGAAGAGGAAAGTTGACAGGATGCAGTAGGGAGAGAGACTTGCCATGAAAATATAGAGAATAAATTCCTATTCTTTCAGAACAAAAAAATAAAATAAAAATCAGTCAATTAAAGCACATCAAAAGCCCAAATACAAAAGGAAATCAACACAGGTTAAAAAAAAAATTAAAAAACACCTCAAATAAACAAATCAAAAGCGGAGTTGCCAAAACAGGTGCATCTGGATTTCAAAAGGGAAATATTTTTAGATTAAAAATCTCAGGAATCATTGACCTGACAGGTAGGCACGAGTGATTAATTAGTTTATGTTTAGAGAGCTGCTTCCTGATGAAAAGTGCTGTGTATTCCTGGGAGCTTTATTCCTGTGCCACACGCACAGACCAGCATCCAGTGGAGGAGATGTGTCCCCCACAGCAGAGACCTGAACCCAGCCTGGGCTTGGCTGCTCACTCAGAATAAAGCCTGTGAGTAAATAAACAGAAAGGCCAATGTGTCTAAGCAGGACTGATGCTGCTTATTTATCCCTGAAAGGCTGTGCTCAGCCGAGGAGAAGACAAAATGATTATTTAAAAGCTCCTTTTTTATCTTCCCAGCACTGGACCCAGCTCTGACACATCTCCTGCCAGGATGCCTGGGATGTTGGGCTCCTTGGAAGCTCCCAGCCTCCAAACTGCTCCCTGTGATGGGATGAGGAGTTTGGGATGGGGTTGGCAGCACTCAATCTGTAGTGCCCAGGCAGGTGGTGGCAAAAGAACTCCGCTCTCCCACCAAATTAAAACAAGTATAAAACAAAAATAAATGAAGAGAATGGTCCTCAGTGGTCCAAGGGGCTACAGGCAGGCAGGCACCCAGGCATCCTCAGGACCCCCATTTGCTGCTCCTCATTAAAGAAAGGGGGGGGGAAAGGAAGAACAAAAAGAAAGATAGCGATTGGCAGCCGAGGGGGAGGAGAATTCCTGCAAGACTTTTTGTCCTTGGCTGATTTCCTGCTAGCTTGGCAGCCTCTGGAGCCGTGGTGCTTGCCACTAGATGGTGCTCAGCCCTCACCCAGGTCCCCTGCTGATCAAAGTGCGTTTTTAGTTGTAAATATATACACACAACAAAAAAAAAATTAAAAATGTATGTATACACATAGATATATGTGTGTGTTTTATATATATATATATGTGTGTGTTTTAAAAGCAAACCCAAGGCATGTGCCCTGTCCCCCCAGCTGGAATGTGGCTGTCACAGGGTCACCATCCCTGATGTCAGCAGCAGGAGCACCTGAGGACCACGAAGCCACCAGCCTGCGGTCCAGGCACAGTCACCACCAGCGTCACAGAGACCCATTCCCAGCTGGAAAATGGCTCCCAGCTCCCACACTTGCTCCTTCTCCCTTCTTGAGGAAGGGATCACAGCCACAGGGTTCAGAGGACATCCCTGGGCTGGCTCTGTGGTGTGGCTGCAGTGCAGGACATGGGAAGTGGTGGCAGGATTGACCTCAGGAAAGCAGGTGAGAAGACAAAGCCAAAACCAGCTCCTTGGCTCTATGCCTGCCCTGAGATTCAGGAACACAGGATGGAAAGTGCCTTGAGCCACCAAAGCTTCCAGATGCTCCAAGATGCTTCCCACAACGTCTCCAAGGAGCACCTGCAAAGCAGCCAGCTCCGTGCTCAGTTGCAGACACCTTTGGAACAGACCCCACTCTGGGCATGGCCTGGGGCTGTGAAGACACCTAAGAAATCCACAAAGGAGGGCACCAGACTCCTCTGGTATCCATGCCACTATCCCCTACCTTATTTAGTCCATTTTTCTGGGAGCATTCTTCCAGAGAAATGTGAAAAGCACAGCAGCTGAGCACGAAGTCATCTCTCTTCTCCAAGGCCACATCAAAAACTTCCACTTAGCAACCCTTTCCTCTCCACCCCTTCCAACCCCTCCAAATTAGAGGTGTGCAGGCAAAGGAGGCAGAACTACATGACGAAGGCAATCAAACCTGCTGGGGGTGATGGCAGAAGCTAAGCAGGAGACTGTGGCTTAGCAGTGACAACAGCAAAGGACCTTCCACCTCCATCTTTCTTCTGGAAAGGGCAATTTATCCTGGTGGTCAGTGTCTTCAAGCTGAGGAGATGTGGGAAGCAGGGCCAGACTCCATATAGCCCCTCACAAGAGAATGTGGTGGTGAGACACGATGCCAACCCAGGTTATGATGGTGAAGAAATCGCTCCCCCGGAGCCACTGCGGCTCTTCCTCTGCTGACTTCAGCAGCCAAAAGCACGGTCCTGCAGAACTTCTGCGACTGCCTGGTTAAGATTCCCTCTGACCTTATCACTCTCTACAGCTCCTGAAAGGTGGCTGTGCTCAGTGGCGTTGGGCTCTTTCTCCAGGCAGCACTGACAGAAGCAGAGCACACAGCCTCCAGCTGCACCAAGGGAAATACAGGTTGGATATCAGGAAAAAGTTTTTCACAGAAAGAGTGATAAAGTTCTGGGATGGCTGCCTGGGGAGGTGGTGGAGTCACCATCCCTGGGTGTGTTTAACAAAGCCTGGATGTGGCACTGGGTGCCAGGGTTTAGCTGAGGTGTTGGGGCTGGGTTGGACTCGATGATCTTGAAGATCTCTTCCAACCCCGTGATTCTGTGAATCTGTGTGAATTCTGATGACATGAGCTGGCAGTTCCTCTGCAGCCCCATTTGCTGACACCACCAGCCAAGGGCTGGATCTGGTGGCTGGGCACTTACACAAACCCTCCCTACAAAGGAACCCGCCGGGTGGTTTTAATGAGTTCGGCAGGAGCGCCCGCCCTCCTGCCCCAGCTCGGCTGCTTCTGCATGAGTTTTATCCTGGTTGTTTCTGCCCATTCCCAACTTGCTGAATTGCCTTTCCAGGGGGACATTTTAAAGGAGAAGGAGACTTCAAGTAAATGATTGCAACTTATCGAAAATAATGTGCTACTTAGCATCGGAGACAAGCATCCTGGCAGGCAGAAATGGGAAGCAGTGCTGGAGCAGATGGGAGTAATTACGTTGTGATTTTCAGAAGGGTTTTCTTTCCTGCCTCCACTGTGCCTAAGATGTACTGGGAGGCGGGAACAACCCACCCAACAACGGAGTTTTGGGAGAGGCAGACAGACAGTTCCTCTTGTCAGGCTGTGAGGGGCCCTCAGGTGTCACTTTCTCATGGGGAAACCAGAGATGTCCATGCTGCTGGAGCACTTCTGGCTGCTCTCTCTGACCTCTCACACAGCCTCAAGGGGGTGAGATGCCTGCTCCTCCTGCACTAGCACTAAGGCACTCATCTGCCCCAACAACACCCAACCCAGACACCAAGGTGCAGCCCAGATCCTTTCCTGGAACAGTGGCTGCCCCTGAGGGTGGTACAGACAAAGAGGACGTGGGAACCCCAAAATTCCTGCACACGCTCAACGCAGCAAACAGCCTGGCTTTGAAACACACCTGGGAAATCAGCTCTCTTCCAGCTTTTTGGGATTTAGGATCAGCAACACTTGCTTGGGGAGACCCAGCTACAGGACTCACAGAAGCTCACTGGAAAATGTTGGATTTTTTACAACATATTTTTTTACAGCTCCAGGTCTAAACAAGAGCCAGCAAACACAGGGAGAGCTGTGATGCCAGCAAATGCCACTCCTAACAAAACCAGTAACTAACCATCTTACTTTAAGCCTATCTCAACATTCCCTGAAGCCTGAGACTACATTTGTGAAGGCAGAGGATCAAAAGACTGAATCTGGGACAAGAATACTCCCACCTGCCTCATATTTGAGGACAATTGCATGTTCAGGAACTTTATCTTCCATGTGTAGTTGCAACCAAGTCAGGAGAACTGGGGTTTGCTTCCTTGGCTGATCCATGATGCCACAGGCTTGAGCTGCTCTTCCCAAACTTTCTCTGTGCAGAGAAGTCACCAGACTCCATGCACCTACCTAAACTCCTCGGTTTTTCTCCTATTCAAGTGCAACCTTCTTTCTTCTGAAACATCAAATCCCCCACAGCAAGGAAAACCCAGAATCTTGGATCCTACCACAGAATCCTGGAACAGTTTAGGTTGGAAAAGATCTTAAAGGTCACCTCATTCCAACCCCCTGCTATGGAGAAGGACATCATCTACTACATCGGGTTGTTCCAAGCCCTGTCCAACCTGTGCCAAGGCCTCACCACCCTCACAGGGCTCTCTTTAAACACAAAGTTGCCTTCAATATCCAATGCTCAGAAGAAATGAACTCCCAGAGCTTTGGGGAGGTTACTGAAGCACCCTTGGCTGGGTCTTCACCCTGCCAGGTCAAAGGTCCATGGGACACAACAGAAATCCCTTCTTGGCAAAGCACATGGTGTCCACCTTCAATGGGAATCACAGTCTGTAACAAAGGTGGAGCACTTCAATGTCAAATAATCACAGGAGTTTTAAACCTTGGTTGAATATATTCACCATGTTTAAGTAAAGACACTGACAAAATCAAGGTCAAAATGCAATTACCTATTTCCAACATAAACAGAAGCTGGAATTTCTAAATACACAGACGCACGCCCTTCCGGGGAGCAGGAATTAAGAGAAGCTCATGGTTTTTTTCTTACAATTGACATTTAAGTTCCCCATCTCACTTCAACCTTTCCAAAACTTACAAATGGATGAACAGATTTTTGCTCAAATTTTCCAAAACAGGCTGCCGTGAGATGAGGCACGGAAAAATTCAGCTGGCAAAATGGCTTTTTGTGCATCTACTTATTTTATTTATTTCCCAGCAGAAGGAGGAACTCTGTGAAACTGATGGGCCATTTCTGCCACCAATTTTCACTGTGTAAAGCCATAAAATAAACCAAAACTCCCAGCAACAAATCAAGAGAGAGGCTTGTACCCAAAAAGCACTGCAAAGCCCCCCTGGATCATTGTAAACCCACCTCTGTTCCCAACACAGGAGTGTGCTTCAGGGCTCTTTGGAAACAAAGCAGAGATGCTTTTAAAGGTGGAGAAATGTTCCTGCAGTCCATAAAACTGGGATAAGACATTCCCACAGAGACAGGAGCAAGTCCCATGAGTTCAGAGTAATGGTCCATGTAGTCCTAGAGGTCGGGTCCAGCCATGGCCAACCAGCCCAAGTGGAGACCCAGCTGAGGCCAACAACAGAAGCACCAGATGCTCAGGGCAGCAGCACATCCCCCAGATCCCTCCTACCCACCACCAGTTTGGAAACTTGCATCACAACCCAAATTCAGATCAATCAAAAATGCTTCCTGAATCAAAAATGAAATCTCCTCCCACTTCATTTTATCAATTTCCTCTTTCTCTCTCTTTCTTGTTTAAATAAAAATTTGGGTCAATTTCAAACCAATTAAACTGCTTTAAAAACATAACTTTGAAAAATAGTAACTTCCCATCTTTCTGGGTTGGAAGTGTCCAAATTATTTGCTGAATCCAACTTAAAAAAAAAAAAAAGAAAAAAAAAGAAAAAAAGAAAGCTGCATTTCTCTCAAACCATAACTTTGGGGTGTAGGAAATGGGAGAAGGGAATTTATCACATGCCAAAAAGTTTCTCAGCTCTCAGCAGCAGCTCTCCATCACTTCAGGAGGGTGCAGCTTGGATGTGCCATGGAAGCTGCAGAAGAGAGACACTTATTTCATAGTGCTGGCAAAGAGTCTGCACCAGTTTTCTCCTAACCCCATCCCAAATGCCAAATGAGCTGCCACAGCAAGAGAGGATCTGGCAGCAAAATGATCAAAAGATCTGGAAAATTATTACTAACATATTCTGTGGAAAAAATATTCCCCCCGCCCCCCAAAGTGGACAATGATCTAAAATAGCCAAAAAATAAAGCAAATGTTGCTGTGATTACTGAAAACCAGATTCTCTGTGAAATGTGACTTCGTGGGGAAGCTGAATGAACACAGATGAGTTCATCGTTCCAGTCTTTCCCTGTACCCTGTTCCTGCTGACCAGTTTAGCCCATGGCCAGTGACTGAGCCTGGTATGGAAACTTCTGACACCAGCCCCACACACTCAGTTATTGATATGGATGACTGTGGTTCAAATTTAAGTATTTTCTGTTTTTCTCCTTGCAGTCCTGGTGCCAAAATCCACGTTTCCTCGTGGATGCATTGCTGCAGGACAGTGGGGTTGGGCAGCAAGACTCCCCAGCTGGAATTTTCAAAGCTGATATTTTGGGGACAGGTAGCACCTTTTGCACCACACGCAGATGGCTGAGCAGAGCCTTTAGCAGCAGAAAGCAGGCTGGAAGTGCTTCCACACACTAAAGACAAGGCAACCAGAGCCTAACACCCCACCAGTGGACAAACCACTTCCTCCCCTCCCACTCACAGCAGCTTCAAGCTTGCCTCTGCCATGTCCCACAAAGCACACAAACCCTCACAACTCCACCTAACATCTGCTTCCCCCAGTGACATACTGCAAATAACCCACCACCCTAGAGCCAAACTGTGGGCTCGGGGGACTCAACACTGTCTTACTGGCACACTCTGTCCTTGGAAGAGCATGGGTAAATTTTGGCCATGCACAGGTCCCCTCCCCAGCCCACTGAGCACCTCACAAATCCCAGGCCAGGCTCATGGTCTGCAGAAGCAGGCTGATGCTGGGGAGCGATGCTGAAGCTGCCTAGAGCAATCCCACACTCTGATCTCACAGAGAAGTTTTCCCTTTCCTAAGCAGGGCAGGATTAGCAGGCTCCAGTCACAGCCCTGAATCAGAATCAGTCCCTTATCTGCATGGGCAAACCCGGTACATCTTAAACTCTCCAGTGGCACTGACCACACTGTAAGAGACAGATGGCCACTCTTCATGGCCATCTCCACCCAGCCTCCTCCACGCCACCACAGCCAGGACCAACCTCCAGCTGCTCAGAGCAGCCAGCAGGGGCAGGAGTCAAAGGAAAGCAGAGTGAGATTCCCCACTGCTCTGCTGCTGGACCAGATCGGAGCAGAAGATGCGACCCAGCTCAGTGACCACAGGCTGGCCTGGCTAAGGGGAGAAGCACAAACCATGGAGAAAAGCTTCAGTCTCTCCAAGAAAGCCCGTGCCAGGACTTCACCTTTTCCTGGTGGCGTTTGGGAGATGGATCTGAATCCCCACAGCAGCCCCAAGAGAACATACAGTCACTGAGGGACAGAGTAAGCCTTTGTCCTCACTCAAAGAAATGAGGAGGACCTGTCGCTCCTCACGCCTGGAGCCGCATCCCAGGCATGGACCTGGGGCTGCCTAAACCCTGCAGGAACAAATCAGCAAACAAAGGATGCGATTGCTCCCAGGTCAGGTCCAACCAGAAACCCCTTCCTCTGAAGGGAGCGTTGGGCTGGGATCTGCGTGGTGCTTTGCATATGAATTCTCCTGGCTGAAAAGAAATGGGTTTTTTGAATGAGCTGAATCTGTTAATGAGAAGCTGGGGCCTCCAGAGCTCCTCTGAGGACAAGGGTCCCACTTCAACTGCCCCAGGCAAAGCCCTGAAACCTGAGAACAAACAAAGAGAGGTTTTCCCCCAGAAGGAAGCTGCCCTTCCAGCCTGCTCCCTCTCCAAAGGTCATCTTCCCTGGACACACTGTCTGCAAAAGGCTGCTTGATGCACACAGTGGCTGGGGCATGAAGGTCCCAAGTGGAAAGACTGGCAGAAGCCCAGGTTGAAAAGCCAAGTTTCAGATTCCCTCCTCCTGCCATCCTTCAAAGATGACCCATGAGACTCCATCGAAGGAAAGCTGTCTTGGAGCTCATAGATGGCAACATCCCACTCAAGTCTCAGGTTTGTTAAATATTCTGAAGGTACCTGCTGCCCATTACACCTCCAAGAGTGCTGCCACTCTGCTGCCAAGTTATTGGCCTTGCCATGGGCTAGATTCAAGATCTTGTGCAATACAGGAAAGATCTTCCAGGTATTGGAGCCAAGCCATACACTCTTCCCTCCCTTTCTCTCTCCCAAAGTGGGCAGCACAGAACCACAACAGACATCTTAACAAAAGCTGGGGACAGACAGGGAACTGCTCCCACTGCAGAGTGCCCTGTGGCCACATCCTGCCCCTCCACTGCCAAGAGACCTCCCCACCTCCCACTTACAGGCACGTTTTCTGCCCAGAACCTTCCCATTTCCAGCAGCAACCTTCTGATGCATCAGAGGAGCTGAGCGTGGCCCTTGCCACTCTTCTGCTCGCTTGAAGGCAGCCTCATTCCCTGGTGCAGGAAGGATGTGGCTGTAGGAGCAGTGTACCCTTGAGGTTTTTTGGTGCATGAGAACAAGAGGGAAATGAAGGAGAAGGGAGAAGAAACTATTAAGGGAGGATTCTCCACCCAGTGTAAAACCTCAGAGATGGGTTCTGCAGTAGGAAACCTACAGCCCTGGATAAGGGGAGATGGCTACCATGGTTGAGTATGAGTGGATCAGAAGAGCCATCATGGGTCACAGTCTCCTCTGAGGTTCAGCCATGGCCCAGGGTCTCTGCCTTGTGGAGCAGTGCCTGGACACTTCTGCACCCTGACAGGCAGGGTCTCCTGTACCAGAAGCATTAGAAACCATCTTCCACACATGGGCCTCTTGCCAGCCACGGCAGCAGGCAATTCAAAGCCTTCTCCACAAAAAAATCTGAAAATAAGTCATACATCTAAGGTCAAGTGCAAAGCAAGAGAAGCAACTACGACCAAAGCCATCAGAAATTCCACTCCAACTCCCGTTGCATTCATTTACATGCAACATATTCACCACTGGACAATTTCAGGCACCCACTTTCAGTGTTACAGACGACACAAAGATGACAGGACCAGACCAAGCCTCCCTGGAGCCTGTATTCATGTCACCGCTGGGTGGTTCTGAAGTAGCACAGCTCTCCAGAACTACATGTTCCTTTCAACTCCTTGCAGGCTTCCCTTACACAGACGGTGGAGTCACCATCCCTGGAAGTATTTAGAAGACAGGCAGATGTGGCTCATAGGGGCAGGGTTTAGTGGTGGAGTTGGCAGTGCTGGGTTAACAGATGGACTCAATGATCCTGAAGGTCTTTTCCAAACTCAATGATTCCACGATTCTGGGTCTTTCTCTCCATGCCATACACGGATCCCAGCAAACCCTATCTGAGCACTCCTTTTCCATTTACTTGCTTCCCAAGCTTATCCCACCCACACCACCACAGAGAGGCGAGGTTTGCCCAAACCTAGATCTCCACCAAGCTCCTGTGGATAAGATGCTATTCCTGAGCCCAACTGTGCTGCGATCCAGTGATGGCACCAAACAAAGGAGCGCATTTTTTGCACGATGCTCAGTCCCTCGCGCCACCACGCCGACCTGCTGAGCCTGGCGTCGAACCCGGTCCTCGGGCGTGCCAGACAAAGCCCGACTCTTTGAGAGGCAACAGCCGGTCGGCAGCATTTTAAGGCCAGAAAACAGCTCTGAACGTTCAGTTCCTTCTTTAAATAGAGGCCCCTTCTGTAAACGATCTGTTTGGACAGGAGGGAGAGCACTGCAAGTCCAAGCGCTTGTGAAATAGGATCGGCTGCCTTCGCTCCCGCTCCATTCAAAACATGTGGGGGGAAGAAAGAAACCCAGAACTGGCAAGGCGAGGCAGGCGGAGAGAGCCCCCACATGTCCGCGCGGCTGGGAGGGTGCAAGACGCCAGAAAAAATGGGCAAAAAATTAAAAAATAATCAATTAGTGGCATTTCTGTTTCGAGGCGCCTGCATGAGTTTAATTATATTCCATGCAAGAGGCTGTTGACGCAGATTTCCGTGCTGTGGGGCGGTGGTGTAACGGGATCCGGCTCTGCCTTCAACCTCGGACAACCCTGCTCAGGCTACACCAGCGACTCACCCATCCCCACGGGCACAGGGGGCTCACACCCAGCCCCACCAGACAGACGCACGGACACGCAGCTCCCCCTGCTCCTGCGGGAGAGGCCCCGCCAGAACCCGTGAGGAGATTCAAAAGAGAGAGAAAAAAAAAATCTTTGCCCAACTCCGGCTGCGTCCCAGATCAAAGATCATCTCCAGCAAGGCCATCTGGTCCTTGTAAATGTAAAACCAAATTGAAAGCCCTGCCCTCACCTCCTCTGACTCCTTCGGCAATATTGCTTTTACCGGCTGGGATGGCCAAGGAGCTCGCAAAAGGCATCTGTATGTAATAGAGAGCCCTCATGCAGCTGGGCTGGAGGCTTCCAACCCCCCTTTCTGTTAATCACCAAGCAGAGGTAAATGTTTTCTTTGGATCTCTAGGGGCCCTTTTATTCCTAGGGCCTTTGGGAAGAGTCCATGACAGCAACCCTGGGATGGAGGAGGGCTGTTCTGCATCCCCATTTGCTTCTCTGTGGCTGCAGACCAGGTTGCTGGCCCTGTCAACAGGGACACACTGGGAGGGAAGACGACCCCACCACCCCAAAAGCCACGCACAACCCTTCTTGCCCAGCCTAAGCAGGGCTCTCCTACCACCACTCCTGGCCTGGGATGCGCAGGGGGATGCAGAGCCCAGTAAATAAACAGCTAGAAAGTGGACTGAAGTAAGCACTTTCAAAAAGGGGACATCTGAGCCAAAAATTCCTTGTGAAAAACCCACCACTGCCAACCCTAATACTCCAAGCTCGACTTGAAAGGCAAGCGGGACCCGCTATCAGAGAAGAAAGCTACACCGGAGACATCGCGGGCAAAGAAGAGGCAGCTTGAGGAATTCTTACCCATCAAGCTTTATTGTGTTATTCCAACTAAGCACAGACAAAAAGACAAATCTCAGCTCCCTACTTTCATTTATAATTGAACCCAGTCCAGAAGGATGGAGCAAGTACCATCTGTAATGCAGAGTGCATTAGCAGCCGGCAGAATGAAATATTCAAATTACTGTAGGCTACCTCGCATTTCAATGACAGGGTTACAAAAACCTGACTTGTAAGTGGAGATTGGACTGGAAGAACAGAAAGTTTGTTTCTCCAGTGCATGAATTAACCTAACAAAATGTTACTTTCGGGGAAAAAAAAAGCATTTGCATGGGTAATTCTACCACATATCCCAACAGGCACACGAGAAAAAAACAATATTATTCCATTTCACTATCCTAATTGATATGTTGTCCAGGGAGATGAAAAAACTCCTGTTAGAAAGGGCAAGGCTTTTCCTTTAGGCTGAAGACACTGAATAAATAGACTGAGTTGTGCACAGCCCTTACCAGCTCGTACGGGTCCCCTACACAGGACAGCAGGAATGTGCATCCTTGGGCTGTGCCGGTGCAATACCTGCACGGGCTGCAGCCTTTTGATGTGTAGCACCATTTGAGTATGCAAATCACCCCTTGATTTTGGTGCTTGTGCCTGTGCTGGGATCCACTGATATCGTTAATCAGGGCTGCCGAAAAGCCTGACACAGTAAGTGGCTGTAGCCCCTAGCAGTAGTCAAGATAGAGTGACAGGCTCCATTTAAGATGTCACAGCATATAATAAAGTGTAAAACTATACTTAAAATAAACGAGATAGAAACAATAAACTTGACTCTGGGTTTGAACTTTCTGGGAGAGCAGCAGAGAGATTTGACACACACATGTGTGTGCAAGCAGGCATGGGCCTGGGGAGGCTGGAGGGGATGGTCCCCCACCAGCCTGCTGCCCAGGGGACAGCAAGGAGGGCTGCCTCCTGCATCCTCCAAAGGATCCCAGCTTCTCAGCAGCCCTAACATGACATCCAGCCTGCATATGGGACATCTCTGGCATTTCTGGATATGGATGTAAAGAAGGAGAAGGAGGAGGAGGAGGAAGACAAGGAGTCGTAACTGGGATCTGCCAGGGGCTGAGGGGATGGCCAGGCCACGATGGGCATGTGACTCCATCAAGGAGAACACTGAAGGACTGAGCTTTGCTTGCTGCAGCTCTCCAGAGAAGACAGTATTTACCACCTGAACGGAGACTGGGACAAGCCAGTCCAAATCACTCTTCCATCCTGGGCACCCAGGGAGCATCACCAGCTCCTGGCCGTGCTCCCAGGGTGTCCCTTCCTCTCTAACCCTGGATGGTAATGTCAGGATGGGATGGAGGAGCAGCAATGCCATCAGTGTCTCCATCTTGGGCTTGGCCATGTGCCTCAGGACCAGGAGCCACAGCAGATGCTGAAGTCCCTCCCTGGCAAGATGAGGATCAGTCCCATGCAAGGCGGCACTGCAGGGGGGATACTAAAAAAAAAGCCCCATTTCACTCCCCAAATAACTTCTCTGCACCCCACAACCTCCTGTGTGCCTGACAGCAGCTCTCGGTGCTGAGACAAACCAGTCGCTCTCTGTCCTGCTAAGCAGTTAAATTAGAGAGTATTCAATTAATAACAGCTGAATATTCTGTCACATTTAGGAAGATGTATGGTAAGACAAGCGAGTTGTGATGTCTGTGACAGAAATGATAAAAGTTCTCCTGACACAGCCTGGCAGATACTTGGCTGGAGGAACCGCTTGCTCTCATGGACTCCAACGTCAGCACAGACACCAGGCCCAGCGCCTCCTTCAAAGGAGAGACACTCCAAACTGCACAGGAGAGCCGCTGCCAAAATGGCTCGCAGGCAGCTCCCTCCCGCCCTCCTTCTGGAATCCATCTCAGATGCAGGGACAAGACCCTGGAGAAGACCTTGACCAAGAATGGTCCGAGACAGCGCCTGCCAGCCATCACGTGGCAAGCAGCACTCAGCATAAGCTCAAACCCTCCCATGTCGCCTAAAGAACACCCTCTTTAGGGTGTTGCCTTGCCAAGCTGCCTCAGTTTACCCTTCTGACAAAGGAACTGTGACCATACCCCCAGCAACCCAGGCCAGCAGGGACCAGGGCAGTGCCAGCATGACACCATGACCATGGACAAGCACCTGCTGCCCAGTATGACACCCTGCACCTAATTAGTGGCCAAAGGACACACACAAGGAGCAGTGCTTTTGAGGCTGCCTCCTTTTTTTCTGGGGGGTTGTTTTTCACCGGTGTTGTTTGCGAACACAGTTTTGTTGCTAAGAAACTATCTTCATATTGCTCGGAGAGCAAAGACAAAGCAACCGTCAAAATAACACCCTATTTTGACAGTAGCCAGATCGTAACCATAAATGATCCATTTTCCCTGCTCTCCTGTATGCTCATCAATGTGATCTAAATACCAGAACCCCATATATAACCCACACCCTGTGTGTTCACATGCATGGTGCCGGGACCCCACGTGCAGGGGGCTCCATTGCATCCATTCAACCCCGAGTAAAAGCTGAAGGAAATCAGACCCAGGAAGAGAAGAGGGATCCCTGGGGAGGCCCCACGGCTCCCTTCTAGGCAGGAACATGGCACAAGGTCTTTAAGCAAGAGATACATGAGAAATAACTGGGAGAATCGGCCACAGCAGATGGCACAGCCCTGGTCTGAGGAGAAAACTCTTGGTTTTGGGTTTGTTGGGTGGGGTGCGTTGGGGTTGCTTTATGTCCCAGGGGAGAAAATGCAGGGGGAAAATAAAATACATTCAGTGCTCAGTTTTCAGTATGTCTGTGCCTTTTGCTGATTTTATAGCAGGGAGATCCTGTCACAAGGGGAGATGAGAGTACACCCTCGCTATCATCTTCATATAGGTAGGCATACATTCCCAAGCCAAGTCCTCAGGGTTCTGAAAACCACTTTGCCAATGAATCCTCCTCCTAGGATCAAGGAGGGCATCACCTTTGCTGTCAGAGCATCTCTGACACCTCTTTGCTACTCCTGTTGCAACCTGGATGGGTCCCCTAAATGGTGTGAAAAGCAATGAATTTGCCTCCCTCAAAAGAAAAAACCAAAAACCAAAAAACAAACAAACAAACAAAAACCACCAAAAAACCCCCAAACAACCAAACGGGCAGGAAAGGGATAAAGGCACATCCAGGGCAGAAGGAGCTGCAAAATGTGCTTCTTAGTCTGTTCCAGGATCATCCAGGATGATGCATGAGGCTAAGAGGTTTGGTGGAGGCAGTGAGGTGCCCTACCTGCACCAAAAGCAAGGGGAAAGCCCCAGATCTGCTGGCACTGATTTAAGGGCAGAGGGAAAGGTAGGTAAAAGATGAGACTGGAAACTGCAACCTATTGTGCCAAAGCAATCCTGCATCCCATCCTGACATTACCATCCAGGGTCAGAGAGGAAGGGACACCCTGGGAGCATAGCCAGGAGCTGGTGATGCTCCCTGGGTGCCCAGGATGGAAGAGTGATTTGGACTGGCTTGTCCCAGTCTCCATTCAGGTGGTAAATACCTTCTTCTCTGGCACCCCTGAAGGGTCTTCTGTGTTTTAACAAACTCCTGGTGTGAGAAAAGTTGTCTGGAGTCACAGCACATCCACGGTGGCTCTCCACACCCTGGCAGGACAGCAAACATGGAGCTGCCATCCTCAACCACCACCCAGCCCTGGCAAAAAAACAGCTTTAAAGCTGATCAGGAGGAAGAACCCACTGCCAGAGAGGGATCACCCTGCTCTGATTTACACCCCTATGATTTACACCCCTGCACTGGTGCAGCAGCAATGCCTGCAGGCAGGGACCAGCAGGGCTGGGAAGAGCAGTGCCTGCCTTGAGTGCTTCTTAGGCAAATAAGGAAGAAAGCTGAAGCTGTGGGAAGCAATCCTACAATATCTGTGGTTTTTTTTTCTCCTCCCCTGGGCCAGCTGGAGCACGGCTCTGGCTGATCCCTTGCTTCTGCATGTACCCAAACTCCAGTCCAGCACCAAAGGGCCCGTCTCCCATGGAGCAGCAGCTTGCCACGTGGGCTTTCTCTGCCAAAACCCTGAGCTCCACCCCACAGTGGGAGAAAAAGGGAAGGGCGAGAAGAGCTCTGTCAAAACCCACCAAAGCCTGAACATTTCCCTGCAGCAGAACAAAGCCCTTGGAAATCTCTTCTCTGCTTGGGTCCCCCGACCCACATGAAAGAGGCATTTTTCTGGGCTAATTACACAGGCTGCTCTGAGCCTCCTGGCAGAATCTGAGCTGCAGAAGCAGACATCAAAGGGTTCCCAACTTTAATACAGAGCGCAGAGACAGAGCAGTCCACAGGAGATCTCTCCCTGTTGCCTACACTGGCCACCTGGGAGGAACGCTGGTGGTACCTCAGCTCACAAGACCCCCCCACCCCCCCACCCCTCCAATTCCCCCCAGTGAGCGCAAATGGGGAAGAGGGGCAGAGTTTTCACAGTTTTTATTTGCATGGCAGGCTCCCAGCAGGCCCAGGCAAAGAGCTGGGGCTGCTCCTTGGAGGACCAACTGTGCTCCCAGCAAAGCTTTCTCAAGCCTCCATTCGACAGAAGGACCAGCTGTGGAATCTGTCTGCTGTCTGGGGTAGGCAAGTTGTAGGGCACTGGGTAGAGGTCAAGTTGTGGAAAAGGACGGGACAAGATTCACTGCCACACACCTGACAGTAGGGGCTGCCATCATGGTTGGTCCAAGCACCAGTTCTAGGCATTTCCCACCTCATTTTCCCCAGAACTAATGTACCTGGAGCTTCTGAGGTGGCCTTTTCCAAACAGGTACTTCCCCCTAAACAGCAACTTTCTAGAGGAAACCTTTGTCCTGTTCAAGCAGTGTAGAGGCTGTGCCTGCAGCTCCTGACGGACAAGAAACATGAGCTCTGCTGCTTCCTGCTCATTTGGGAGAGAGAAGATGCCTTTGCTGTCCCCTCCAGGAAAGGGACACCAGCGCCAAACCACGAGCACCTCACGGCCATCTGCCCTGCTCCTGGCCCAGAAAGTGGTCAACTCTCCTGGCCTTCAGCAGGACAACCTGGTGTGTCTGGCACCCTCTGCACTGGAGATGACTGGGAAAGATGGAGCCATCCTCCACCTCCATCTTTCCTCCCCTCCTGTGGGCTTCACAAGGCCTTGCAGCACAGCCACAATATGCTCCACAGAGCAACCAGCCCTTGCTCCTCCTCGCCTATGAGATATCTCCAAACCAGCAACGCATGACCAGAGATCCTATGGGTTTTACTCAGGCTCTGGTCCTTCCATGGGCAGCTGACACCTGAGAGTGCTGCCACAAGAAATTTCTGCAGTGCCCTGGTAAAGGAAAGGGGCAAGGAAATCCTCAGGGGATGTTCCAACTTTTGGGAAGATCAGCACGCACAAAACTATCACGCAAGTGACGCTGGCCACCCTCCTGAACCCATCCTGGTCCAGCCCTCGGCCTCCTCACTTCTCCCCAGCCTTGGCTCCAGGGCCACAGCGACAAGGAAGAGGGCTGGACCACACCCTGTCGCCCTGTTCTTCCAAACCTTCTGATGTTTACATTCTTGTAATGAAGATCTCACACAGTTTTATATGAATAATTATTGTTCTACATTCTTTTCTAGACAAAGAAAAATTTGACAGACTGTTGATTTGTCCAGTGTCATTGGAGAAGTAGCACTTTCATCCTCCAATCCACTGTCACTTTTAAAAATCTATGAGTGTTAAAATCAAAAAATAAACTTCCCTTCTTTTCACCTTAGAAGTTCCAGCGTGCGTGTCGTTTTATTGTGTCCTATAACAAAAACACCCCAGCTTCCTCCTGGAGAGCAGAAGAAGACGAAAGCCAGGATGGGGCTGGGATGGCCAGGATGGGGATGGGAGTGCGGGACGCCAGAGGAAGGTGTCAATTAAAGCAATGAGGGCCGGGGCATCCCTGTGCCTGACAGCAGGGCTGAGCAGAGCTGACAGCCGTGGCTTCCCCGTCTCGCTCACCGGAGCGTGCTCCCCGCACCCCCGGCTCCCACCCGGCCAGGCCAGGCCGGGCCGTGCGGGCACCGGCAGCCGCGTGGTGTCCCCTGCCCTGCCCCCAGAGATGCTCCTGATAATGGGAATTATCTTGATTTGGGGCTTAAGCAGGCCACAGCCAGCCTGGAGGCGAACGGCAGCGGAGCGGATGGGGCCGGGTGGGATGGCACAGGGTGGGTGCTGCTGAAATAACTAATGAGCACTGCAAGGTCTCAGCCCCTAATCAGGATGGCATCAGTGGAGTGCTGGGATGCTGGCAAGGTGGAAATCCACTAGCTGGGTGGTCTGTCTGCATCTCTGCTTCCCCTTGCCTGCCCCCAGGAAGCACATCCAGGAAGCCCCTGCTTCACCCCCTGCCTGCCCTCCCTGCAGGCTCAATCTGATTACTGCTGATACACATCTCCTCCTGGGCTCCAAAACACGCTCTTCCCAGCTGAAGGATTCGCATGGACACGGAAAACTTGTCCTGATTGCAGCATTAATGGTCGTGTGGCCCATGTCATCACCAAAATGGCCTTAGGGGGAGAGCTGATGGGTCTCTGAAGTCATCAGGACTACCCCACCTCATCTAGCTCCCCTTATTAAAACCATTCATCCTGGGAGCTAAATGAATATGTTTCATCTTCAAATGGTGAGACACAAGAGCAAGCAGGCAGAGATCTAATAGAACAATACCCATCTAATCATGCCGATTTTTCTCTCCCATCCTGCCTTCATATTACGCGCGTGGCCACGAGACCAGGCCAGGGCTGCAGGCGATGGGTGAAGATGGGGCACGGCCCACTCCTGCCTTTGCATCACACCTCACGTCCCACCTTCCGAGGCTTTTCCTCCCTCTGCTGTAATGGAAAAAGCCCCAGGACTTTTAAAACTAATAAGGCCAATAGATATGGAGCCTAACAAGTCTAAGGGAGCCAGAGAAGCAGGGCAGCACCAGCAGACACTTGTTTCCCATGGGAACACTACACAGTGCACTGTCCATGAATCATTTTGGCGCTCCTTCCCTCACCCACCATAGGTTTTCCCTGCTCCTGTTCCCTTAGATACAGGGCTGGTTTCTTCCCTTGTTTGCTAAAAAACCTTTTGCTTGTTTGATGCTGGGGGAAGCATTAGAATTCTGCATCTCTCACCTACTGAGTGACTTCAGGAAGGCCCTGGCTGGGGACAGGGTGCTGGAGGACACAGCAGGTGGGAGCATTGGGAAGGGCTGAGGATGGCAAAGGTATTAATCTGTTGCATCTTCCCAGAGCCTGCTGGAGACGCCGCTGGCCTCCCCTTCCTAACCAGGGTTTGCACAGCAAATCCCTGCTCTATCTAATTATTAACGATAATAACGATGGCTGGCTTGCTGGATGCCATCTGGAGCCCTGCCATGCCTGCCCGCCAGCCTCGGGAGGGTCGGGCAGGGGGTGGGTGATCCGTGGGGCAGGGGGCGATGCCAGGGGCCGGCAGGGCGGTGGGCACCAGCTCGGGACGGCCCTGAGGAGCCGGCGGGCCCACCCAGGCTGCCGTGGCTGTGCTCGCTGCTGTGGCAGGCTTCATAAGGCTCCGCTCTTTGACTGGCGTTGAGTTTATGTGAAAGTAATTAACAGTAATTAATCCTTAATTACAGTAATTAGCCAAGTCGCAGTAAATTAAACCACATCTGGAGCAGATGAGGGCTTCCGAATGGGAGGCTAGTGCAGGCGACAATCGGAGAGATGCTGAATTCATCTGACAGCATCTGATTAAGGCTACCTGTTGCAAGCAGCTCATTTGCATCGTGTTTTTGTTTGTGTTTGGCACTAACCCCTTCTGCCGGGCACCCCTCCCACACCCACTCCCCCTGCCCCCTTCTACCTCCCCAGCTGCCCCCGCAGAGCTGCCTGTATGTGCGAGGAGGAGGCAGCAGCTCTGAGCCAAGAGCCGAGGGTCTCCCACCATCCCCACCTGGTGGGGACGAGCCGGCACAGGGCCAGGGAGCTGCCGGGCTCCCTCACATCCTCCAGGGAGCAGGAACTGCTCAGGGCTGGGTACCTAAACCACTCACTCCACAGGCAGGGGATGGAGCAGGATGGAGGCAGAGAGATGGAGGCAGCCAGCTCAACTCCTCGGCTTCCCTGCATCTTGTGTTGTAATAGCTGCAGTAATAATAATAATAATAATAATAATAATAATAATAATAATAATAATAATAATAATAATAATAATAATAATAATAATAAATACCAGAACTCCAAAGGAGAGCACATTAGCAAAAAAGGGCAGGTTGTTATTAATACCAATCAGCATTTACCCAGTGCCTTTGCTGATGTTGAGCCATGCTCAGAGTGGGGGGGGGGAAATCCTGCCCTTCCCTTTCTTCCTACAATGGAGAAAGCACAAGACAGTGAGGTGAAACAGGCTACAGCTTGTTGTGTTGGAACACTGGAACAAAAGCTCAGGGAGCAAGTTGTGGTGGCCTGACTTGGTTTCATGTCTTCCTCCCACACGGCCAGAACATATGGCTGACTCTGAGCTATTAGAAAAATACTGGGAAAATTAATAAAAATATGTTATACACTCCTGGTCCTCAAACTATGCCACTCACCAGCACCCCAAACCCTGGGATTTCCATCAAGGCAGAGAGATTGCAATTTCAGAAGCAGAAATGGGATTTCAAAAGCAGAATTGCAACCACCATGTTCCAAAAGCAATTGCCTGATTTAAGTAGGTATTGCAGAAGCTTCAGGGCTTAATTGTATGCAATTAATGAGCATGAAGGTGCTGTGTATCTTGCCTTTCCATCACACAGGGTGCACGGCTGGTGCAGCCAGGCTCCTGAAACCTAGACAGGGAGTGTTAAAAACTCCTTCAATACTGAAATATTGTCTTTCCTCTGGAACTAAAACCATTCAGGATTGCCAAAGCCAACAGCTGCAACAGGCCCTGGAAATGATCAGAAGAACCTCATTTAATGAAACATGAAAAAGAGTTACATTCGCCTCTGACTGCAAAATAAAAGCAACCTTTTGAATTTCCTGCCTGCACAAAAGCCTAGAAGAAAAAAAAAAAAAAAAAAAAAGAAAAAGAAAAAAAAAGTGTTTTCTCCACCTCTGCTTTTACTCTGCACCGGGCAGGACTGCTCTGTACCAGGGAAACACTGGAACAGCTACAAATCAGTCAGTGTCTACCAACTGCTCGGACAGAAATACACTCTGCTGTCCCTGTTTGGGCTGGAGAAAGGGGAATTCACAGCTTTCCTCCTCTCTTAAGAAGAAATGTGGTGTTCCTCAGCTGCCATGGCCACTAGCCATCAAACAGAGCAGGAAAGATCAAGCAAACTGAAGTGATGCTCCACCAAATCTCCCCTTCCCAACTCAGGCAGGTCCCTGGACATGGATACTGCTCGAGATGGCTGTGCCTGGAGCAAGAACACTGCGTGCCTATCAAGGGAAAATGGATTTTGCAACCAACTTAAAAAAGTGGGGAGGGGTCCCAATTCACCCTTCAAAATGAACTCATACTGTCCTCTCAATGCAATTTTGCTTTCATTCAATAGTTTTCCAAGTAGATATTCCATCAGCTTTGTGCTTGAGATCCTTCACAGCCATGGCATTTACAGCAAATCACATTATCTTGCTGCAGCCAGATTTTTGGCTTAAAAAAATAATTTAAATTCGTATGAATAAAAGATTGCCTCACAAATGTCTTCAAGAAATTCATGCCCCAAATCCACAGTGTCAACATTTTGCCTTGCACAAAAATAACATAAATTGGGAAGCTGTAACTGAATGGGCAAAGCCTGCTCTGGCCAGGCAGAAAGAGAGCAGTACATTGCTCCGCTACAGAAGCAATGATGACCTTGCATGATTTAATAGTAAAGGCAGGAAAGCCTGGCTGGGCCTGTTTCTCCTCAGACCATGGATGCTAAAAGTGCAGCTTTCAAAGCTGCAAAATATTTAACATTTGAACTTGGGTGAATAATCAAGTTTTCAGTGCATGGACAACTCAACACTCATGGTAAGACTGGCATTTCCCAAGACCCATGTGGATGTTCATTTCAGCTTGTGCATGTCCTACATCCAAATTTCCTCCAATTTTACTTGGTGCTCTGCACATACAAGGAAAACCCTTCCCTGTGCATGGAGAGGCTCAAGAGAAATGGCTCCCAAGACAGTTATGAACTGTCCCGTGTTGGATCAGGATGCAACAAGACCCCTCTTCCCAGCAGACAGCACGGGAGAAGCTGTGAAACCTCTTCTGGGTGCCAGTAAAGACTTGCAGGAATGTGAGGACTGGGTCAGTGCCTCCTACAAGATGGATCAACAACATTGCCATGGGATCCAACTAAACACAGAGCCAAAAGCTCCCAAAGCATCCAGTGCTGCTCAGCCCAGTTGCCCCAACCTGCCTGCAACTGGTATATTCCAAAATTCCCAGCCTTCATCCTTCACAGTGGCCCTGTGAGCCCCTTTGGCTTTTACTTAAGGTGTTGGGAACACACATTGCTGCTCTCTGCACTACAAATTACTGGGGAACCACCACGGGAAACATTCCCTACCATGCTGGCTAACTGTGAACTCCACTGAGTTGACCCTTTCCATCTTTGCAAACCCAAAGAGTCGCTGACGACTTTTTGCTGTAGGAGCCCTTCAAAAAGTGACCCAGAGGTTGCTCAACTTTCAGAGAAAACAAATACAACCACGTAAATGCCAAGGAAAGGGAGAGGAACATCTTGCTCCTCCTCTCCAGGGGACGGGAGATGCAGCCCTACCCAGTGACATTCCCTAGCCATCAATAAACAACCCTTTTTTTTGGACCAAATGCTAGCGTAGAAATTCTAACCTGAAAATAAAATGTGTGTGTGGGGAATAAACCCCAAATAAAAATCCCAAATAAAACCAACTAACACTGAGCCTCCAATGCCATACAGGCCAGGAGGGCAGCGTGGCCCAAGGCCCTGGGCTGGGGAGGTGAGAGGCGGCAGATCTGCCCCTCATTGCAGACCAGCACGTTTCACAGACATGTGTGTGCTCCTTTCAGGCCGAAGACTCGGGTCCCTACTCATCTGCATGGTTCAAATTAATTATACACTTTAATTTCATGAATTATTAATTTGATTCTGACTCGGCAGCTTACGATTATCCAGCGCTACAGACTACGCAATTCCAGCTTCATTAAAACATCACCAGCTGCCTGAGAGACAGACATTAAATAGCAGAGAGTAATAATAAAATTAAGCTCCCTGTGCATAGCAACAGTCTTCCCCAGCCGCACGCGGCGAGGGCCCAACTGGTTAATAGGCCCTTTCCAGGAGCTTTATTCCCTTCCCGAGGCTGGTCCCACCCCACTCCTTTCACCGGAAGGATGCTACTGCTGGGATGCACGGCAGCAGAGGACTGGGGTTCTGCAGGAGCACCTCGGGGATGGGGGGCACGGCTAGTGATGAGGGTGAGCAGCATCCCCCTCCCAACGCCCTCCTCGGTGCCCGCAGCAAGGACGGGGAGGGCTCCGGGGCTAACGTCGCCTCCAAATAAATAAAGCTGGAGCGCTGCCTCCCAGCGTCTCCCTGGCAAAACAATTTATAGAGGGAAAATGTCGGAATTTAGACATTCCATTTAGCTGCTTCAGAAATCTAAGGACCCCAAACCTTGTGGGATTTGAGAAATCGATGGAATTAATTAAGGGAGATGTCCAGCGGTCTCCGCTAAGTAATCAGCAGGTACAGTAGACCTGAAATTCTATAAAGAAAAATGGGAAGGGATGACATTGAAGGAGGCAGTGGGGATTAAAAAATGAGCATCCGAGTGGTAAAGGCGCACACCCATTGATCGCTGCATTACGGATTAAGGCTTCAACGAGCAGCCAGAAGATTCTGTAGCAGAAAATGGTTACAGAGGATGAGCATGAGCAGAGCGGATATATATAACCTCTGACAGCCGGGAACAACTCAGAGGGAGGACAGCTCTGCGGCGAACCCCAGAGCAAGAAAGTTTTGGGGAAGAGGAGGAAGGGGAAGGGGGGGAGCTTGGAGGGAGCCATTTTGTGCAAGGGAGACCTGCCCAGGAGGAGGGAGCGGCGTCACCTCGGGGAGGAAGGCACCCGGAGCCAGACTGGGGACATGGGGGTGGGCAGGGATGTGGGGGGGCACTGCTGCTCCATCAGCAATTAGTGTCTGGGAGTGAGGAACAACTCAAGCAGGCACATGCACACAGAGCAGACCTGCCTGCCTGTCACGGAGCTCTCCAGGGCATGCTTCACCTCCCTGCCCTGCTGTGGGCTCTCATGGAGACCAGTGCCTTCAACCCTACCCCACTCAGCAGCCCCAGGCTTTGGTTCCTCAACCATCCCACCTCCCGCAAGGTGACTGTATCCGAGCCATGACATCAGCTGGCCGAGTCGCTGTGCCCACAGCCCAGCTCCAGGATGTGAAGCTAAAGCTACCTGCCCCTGAAAGCCAGGCTGGACGCTGCTCCAAGGGCAGCAGCAGGGAATGCTGTCTTCAGAAGCACCATTCACCCTCTGGAAACCATCATGTAGGGCACGATCGTGTCTTCAGACACTCTGGGTATGCACAGGAGGGGAAGAAAGCAAGATCACCCAGGAGGTGCCACCCTGAAACCCCCCAGCATGCAGCCAACACTAGCACCTCATGAGCCACCATTTGGGACCAACCAGACAGGATAATGCTGCTCCTAAAGGTCCCAAGTATCACCCAGACCATAAAACCCCAAAAAACTGCAAGGCAGCTGATTCAGACAAGACTTCAACAGTGTGGTGAACTCGATTTTCCATGCTTAAAGCAGAGTTTTGCTGGGAACACTACAGCTGCATCCAATGCCTTGTGTGAACAGAGCTGCTGCCTGGAGGAAGCCCCTGGGAAGCAGCAGCACCCCACCCAGCCAGCCTGCCTTCCTTCCCGGCCAAATCTCAACTGGGATTGTTGGAACATTTCAAAGAGAAAATTCAAAAATAAAACCAAAGCCCCCGGAGCCACATGCAGCAGCAGCAGCAGCAGCTTGGTGTCTGCGGGGTCGAGGGGCCAGCCCCCCATCACCCTCCTGCTGCTCCTCATCCATATGCATGGTTGCAAGCTAAATGTCAGCAGAGCCAGGCAGCCGGAGTGGTCCCTCGCTTCCCAGGACAAAGGGAGGTGCTTTGGGATACAGCAGGCACAGACCAGCCGGGTGCAGGGGAGGGAAGGGCTCACCCCACACGGGGATGTGGCTGTGGGCACCCAGCTGCTCCGGGAGGCAGCTGCAAGCCGGAGAGGCTGGTGAGGCCAAAGCACGGTGCCAGAGAAGGGCAGTCTGCAGCCCCACGGGTGCCTGGGTGGGTCTGGAAGCTCCTGTGCAACTCCCCTGGTGCTGCGGCTCAAGCCACCAGCACTCCTGCACACATGGAATGACTGTCTTCATCCTTCATTCCTCTAACATCTTTCAAAAATTAGGTGGGGAACTGAAAACCATTCCAGGTGGTGATGGGTGTTTTGAGCCAAACTCGGTGAGACAATCTGGGATGGGGAAGGGTCTGCAAAAACATCTTCCCTCCACAGTGTGAGCTGGATTCCCCTCTCAGTCCTACAGGAAACATAATGCTGTTCTTGGAGGGCAACCTTCAGGGAGCACTTGGCCCATCCCTTGTGTCACTCTGGGAGACTTCATCATCGAGAAAGACAGTGTCACCTTCTTCACTTGTGGGGCACTGAAACCCTAGTGTCAGTGGCACTCAGGTCACAGGGACCAGGGGACACAGGAGGAGCAGTTGCATGCTCAAGTTGAAGGCTGAACACTGTGCCCCCAGACCCAGCACTACAAAACACCAGCAGGAAGAGCCCACAACCACACGAGAAAGACAGGTCTGGCAGACACAGCAGCAAAACCACAGCTTATCCCTTCCCCCCCACAGCAACGCATCCTCTGTTGTCCAAACTGGACTTCCAAGGCTCTCTCGGCCCCCACACCCTTGGACCGAGCCAGATCAGCTCCAGCCCCAGGTGCCCTCAAGCCAATCCCAACCTGCCCCTCAAGGCAGGAGCTGCCAAGCCCCCAGCCGAGCCAAGCCCAGGAATCACACGTGGGAGGCCTGGCGGGTGCCCGGCGACACGCCAGGCGCTGCATGCTTTACAATCCATGTGTCGGAGAGCCCTGAGCAAAGGCTGGAGCAGATGCAGAGCATTCAGCAGATTCCCTCCCCTGGCTGCATTACAGCAGGAGGCAGGGAGCAGCCCCTCTGCCCCCCGCCTCCCCAGCCCCAGCAGGCACTTGGCATCCAGCACCACGAGCTCCCGGGGCCGGCACGCTCGTCACCACAAACATCCTCCCTCAAAGCAGGACGCCTTCTCCCATGGGGCAAAAATTAGTGGGACAACTGGAAACGTTCAACTTGATTATAATGCTTTAAGAAAAGGTCACGGTGAAATTTCAGTGCTTTACCTTGAGCTCTGTTTGTTCTCTGCAGGATGAGATGGGAAGAGTCAGCTTGCCCTGGCTCATGGCATCTGTGGAGTTCTGACTGCATTTCATGGGCCAGCAGCAGGCTGGAGAGCCACAGCAAACCCCCCCGCCCTGGGGACTGAGATAAGTCACAGCAGACGGGTTTGGGGGGGCACGCACTGGACCACCACACCACAGCCGGGTCACCATGCCACAGCTGGACCATGTTTTCCCTCCAAAAGTTGTTCAACCCTGAGCTGATTTTGCACTGGGATTGTATTTCTGCTGTCAAAACAGGTCAAATACACCCAAAAAGCATGGAGAAGCAGAGAAAAGCAGCCAGCAATTCCTAGACAGCATCTCCCTCAGAGCTGGGAAGGTTTTCCAACATGCCATTTGGCTTCATCGTTTCAGATCTCAAAAGGAGCTGTGGCCAAAGCCGCAATGAGGCGGCAGCACTGCGGGACTCAAGCATCACTCCAGCACTGCCCAGACCACCAGTGACCCTCAGCCACTACGTCAGCCCCACCAGCAGCTCCCCTGCTTCTAGAAAGGCAAGGGCACTTTCAAGTTCTGAAGGGTGACCAGGACCAGGTCTCAGCCCTCACGGAGCAGCATGAAACCCAGGTGCACCCCAGCCTTGCCAGTCCCTGTCCTTGCACTCCTGCAAGACTTCTCTGCGATTCATTAACACGCCACTCTGCTCTACAAAATGAGAAGCACAAGGATGACCCACCAAAAGGCCTACAAGTGGTGCAGAAAGTGGCCAGCTCTAGCCAAAAATGCATGGACACAGAAGCATCACAGCCAAGCATCCCTCCTCTTCCTCCTCTGCGCATCGGGAGCAGCTCTGACCTTCGGGAGCAGCGAAGGCTTGTTATCAGTTGGGCAAGAGGAAAAATCAAGGTCAGTTTTGTTTGTGGCCAACTGCCCCCAGCAACATTTCTGTTGCAATAATTAAATCTGTCGTCCAACAATTTGCTGCCAGGGCAGTTCTCAAAAGGTCTCCAAGCAGTGCCAGGAGATGAGCGCTAGTGGACATGGAATCCTCTGCACTCCCTGGGCTGCCAGATGAAGGTCCAGGCAGGTGAAGGGCACAGGAAAAGCCACCAGGAGCTACATTCAGCTGGGATGACTCCCTACGAAAATGCAGCCAGCAAAGGGTTTTTGGGGGAGGTTTTGAAACAGCCAATTTCAGCAGACCAGACTGAAAGCCTGACGTGCTGGGTTCTCTCTCAGCACCTGGAGGCGACTGGGAAGGGCTCAGCACCCTTCCCTGGAGGCAGCTGCATGATCCAGCCTGCCAAGTGCTCCCCAAAGGGGAAATGGTTTAAGATGCTACCACAGTGCAAATTATCCTTTCCTGCCACAGCCAGAGCGTGGGGCTGGTGCGACACTCCTCCAGGAGCTGGGATGGAGCTGCTGGGTCCCCTTCCTTCCACTGGAAGCCAACCACAGTGAAGGTGATGCCTCCTCCTTGTCAGTGGGGCCACGGTGGGCACAGGAGGCAAGGGAGCCTTGTCCCCGCAGTGCCTGCTCTCGTTTTTCCGAAGCACACAGACACACCTGCCCATGGAGCTAGGATGCTGTATTCCCACCACTCCAGCAGCGCCACTCGCAACAACTCCCAGCTGCTGCCAAAAGGTATTTTTAGCTGCATTATTTATTTGAACACCTGCCTGAGACTTCAAGGCAGAGAACGGAGCCTGAGCAGTGGAGGGAGGGAGGGTGGGAGGAGCGGCACTGGGAGATCTGGACCGTTTTCCCTGGAAGATTCGAGAGCAGTGACACAGGTGCGATGGAGCAAGACTCGGGCTATGCCAAGGAGGAGGAAGGCACGGCTCAGATAAAGCACCTGCCCCACAAACAGCACTGGGTTAATCCAGCTGCTGGGAATAGCCAGTGCAGACTGGGAAGATGCTCCAGCCAGCCTCAACGCGAGGCTTCCTTCAGGGAAATTGGGCTCTTTAGGTATCCAATCACCCATGATTTCAAGATGCTCTGGCCCAACATGGTGTCTGCAGCAGGAATGCCCAGGTTTCGCTGCTATAAATCATCTTTTATGCATAAGCTTGTTTCGGGGAAAAAAACTCAGCAGAAGTGCCCTCTTTCAAATTTCCCTTCCTCCATACAAAACCAATTCCACCCCAAAACCAGCCCATTGTTCTGTTTGGGAGAGGCAGCCCCAGAGAAAAGAGGATGAAGCAATCAGAAAGCAAGGGAAGGAGGGATGCTGTGAGGAAGGATGTACTCCACTCTTACTCCCAAAGAAGGAGATTCCCTCAGGGGCTTGGGGGCACCACAGGGTAATTGAGGGGCGCCTGGAAAGCCATACAACACCCCTGTGTTATTTTTTCATGCCTTTCTTGCCACCTCATTTACTGAAGTGAACAAAACCCATCACCTCCCTCCCCTTCTGCTGAAATAATCTCCTCTTCTCTCTGAAATCAGCCAGGAAAAGAAGAAAAAAAAAAGAAAAAAAAAAAAGAAAAGAGCATCTAAAAATAAAGGCCAGGCCAGGGTATGTGCCTCTTGGTTGGGCTCCTGTGCTCACAGATCTGCTTATTTTGGCCTATCTCTCCCCAGCGATAAGGCAGCTAACAGCCCGTTATCAGCCAGTCGGTGAAAATGTGCTCCAGCCTGATTAGGGCTCAGTCTTTGCCAAGGTTATAAACAGCCATTATCGTTCTCCCAAACAGAATAATCCGGACAGTATCAGCTCAGAAACATATGGGCCACACAGCGAAGATAGCCGCTGACGGACACTTCATTTTAATTGTAACGAGTGGTTAGCAGCAGCCTCCAGACAACATACACAACTGCCCAATTGGCAGTGGGTTCCATCTCCTCCTGCAGCCCTCCTCCCTCCTGCTTGCTGCTGCTTTGCTCCTCTCCCTGCCGCTGCCCTGCTCCCCCCCGGCCTGTGCAGCGCCTGGACGAGCAGCTCGGAAAGGGCGTCCCACCCTGCCCGGTTCCTGTGGGACAGTGGGTGGGCAGCATCCTCACCTCTGCAGCTGGAACGTGGTGGCACCAGCGTGGCCCTGTCACACCTCACAGCCAGGCAGCAAGAGGCTGGGGGCTTGAGGCTGCTGTGATGGTGGGGTGACACCTCCCTGCCCACTTCTCTGCAGGGATGGAGGTCAGAGCACAGCACCCACGGGCCCGGATACCCCCTGGGTGCCACATCCTGGCCTTTCCCGCTGCCTGCCAGTGTGCCAGCTCGGCAGCAGGCAGGGCATGGGAGGAGGGGCAGCAAACCCTCATTTCATATTCTCCCAGTGTCCCTTCTGTGTCATACTTATTTTTTTTCCCCCTTTCCTCCCTCCCTCTTCCCAAAAGGGGTGGTTTAGCTCAGAGAGTCTTAAACACATTTGCATTCCCAAGACAAGCTTAGGCATAAATTCATCTCAGTGCAGGGGTCTTTTTTTTTTTTCCCCTCCCCATCCTCCTTCTTTTCCTCCCTTCTTTTCTCTCCAAACCTGAAATGAATTCAATGAGAACCCTTGCAATTCCAGTGCTGTGCAACACGGGATTACAAGGGATCCGAGGGTTTCCTTTTCTTCCAATTCCCGACGTGCGATGCTGCTGCTCAGTTTTGTTATCAACAATACTCGGAGATAACACTCTCATAGCCCCATTAGCCACACTAACCTTCTTTTCTTCTCCAGCCAGACCTAGCTCCATTCCTCCTGCAGGAAAAAGCAGGAGAAAAGGGGAAACCCCCCCAAAAAAACAACTTTACAGCAAAATGTTAATATGTGGAGACAAGCTAAAACCTTAGGAAGACCCAGGACTGAGCTTCAAGTCACGGACGCTTTCTCAGATAATCTGTATTCCTATCTCAGTGCCAGCAGAGCTGTGATCAGAATATCCAAGGTCTCATAAAAGATTCAGGGCTTATTGACTTCCTTGCCTTCGCTGCCAGTTCGTGGTGCTCCTGCTCAGCCTCCAGAGCACCCGCTGCTGCCCCTTACAAGTTGCCATCACAGATGCCAAACTTGAATCTACTTCTGTGCAGAGCAGCAGAGGAAAGCTCTCCACCTGAGCTGGGGGATGGATTCCCAGCCCCAAGCCCTGCAGAGAGGCACCTAAAGAGGGTCTTTGCCCCAGCAAGGCATCCCCATCCCACAGAAAACTCCTCTCAGATGTCCCCACGGTCGCCCCAGCAGCACGGGCCACCACAGCGGGCAGATGCACCACAGGCAGAAGAGCAGATTTATGACTTATTCTAATCCGAGTCACACGTTTAGGTGAAATGATCTCCAAGCTTACAGCAGGAACCCCTCAAGAGCAGGCTTCCCCTCAGACTGCACTGAGCTCTCCGAGGGCTGTCTCTGGCAGCACTGCAGCCCAGATTTGCTGCATAAGCAGCCCCGAGCAAATGTGCCGACCAGAGAATCCAGTCCCTGCAAATTTATGATCAGGGTTACTCAGCCACAGCCCCAAGGAGAAGGCATAGGGGCAGGCATTCCTTTAGGAACACACTGCCCCACTGTCACTCGTGTACTCACTGATTTTAGGCACAAAAGACCAGGTGAATGGTTGAACATGCTATAAATTGTGGAGTTTTACATACTAGAGGCCTTCATTCCTGAGTTACACAGAGATGCCTGTGAACACCACATCAACCAAGCATGATAAAACCATCAAACCCACCCAGGCACCTCATTAATTGTATTTATGCATCACCTAAAGCCTTACATGCACACCGAGGCTCCATACTGGAAAGCACTGCAGGATATGGGAAATAAACCCGTATAAAAATAAAATATAGCATAGAAATACACAGATTTATAGATACATATATGCTCAAACACACACAGGCACTTGTGTGCTTCCACGTGGTGTGTGCACACACCCTCCTGGAGCAGGGACACCCCCGGAGGCGTATCCAGACACACACACACACCTCTATCTGCATGTAGGTAGCAACTGTTTATACATACACAAACCATACAAATGCTCCACGCACCCTGCTTGGTGACAGCTCAGATTTTCAGTAATATCATAATATTATTTTTTAGATCAGTTAAGGTATAAAATGTGCACTCTCTCAGTCTTTAATATTAATAAGTCTTGTAACTAGCAGTTTCTTGTAGCTCCGAATTCTTGAGCACAACTAGAAAGGGCACTTATCCTGAAAAATCTAATAAATTTACAGTTTTATATACTTCCTTCAATTGTAAAAGTCTTGTTCAATAAACTTTAAAATGCCACTATAGAGCAATAACACAGACAGTATAAACCCAGCCCTGGGAAAGCTGTGCAACCAGAAATTGTTCCCCTTTCTGCTACAGCAATAAAGTTTTATATGTTTGAACTGACTGTAAAAAGGTTTGAATGTTGGCAACTGGGGAATAATCTGTCTTCTTTATAGTTATTATCATATTTCCCACAAGACCCTTTGGTCTGTGTCAATCCTTCTCGTATATGACACCTTTGTACTGTCAGCGAAAGCAAGAATACTTAACTTTTTGCGTGCGCGCGCGGCTGTGACTGGAGGTCCCTCGCTCTGCTTTCCTTCAGATTACAGCACCCAGGAATAAATTACCTGTGACGGGCTGCAATGGAAGCCTTTTGCCAAACCAAGCTGATTTGGAGAGCAAAGCTCCAAAAAAAAAAAAAAAACCAACAAAAAACAACAAAAAAACCCCACAAAAACAGGAGAAGGGATTTGTGGACTGGCTCTTGGGGTAAGAGCAGCTGCAATCCACCAAGGGATGGTGACGTCCCTGTGGCTCCCACTGAGGCTGCAGGCCCAGGGCAGGCAGCCCCCACTGCTCCTTCACAAGAAAGAGACTTTGGGTTGCGATCAGCTCCTCCTGTCTCTTTGCAAGGACAGGTCCAGCACCAGTACCTTCAGGTTCAAGTGGTTGCAGCCAAAGTATACAGACTCCTCCTGGACAGAAACATTCTGGGGATTCCCACTGAACCCCTAAGAAATCTGATCCAGACCCCAAAGAA
Organism: Motacilla alba alba; assembly: GCF_015832195.1. NCBI lineage: Eukaryota > Metazoa > Chordata > Aves > Passeriformes > Motacillidae > Motacilla > Motacilla alba. Next base: position 29,934,124 of record NC_052023.1, read on the forward strand.
GCAGCAGGCAAATACAAGAGAAATCCTCAAATTCACCCATATCACAAACAGATGATTCTTAATTGGTTTTACTCTTTAACCAGCTGGGAGCTCACAAATGAACACATATTTATCCTCACAAATGAGGGTAAATTTTGCAAAAAAATCAAAAGCAAAGCTGGACCTTGGCATCATCCATGTAGGGCCTATTGCTGCAGGAGTGGTTGTGGCAGTAGCCGCTGGGTGCAAGGATGCAGGAAAACCCAGCCCTCAGCCTTCAGCAACCCAACACCATGTGAACCACAACCGTGGGCCATCTTTCAGGTGGCAAAGATGAGGCTCAATCAGAGATTGAGATGTCAGAAGAAGGGATGTTAAAGCACGTTTGGAAAATGAAAAATGAGGAGTCACCAGGACCAGATAATACCTGCCTTAGAGTTCTGCAGGGACTCAGAAATAAAATGATTGCATATTTTCATTAGCAGCTCAATCTCTCATTACACTAGAGGACACAAAGTGTCATACCCTATTTTTAAAAAATGGAGTGAGATGAGCCACAGATTCACCGACTTCTGAGTCTCACTTCAGTACAGGCTAAGATGATAAATAGATAGGAAAAAACCTTGAGATGGACATGATACCACCGAGATTAACTAGCAGTGCCCGCAAGGAAGAAGAAACGAACCTGGCTAATCTATTGCAGTTGCTGCGCACCCAGCAACAGGAGGCACAGAGCACCACTGGCATCATTTGGAGTCCCCCAAAGTTGCATCAGTTGACAAATTTAACTCTCCTCTCAGAAAAAGCAAGGACTAAAGGTTGGTTAAAAGGTGGCAGAGAGTAGAAATAAATGGCTTTTTCAACAAGACCAGCGATGCAGGAGGTTTGCCCACTGCTGCTTAATAAGTTTATTTCCAGACTCAGAGCGTGAGCAGCGCTGGGTTTGACGAGAACATGAGCAACGGGGGTTAGCAAGGACTCATGAAGGCTGAGGGCCTCCTTCAAGGACATGAATGAAGCTCCATGAGCTGGAGATAAGATGGTGTCAGCAAGGGTAAAATGCACAAGGAAGTAATTCAATTACTCACACGCACTGGCTACGACAAACTTTGCGCAGTCAGGCTGGACGTCCAGCCAAGCGTGAAGGGAAGGGGCAGAGAGAGCTGCCAGGGCTGCCCCCCGCCCTGAGGCTCCTCACCCCCTGCAAGCCCAGCAGCCTTGAAAGAAAGACACAGGCTTTATTCCAGGGCCTGTGGTGCTGGGACAAGAGGGAATGGCTTCAAACTGACAGAGGGTAGGTTTGGATTAAGTACTGGGAAGAAATTTTTCGCTCTGAGGGTAGGGAGGCCCTGGCACAGGTTGTCCAGAGAAGCTGTGGACGCCCTTCCATCGCTGGAAGTGTTCAAGGCAGGTTAGATGGGGCTTTGAGCAGACTAATCTCCTGAAAAGCGCCCCTGCCCGTGGCAGGGGGCTTAGAATGAGATGATCATCAAGGTCCCTTCTCCAACCCAAACCACTCTGTGTCTGTGGTCCAGAGGCAGGAGGTAATGCCATCCACGGGATCTCCTCACAGGGAGAACTACGGAAACACTCTGTGAGAAGAAGCAATGAAACAAGCACCAAGCACTCACCAGCCTTCAAAACACAATTTGTCCATTAACTGGATGACTGGAAAAATCATCAGTGTGAACCAGAAAAGAGGCCAGAGATACGCACAGCCTGCCCTCTCTCCCACGACATAACCACAGAGCTGGAGGGCACCAACCACGACAGGTTCTCCCCATCCAACCCAGCCCTCCAAACACAAGAAATGACATTTCAAACACGAACAAATATCATGGGGTTTTGGTTCTGGATCCCCACTTAGCACTCTGCACAGCCAGCCACAAATGCAGGTGAAGCCCCTCATCTTCCCAGTACCTCTCCACTGCCAAAAGAGCCAAGAGGGTAGGTAGCCAAGAAGCTACCCTGTGCTGTTCACCTTGCTGACTGAACTCCAAGACCTCCAAACCCACCCTCAGGACACTCCAAGCCCAGATACACCCCAAGCCAGCCACTGGGCTGCTGCTGAATGACAGCTGCATCCTCTGCACCCCCTAAGCAGCACAGGCGCTCCTTTGCTAATGGGTGATCAATACATCTCTTGGTGCTCACCAAAGATTCTCCATCCTGGGCTTGTTCCAAGGGAGGGAACAGGGTCTGCATGGATTTGGGCAGTGCTCCCCTGGCTCCACAGGGACAACCCAGCTCTTCCCACCACACCTTGATGTGCTAGCCCGGAACTGGCCGGATCTCAGGGCCACAGGTGAGCAGGGCAGGCACCCCCATGGCACCGTATGCTACCAGTGGCATGGCAAGGGTTAAGTCCAGCCAGCAAGGCGCATCTCTGTTGCAAGAGTCCATTACCTCCCGCCACATTACCTCATTCATTTCTTATATGCGGATGGTTTATTCTCCCATGAGCACCCTCGCCGGCAGACATGGCTAGTGTAAAGTCCCCTCCCTCCCCTGTATTTCTCTATCCATCACATTTAACACTCTGACAGTAACAGTCTATAATGTTTCTATTCTACAAAACCGCTCTGTCAACTCCAGGCTTCCAGAGCAGCAACTGAGGAAAATAAATAACATCAACGCCAGGCCCGACAGTATCACAGCTTGCTTTCTGCTGGGGGTTTAGTTTATTCTTCTTTTTTTTTTTTTTTTTTCTGAGGAAGGGAAAAAATAAGGAGAGCGAGAGAAAAAAGGGGAAAAATGCAGGCATGTTACATGTGGAGAGAGACAGGCCTGAGTTTCCTTCCCACCTACAAGATCCTCAGAGATGAGCACGGTGCTTCAGTGCAATGGAACAGGGAGCCTTGCTGCCCCCACCCTGTGCCCAGATTCCCTGGGGACACAATGGCTTAAAAAAGGGGGACAGGGGACCATACTCCAGCTTCCCTTCAACACCAGCTGAGGGTGAGTGAGTGCAGGCAGCTGCTCACACCCAAGGGCAGGAACAGGCTGGCAGCAGTCACAGAAGCTCTTTGGGGGGAGTGGAAGCTGGGCAGTGAGGGGAGAGGGGTTGCAGATATTGGAGATGGAGGATTCAATCCACCACTGGCCACCATAGCCCCACAGCAGCAGCAGGCAAAACCCCATCTGCTCCACACCAGCCCTGGTCAGGAATCCCTAATCCACTTAGATAATCCACTCCAGCTCGTGGCTTAGTGGCCTCACGGTGTTTTTCATCTCCTTTCACTCCTGTGAAATTGCCTGGGGTTGAAATCAGGCTGCCACGCCAGGGGTCTGCCTGCTCCCTTCTGCAGCTGCACAGGTGACTCCAGTACACAGCAGCAGGGAGGGCAAGGGTGAAGCCACCCAAGTAAGTACTGCCAGCTTAAAATAACAAACCCAAAAATAAAAAATACGGTCTCAACAAACTGCCAAGCACTTTAGAAAGCAAAAGTCCAGCAGAAAAAAACCGTACTTTTTTCAGTATTTTTGCTTTTCCTTGATAGGACTGCATTGGTGTTTATTTTAAATCCCTACTTGCATGCTCACCTCCCTTCTGCATGAGCCACGCCAGCCTGACAAACAGAGACCTGCTCAGGTGGTGCTCTTCACTGGGAAAAAAGAAATTAAAAATAATTAGATGCACAAGAACTTTTCCAATCAATTGGAGAGAGACACAGCCCTTGACAGCCTGCAGATCTGGGAGCAGTGCTCACCAGGCAGCTTTGCAGAAACCAGCAGGGATGCACCCGCCAGCAGTCGAAGGACGAGGCTGGAGGGGATGCTCAGAGGAGAGGGAGGTTTGGAAGGCTCAGAAAACATGGAGAGCAGGTAACTGTCCCTGCAGCCCCCCAGTTACCTGCTTCTCCAACTCCTCTGTGTAAAGCAGCTTCAAAATCAAGCTGATACCCTGCAGCTTGACACCAGGCAAGGCCCTCAATCAGCATTGAATGGGGATATGCATAGGGTGACATCACCCCACATTGCTTTGAAGTTTAAAAAAAAAACCCAAAAAACCAAACCAAAAAAAAAAAAAAAAATTAAAACAAACCAAAAAAAAGAAGGAAAAAAGAAAAGAGCAAGCAGAAAACAGTTCCCTCTTTTGTTTACATACCTGCCAAGGGCTGACGCTGGCTGCTGTCAGTCATTTGTATGAGCTGACGATTTTCTAGCCCAAAGCCACCCAAGCAATAGCACCAGCCACAAAGGGACAGATCCTGCTCCAAGACCTCCGCACCAGCCCCAGCTCACCCTGCCACCTCTGCCCGGGGAGGAAAACACACGCAGCAACCAGAAAGGCTCAGGGTTTGGAAACTGAACCCGGTGCTCTGACTCCTGGTAAAGGAGAGCATCACCTCAAGATCCCACAGCAACATCAGCACCAAGCTCCGCCGAGCATCCACAATTTGAAGACCTCAAAACAGAAACAATGTTTGTACAAGAGCATCCTCTCCATGATTCCCCAAGAGCTGGGGGGGGCTCATGCAGCACCCACCACAGCTCTGGTTCACAGGCCAGACCCTGCCTGTACTCTGCACCACAAGCTTTGCTATGCTGCAAAGCCCCCAGAGCTGCTCAGAAAACGCTGAGCCTGGAAGGATGCTAATGGGATTTGGGCTCCTGTCTGAAATGAGCTAAAGGATTAGGGCTCCAGGAGCAACCACCTTACCACAGACTCCTGGTTCTCCGCTGGGAAAGGCCTTTATTCCACAGCAAAAAGAAACTTCCCACTTGGCAAAAGCAAGAATGAAGCTTCCCGCAGTGGTCTGACAGCATAATGTGTGTGCAGCCCCTGTGTACACACACCCCCACACAGGCTCACAGGGAACAGAAATACAAAGAATGAAGGCGCAATGAAAGGTGCAAACCAAACACTTGAGCTGTGATGTGGAAAAACGCACAAATGTTTGGGGGTTTTTTTGTCGAGCTGTATTATTTCCCAGTCATAAACATCCCTCTCAATAGCTATATATGTACCCAGATAAAATTTGTATTTAGCTCAGTCCTGTCACTGGGAAGTATGTTATTTGCTCGTTGATTGCTGCCATTATTTGCTTTATTAAAATTAAGAAAAAAGGCCCTTCCTTTGCCCAAGATGAGAGGGGAAACTGGGCGCTGGGACTAACCAGAGAGCAACCCCTAGAGAGAAATGTTTGCAAACAGGCTGGGATTTGTTTCTGAAACCCACACATGCTTATACAATTAATCCATTTCCTATTTACTTTTGCATCAGGATTTGCTGACAAACAATTTGCAGAGCTATAAAGCAAAATCAGTGGGTTTGGAGCAAGGGGGAGAGCTCAGAATTTGTTTTATTCAGTCTCCAAGCTCTGGGGAGACCCAACGCCCTGTGGATAGACACAAGTGTGGCTGTTGTGTGGAGTAGCCAAACCTTCCAGGTTTTGGTTACCAAAATTCAAGGCTGGAGACTTGCCTGCAGGACTAGCAGCATCTTCTGCTGTGCCTGCAGCAGAGCCCTCCAATGGACAGAAGTGATGGAAGCAGCGTGCAGGGAAACCCAGCCTTCCCAGCTTCAAGACATGTAAGATTTAGGCTGTTTTTTGCGGGGTGCAAGGAAACTGAGGAAGCAGAAGATGCTCTAGTTCCAACGAAGGTGCACCAGGGTCCCCAGGGAGCAGCCAGCGTGGCACCAGAGGGCAGCAGTGCCAAAGCCACCCAGCACTGCCCTGCTAAAAGCCATATACACCCAGTTCCTGCCAAGACATTCCCAGCACGCACTTTCGCAGAGAGAGAGAAGGCAGGAAAACACCACCACTGGACCATTTGATCCCTTTTCTTCACAGAAACCTTGGTGCCATTCAGCAGCCACAAGCAGCCACGTACCAACCCAAACTTAGGTGCTTTTTGCTGCTGCTTTGAGGACAACATCAAACATGGGGAGCTTCATCCTGGTGCAAACGGGTGCTTGCAAGGGGTGGCACTGCTTCCCATCAGTGGGCAGACCCTGTGCTTGGGAATTTCTGGGTTCTGAAACACACAGGCACTACTTCCAAGGAAAGGTAAAGCGGGTTGGGACAGAAAGCCCAGCGTGCAAGCAGTGTGTCGCTGCACTGCTGTGAACATCGCTGCGAGCATCAGTGCCAGCATCCCTCCTGCTGCAGGCAGCACAACGGCACCCACGGGCCACAGACTCATCCTGCACAGCCTCCTCCTGCCTGAAGCTCACCTCTGGCTCGACTGATGGCTAATGGGACCTGCAGCCGGGCGCTAAAGGGAGATCAGGCGAGGCAGCGGCGGTGGCAGCAGCAGCCAGGCTGCCGAGCGGGCTGGGATGCATGTAATCAGAAGGGTTATCTAATGCTAGTTTCATTCTAATTGAGTCACTACCATATGTCACCCTGCAATAACAACGCAAGCAGCATGCAACTGAATACATATTTAATTCACATAATGGGTACAACAGTAGAAGTAATCAAGGCAGTTTGCCATAAGCCATAAAGAAGTGTAGCGTGTTCCTATCGAGGAGCAGCCTGCGCTCGGGGAGAAGGGGATGGCAGCACCACCGTGCCACGGAGAAAGCCGCAAAGCAGGGGGTGAACTCCCCAAAAACACGCCCTGGCAGGGGCTGGAGGTGAGGCGGCCATTGGACAGGAATGGGAATCAATGGCGGAATATTGTCGACGGATCGTTAGCCCCTTCAATATAATTAACAGTAATGGATTTATTGGCGGAAATTTAATGATTTGAATGTTAAATACCGGCCTGGAATTGCGTCGTGCAGTCCACCCTTCCTTTCCACTTTCTGAGAGAACCAAAAAAAAAGAAAAAGCCAGGCAGAAGCAGGAGAAGGTGCAGCCCTGGAGGCAGGGCCAGGCTGGTGTGACCATCCCTGCTCCTGGCTCACCCTCCTCTTCCTGCAGCACCTGACAGCCCCGCTCGCTGCCTTCATTTCCTCCCGCAATGAGAAGATTAATACCGTTGAGGACCACTCATCAATATCTTTGGACAGATCAACCGGAGTTTTCATTAAAGCCGTATTAATGCTTTTGGATACACAGCTGTGGATGGGGTAGGCTTCAAAACTCAGGCCCAGAGAGGGAAGGAAAGGAGAGGAGCAGTGCCTGCTCCCAGATGGGAGTTAAGGGAAAGCCGTCCGGTTCTCGTTAGCAGCCTCTCCCACCAACATGTTTTGATGTATATTTCATGAGGATAAACAAACATTCATTTCACTTTGGGAAGGTGCTTGCTGTAATGTATTGGCAACCTCACCAGCAATGAGGGGACATTAATTTCAATTCTGGTGTTTAAACACCTTGTTGATTCCCAATCATTCATCCCTGGCTCAGCACATCCCTGGCATGGGGAAAAAAAACGGACAAGCAGAGCCCCAGCCTCACCCTTCTGCAGAGCCTGCTGGAGTTCATTTGCTATTTAAATGACTTAAGAAGGACCAGACATTAGGAAAGAGGCTTGCCTTGGGGTGCAGACTTCAGGCATCCCACACAATCATTGAAGGAAAGCTCCCAGCCTAGGCAGGGAAACCCCGTTCCTCAGGAACAGGCTCTGAGGAGTATTAGCAGCTACACTGAACCATGGGATGTGCCAGAGGTGGAAGGACAGTATCTGTGCTGGACTCCTCAGCCTTCCACCTCTGTATCCCGGTACCAAAAGCAAACATCCTGCCCAGTGCCCAGGGCTTGTCTTGCAGGGATAGTGCACCAGATGTGCTGCTGAGGCTCCATCACACCTACCTCCTTCCAGAACAACCACTGCTCAGGGGAACACCTCAGCCAGCTCCCAGCTTCAAGCATTTGGGGAGATTTGTGGCCTGCAGCCCTCAATTGAGTTCTGGAGATACACAGGCTAGACTGTGAGAAAACGCTCACAGCATTCCCCAGGGAAATGCACGTATGGACGCAGATGGCTGTGTCTTCTCTCCATGCCCAGCCCTCAGCTCCCTGCAGGCATGGCTGAATAAATGGAGCTGGCAGAAACTGAGCAGTGGAGGGAGCAAGGTGGGCATGGAGAGAGGGAAGTGTCCGAGTCCCAGAGCCATCTGGGAGTGGGGAAATGAGAAGCAAGTAGGGCCTGGAAAAGGACACAGGATTCTTCTGCACAGCACAGGAGAGCAGGACAGGCTGAAGAGAGAAGGGCAGGCTGAAGAGAGAGTGGCTGGAAGGCAACACCATGTTATTCCTCTCACATGTCTGTAAGAGGTGATGCTGCTTGCAGAAAGGCTTTTTTAAAATAAGCTGTGGATTAAGATGCACAGAAACAGGAAAATGATGCCTTTATGAAACAGTGAGGTGTTGTTTATGTGAGTGCCACAGAACCTGCTTATCCCTCCTCTGAACATATCCATCACCACCCAATAGATGGGAGCTCCAGCACAGCTCTCCCTCCTCCAAAAAAGAGATCCCATCAAAAGACCAACAAATAGATATTCACCTGAAGAGCCAAAACAGGGGAGGGCAGGGAGGAAGATGCTGCACAATGGCCAGCCAGAGCTGCCCCCTTGTTTTTCCTCTCACTTTTATCCTCCTGCTTCTTTTCCTGATCACCAAATATGCCAGATATCCTACACATAAGGTAGGCTTTAAAGAAGTTTCAGTACCTGACATACATCAACAGCTCTCTGGGAGCACTGTAGAGCAATTGCAGTTGTTTAATACGAAGCATGCACAAAGAGACACAGACACACACATAAATGTAGGCAATGACACAAGAACATTTCTCTTTTTGCTTCATTTTGTGCGATTTGCTTTGTGGGGACATTGTGGAGGTAGCAGCACTGTCTCCCTTCTCATCCATGCATCTCTGTTTTTAAGGGTAAAAAAGCTGTTTTAAGAAGAAAACACACTGATGCCTAGAAAGGAGCCTATGACAGGAGAGTTACCATGATCAGGGGCACAAGGCAGCCAAGCAGTGACAGACAGAAAACATTTTGCTCCCAAACACCTTCTAGGACCTGATCCCAGTGAAAGGGTTTTCATCAACACCAGGTGATTCAGGAGGCAGGATGCTCCCTTGGTGACTGAATGGCTACTCCAACCCCATCAGAAATCCCTTCCACACCCTTCAGCAGAGGCTGATGAAGGTCTGTGTTCCTCCCAAAAATTTCCCCCATTTCTCTGTCCCGACTTCTCCAAAGACAGCCACTTTCAGCAGCACTGCAAAGGACACAAATGACCTGATGGCAGCCCCTACAGAGACACAGCTGGACTTCATGCTTTTGGTTTGGTAGGGTTAAAACCCACTGAATTGCCAATTTCAGCTCCTCACAAGGAGCATATTCCATCAGGCACCCCCAAAGAGCTCCAAACTGGCCAGTGAGGCAACGCAGAGGGAAGGACCAGGCCAGACCCCTGTGATCCCAACTGTCCCACCACAGCTCACCCATTGACAGCCAGCAAAGCCAGCCCAGCTCCTGACACTTCCCCATCCTGCTGGGGCCATTGGAAAAGAAAGATCCATGGTATGAAGTTATATGGAAAAATCCCAGAGCCTTTTTCCCTCTGCTTCCCTCCCACCCCATTCAATAATCCTGTTAAACTGAACCCTGGCTGGATTAATCTCTTTCCCCAGACAAATGGGCGATTATTCAGGCGTCACATTGGGATTTTTAGGGTTTGTGTGCATTTTTACTGATCTTCTCCTGGCTTCTTTTGTAAATGGCTTTTACTGCTCCCCCGACAGCATGCACGATTCAATTCAGCCTCTCCATTAACATTTCTGATACAAATACCTGCTCCCCAGGGCTACCCACCACAAATATCAGCAGAGCTTTGGGCAATCCTCCCCCTAGTCCACCACCAGTCTGGTGGCTTGAAAAGCCTACAGCTACTCATATTTGTCCCTAAAAGTACTCTCCTCTCCAAAGCTTGCTGAAGAGACAAGCTTGAAAAAATACTCAACCTATGGCCAGAGCATCCAAAAACCAACCTCCTAAGTGAGCCTAGCAAATCCAACACACACCCTGGGCAGCCTGAGATACCTTCCTACTGAAGTCAACAGGATTTGGCTATCAAACATCCAGGTGTAAACACCTAACTCAAGCAGGAACATCAGGTGGCTGTTGTACCTCCTGCCCAGGAGAATGAATGGGAACTCGCTAGGAAAAGCAGGGAGGAAATACAAGGTGACACTGAAGATGGTGGTCAAGTTTCTTGCCTGGGTAACAGGTGGTCATCAATAAGGAGATGACCTCCCGTGACAGCAAGGAACTGGCCCTGATGGCCACATTCCCAACAAGGTCAGTCTCCCTTTTATCTGTAATCAAAAGAAAGTGTTTGGGATGAGGACACATCATCCTTTACCTTCCATGAGGACATGTAACGTGGCCCCCTACCCTGAATGAGGTTCCTTTACTCCCTGGAACATCTCTACAACACAAGCCAACAACTGTGTTCTTATACACCAGGCCCACAGCTCATATTCCCATGATCCCACATCAGCATTCCTACATATAAAATTATGAGCGTGCACAAAAACAAATAAATAAATGTGGTTTTGTAAACAGCACAGAACTAGGCAGCACTCAAGCACTTTTTTACTCTTTGAAAAAATCCTGCTGTTGAGGTTCCTCACTCCCAGCCCCAACTAATGCCATCCCATAAAAGCCAACAAGCCCTTTTGCACTGCCCAGATGTTTTCCCTGCATGTCCCCAGCTATATTTCTATACTTCAGTGACTACAATAAGTTGAAACTAATTTATACTCTGGCTTGCCCTGCCAAGGCGAGCTGGCGAGGAGGAGCCAGCTGGACCGTGGAGCTCCAGGAGTGTTTAGCAAGGCCCAGCCTGCTCTGCCTGTTGGTTGCTATGCAAAGGAGCACTGTGTGCCCAGGATGCCAGCGTGACCCTTCAGCTGCCAGCAAAGAGAAAAAGAACAAACCAGAGCAGATACCAGCTCTGCAGCTGGAAGGAAGAGCTCAGTGGCATTGGCAGTGCTGCCAGCTTCCGTGCAGTACTTGCATTTTTGGACATTTTTCCCCCCCTCAAAGCTCCATGAGAATCACAACACACAGTAATCAGAAAAGAAAGCACAACACAGGGCAGTGCTGATCCTCAGCAAGGAGCAGGACTCAGCAGTGAGGCTTCCCCCACAGCTCAAGACACCCTTAGAAAACACAAACCAGTATTTCCAGCTCCTCTGGGGAGGCTGGTTTGTGGCACTCAGGACATAAGAGATGCTTCTTGACGCTGCTAGGACAGAGAAAGCTCTGCCACTTCCTGCCCAGATTTTGGACGAGGGATGACAGAGGAGGAGAGGTCCTCAGGAGAGACCTGGAGAACTGCAGGAGAGGGATGCTCTGCAACTCTCAAGAAATCCTTCCCATCCCTTTGCAGCAAAGGACACCCCAGGGTGCCAAACAGACCAAAAAGCCATAACATCCACACACCCCTAAACCTTACTTCCCTAATCAGGATGGAGATAACCCAGGCAAAATTCCTATTAACCAGCTAATGCATGTAGCAGTGTTTCCCAGGCAGGGCTCCTCATGGCTAAGTTACAGTCTTCATCCCCCAATTTCCCTTCATCATTTGTCATCTTTCTTCAAATCAACTCAGTATTTCCTGGATTCTCAAGTACTAACAGGCTGAGGGAAAAAAAAAAAAAAAAGGAAGAAAAAAAAAAAGAAACTATGAGGAAAGTGCTTACAAACCACTAGAAAACTGGTTTATGTTTCCTACCCCTCTCTCTTCTCTCAGACTTCCCCCTTTCCACCCTGGGCCTCCAAACACTGCCAGTAGGCTCTTGATCTGCTCAGACACGCTGGCCTGGGGGAGAAAATCCAGCAAGCAAGAAGGCAGAACCCCACCTGCACCACCACCTCCATCACAGAGACCTCCAGAAGACAATCATGCAGTCTCCAAAGCAAAATGGAAAGGAATGGATCATTTTTTTACCCCCCTCTCCAATGCATCTTCCTGACTGAGGTTCCCCCCCTCCCTTGTTTTCCTAACACAGAGGATAAACTGTGAAAGGGGTGACCCGAAAGTAAAGCAGAATGGCTGCACAGCAGGGAAACAATGAAGAAAAACAAAACAAATTTAAATAAAAATATGAGGAGAAAGGGGGTTTAGAGACAGGACTAGGGAAAAAGAAACGGCAGCACAGGGAAAGGGGAAGGGGGGGAATTCCTCTGGAAATCATTAATACTCCAGGAACCTTCAGGACTAAACCTGAATACAGACACTTAAGCTCTCAGCTCTGCCATTAACGCTAGGGCCTAAATTATTGATCTTTTGCCTTTATCAGCATAACAGTCACGTCCTGGTATCAAGATCTAACTACACTGCGGTCCCTGTGCTGCAGCCACTGAAATAATTAGGAGAAATTCTCATTAAAGGAGAGTGAAAGGTTCAGAGATGGAGACAGAGAAAAGGGTCTGGGAGGGTGTTTAATGTCTTCCACGGGGTCGAGAGAGCGCTCTGATCAAATCCCCGCGCGAGGCTGGGGATGACAGCTTATCAAAAGGAGAAGTCCAAAGCCCTGCCACACTGGCGTCCACCACATGCTGGCCACAGGGCCAGTAGAGGGAGGTGGGGGCAAAAGATATGAAACATAAATTTAAAACATAGAATTAATAACGGAAGGGCTGCTGCAGGCTTGGTTGGAGTCTGAAAAATGCAGCCTGGGGTAGAGAGAAGGGGTGCAGGGAGGGGAGAAGAGGAGGAAGGAGCCCAGCGTCATCCCCAAGGCACACGGCCAGGGCTATCCCTGTTTCATTCTGGACTGCACTGCTCAGGATCCAAAAGGAAACTGGAAAGCAAAAAGGGAGAGTAGCAACACTGAAGCAACACTGCGTGCACAGCCCAGAGGATGGAGGGAAGAAGCCAGGAGGACAGAGGGAAGAAGCCCAGCCTGGTGGTGGCACTGGCCCCAGCCCAAAAGCATGGTAAAAAATATTAAAAATTTAAAAAATAAATGTCAAAAAAGGGGGAAATGCACCCCCATCAGTTTGAAATACCAGAAAATGTTTCACAAAGCCCAGTGTAGAAAAACAATCCGGTCTGGTGGGCAGCAGAAAGAAGTCGCTGGAGATTTCGGAGTGATTGGGGAGGGGGTGATGGAAAGATAAGGGGAGTGATGGAAGAGAGGGGAGAAGGACAGGGATGAATGTAGAAAGCCTGTCCCCTCCCCCCGCACACACAAAGTTTCCCTATATTTAATGTCAACATGCTGTAATTTAAAAGAAAAATTCCATTTCACTCGGCTAATCAGAATGGTTAGAGAGACCATTACCACAAACACTGGGAACATCTGAAATTGATTATTTTTTACTTGGTGCAGTTAATGAAATCCTCCAGCGAGCGCGGCGGAGGGGTCGGCACCGGCGCCGGGGACAGGAGGGGCTGCGGGGCCGCCACCGCTGACCCCTGTGCCCGGGGCGGCGGGGGAGCGGCACGGGGCTGGCCCGGCTCCCTGCCCACCATTTTGTGAAGGCTGGAGGTATTTAGCATGGGCGGCACATCCCGTAAGGAGCACCACATCATTAAATGTCTTGGGCTGGTGCGGCGGGGAAGAGAAATGCAGGATGTCACTGGCTGATAGGGAGAAGACTCGGAGGTTATTTATTAGCGGACACTTACCACAAACTGCATTTTCTCCATTTGCATTTGATATGCTGCAGCCGGCTTAGCACCGGGAAAAGGAGGGTGGGATGGAGGGAGCAGCACCCCAGCCCTTCCCTGCTCTGTCCTGCTGCTCCCCACCCACCTCAAACCCTCAAGAGCCACTCCAGTCCCACCAGAGCCACCTGTGTATCTGCCTGGCTTGGCAGCCAACTTTCCCAAAGAAGCCATGAGGTTCCCCATTGATGCTCCCCATCACCACGGTTCCAACTGATGCTTTGTGAAGGCTGACCTAGAACAGAGACTAGACGGAGTTAAAGAATAAAGTCGGTATTTATTAGCAGGCCTCAAAAGATCCACCTTGGGCAGCACAATGGTTCAATTACAGCTTTAGCCCACCAAGTCTCATCCTTCTTGTTTTCTCTCTTCAGTCCACACTGTTTGTGCTCTTGGGCCTGAGATCTGGATCAGTTGTCCTGGTTCCCAACTACAGAAGGAATTGTTTTGTCTCCCTCTGAAGAGAGCTTAACATCCCCTAAAATGAAGCCCAGACCCACACACTAAAGCAGCACAGAATCTGAAAAATATAAAAGCTAAAACCTGAGGCATCAAAACAACCAAGCTGCAGTGTCCAGCCAAGGGCCCCAGAGCTCCCCTGCGACCCTCGGCCACTGATGCAGGACAAAACCTTTCTGCAAGACCATCCAGAGCAAAACACCAAGCAGCCCACTGGACACTTGGACACCCAGCCCAGTGCAGCTGGGTAACAAATCCCTCCTGGAACCATCATGAGGGCATCCCAACGCATCTCTGCCTCAGATGCGGGCACATGCAGGGGGCCACTCTTCCCTCCACCCTGTGGCCACAGCCTCTCTCCCACCTCCGAAAAGTGGCCGAGTGTAATTACGCAGAAAGCTCCTCTGGAGCTATATCAATAAGACAGACGTCTGTTGTATCATTCTCTCTCAGTAAGGCATTTCTTCTCCCCAATTGCTCATATAGAATCATAGCCTAATAGCATGCTATTAACATAATTGCCAACACAACTAGTGTTCCGTGTCTCACAGCCATTTGCTTATTTTGCCATAAAGAATATCAAAAAACAGCCCCAAAAGCCACAGCCCGGCCGTGCGGCTGAGGGGACCGGCCACGGGCCGTGCTGGCGCCCGGCGAGGAGCGGCGCGGCACCGGTGGCCGGCCCCAGCTGCGGACCGCGGCACCGGCGGCGCGCGCCGACTGGGCTCCCGAGCAGACATGTGCGAAGATCTAAACAGATTCTGCCAGGCGAAATGAAATTCCCATTATTTTTAATTAATCCTTAATTAAAATATATTACTCCGCAGATTCCGCAAATCTCTCTTAATATGCAAATGCGGCCCATTCAAGGATATTTACATATCATTAATTAAAACGGCACATTCTTTCAGTCTAACAAGCTGAGAGCCGTGTCTGTTGCCACACTGGCAAGAAAGCTGGGCCTGGCACTGCCAAATTTGTCCACGAGAAAGATGTTCAGTGTCATGGCAGGGTGTGAAAGCACGGGACAGGGCTGGGGAAAGGAAACAGATCCCAAGGAGGAGACAGGTTTGGGAGATCCTAGTCTGCAGCAGAAAAGCACCCCTGAGCCTGGCTGGAGTGGGAGGACAGGAATGCACATCAGCACCACCACAACCAGGGAGGAAGCTGGTGCTTCAGCAGAGCCAGGGGGACAGCCCAGGCTCTGACCACAGCATCGGTGCTCAACCACACACCTTGTTTGAGGTCAGCCAGCTCTCCATGGCCTTCACTGCCAGGGGCTGTGCTGTCCTACCAACGTTTGCCACCAGGGCATACTTCTGCTCTTCCCCATCTGCCTCAGCTTCTGAGCATGGAGATCTCGCTGCTTCCAAACTATGGGATACGCTACCTGCAACAGTCAAGTTCCCAGCTCCAAATTCCCTCTGGGCTGAGGAAGACAACCTACCCCATCAGAAAGGTCAGACCCTGCAAGCCAAGCCGATGCTCCAGCCTTTCAATAGGGTGAAAGCACAGAGGTGACAATGAGCTGGCTTGAGGGAAGAAAGCTTCTGTCTTTCTTCTTTCTGTCCTTCTGTCCCGCAGCAATCTCCTCCATGGCTCTCCAAGAGGAGTCTGTGCCTCCCTTTCCAAGGTCTAAGGGACAGGTTCTTTGGGCAGCAGCACCAATGCAGACACAGCACCTGCAGCTCCCACCCCACCCCGTCCAGCAGTGCTGCAGACTCTGCAACGTGCATGAATCCAACCAGAGGGTGAGACAGCCAAGAGGTTCATTGCTGCTCCAGCATTGGTGTCACAGCTGCAGAGAATGCTGTGCTTTAACACTCTGGAGAAGCTTATCAGGTCACTGAGTCAGGCACAAATCCAGCCTTCCAAAGAGCCATCAGTTTTTCACACACAGCGTCAATTCCCTGCTTTTGCCGACAGACCTGTGCCCAAGTCTCCCGTAGGCTGCTGTCAACACAAGTGTCAAGCACCCAAAACCCAGACAGCAGCTCCATCCCAGAACAGGAAGGCCACCAATAGCCAAAAAGTACCTGTGTCTTCATGGCCCCACTGGTACCTGAAAGGAAATGCTGGCCAAGTCTTCACAGTGGTGTGCCAGGACAGAGCCATGATTCCCTTTACAACCTGGACATACTGCTCCCAGAAATCTGGAGGTTTCCAGCCTTAAGGACTGATTTCCGTGAGAATGACAGCCCCACTCTTGTCATCTCACTACTGTCACTGCCTTCTGCTAGGAAGAGCAGACAGTGGAATTTCAGCCAGCAGCTCCTCACGTGGGACTGACAGATAATTCTCAGCAACAATTAATAAGCCTCTGTCCTTCTCCAGTGCTTTTCATCAGAGGACTTCAAAGTGCTTGACTGAACTGGTCTCCACTGCACTCCAGAGCAGAAGCAAACCCATACCAGCCCCTCTGCCCAGATGGGGAAACTGAGGCACAGTGCAGAAGGACCTGTCCCCAGTCACACAAGAAGATTTACAGAGCAAAACAAAAGCCACCCAAGCTGGGTGTGAGAATTTGTGCTGAGCATCACCAAACACATTGCTGGGATTTGGGAGGTACAACAGCAAAGGGGTACTTCACTCTGGCTCTCTACTTTTTTGGTTCTTCCCCTGGCTGCTGCCACCAGGCTTTGACACAGCTGGGTCCACCTTCAGCCTGGTGGCACAGCCACCCCGAGATACCCACACCACACAGGTACTTGCCATGCAACACTTTCAGGCTTTCCCTGAACATGATGCTGTTCAGACCTCATGAGCCTTTGCTCTCCCAGGTCTTCTGAGGAGGAGACAGTTGCACCATTACCAGCCAGCTGAGAGGACATGATGTGAGCCACTCAAATCAAGATGACTTGGCTGCATTTCAATGCCTCCTGTGGCCAGGAAAAGTGTCAATACCTCCATGACCAGGTGGATACTCATGCCGAGTCCAGTTTAGGCCACTCCTTACCCCTTTTGGCTGCACAGTAAAAAGGGGCACATTCATACTATCTGTGGCTGAGGCTTTAACCAGAGAGGCAAATCAGACTGAATGGTTGCTTTTCTTTTTCTCTTGCCTTTTCTCAGGATAGTGCAGGAAAAACCTTTCTGCTTTATCTCAGAGTGCACCTTCTTCAAGTTTTCACATCACTTAACTCCTCTTCAGATCTTCAGTGCCATACCAGTCCAGGGAGCCCACCAAGGCCCAGGCTAACTAAACATGGCAGCTGGCAAGCCAGGTGCTGCGAGAGGGGCTTGTCTGGCCTCCACAGCATCTTTGGTCCAGATCCTTCTCAAGAAGCAGGCATGGGGAGAGTCTGAGCTGGGCTTGAAAGATCCATTCACCTCTTGCACCAACCTACTGAAGGAGTGCCCAGCGTACAAGAAACCACAGACCAATCCATCCCAGAACACCTTCCTCACCAGCAGGCAGCTTTGGAGAACCTCCCACTGCCCCCAAGCACCACATGGTGGCCTCAGGAGCTGCCCAGGCCTGCTGGCTTTCACCTGCTTTCCTAAACAGCCTCAAAGCTCCCCAGAATGCTCCCCCCAGTCTGGAGCACCTGGACACTGCAGGGACAACACACCAAGAAGCACCAAACAGTTGATGAATTATGCCAATTAATACTCCTCCGGCATCTCCTGCTACGGAGAGGTGTTTGAACCCTGGTGGTCTTGGCCCAGGGCCAGCTGAGGTGATTAAATCATGCCTCCCTCCGCTCTCCCTTTGCAGTTCCAATTGCACGTGAAATTGCTCCTCACCTCCCGGCGCACCCAGCTGTGCCCTGGACACCAGCTCAGGGTTAAAAGCACTGTCACACAAGCCACAGCTCCAGGCCGTGGGTCCTGAGCCCATCAGTTCAAACAGTCCCTGTCCCCAGCAAACCGTGAGGACAAAGAGACTGACACTTTTGCCTTCTTCCTCACCCAAAATTCGCTGCTGTAGGCAGTGGAGCAGTTTTGGGGTCCCTCCTTTGTTCTCCAGGCTAGGGGACCAAGATCCAGGTTCCCCAGACAGGCAGTGACAGTGCTCCATCCCATTCAGAGGGACAAACCTGTTGTCCCTTCTCACCATGTGCTCCCCTTCCAGCAAACAAGGCAAAGCAAAAACAAATGCCACAGACTGCCACAGCTTCACGCCCAGCAAGGGCACCAGGGCAAGAGGTCACTGGAGGGATCCCAGGGTTGTCACCCAAGCTGGTGTTCTCCAAGTCAAATTCTCCCAGCAGCATCTACCAGTGGCCCTGAAAAGCCAAACTCAGGATGCAAAAGGGCCCCAGCTTCCCAATATCCTAGAAAGGCCCTGCCCCCTTGGCTCTTGCTCTGCTCCTCTGTGCCCAGCAGACCCCAGACTTAGCACAGCCTGTGGTCACCCCAGTTTGGGGGGACATCAGGAACAGTCACAGTGAAGAGGCTGTCCCTCCCCGCCCCTGCTGACACATGCTCCACCATGGCACTAATCCCATATTAATATGCTCCCCACAGCTGAAGCAGCCGACATAATGAGAAAGCCCATCCACGAGGAGATAATTATATTACAAAACTATTTTAAATCAATGAGAGCCAAGATGGATGGGGTAGAGGGGGTGCTGGGGACAGGCTGCCATCACTCCAGGTGTCCTGCATGGTCCAGCCATCTCTAAAGGGCTCTACTCCCTGGTTAGGGAGGGCAGGGAATCCCCAAGCTTTCTGTGCCAGGGGCTGGGCAAACCAGGGGTGAGTAATACTAAAGAAAAGTGAAACATGACCTAGCAGAGCATAGCCTCAGAGCTGATGGGAGACTGCCAGCGTGGCTTTTAGTACCCCTACTCTCAAGGCAGAGAGGAACTCACTTCAAATTCACCAGCTCTCAGAGACAGGGGACGGCAGCTTTCATTTACAGCCACTTGCAAAACTCATCCCAGCTTGAGGGCACAGCCCAGAAGGTGGAGCAGGAGCTGAGAAGTAGCCACTTGGTTTCTAAAACAGCACTCTGACACTCACTGATGTCTCCTGAGTGGACAAGACAGAGCAGAGGCTGAGGAATCATAGAATGGTTGTGGTTGGAAGGGACCTTAAAGATCATCTCGTTCCAAGCCTCTGCCATGGGCAGGGACAAGTTCCACCAGCCCAGGTTGCTCAAAGCCAAGATGCTTTCTGCAAAGGAGGCCATCCCTCCTCCCACCCCCACAGAAGAGGACTCAGGACCAAGGACAAAGTCATCACCTCTGCTGTGGTAACACATCCAACCTCTAAGAGAAACCCCAGCTGCAAGGGCAGCAGCTAAAAAGGAAAAATCGCTGGAAAAAGGGGAAACCCTGGAATCAAAGGAACCCCTGCAGCACACACCCTCCCCCTCCCCTCCTCCTTTTGCGCCTTGTTCCCTCTCTCCTTTCCCCGGCCAGGTTTAATTTGACACCTTGAGCTTTGGTAACGAGGTGGGGAGAGAGGAGCCACAGCGGAATTCATTAGGCTGAGCACTGCAGGGCCCGCTCTCGGCGCGCTAATGACATCGGAGGATAGGGAAACGAGACAGCCGCCACGCAGGATGAAATAAACATGAGCACTGTCAGCACTGACAGCAAAAGGGACAAAATAAGGCAGGTAGAGACCTTTCCCCAGCCGCGCGATGCAAAGCGACAGCTTCCGAAGCCCCCTGCCCACGGATCCCCTCTGCCCTCAGCCCAGGAAAGGGGATGGGAAGAAAAGCAGCAATTAAACCACCCTTCCCATGATTAAACCACCCTTCCCCAGGCAGTCACACCTCCTCCCAGCTGGCCTTCGTGATCCCGAACTCCGTGCCTGATCACCAGGTGGGGGTTCTGGGGGTGCTATCTATGCCTGGGCTATCCTTCTCCCTCCTCCTCCAGACAGCACAGGGAAGGGAGAGCAGGATGAGACAAGTATGGCACAAATACCCCAGGCTCATCACAGCAGCAACCAAGGGGGAGAGGAGCACACTCCAGTGTGTCACCAGGGTTGGTGTCCTGGCTACAGGAATCCACAGCTCAGGCACAGCTTCTGCCAACATTCACTGCCCTCTTTGATCCTGGCAATATGCAGGCAGCGTTCAATATGCAACATGCAGGTGAGCAACACCTTACTTTGCTCACCTGCAAACCCTAATCCCAAGTCCAGGAGTACCCAGGTACATCATTCCTACCAAGACTGTCATGTCTGAGGGGCAACATGCAAATTGCAAGGGCAGGCAAGCTTCAGGATCTAGAAGGATCTCTGTCTAGCTCAGGGCCCAGCACAGCTCCTCTTCCTGCCTTCATTCTGCCCATCACTTCTCCAATGCATCACCAGCACAACAGCCAGGTCAGACTCTCCTGCAATGCTCCTGATGCTCTGCGAGCTGAAATACTTCTCAGCCCAAGAGCAACACCAGGATTTCCTCTCCTCCAAAACACTGACCTGCCTCATCCCCCTGCGTTTCCCAAGAACACAGGCACACAGCACAAGAGCTTAATGCCCAGCAGATCACTTGGGTTGACAGATGCTCTCTTCCCATCAGGAATCTGAATTTTCTGCTTGGGTTTGGGGGCAAGTTTTTCTGGCTGGGCAAAGTTTCCAGAAGGCTCTTTTACAGCATTTTCACTCCACTGCTTTTAGTGCTCCCAGTTGTTGGCTCTGCTCCCAGGACACAGCAGCATGCAGGAGGGAAGGGCACACGAGGGAAAAAAGGCAAAATTCTGGAAAACAAGAGCACTGAGTACCACTCCTGTATTAGCTGTTGGCCTGTATCCAATCTGAACAAGTCACATGTGCACACCTGACTCAGTTTCCCCATCTATTAAAATATCCAAATCCTCATCTGTCTCTCTTCTCCTCCCATTCCCCACCAAAAATGGCACTTACCAACACATGCAGTGCAAGATTTGCTGCATCTCTGCCACCCTGATTTTCACTCCAGCAAAGAACCCCCCACGTTGATGGGAATACAAGACCCATCATATGGTTTAAATGACCCAGGGCTGTTTCCCAAAGTCCACTTAAAGGCCAGGAACACTTCCAGGCTCAGCCACTCAGCCACTGCTCCATCCTCTGCTTTTATTCCCTCTGCCCCCCCCTCCCCCAAGCATTCCTTGAAAGCGAATGGCAATTGAGTTTGTAAGTCCCTATTCATCAAGGAAATTAATTCCTTATGCATAATTCATTTCTTTTGTCAACTTTTTTTTTCCCCCAAATGCTCCCGAAAGCATCAGGAGTGGAAGCAGCAATAGGAGAATGGGAACACAAGAGGCTGAGGAGGGGAAGAAACAGCCTTGCTTAGAGTTGACCAGCACATCACTCCAACGCCCAGAGTGTCTCACAAGATGTCTAAGGAGGAGGGAGGCCACCACAAAGCCTGAGCTACCAACAAGCAGTGAGTTTGCTGGTGGGATAAAGACCTTGTGTGCTCAAAGTCTTTGCTGTGTCTATGTTGCTGCCCGTACCTGGAGGCAGACAGGCTGAGGATGATCCTAGTGTAGCTGGGCAGCATCCTGAGTAACAACTGAGAGCCCAAAGAATGGTCCAGGGCTGGCACAGAGCAGAGAAACCAGGATGCCCAAAAGATCAAAGATGGAAGGGACTTCAACAGTGGGAAATCACAGCATTCTGGTCATTGCCTCAGTGGGGGTGGCAGCTCTGCTCAGACTTTCTGCCCTCTCATGGCAGGTTAAGCCAGCTTTGTGATGTTCTGGATGGACACGTCCCTCCTCCAGGTCCAGAGCCAGCTCTCCAGCCTTCACCACACGTCTGGTCTGTGAGGAGGCATCCGCCTGTCTGGGCTATTTATGGAGGAGAGCTCTGGAGCAGTGTCAGAGCCCTGCTGACTGCAGAAGCATTGCACATAGCTTTACCTTCTTGCAAGCTCAAGTCTGGAAGGAGGCCTGGAGGTAGCACTCACACCCTGCCAGCTCCTGAAAGCACAACGTAGGAAGATAAACCCAGTTGCAAAAGGAGAAGTTGGCTGGAGATGAGACGTGCCTGCACTCAGAGAGGACTCTGAACCCTCAGTTCCTCCTAGAGTCAGGATGGGCCCATGCCACCAGCAGCACCAGATTATTTCTCTGCAGCGTGGCAGGAATGGAACAACTCTCCCTGCCAGCTCCACTTTCCCAAGGCAAGGAGATGCCGGCTCACTCCAGCATTGGCACAGCCCAGCTCAGACACGGGGACACCACTGCTGAAACTCAAGCTGGAAATGCTGCAGCCATGGCCATAGTCCCAGAGGGATTGGGCACAGCAGCAGCTTGGCTTACAGGGCTCAGTTTACCACTGACCTATCAACATTTACACTTGCACAAGGCCAGCAAACCACCCCCAGATACCTGACCAAAAAAGACTGTGGCACTTGGCCCGTGCTGCTAATCCCCAAACTTGAGGAGAAGTTCACACACAGCGCTCACACCCACGTAGCACCACTTCCCACCCGGCAAGCTGGGAAACCCCAGATAAATAAAGCTTAATTGCTGCTCCTCCGACACAGCACGCGCAGGCGAAACGCGTGGTAGCCGAACAAACAGCAAAGCCCTGGGATTTCCTGACTCCCCCGCACACCAGACCCATCAGTAAATGTTCTGCTAAAGCCAAGAGGACCATTGCCTGCCTTACCTGCACACCTGGTATCGCTCAGGAACGAATGTCTTCCTCTGCTAGGGAGGAGAAGGCATTTTTACAGTGAAGCTGAATTTGTTTACTGCTTCTGTGCTCCCGGCTCTCTGTGGCACTAAAGGAAAGGACGAAATTAAGCCGTGTGCTGAGGTGCCACTGCCATCTGACTCTCCACAGAGGGGACGCAGCCCTGGCCGCATCCAACCCCAGCCCACGGAGCAAAAGGCAGCTGATTGTGCTGTTCCCAGCCCTACATTTGGACACTAAGTAACGCCACCTTGTCACAGGGGTACAGAGAGAGTTTGCAACGCCCCATTTAACTGCACTGTACTCCTATCCAAAGGCTTCATCAGCATATTTCAGCAGTGCCTTGATGGATGAAGATAGATGGGAGAACATCATCCTTGGTGAAATCACTGTTTTATCAAGGTTAAACCATCCTCATGCTGCACCACCTCCCTTTGTTGCTGTGTTTCCAATCACAAAATTAGCGGTAGACATAACGCACATTTGCATGGACCTTGTTTCTCATTGCCTCTTCAGGATGGAGAGGGAGGGGAAGCACAGGGAGACCTCTCCCACCTTCATGCCTATGCCAGCCCAGCTCTGTGGGCTCTGAGGACGCAATGAAAGCCAAAATCTCTACAGATTTCAGGAAGTTGCCTCTGCAGCATGGAACTACATTGTCCACCAGCGGTCTCCAACAGCTCCCACCACAGCCAAAGGACCACCAGCCCCTCTCTCTTCACCTTGGCACACCACATCTGCTGTCAGGTTTCTGTGGAATGAGTGCTAAAGCTGTGGCAAGCAGAGGATGAGGAAGGAAAGCAGGAGGAAGGCAGGCTTTTGGTAGAGCCAGATGGTCTCATGGTGAAGGTACCGGGGGGAGATTGGGATGCAGGAGAGCAGCAGCACAATAAGTCATCTTTTTCCATTGTAAGCCTAGTAGGATACGGGTTGGAAAGCCTGGGCAATTTGAGGAAAAGGGCACAGGAGCCAGGGAGGAGGGGAAAGGCTTTTATCTCCAGGTCAGAAGTTCAACCCCAGCCCAGGCCAGCAGCGACAGAAAGCTGTTGCCTTCTGACACCTCTCCAGCAGCCAGCTGGGCAGGGTGATGGATGTCCCTGCAGGTCCCAGCCCCAGCACTCCGCACATCCACCTGGCAGGCTGGGCACATCTCCTTCCAGCTCCTCCCAAGAGCTTACCCCTTCACACTCAGGGGACGTGGCCTGCAGCAGCTGTGCTGGGCCACCAGGCAGAGTCAGCTCCCCTCCACACCCCAGAGCACTGCCAAACCCTCGCCATGGATCCCTCTGCCAAGGAAGGCTTGTTCTCCTACTCCGCTTTACCAAAAAGGAGAAACGTGTGGCCTTGAGCGACGTCTCCCATGGATCACCTGGTTTTTCCAAGATCACACACAGTATGCCGTGGAGAAGACCTTGTGCAGGGCCAAGACCCCTATCCATCTTACACAAAATCATCCAACGTGGAGCCCTCAAAACCAGCACCTGTCCTGCTGGAAACCCTAGACCACAAGCTCCCCAATCTCTTTGACTCATTTTGGAGACCTTTTGAGGCTGAGTCATCCCTGCCTGGAGGCGAGGCCCCGGCAGAGGACAGCACCTGTTACCCCTGCGGCCCTGAGCCAGGCACTCACTGGAGGAACATGATCCCAGTGGCTCGGGAATACGTAAGGACAGACAACCAAGGTGGGCAGCATACAGCTTTTAAACAGTCCACAGGACCCCTCTCAGTAGCCCCAGGTTTCTAAATACCTTTTAAAAAAATATGTACCCCCCTTTACAGCAGTGTTTGACTCTGCAGGGCGCTATTAAGTTACAAGAATATCTCTGGGCCCAGGGCCAGCTGCCGTGTTGTGTGGTCCCCATTAAACACAGATGGGTCGGACTGCCTCCTGCAGGGAGACCTGCTCCAGCAGTGGCTTTGCATCTCCATCAGGAAAAAGTCAGCCTTGACAACTAGGCTTTCGTGTTGCACAGGCTCCCTTGGCACTTTTCAACCAAGTCTCAGTGGTGTTTTGCACCAAGAAAAAGGGGTGAGTTGGCTTGCAAGATCATTGGCTTTACATTTGGGGAAACTGAGGCACGGTCAGCCTTGGGGGCCAGCTCAGGCTTGTGAAATGCTGCACTAAACCAGTCTGATTACTGCACAGCCACCCCCCTTCCCCAGCTCCTCTCACACCTCCTCTGGACCAGGTCCAGACACAGCCGGCCTGTGGGGGATGCCAGCCCTCCCCTCCTCCAGCAGGATCTCTCCTTTGCTCTTTCAGCAGCATGGAAAAGCATCCCTGACATGCAGCTGAGCAGCCAAGTGACCCTGGCAGGCAGTGACCTGGGAGAAGGTTACTTACTGAGCGAGCTGATGCCCTTGGGGGCCCGTGGCTATGTGCACACACACAGACACCCACAAACTTTCCAGGCGAGGTGTCTGGTTTCTCACCCCAGCTCCTTCAGGGCTGCTTCCTATGCCAGCAGCATCCAACAGGAGCAGGGTAAGCCTTGTCCTGACTCCCCATCCCCTCTGCCTGCTCCTGCCATCCCAGTCCTGGTGCAGGCAGCTCCCCAGTTTGCACATGCCATCACAACAAGCCCGATGGAGAAGGAGCTCAGGATGAGAAGTTCACAGGGAAGTCTCTTCCAAGCTCAGCGTGCAGAGCTTGGCTCACACTCCAAAGCACTAAGGTTTATAGCCCTTATAAAAACATTTATATAGAAGCTGCCTGTTCTATGCATATAAGGCCAATGGCTTCAGACTTGGGCAGGCCCCAATGCCATATTCAGGTGCAGGAAATAGCCTGGCTTCCCAGTGAGCCTAGCACATCCAAAGCTGGACAGAAACCAGCCAGCATCACAGAAAGCCTCTCCAAGAGCTATATATGGATTCTGGTTTACCCTGGGAGAAGAGGGTGGGAGGGTTGTGCTGACCAGCGCTCTTGAGACACAGCTACAGGGCATGCTACCAGAAAACTAGAGAATGGGTTTACAGCAGTTAAAAGCAAAAGCAAAAAGTGGAGATTTCCTCCACTTCACCCCATTCCAGAGCAGCAAAGTAAATGAGAGCATGGATTAAAGAGATGCAGCTTACACTAGATCCTCAAACAAAACAAAAGCAAGACTTTCTGCAGTATAAATATGTCACTGAACACCACAGCTCTCAGAGTACTGCAGCATCAGGCGTTCCCAACAGCCCAGATCTGTCTTAACACAAGACATCCGGGAAGGAAAAGAACCAGCACCCAAATCTTTCGCTTTTGCAACAATAACAATTCATGCACAGCAGACATGACCAGTTTTCCTTTCACTCATTTCATACTGGTTGCCTCCAAATCTCCTTGGGCATCCCATTGAAGGCAGCAGAAACATCATCCCTCAGTTGATAGTTCATATGCTGCCACCAAGGAAATGCCCTCTTCCTCAGTTTCCCCAGGACCCAAACAAAGCGTTCACTCCCATGGCCATCCTGGCTGGCACAGAGACATCCCCGTAACAAATCTGCCCCCTCTTCTCAAGAAAAACCAGTGTGTCCCAGACCCAAGCAGCTTTCATTAAGAGCTCACTGATCACGATCACCCCAAACTTCTCCCCCAACCCTGACCTGGGCTGTCCTCTGCCACCACAGTGGCAGCACCTCAGCCATGGGACACTTGGGCATCTGTCCAAAGCAAAAACGTTCTGCAAAGCTTTGCTCTCTCACAGGCACAGCCTCTTCCAAGACTCAGATGTGTGGATTTCGGTTCCTGGACACAGTAAAGAGAAATAAATCTGGTTGCTTTAGCCTCAGCACTGGAAGGGGAATGATTTTTCCCAGCACTAATGGAGGTGCTTTTCTTTACATATATATCAGCAGAGATGATGTCAAGGCAGAACATTAAATTAGCCAGCCTCTATTAATTACAGCTCTCCTATAGCTCTTCCCATCTACCAAGTGCTTTACAAACAGCATTAATTCCTACACGTTACCTCCATTCCAAAACCTCCCTGAGGAGCTGGCAAAGCCCCACAGCCTGGAGCAGCCTTGGAGCAAGTAGTCCCCCACGCAGGCTCGTGGTCCCATCATGCCTTTGCTCCAGACCATTGTTTGGAGCTGGAGTGGGAGCCTGGATAATTTAGAAGTCATCAGAAGAGCCAGGACCTGACAGAGAAGTCTGTCCCTGGCCAATCTCCCACGGGCTGGGGCTTATTGCTGTCCTCCCATCCCTGAGGACTGCTGGCACTCCAAGTTCAGCATCTCTACCTCGCCTCTCTCCCTGGCTGGAGAATTTCTCCCACCATTAAAATTAACGAGGTGGGTTTGAAGAGGCGAGCTGGCTACAGAGCCCCCTCCTGTTCCTGGAGTTTGGGGCTGTTTTTAAATTAAGTTGCAGTCCTGTAAGTGCGAAGTTATACCAAGCACCATTTACTTTACTGCTCAGCAATGAGGAGCAGGGAGGGGAGCAGGGCACTCCTCTCCAGGCACGCCGTAAAGCGCCCGGCGCGCGCAGATGCTGCCTGCAGCTCTCCTCTGCTCCGGTCCGGCAGCGCTCCCCGTGCCAAGAGCTACAGTCTGGAAAATGGCACTTGTGCTAAAGTGCCCACATTAATCAAATCTTCATTCACACCAGCACAGAGAGAGAGAGGGGAAGAGGCAGAGGGAGATCCCACCAGCTCCCTGAATCTGGCCTCGAGTCCAGCCAGGCTGGGAAGGAGTGCGCTCCAGGGCTCTGCCAGCCAGCAGCCTCTGCTTGGTGCCACAAGGGCAGAAGAGAGCAGCAGAAGCCTCTGTGTCACAGCCTGCACAGACCTACGTGCTCCCCAGGAAAAAGGAGAAATCACAACTTTCCAAACTAGACTGTATCAACAGGGCATAAGGGACCTACATCAGAAGAGGAACACGGAATTCCCGGCAAGACCATGGAGCTCTGCTTTTATTCAGCAACTTCCTAAATAGCTCTCATTCCTAAGACTGCTGATCCATCATCCACAGCATGCTATGGAGACAAGCTCAGCCATAGCAATCAAGACATTATGTGTTGGACCCCCAACAACGAATCCAAAAGAGCAACCTCTAGACTCAGGATTACCCATAACACCATCCAAATAAAGGGCAATCTTGGCATGTTACCCAGGACTGGCAGGAGCAGAATGGATGGAAACCACATCAGCACCAACTTACTGGGAGGCTCAACACCACACTGGCCCCTCACACCCCAAATCAGCGGTGGAAGCGCTGGGGCAGACACCTACAGAATGATTCTTTATCTATCACCGGAACAGGAGCATCCTTGATGGATATTTTAAACTGTTATTAGACATCCATGGGAACGCAGAGTCTACTACCTTCCCAGATGGATCTACACTTGCAACACAACCTGAAGAGGTTACTCAGGAGAGCAAGAACCACCCTGACTTCAGTCTGCCCAGGAACCTCACACACTCCCATCTAGGTGACTGTAAGACAAAATCTTACCCAAGATTGTGGCTATGTGGCCCTGGAAAAAATATAGACCACCCAAACCCCAACTGAGTGCTCTATGAAACAAAGCAGGAAAAAAAAAAAAAGGCATTGAACACAAAGTGCTGAAATGAGAAGGTGGAAGAGGGATTCCCCTCCTCCCATTTTAATAACCCAGTGCTGCAAGGACAGGAAGAGCTCTTCAAAATCACATTGAGCTGGGCACAGCAGCATCATGACCTTCACTGGTTTTCCGCTCATCGGAGAGGAAATGAATACAACGTGCTCCAGTTTCTTCCACTCTTCTGCCTTTTTCTCTTCCCCACTGACCCTCCAGACAACCAGGGAAGACAAATGTAATGCTCAACAGCAAAGGCAGCTGGAGCATTACCCACCAACATCTTGAGAAATCAGCCAGACTTCAGGTCAGACCTGTCCCTTCCCTGCTCCAAAGGGATGGCAGGAAGCAGCACCTCAGTGACCAGAAATGAGCAATGAATCATCACAAAGCCCTTCCACCCTACATGTGCCGGACACTCATGGCTTCAGCACCCCTGCACAGGAAATGGGAAGATGCCCTATGGGTATGTTGCGACCTTATTCTCCCAGCATCGACAGCTGGGTTCAAGCCTCTTCCCCTCCACCCCATGAGGGAGTCTGTGGCACAGGGCATCAGCAAGAGCTCCTCCAGGATTCTGTTACAAAGCAGCCTGGCAGCCAGCTCACAGAAGAAGAAGGATCCAGTACTCAACTGCCTGTGCCCTCTAAAGCCATCACCTCCCAGCAACATGACAAGCCAGCCAACACAGCCACGGGTTTCCCCGAGCAGCGTGCACGACACCTTCACTCAGCACTCACAAGTGAGAAGAGGAAGAAGAGCCCACCTAAAGCCAGTTTGCAACTGGCCTTAAAAAGTTCATGCAGAAACCCTCCCAAAGAGTCTGGCTACAGGAGACACCGGTCTCCACTGAATCAAGATCTGTTATGTTGTAATATAATAGATGTAAATTAAAACAGAAAATCTATCATGCCTCTAATGTAGCCTGATAGCTGAGCGTGTGGATCCGTACAAGCAGAAGCACAGAGAGGAAGGGTGATATATGGCGAAGCTGGATGGAGGGTGAAAAGCGTGGCGAGACGAGCCGGAGAATGGCGCAGCCCGCTCTACGCTCCTCAGACCCAAGGGCAAGAGAGGAATAAATGTTGATTAGTGTTGATTTTGTCCGACGAACGCTTGTCGAGTGACAGTTGGACTAAGCTGCTCTGAAAGAGAAGCATTAATCTTGGTCTGGTTTAAGTAGAGTATATTAATTTGTGTCATTTTTACTAAGTCGTACTGAGAAAGGCTTCTTACTGCTTTGCATCTGACTGCTTTGGTGGTTTAGCCTACTTTATTTTTTTTTCCCTCCTTTTTTTCCCTCCTTCTCCCTTTTAAACAGATATGGCGGCAGCAGCAACATATTCAAATAGCTCAGCAGGAGAGCGGGGGACCAAACGCTTCGCTCCTGGATTAAGAAAATAAACTCCCAGGGTGTTGGCATAGCAACAGCATTTCAGATGAACTGCTATATATTCCGTGATTAATAAATTAACATTTTTTTCATATGGTTGTTTCTCCTTTTCTTTCCCTCCTTCCGCTGGCAGGAGCGGGGGGGTGGTGGGCAAGAAGAGGACAAGGGAGGCCAGATGATGTCCCCATGAGCTGCCCAAGAAGGGTGGCAGTGTCTCCTCTCCATGTGGCTGGTCACAGAACAGAGCTTTTAAAACCCTACAAAGGCATGGGAATACAAGAGGGACATGATGCTGCACGTGTTGGGGCCATGGAGAAATGGGCCTGGGGTGGATGGGGACGGAAATGCAGAACAGCCAAGGGGCAGGGCAGCCCCGACAAGGGTGGTTTCAACCCCCCCTCTGAGGGCTGAACAGCCCATTCCAGCTCTCAGCAGGACCGAGGGCTTGACAAACAGGTTTATGCCCCTTGCTGGTGGATCAGCCTTTTTGCAGCCACTTTCTCCTCTCCACTGCCTGCCTTTTTTTCTTTTACTTACTTTTATGGAAAAGGGACTAGAGGGGGAAGCTAGCTAGAAAATACCATGAATTAAGAGCAAAAGACTGCAAAGTTCCCCAGAGCAAAATGCATGCTCAGAGTTAATTTTCCATGGCTGCAGCAGGTAACAAGAACTCCTGCACGTTTCTCAAGCCTTTCTGAACATAACCGGGCAATCCCACTCTTGTATGAACAGAAACCAGAGTCTCCCTGAGGAACACGGGTGAGTGACTGACCCAAATTCAAACACTTTCTTCCTCCTGCCAGCACTGGCAAAGTGACCGGTGCTGAGCCGTAGCTGCCTTCAGGCCCTTGCTGTGCTGCACTGATGAGAGCCTGAACACAGGAGGCAGAAATTCAACACTCGAGGGTTCACTACAGCCCCCCAGAACGAAAATGTCTGGGGATATGCCCAGCCAGAAGTGCCTTGCCAGGATGGCAGGCTCCCATCCGGGGTATAGGCGAGGGTGATCCATGTCATCTTTTCAAACACCCATCCCAAGCACTGCATGCCATGAGACCAACAGGATGAGAAGGTTTGGGCTTGGTCTGTGTCCTGCTCCTGCTGAACTCCAAAGGTTTGGGCTTTTAAAATAAACCTTACTGCGGTCTACCTTTTTTGCATCTGCAAACATGCCCTGAACATCTCCATGCTGCTCACAGCCTCTTTGGCACTGCAGCAACCCACCACCCAAAGCTGCTTTGCCTCGGGCACCAACCAAAGTTGAAATGTTTCCTCTTCTTACCAAACTCTAAATTAGTCAAAGTTTTGTTAAAGCATGAAATCATTTTGACAAGGCTGGAGTTACATCCACCACAGGCTGCACGTGCACATAGGCACACTGTAGGCACACACACTGCACACCTCTGATCAAGAAGTAAGATCCTGAAGAAACACCAACATTTTAAAAGCAGTTGAGCTGTTCAAGACCCCAAACTTCCTTTTCAAAGCTGGCTAGGAATGCAGCTTCTCCAAAGAGCAAGATTTGGGAAATCCAGGAAGATAAAGGGGTTTAAACAAGCCAAACCTAGCAGTTCTGTGCTTGATGCTCCGCATGCAGCTGCAGCCACGTGGCAGAAAAACAAGATGAGTCCCAGCTAGTATAAACGGGTAGAGCTCCACCACCAGCACAAATAGCCTGGTTTAAGCCCACTGTCAATCCCTCACTGTGTTTCCCTCCCCATCTCCTTTCCAGCATTGCCCCTCTGACCACTGCAAAGCTCCCACACAAGCAGTGCCATCATGCTAGGTTCTTTCATGTTCTCTATGCCACAGCAGGGTACAGCAAGCTGTTCACCCATGCCCTGAGGTCACCTCTAATCCAGGAGACCTCTCTCTGCTGCCAGCAATCCTAAAGACATGAGAACCTTTTAAAATTGGAGCTTTTGGGGAGAGGGAAGCAAGGAGGGCCCAGCAGCACTTTCCTGCATTCAGTGCTGCTGCTGCTGGGGACGGCGGGCGAGCACCGCTCCGTGTTCTCCCCTTAACGTTATCTTACACTCCGAAGCACAAAGGACTACTTAGAAAAGCCTCGCTGGAGCAATGCTGCTTCTCAATGACTTTTCTTATGGATCCTGGAGGATAAGCTGTATCAAAGCATTTCCACAGCTGCATACAGAGAGCTGGGGTAACCTAAGCCTTTTATTTAAGCAACTGCAGCCTCTAGTCCAGCACTGGTAGATTTTAGGGTGAAGACAAAAGCAAGCAAGGGCCCCTTTGGCACATTCTTCATCTACTCCTGTTTGAAAATCCATGCTGAACTGCAATGTGTTTATTAAACAGACCAACAACCAGTCTGCCAGTAAGGACTGACTACCACATCCCAAATACACAAAGCCTCAGATTTGTCTACATACCTCAAGATGGGAACGTCCCTTATCCCTCCCAAACACCTTTTGTGAGAGCTCACGTGGAGTCACTGCAGCATCTACACTCCTCCACTAATGCCTTCCACCTAACCCAAGACATTTTTTAGAGTAAATCAATCCATCAAAACACTGAGTCCCGAGTGTCAGCCCTTTCACCCCTGAGTAAAGGCTAAGACCCCGTCAGGCGAAGTCCGCACACACGTCACAGCTCATTCTCCCGGGGCTGAACTGAGAGAGCTAGCATGGGAACGAGGTGCAGTTCCTGTTCTCCAAGGGGTATGGCCTGGGAGAGAGGCAAGAGGGCACTGCTTGGCCGCAAAGAACCAATGCCATGCCTGTGGTGGCTTTTCCAACAGCCTAAAGAGGCAGGGCAAAGATCCTGTTGGCCCTACCTTGTTATCCAAATGCTGCTGGATGCAGAGGCTGCAACCCACCAGTGAAGAGCCTTGCCCACTTTAAATGATGAGTTCTTAAATTGCTCGGCTGTACCACACGGTTCTCAGCATCAAGCATGAGATCCCCTCTTAAAAATGTACAAGCAGCCAAGAATGGGATGGAGAAATGCTCAAAGAAACTTAGTAACAATTAAAAAAAAAAAAAAAAAAAAAAGAGAGAGAGAGAGAGAAAAAATAAACCAACAGACCACCCTCCTGAGATATGTGCATGGTGATCTGCACCAGGTTATTCTGCTTCCCTCCATTTCCCCAATTTAAAATGAACCCTGCCAGGAACTGGGATCTTGACACAGAAGAGGAGCTATGTAGAACAGAGCCAACCATACAGCATGCTGCAAAACATCTCCAGCCTCTCACAGCTTTTGCCCCCCCACAGTATAATCCCCCACAATTCTACCCAGACCCTGTTTCTGGCCCCATTTTTCAATTCATTCTTTGTCCATCCAGAATTTCACCACCCAGTTCCTAGTCCAGGGTTGGTCTATGTTACTCATTCAATAATTCCATCCAGGGAAAAGTAAAACAGCAATATTTGCTCCTTGAACTTGGCAAGAGGGGGGCTTCTATTTTTTTTGAAAAAAAAGAAAAATCCTTTAAGCATCCCCAAAATCAAGGGGGAATTTTGGGTTCAAACTCAGAAAATCCCAAATAGAGTACCAACTACTGCATCGTGCTTGTGTAGCTCCATGAATGTGCACTCAGAGACTCTTCATAGTCTGCAGCCAAGACCATGAGAGAGAGATTCCTCTAGAAGGTCGTCTGTTGCTGTTACTCTTTTGTTTTCACAAAAAATCCTATGAAACTCTGGTGCTGTGCAAAGAATCAGTACAAACAGGTCATCATTCGTCCAACAAGCATCTACTCAACATCCTGTTGCTCATTAATTGATTTTCTTGGTTTCTCTTGATCCAGGTGTTTCCTACAATGTACAAACACCTAACATCCCCTCGGAGAGTGGCTGTTGGTGGGTCTCCTGCTCTGCCATAGAAATTAATGAGGCTCCACCGCCAAGGGAGAATTGCTCTCTTTAACTTCCTAGCTCTGATTCCATACATCTGGAGTTCTTAAAACTCCCTTCATTTCACCAGTATCGTTGCATTAGTAAGATGTCTGGAGACACATGCCATACCCAGTAAGAAAAAGGAACTAAGATCTCTCCCGCTCTATCAAGTGTGGCCTCTGCAGCCCAGAAAGCCCACTGCTACCCTTTTTGCCAAACCACACTGCAAGTAACACATCTAATTTGCTCTCCGCTGTGCTCCTCAGGTCTTGTGCAACATTACTGATTTCCAAGGGCTTTCCTCCCACTGAATCTTTCCGGTTTGGATCGTGAGGGTAGTGTTTTGCAATTCATTCCTCACACATTCGTGAAGTGCTGCCGTTTGCCACTAAAAAGCCACTTGCTGGGCTCTCCCTCAAAGGCAGATGTGTTGTGATGGTCAGGAGCTGATCATTGACGTTCCCACACGGCAGGGAGAGGCACGGACTCGTGTTTATGTCTTGCGCACACAACCCATGTGCCACAGGGAGAGGTTTCTGCAGAGGAGAATTTGGGGAGGGAGGGAAGGAAGCCACGGGAGCGAGCGGCAGCTCCCGATCAATAGGCCATCTGCAATAGGAGATCAATGGCTTCCATTTTGCAAGGTGTTAAGTGTGACGGGGATTGAATTAAAGCCAAGAATGTAAGAGCGGCTATAAGTTATGCCTTTCTCCTTCCCCCCTCCCCGCTCTTTTTTTGCCTTTCAAGAAACAAACCCATAAAATGGTACTTTTTTCCTTCCTTCTTCCCTGCTCCCTCCCTTTCCCCTCTAAGATTTTCAATTAGGTGAGTGGAAGGACGAATTGAGCAAATACATTTTGCGCGAGTTCTAAGTGCTTTTGAAACCCCCTGTCAAAGCATTTAGTAAAACAAGATTTAAGATGCCCAATTAATTTTTCCCCCAACAAGGAGCCAAAAGTAGATGCAGGAGGAGGTTAAAAGCTAAGTGTTTAATTAATATTAAATTTATATGAATCTTTATCACCGAAAGCATTGTAAAATTGAAAAAGCAGTTAATTTTATGGTCACTGTGTATTCCTCTGCTTTGATCTTTGATCCGTGGAATGAAATCGTGGAGTGGAAAGATTCTCCTGCTTTATTATACCTGTCTCGTGGCAGAAATGTTGGGTGAGGTGAGCTCATTTGAGCCTCAGCACAGACTAGGCAGGGGGGTACCGGGGCACAAAACCCCACTGGTGCAGAGTTTGCACTGTCCCCCCAAAGGGGACTTTGTGCCATGTGGCCGAGGACGGCACGGAACTCTTCTGTACGCCACTGCTGCGTCGCC
Organism: Motacilla alba alba; assembly: GCF_015832195.1. NCBI lineage: Eukaryota > Metazoa > Chordata > Aves > Passeriformes > Motacillidae > Motacilla > Motacilla alba. Next base: position 29,968,865 of record NC_052023.1, read on the forward strand.
GCAGCTCCTGGCCTCCCCCGTGCCTATCTGCCAGCGAGACAAAGAGCTATTATGCAGAACGGATTGCACTGGAAAGAAAAAAGGGGGGGAATAATTTCTGCAGGGGTTTTTATGTGGGTTTTTTTTCTTAATATTTTTATATCCCACTGGGAGCCTCATTATAATTTAGTTATTAGCAGGGGTAAAAGAAACCAAATAAGTAAAAGAAATTTAACATCTTTTTGAAGAAATGTATTTTAAGGGGAGGAGAAAAATCAACAGGAAAGTTTTCCGAGCTTCAAAGCAGCTGAGAACTCTTTATTCAAATGTTTCAAGCAGCCCCATTGGCAGTAAGCTGCTCTGGGGTCAGATTGCCATCACAGACCCATCTGTGGTCCTGGATGGAACAGGCAGTGTCCCCCAGACCACAGACCAGACAGACACCTGGGATGGGAGTACGCTTCAATTCAGAGCAGGACCAAGTGATCCCACTCCTCTCACCCAGCCCTCCACTTGGAAAGCCTCTGAAAGGCCACGCACATCTTTCCTTGTCCCTTCAGTTCAGCGCCTCCTCCCAAAGAGAGGCACAGTGCATATATTCACATAATAAGAAAGCGAGAGTTTTAATGGGAATTTAATCTTATTAAAGTCTTGATTTTAGGGCAGGTACATAACTCATACATGTGAAGAGGCACAAAGTAATGAAACGGTGCAGGTCTCAGGATACAGCTGGGAAAACTGGGAAGTCATTAAGGACAGGCAAAAATTAGGCTTGGTATCATGAAATAAGATCTAATAATTGGCACTGTTTCATAAGCAATGGGAATTAATACCGTTAACCCTCTGCCCCCGTTGCTGTCAGACAAGGACAGACACCTCCCTCCCACATGAGAGGCTCCAGCACAGCAGCAACACAAGGTGCCACAGGCCATGCAGCAGTGATGGAGCAGAGGCTGGAAGAGAAACCAGGTTTCACCTCTCCCATGGGATGCAGAAAGGCAGCTCCTTTTCTGTTAAGCAGAAGAGATGTCCAACACACAAAGAAGCAGCCTGCAACATCAGGAAGTCTGCAGTGGGATGGGTAACAACCAGCTGGCTATTGTCTCTGCTCCCATCCATGATACAGGAAGCATGAGACACAGATTTGTGCTTTTCACATCCCCACTGGACAGACCCCATGAACGAGTTCTCAGAGATGCCACCAAATCACACCCTCAGCTGGCACTTCTTCAAGACTACATCCAGACTGGCTTTTTTTAAAGGTTCAAACTACCTTTGGTCCAGCCCAGACTGAACTTCAGATCTCCACACACTCAGTAATGGCCTTGAAGCAGGCAAGCAGCTTTCAATGCTTACACAAAATACGTCAGCCAAAACCATCTGAGAAGTATCTGTATTGCCCATGGAGAGCTTTCTACAGCCAGACTACTCTCTCCACCGTTCAGGGAAGAAAAGCCAATGAGCTCACCTCCTGCTGAGGTTCACATCAGAGGTGGTGCTCTCAGGACCTGCTTGGCACAAGTCCTGCACAACTGGTGGGTCTCTCCCATAGCCCAACAGTCATGTACCCTCAAGCACGGCTGTGTACCCATCTTGGGAAGAGCTGCCATTAAACGAGATGTTCAGGGGGCACATTAAGCACACACAAGATCTGCTCTGACAACTCCTCTGCCTCCTCCTAAGTAGTGAAGAACCACAGCTCTGGCCACCCTCAGCGCAGACAGGCCAACAGTATTTTATACGTACTCGTGCAGATATCGACAGATGGAGCGAGAAAATTACTGTGCCCATAAATTGAAGCTTTGGTCACGTCAGTTCAAGAAGCAGAATAGAAAATTTAGAGCCAAGAAACCAGCTTGTGTCAGTCAGGCTGACGAGCGCAGGCGCCAAGAAACACACCCCTTAGCGTGGGGAAGAGAGACGCAAGTACCCGCACGCAAGCAGAGACCCCGCTCCTCTTCATCTATTCTCAGCAACTGTTTGTCTGAGGCCACATGCAACTGGATTTGTCAAGCCCCCTTTTAACAACTTCTTGTCACAGTCCATTACCAAATTGCATATAGTTATATATTCCACTAATTAGGCTTCTAAAATATCATTAACATGTCTCTTGATCATTAGCATAACGTATGAGGCGTCCTCGTTAGGCACGACTCGAGTTTGTTAATGCGGTAATGAAAGGCACGGGGCTGGTACTGCAGGAGCCGTGCAGAGATAGGAGGCTGGGAACATCAAAAGCATCAGTGCTAGGCTTAAAAAAATTAACAACAAGATCAGCGAGAGGCAGGGGCAGAAGCCAATTGCTGGGAAACCAGGGTGATGTGGAAGGTGAAACAAGCATCTCCAGGCAGGCAAATGCTTGACACTCACTGCATGTCTTTTACAGACTAAGGTAACGTTCCCATGATCTGGGTACAGCACAGGTACAGGGATGAGTCAGGATCACAGACCTGAACCATTACCATCAGGATCTGGGTAAAATGGGGGCAGTGGCCAGGGTCCACAGGAGCCCCATGGCACAGATCTGTGGCCCCAGCTGAACCCTTCCTGTCTGGCTGACTCCAGGACACTCTTCACACCTATTCAGGCCAGCCCTGCTCCCTGCAAGGATACCCTGCACCCAAAATCCAGGGCAAGACACCCATATTCCTCCCTCCTGAAATGAGCATTAAGCTCTCCCTCTCCCCAGCCGCAAGACAAAAGCGGTCTGAGGCAATGCCAAGCACCAGCCTCACCCCAGCAGCTCAGACTGCACAACACGGAGCAACCATCTCAGCTAACCTGAGGATGGAAAATCACCACACACCAGCATTACACAGCAGGAGATGAAGGGTGCTGGACACAACAGCCTGGGATGGTACAACACCACAGGACCTTGGTCAAGAACATAAAAGAAGAGCCTGAGAGGTCTCCAGTACCCAGATGAGACAATATCTGCAGAGGTGCTCCAATGCATCCAGGGGTAAAGATACGAATTAACACACAAAGCTCTGACCAGGACAGATGCTTCCATGCCCAAGCCAGCTCGTGTATCAGTGGTTACCACCGTTGCTATAAATAAGCAGGAGCTTTTTTTTTTTTTCCCCTTTGAGAGAATAACTCAATAAGTCACCGCATGAAAGATATTGTAAATAGCTCCAGCAGAGTGCAAGTCAGGGCTGCTTCCAATTAGCTTTCACTTACGCTCCCCCCGCCTGCGCCAAGTTTGCAGAGTTTGTTCCCAACACGCTGCTCGCTCGCTGTCTGGGGAGAGGTGGGGAGCAAACCCCTCTGCAATCCAGGCCACTGCTCCCCCACGGCAGAAATTATCTTTTCATTAAAGCTGCGAAGACACCGAAGCAAGTGAAAACAGCCTACATGTGCATTTATCTTTGTCCAGATGTTAATGCAAAGGTGGGGGGAGGAAACAACCAAGAACTTTTCTTCAGCTGCTGAGAGCAAACACCACCACCACCGCAGCAACAGCTTGGAAATGGGAAGCAGAACACAACTTTCATTAGAACAAAGACATAAAACAAACTCGGCAAAGGAAGCCTGGGGGCTTTTACGCACTCATCTGGAGAGACCCCCACAGGTCTCTAAGGAACGCGCAGAACGCATCCTCGTGGGCAACACCACTGCCAAAACAACAGGGGGAAGATGGATGATTTTGAGTCTTCATCAAAAAATTCCTCTTCCATGAGATACAGGCGGTGTTAAGACTCTTTCCAAGTTTTTACTCATTCATACGCACAACCTTCGCATCCTGCACATGCGCGCGCCTTCACACGGCAGCTGGTCCCGATATCAGAGGAGCATCACAGCCAGGAAACTATCACCAAGAAGATAAAATACAGGGCAGCAGAGTGCAGGATGGTAGCCTATAGGAACAGGAATCCTAGGGAAGGGGCTTAATTCCCTACCACTCATGTCTGGGAATGGTTCTGGGAAAGTCACACAGTGTCCTCATCTTTCCCCATCAGGAGAGTTAGAGGTGCCTGACCTGTGCTGGCACCAGATGGAAGGGCACCAGAGGACCAAGACTTGCCCATCTCAACATTTCAGCCAGATCTCCCTTCTTCAGTCACCACGCAACTGGGCACCACCCACACCCAAGCATTTTGCAAGGAGGTCAGCAACACCCCAGAGAAGGACCAGGAGGACTCCCTAAACAAGCAGATCTATTTGCTCAGTCCCAAGCAGACTCCCTGCCCTGCCACCCCAACCAGAACACTGCACTCAAATACGGACACTGGAAAGCATCCACTGTTTTGGGGAGAGGGGGGTTATGGCAGTCAGCACAGCACAAACTGCTTTTGTTGGCCTCCTGCATTTCAAGCCAAAAGCAACAACCACAAAAAAGAAAAACCACTAACATTTGATAAAGCTTTTCAATTTGAAAGAGGTCAGGAAAAAGTTCCAGGAAAGGGAAGAGAAACAACCTTCTTTAAAACCCTTTAATATGGTGAGAATCAGCTCTCACAGGTTACAGGTTTATATTTTTTCCCCTCTAGTTTTCCAATCATCTTTATCCCCCTCTCCCACGCTTCCAAATGGCAGCAGCACTCCACTAAAATGGCCAGGGAGGAACCTCTCCCCTCCCTGTGCAGGAGGGCACTGGGTTGACCTCTTCACATCTGGACATGCCTGCAACCTCCGGCTTTCAAGGGCGAACGCCGGCAGTGCGGCGACCTTCCTGGAATCGTGGTCCTCTGACCTCCCTTCTCCGACCCACCCATCTCCTGTCCCTCTGCTGAACTCCATCCCAGCCACGCTAGGGACATGGCACTGTCTCACAAGGGGTGCAGCTCCTCCAGACAGGCCTTGCCTTAACAGCTCCCACAGGCCCCAGCCCAGGGTGTTTTTGCTCTAGAGATTGAAGGGGGGGTCAAGGAGAAGAGGATCCAGACTGCAAACCGGCCAGATATAAAATAAAAATAACTAAAGCAAATAGCCTCAACATCAACAAATCCATCCAAATCCTACACCCATTTCACTTGCCATCCCCTGCAGAGTGCCTTTACCAGTATATCGATCATGCAACCAGCCCAGAGAGGTTACAGACCCACAACCATCTCTGCTGGAGCTCTGGAAAAGCCTTGGTGACTTCTCTTCCTTCTCGTGCTGCACCAAGTCCACCAGATCTCACCAGGCTATTGAGCAGAACACTGCCTTGACACAGCCTCATCCTTCCCCAGACAGTTCAGCATAGGGTAGTCCATGCTCTGCCTTTTTCAAGCCATGCATGGGCCAAACCAGATGGCCACTGCTACCACATCATGTCCCTACATATGGAGGTCCAAGCACTCTCTCCCCTGTGTGCAGTTTCCCCACAATTCACACAGCCACATTTCTTCATAGGAACTGCCTCTCCCAAAACACCACCAGTTTTAACACATTGTGGAAGACTGCAGTGATGGTCCTGAGGAACAGGAGACCTCACCCCAGCAGGGCCCACAAACAACCACTGTATCCACTTGGAGTGGTTTTTCCTAACATCTTCCCACCCAGACCACAACTGCTCCAGAGCTCCCCACATCTTGGGACCATCTCAGATGGAAAAAGCAAACAAAGTTTAATTGATGCCCAAAATGCAAACCACGACCAGGGCAGGCACCACACCAACAAGCAAAAATGCTCATTCCAGTGGCATCATTGGAACAGGCAGAGCTCTTGTTCATAGGACACCAATAGCATTTCCCATCCCCACAACCACCCCTACTTTTTCAGCCTCCCAGCACCAAAGCTACTGATTTTTCTCCCTCCCTGCTGGGTAAGTGTGGAGACCCCATCTTCACCCCCAGCAATACTGGGAGGGGATCACGTCGATAACGCCTCACACATGCAACAGGACATGAGCCTCCCTGCTGCCCGCAGTCAACTCCGCTTGTTTATTTTTATTTAAGCTAAACTTTAGCTAGGCTAGGCTGGAAGAAGGTTGGGAGGGGGACAAACCCTTAGAAGGCTGGACTGTGTGTTGGTCTCCAAAGGGACTGAATCTGAGGATGGGAGGAGGGGCCAGTTCTCCTTTCCAAAGGAGCTTTCAATAGGAAACAGATGTTGAGGGCCCAGTGACCAAAAGCAGGGTCTGCAGCGGGCTTCCCTGGCTCCACGCTCCCAACAGAATCCGTTTTAATTAAAATATTTTAGCTCAAGCACGAGGCGAGGGGTAGGGGGAGTGGGGAAAAGTCTGGGGGCGATGCCCTTGTTACCTCTGCAGCAGTGTTTGTGGCAGGGCTAGAGGGGGTGTGGGGGTGCAGGGTTGGGTCAGACACCCCATCCTGTACCCCCAGCCTGAGCCCCCTCCCTCCAGCAGGGCTTGACATAAATTCTGCTGACCTTGAGTGAAAAATTGCCTCGTTTTGGTACCGAAAAAAATAACATTACATCATGTAGCCGTGTCAGGATCTATCAATGCCCCCTTCCCGCCCACCCCCAAAGTGAGGGGGATGTAACCCAACACTATGAAAACACCAGCCCTGAGAAGAAAAGGGGCCTTTGTCACGGACCATCAGCTTCCCGCTCCTGCCTGAGGTGAAGAAAGATCTCCAAAAATGTTTGGCTGGGAGGTACAGACTCCAGACATGTCACCCCCCACAACCCCTCTGCTTCTCTATCCCCACCTTCAAAACTTTTGTTTCTCCCTTAGTTATAAATTTCGGCCATTACTAGGATTAAAAAAAAAGAAAAAGAAAAAAAAAGAAAAGAAAAGAAAAAAGAAAAAAAAAGAAAAAAGAAAAAAGGCGGCAGGAAGCCTGAAAGTCCAGCCACCAGATCACTAAAGCCTGACTTTAAGCTAGGATGAGTCAATAGTTTCCTCCCGCCAGGTGAGGATCCATCCTGGCTTTCTTCCCAAGGGTACCTAACTCCCTCACAGGAGCACAGGACATGCAGAGACCCATGCCCAGCTCCAGCATGGAAAAACACAGGGAGCCCAGGATGTGACTGGTGAGAAGGGAACCCGACAAGGGCTCTGTCAAGCCACAGACATTGAAGCAAGCCCCCACATCCCAAGACAGAGAGCTTCAGCCCACCCCACAGGAAAAGGCAGGAGTTGAACAGGAAGGAAATCAGGGTCTGCAGGATCTCAGTACCAGCACAGAACTAGGCTCCCCGAGCCTGTCAGTGCAGCAGGGCCAGGAACAGGCTGTGGGGCTCTCCTACAGCACTCAGGGCCAGGTAGATGGGAGGCAGGCTGTGCTACTCACCCGACAGCCAGGGAACAAGCCCTAATCCACTCCATTCACTGCAAGAGAAGAACTGCAGGAGCCTGAAGCAAGTGAAGGAGGTGCAAATGGAGCCCCCCTGGACCACTAACGCTGCAGGGCAGCTTTTTACCTTCCTGCTGGGATGGTGCTTTCCCCTCCAAGACAGGAACACAGGGCAACGCACCCCAGCCAAGCATGCCTTGCCTAAGCCCTGCCTGCCCGCAGCACTCCGGCTTGCTGAGCCACACCACGGCAGAGGAAAAGGAGCTGCCACTGCCCGTGGGCAGCACAGCACCAGGCCACGCACGGGTCGAGGGGAGAGGGAGGAGAACACCCAGCTTGCCCCAGGCCCTCGCTCTCCGATGTATTTTCTCATTAACGTGTAATACGGTTTTATTGTCTCAAACAATGTCTGGTTTCGATCAGTTCCTTCATCCCAGACACTGCCGCGCGCAGAGACTGAAGAGGCCAGATGGTTCATGTTGCAGGAGTCTTCCCGCTCTTCCCCACCCGCTCCCTAATTCCTTACAAATTCCTGGAATGCCTGCGCCCCGGAAAACCAGCCCTGGGCAGAGGCAGGCATCTGCCCCGGGAGCAGGGGCTGGGGGCTCTCCCAGTCACCCCTCCTCACCACTGGCAGCTCCCCAGCAACAAGCAGCAGCTCCTGGCTGTTGTCTCCTCCACGGCAGGAGCACTTTCCAACCAAATCCGTGGGTCTTCTCTGCTGAGGGAGGGAGTGCAGACCCCAAAACCCCCAGCCCAGCCCCAAAGAGCCAGCCAGCAGCAGGGATGCAGCCGGCAGGGAGGACTCCTGCCCCTAATCCCCACCACGTGCCCAAGGCCATCGGGCTGCTGCCACATCGCTCTCAGCTCCAGATTTCACCCACGCCTCCCACCGCTAATCCCCGTGCCAGCAGCTGGACACAGAGGTTCCCCGAGTCCTTCCCAAAATCCAGGAGCCTGAGTCCCAGCCAAGTCAAAGGGAAGGCTCTTCCTGACTGCAAGGAGCTTCTCCCCAGCCCTGTGCTGGCTATCCACACTGGCAGTGTGCTCCAACCCACCCCAAATCACCCCTTGGAGGTCTGGCAAAGCTCATGCTCCTCCTGCCATCCTTCCAGCACCCTTGAAGCCTTCTCCATTCCTTGGGAGAAGGAGGAGGGAAGCCCACCCGGCCCGGGAAGGAGCCCTGCTGAGCACAGCCCAGCAGGGGAAAAATAAGGGATGCTGAAAGCGATCACTCAGCCTGGAAGAAGGCCAGGAGACTGGTGTTCACACTTTGAGCACCGCAAGAGCACCGATCATCTCATCTGGGAAAAAACAGAGTCTGGCAGAAAAGATGGCACTTTCTCCAAGGCACTCAGGCACCACATGCCATGGCCACGCCACAGATCATGCATCCACTGCAGGATCCCACAGTCTCTCTGACCCTGCAGACCTTGTTCTGCCTCCAAGGAGCTACATGAGCTGCATTTTCCCCCTGTTCCCACTCCAGAGCAGCCACTGCTCAGAAAAAGTTCCACTGAAGGATGACCAGAGGGGACCCCTCTCCTGCAGCTCCGTGGGGCTGGCAGCCACTCTCCAGGGTTTGGCTGCCAAAATGTTGTGCGGGCTCCTCGGAGACCTGCTGAGCAGACGAGTATCTGCTCCCAATTCAACTGAATTTTCATGAGGATGACACAAGACAGCCTTCCTGCCAAGTTTCCACAGCTCTTTCAGAGAAGGGGTGCCAGAGCCCAAGAGACACCTCCAAAAAATCTCACCACAGCAAGGAGGACGCCTTCTTTTTTTATCAGCACTTTTTTCCCTAAGCCACTCGGCTCATTTTAGCAAGCCCTATGCCAAGCCTGCCTCCACCCAGAGAAATGCCAGGGCACACACTTAAAGTCCTGCCAAGTTCTGAGCGTTGAGGAAAAAATCTAAGGGGGTGGGCGGTTTACAGCAGGTAGATTTATACCTGTATGATCATGCCATCTCCTCCAACACCCATCCTACACCGTGTACACGAGCTCTGTGATGGAAGAAGATGTTACTGCCACGGCATGGTTAGATGCTCAAGAAGCAAAGCAGCAGAAGCTGAAGGGGTCTGAGGTATTTGGGTTCAACCCGAAAAGCCCATATGCTATGGGCTAGAACTGAGGAGCCCAGGGTATCCTCAGACCTCTGTCCTGAAATAGCCAGGAAGGAGACAAGTAGAGGATGTGCCCTTGGGACAGTGGAACAAGAGGGCTGGAAATAAGTGATGGCAGCAGGAATCCAAGCACTGTGGTGATTCTTTGCACTCCACAGCAGAGAAAATATCACCTGCCACCTTTTTGGCATTCCCAGCGCTCAACTTTGGCTCCATCCAGCAAGAAAAAAACACAGCAGGAAAGAGCAAGCGAGCTGAAACCTGATCCCCTGAAAGGCCGGACTCGGTGTCTGGCTTTTCTTACCGGCTCGGCCGACCTGTACGTGCCAGCCTGGGAAGGCGTAATGGTTCCACCAACAGAACTTCATTAACTTTTTATACACTCGGCCGCTAATTTATAATCATTAGCGGACGAACAGCCAACAATTACACAAGCAGCACGCTAAGGAGAGAGGGAGAGAGCTTGAAGGAGCAGTGATGGAAACGTACTCATGGTGGGGAGGGAGCTGGAGCCAGGATGGCGCGTCCACGTCCCGGGGCTGGCATGTGGCAGGGGCAACCTCTCCCAAGATTTACTGGCACGTCATTTCCTCAGCTGCAATCAAGGCACTGGGCAGCAGATAGGCAAAAGGCAGAGGTGAGCACGGGGGGGGGGTGGGGGGGGGGGGGAACCTCACAAGCCCTCTCATTTTCATATAAAAGGAGACAGGAAGAGGAAGAGCTTGCATACTCCACGTTTCCAATTCCTGGCACATGCAAGGTGCCTGTTTGCAGAAGAATGTGAAACTGTACACAAAAACAGCTCTAAATTAATCCTGATTTAATGAAATCTTCAAACACAGATCACGTAACCCCAGCGCCCTTCCATGCACCAGCTCCCCTCCTGCTGGAGCAGCTCTGTGTGGGAGGCAGGACATCGTGTTGCAATGTCCCTGCTGGCACCTGCAGGGAGCAACGCCTGCAAGTATCCAAATCCTGAGGATGCATCTACCTCGAGAATGGAGATGTGGAAGAGAGAAAATATCTCAAACACCTCTGGGATCAGTGGTCTCTGTTTCCATGAAGAAAACTCAAAACCAACTCCAGCAGTGCTCCCCTCCTGCCCGAAAACCCCTGCTGCTCAAGGCAAAGCTGCAGGAAGAGGACAACAGGCAGGCTCCCTCCTCTGCAACAACCCAAGCTGCTTGAATCGATCAAAGAGCCCTACGATCTGCAGATACAGATGTCCCTGCCGCACAGGCAGGCCAGCAGGGGAGCACAGTGACCTGATCTGCAGATACAGATGTCCCTGCCGCACAGGCAGGCCAGCAGGGGAGCACAGTGACCTGACCAGCATCACTCAGCAGCACGGCATGCCCAGAAACAAACCTACACCTCCTTTGGCTCCTGCACAGGAGCTGAGCCGCTCTCCTGCCCCGCACCAGGCAGCCCAGCCAGTCCTTTCTGGAGACATAAGCTTCCTGTTAAACAGGTCTAATAAACGCTGCGTGCACCTTCCAGAGCCTCTCCTCTGGCACCTCCGAGCAGCCAGCGCAGCTCAGCACTGCTTGTGCAGAGGAAAACTGCTTCCCAAAACTCCACGTGTCAGTAGGGAAAGAGCAGCACCCCTTAAGGAAGGCCAAGAAGGGGGCGACTGGCTGTGAGCTGCCCAGCTCCCCTCCGAAGCCGGGGGAAGCTGCAGCAAGCGAGGCAGGCTGCGTGCAGGACCTGCCATGCCTTGCAAGCCGTGGCTTGCCAGGCATGCTGAGGGCAGGTAGGCAGAGCCCCACGCTCCGAGCACACAATCCCGGGCATGCTGGAAGCTGGAAGGAGCCACCACAGCCCCCCCTCCTGCTCCCCACACAGGCACAGGCGTGCGGAAAGGCTCATAAGCTGCTTTGGCTCACAGCAGGACCTTTACCCTTCCACCCTTGCACTTGCAAAGAGAAAAGTGCAGATCTAACACATGCTGAGGCTTATCACATCAAGAGACCCAAGTGTTCAGGCTAGCAGAATGAATGCCTCCGAGATTAATGGGGGCTAAAACCAAATTTCTTGTGTGACGAGCTTCCTTCCCTCTACAGCAGCTTAATAACCATTAAGCAACCATGTAGGGAAGAAAACTTAAAAATCTCTACACCTAGAAGTGAAATTTAGGGGATCAAGCAGTAAAGATAATTTAGATGCAAATTTGGGCCACTCATCCTGCCAGGGATCCACCACCTGGGTACAGCTGCAAGATCACAGGACTTTTTAAGAAAGCTCCTACCTGATCCAGTAAAATTCAGAGCATATTGTTTAGATTATTTTCCTGTGACTGTTCAATATCCACAGCATCATGGATAAAACCCTCCATCTAAGAAAACCAGAGGAGGGGGCAGGAAAACTACAATGAGAAAGTGTCACATAGTCCATTGTGGGGTAGCAATCACAGATGGAATTGTGGGATATGTAGAGAGAAGTGGAAGTTGTTTCTGCATTCCTGCCTTTGAGCAACTTTCCAACACAACTGCCCAAATACCTGTTCTTTCAGGATTTTTTTTAACGGCATCACTTGAGAGCTGCATTTGTCATTAAAGGTATTTATAATTTAAAACTGAAGTCAAATTTCAGAGAAATACTTCTAATAAAGAAGGCAAAGGCTTAATTTCAAATATGTAAACATGAGACGCCTCCATCTTTCTTAATGCTTCTCAAAAGCAAAGCAGGAGATTCTTCTTTACTGAAACACGTTGGGAAATTGAGCTACACAAAACATTCCTGTCAACCCAAATGCACATTCTTATTTCTTCTCCTCCTTGAGACCTTTCAATTTGGAAGGGGTCTTTCCAGGGAAGGACCTTGTCCTGCCCAAAGATAGGGAGATGCCAGTGCCAGTGCTCTCAAGCCCCAAACCATTAACTGGTCCATACCCCATCCCACAGGGATGCAGCGTTGTATCTGCAACAGGCAAGAGGGATTATCTCCCACCAGACTCAGGTCAGCAGCCAGTCTAGGGGTCCAGCAGCAGCTCCAGGGGCAGGATGCAGGCACCAAACCTTGCACAGGAATTAATCACATCCCTTAGGAGCTCTCTGCCTCCTGCTGCCTTACCCACACCACTAAGGCCACAGGGAAGCCAAGGGAGAGCAGGAATTCCGCACCATGGGGGTAGCACTAGGACTCCTGGGAAGTGCCAGCACCTAGGAACCCTTGCCACAGAGGGAATTAAAAGCAGCCACACCCCAAGACAACAGGGAACTGTTACTACAGCCACCTAGTCAGTCCAGGTAGGCTCACAAGCAATGGACCCCAATGTTTTTTGGGAGACGTGGAGAGATATCTGGGCTCATCCAGCCTGGAGATGCCTGCACAGGGTGGGAGGTGAGCACAGCAACAGCCAGAGTGTGAGGAGCTGGACCCTCACTACCCCAGGTGTGGAGGGCACAGCCTTTCAAGTAAGGGCATGGAGAGCTGGGCAAATGGAGTCTGACAGCATCCTCTGCTTAACTAAAGGATCAGCAGCATCGAGTCGTTCTTGGGGAGCTCTCCTGGAGAGATCTTTGCACAGATCCAGGGCTGCTCCTCTCCCTGCACAGTCAGGAACTCTCCTTTCAGCATTCCATTATCCAAAGACTCCAGCAAAGGAGGCAAGCCCAGCAGCAGCATGACTTGACGCCTCCCCACCAAGGGGCCAGCCCCATTCACCTCTGGCTTGGAGCTGCTGGAAGGGGAAAAGGGGAGGCTGGCAGAGAGCATCCCCTGCCCCAGCCAGTCCCACACAAACTTCATCCAAAGCCTTCCCTGGGGATGAGGGGCTGCACAGCCAGTACTGCTGTGTGCAGGCCCCCTCCCCCCGTCCCTCTCCCTAAACTCGCTCTCAGCCCCATCCTACTGAACAATCTCGCCACGGGCTGCTTTTGTAAGCCTCCAGCCCCAAAAGAAAAATGATGGGTTTGAACTCTTAACCCCGCCCCAGAAAAAGGCTGGAATTAAAAGGGGTTTATGACTAAGTATGCAGATGGGAATACTGTAATAACAACAGGCAAAATGTTTGCCTAGCAGTTCTGGGCTGGTTTCGGAGGGAGGGGGGGAGAGAGAGTGGGATGGGGCGGCTTCTGGCTGGAGGATGACGGCACGGAGAAAGAATTTGGCGGCTGGGAGGGAAGGGAGGTTGCTGATAAATGCTGGGGCAGAGGCGAGGAGTGGGGCCAGGACCCGAGCGCCGCATGGCTGGCACTGGAGGGAGGCTGGCTGCGCGCTGCGGGGTCCTGGCCGCCTGACAAAGGCTCTGCTGCCGGAGAGAGTGGGCAAGGGGGACACGGGGCTGGCTCAGCAAGCCGTCACACGCCTCGGGGGACACGGCCACACTCAACGGGATGGGGAATGGGGAATCTATCGAGGCACACAGCAGTGCTCCCCTGCAATACCCCAAAACTCATTCTGTACCTGTGCATGCAGACCTCTCCCTTAGGCAGAGCCCACAACAAGTGGCTAGTTTTTACCAGCAGTGGGACTCCAGCTCTGCTGAAAAGGTGATAAAACTACAGTGCTTAAGTCACCTAGGAGGGCATTTTCAGGACATCACCTTCCTCTTTTAGCAACAGGCTGCATCAGGACCCCACAAGTGGGAAGCTCCGGCTAGGGGAGACCTAAACCTCAGCCACCATCCTAGAGGAGTGCACCCCACCACTGGCATAACCCCACTGCAAGAGGGGAGAGCACTGCTTCTCCAGCCTCCAACCCTGCACAGGTCTGCTCCCACTCCTCTGGCACTCAGGGACATCCAGGACTCTCCTCTCTGTGAGGGATCACTCAAGTGAAGCCCCTCAAAGGCCCCCTGTCACACAACAGGGAGTGTCTGGACATGGCTTGCAAGACCCCAAAAATGCCTAACCGAGTCAGGCTGCACCCTGGAACACACAGAGAGGTTTGCTCCATAGTTCAGTGGGGATGTGACTCCCTGATTGTATCAAACCAGCACCTTCCTGCTCTCCAGCTCTCCACAGAGTGCCTGCAAAATTCACACAAGATGCAAACCACTTGCACAACATCACACACAGCTTAGCAGCCACAGGCCACAAAGCCACCTAACACCCAAATCTCGCAACTCAGCAGGACCCACGGGACAGAAACTCACGTGTAGCACATGCAAACAAGCCACAAACCCACAGCGCCCAAAGGAGCCACAAGATGGAACTATTTTGAGCGATGCTCCTGCCACAGACATGAGGAGCTCACTGGGCACAGCCCAGCCTGATGCAACAGCAGCACTTTGCCAACCCAAGCACCTCACAGGGCACAGCTTCAGATGAGAACATGCCCCAGCCACTTCCCTGAGAAGGTAAAGCTGCGTGCAAAGAGCCTCACAGCACGACTGGCAAGGCAGGAACTCCAGGAGACTGCCCAGCTTGCAAGGCAGGGGATTTGCAAGCGTCTCACACCCGCCTTTGCTCAATAGGGACCGCAGCATTTGCGGCACAAAAACGTGGGAATTTTGACTCGATTGTGGTCACCTCCTGCTAACCCAGTGGCATTTACCAGAGATAAGGAATGCTGGAAGGAGCCTGTGGATACTAAAAGCTCCCTCATTGCTACAATCCTCCTCTAGGTCCAACTTGTTGCGTTGATGAACAGGAAGGTAGCAGCCCTACAAAAACCGACTAAGAGGCATGAGGACTCCACTTCACACACACACACACCCTCCTAAAGGAGTGAGGAGGTTTTTCCTTTGACCTCTCAAGCAGAGCAAATGCCTCTCTAAAGACACCTAGGGACTGTCTGCGGGGTCAGGAAGATGGTCACTACTGATGGGAGCGAGCAGTGCAGAGGGTGACAGGGCCAGCCAGGCTGTGGTCCCTGTCCACAGCAGCCTGAGGCAGACACGAGCTGCACAAATGCACAGCTCCCTTCACGCCAGAAAGCACTCGGATCAGGTAATGGAGGGTGTAGGAGACTTGTGAGAGGATTTCTGTGAGTCAGCCTCGCTGGCCAGGACCCAGATCAGCAAGCTCTGCAACATCAGCAAACAAAAGAGGGCAAACCCTGGACCACCCCGGCCCCTTCCTGCTGCCTCCAAGGTGACCCCCACAAGTGTGGGCTTGAGGAGAGCAGGCAGAGGCACGTGGAATGCTGCAGCCAGGCTTGGGATAACTCAGCCTGCTATGCCTTGGGGCAAGGAGGTGGTCGCCTCACTTCCCTGGGGAACACAGGAATACAGTCCTGGGGCTTGCTGAGCAGTTTTGTTTCTCCGTTGCCAACACAGAAAGACAAGGTTAACCTTGCTCATTTAAGCCACAAGCACTCTGTCTCCACATGCAAACTGAACTCAGGAGAACCTCCTCTCACCCACAGCACTTCCCAGGATTTAAGGACCAAATGTAAATGACCCTTTCAAAGTTCTTTTCTGACAGCAGTGTTTCCCCTCCCTCCCAATGACATACTTGTGCCTCATACCATGGAGCTGGTTTATGCAAGGGACATTCACATCTCCCTGACAAGAGGGTGGCCCCTGCACCAGCACATCTGCTGGATCACAGCACCTCATGAGGAACACCCCTGAACAAAGGGTCACCACACGTTTTGTAGAGACCTCCTCTCCTTGGATGCTTAAAAGTCTTACCCTCCAAAACTCTGCCAGACCTGGGCTACAGCCAACCCAGCTTCCATAAAAGCCTCCACAAAATCCCTGCCATGAGGTGCTTCCACCCTTTCCTTGTCTGAGACTTGTCATTATTCTCCATTAAAAAAAAAAAAAAAAAAAAGTGAAGTCTGGGGAGAACATCTGGAAGAGGGATAAATACCTATCAGGAGTCATCCCAGTCCTGACAGCTGAATGAGTTAGACAAGTGCTAACGAACAAACAGGCTAAATTGCTCCTTCCCCTTCCTGACAGGTCAAAGCGAGTCTCCAGAGCACCCAGAACACCAAGTCTGGTCTCTTCCCAGATTTGGCAGCAGGGAGAAGCCCACCCTGGGCAGCTGTCCAGCTATGCCAGCCCAGCTCTCTGCCTCCTCGGGGGTACCACCCAGCCACCAGAGGAGAGCTCCAAAGCCAGGGAAATGAAGACCAAGCCAGCCTTTAGGAACAGTCAGGCTGCAGCACCATGCCCCCCTCCTCCCTAGGGCAAAGCTAGGGCTGCTCCTAGGGCAGAGAGGCGATGCAGGCAGGCCAGCAGCCTCCATCCCTCTGCTCCACAATGGCCTGTAGCCCCTTCCTTCCCCTGCTCCCAACGGGAGGCACACCCAGTGCTAAACACTGAGCCTAACTCCATCCGGTCCTCCTTCCCTACGTCTATTGTTGCTAAAAATTTATCCGGTTTCTGACAGAAAAAAAAAAAAAATTAAAAAAAAAAATATATATAAAACACTGCACCTCCCCTCTGCCCTTCAAATTAAAAGTAGCTCTGGTCTTTCCCCCGGGAGGGGGAGATGAGTTTAAACATGAATCCCCCATCTAGGCAGCACTGCTCCACTCCTCCTCCTCCAAGGACTTTCACACAGCCCTGTCCCGTCAGCCTGTCTGTGGCATTTGATTCCTGTCTGTCACTAAGTGATGAGGACAAAGGGTGAGGAGTCAGGAAAAGGTCTGAGCTACTTTGTTCATCGTCTGGATACGAACTTTGGATGAACTCCGTGGGGAAAGAGAAAAGCCGCATGGAGCAGGACGCACTGTGCACAGCGCTCTCTCTCCTCAAAAAAAAAAAAAAAAAAAAAAAAAAAAAGAAAGAAAAAAAAATAAAAGGGAGGCTTGAACAAGGGGAAGGGGTGGGAGGGAAAGGGAGAGGAGAGCATTCCCCATCCCCATGGCGGCAGGCAGTCCTGAGAGCTCCCTGCTCCGAGGAGACAGAAGGATATTCAAACCGCCTTCCCAGGAGGCATGTTCAATAAAGCAGGATGCCAACGCAGCCTTTTCTCAAACAAATCTGTTAGCGGCGGGCCAGGGGCCAGCCACAAGGGCTTGCTTTTTAAAGCAACCAAATGGGAATTTCCTAATAAAATAAAATTTTTTAAAAAGCCCCACCGTGGCACGGGTAAAGGGAAGCTTGCTGGCAGCAACATGAAGTATTTTGCACACAGACCTCTCTGGGAAGCATGGGAAGATGAAATACAGTACAGGGCAGGGAGTTCTGGGATGCAGCCAGGGCCAGGGCACCAAAGCACCCATGAGTTCCCCTGGCACCCACCCGGAGGAGCTGAGAGAGAACAGTGCCTACAGCACAGTCACGTACCAGGGTGAAGGCTTACAACCACGATTTCTGCTGCTCTGAGCAAGGGAGGAGGCCCAGGCTGTGATGGGGCAGAAGTGATTTCCCTCGTGGCAACCTCTGGGACCTGGAAAAGCCACCACAGGGCACACTTGGCTCCTTTGCTTCACTCTGCTTTACAGAGCCAAACCAGTTTGCAACCGGAAAGCCCTGTGGTAGTCTTGCAGACATTAGGTAAATCAGTCTCTCCTGGGCAGCAGAGCCACCACACATGCTCTCCTGAATGGCTCTTGCCCAGCAGCCAAGGTGCCTGCCCTGGTAAGGGACCCAGCCTCCACGAAGGATTACTCAGGCTCCACGAAGGATCAGCAGAGCCCTGGCACAAGATATGCCAAGCCAGGCAGGAAAATTACTGCAACTCCACAGGCAACTCTGCAGTGCTCATGCTCATGAGAGACCTGCTGAGCGCTGGGGTGAAGGGTGTCCCACAAAAACCACCCCACCACGCCGCACCAGCTGAACGCCAGAGGGGATTCCCAGCCCACAGGCTGGCTGGGAACACCAGCTCTGCCACCCTGGAAGTCTCTGCCAGAGGCATGAGCAGTTGGGAATCCGAGGGATATGCTGGAGGCCGTTCACCACCAGCCTTCCCGGGAAGTCCCAGCAGACTGAGTGAATGTACTCTCCAGGATGGGGAATCCTACATAAGACAGAGATCACGCGGGTTACGAAACCCAGGAGCGCGCTTGAAAGCAATATACTGGAACATGCTGGAGATCATCCTGGATGTCTTGTCTCCCAACTAAACATCAGCAAATAGAAAAACAGCTCTGCACAAGAAAGCTCCACCTGGAAAACAAACACAGCAGCCCAGCAGAAGGCACTGCTGAGATCTCCCCAACCAGGCACAGAGCAGCAGGCAGGGCCCACATTCCCTTTCAGGGTAGGCAAAAATCTCATCCCTTCTGTGGTGCCCAGCACAGGAGAGCTGCAGAGATGGTCACAGCAACCACTAATCCCAGCTCCAGTCTGGCCTCTCTGTTTGGGAAGGCAATAACTCACCACTAGAACCAGCAAGTGGAGCAGATCAAAGGCTCGGCTTCACTGACTCACAGCTACGCACAGCCCCAGCCCTCCCAAGATCCACCTGCTCTGCACCAAGACAATGACCAGGGAAAAATGGAAGAAAAAGGGGAAGGCAGCACATTTCTCAGGGAACCAAGCCATCTGTGAAGGCTGGGAAAGCAGGGTCCTCCCTTGCAGCCATCACCACATCCCAGAGGAGCACACGTGAGGAGGTCACTCAAGCATCTCAGAGGCATTGCCCAAGACCTCTGATGGAGAAACTTTGATCTCCTCCAAGCACGGCCAGTCCCTGGGGACTGCCTCCAAAGCACACAGCAGAGCGTGCCAGGGCAGATCGACTCCACACAGAAAACCACAGCCCTTTTGGAAGAGTTTGTTCTCCTGCTCGCTTCAGAAAGTCCAAAAAGTTCATGTGGCAGTGGGAGGGACCTGCACCCAGCAGCTCAGCCAAGGTAGCCTCTCTCAAGGCAGTAAGTTCCACCAGTGTGAACCAGACAGAAGGAGGGGGAAAAATGGACAGGATGTTGACTGGATTGGCCAGCAATCCTATTTGCAGAAAGTGGGAGCTTGGGAAAGAGATGTTGGTGCTGCTGAATCCAGGGCTGTTTTGAGAAGAGCAAGAGGGAAAAAGTGGGGGCTGGGGAAAAGAAGGGAAAAGAAAACAAATCTGCTTTATCATTGCTTGAAACCCAAGGAAACTGATTAAAGCAAACATCCCCCCTGCCTCTTCCAAAGGGCTGTCTCATTTGCTTCCTAAATCTGATTCCTATTTGTCTCATTTGTTCTTCATTTAGGTCTCCTCCATGCTCCTTGCTGACTCTTAGGAGCCCTCCATGGAGCCATGAGGACTGGCTTCCCTCAGGAACCTGAAAGGGCAATCCCTGACCAGGGTCAGACCCAGCACCAGTGCCCGTGCACAGCGAGGAGATGCAGCAAGAGGAAGGCAGCAGGATATGACTACACACAATAGGCAAGAGGCCAAGGAAATCCTTGGAAAGCACTACCCAATGGTGCTGATGAGCACCTGGGTGCCTCTGGGGTAGCATTCCCAAAGGATGAAGCAAAAGCAATTTAAAAAAAGCAAAAGGAACCAGGAAGAGGGGATGTAGCACAAGCACAGACCCACCCAGTGTTTTCCTCTCTATTAGCAGACGGCCTTCTGATTAAACAGCAACTTAAAAATTACCCTAATGGAGCTCCTTTCAAACACAAACCACAGGGACCTCTCCTAATTGCACAGCTCCTTTTCCAATCCCAGCCCAGGATGATGCAGCAGGTCCACTGGCTGCCCTTGCCCGCAGCACTGGCGTGCTCTGCCAGCCAAGCCCGCTGCTCCCAACGGGGTCTTGGAGCACTGTGGCACCATGGGCTTCACTTTCTGTCCTGGCTCTCAGACCCCTGCATATGCTGCCTGTGTAGAAGGACATCTGCAAGGCCTAGCCAAAAACACCAGAAAAAGGAAAATAAAAATCTACCCTTCCACCCATGTGGATTTGCCACTGCCTCAGTACACATGGAAAGACCAGGGACTTCCCCTACCAGCACCCTCTGCTGTGCCTCACCTCCTTCCATACTACTTGTGAGTTTTTCATGGCAAACAATTCCAGTCTGCCCTTGGGATAGTCTCTCTAAGCCTCCAGCCATGCCATCGTGCTGCTGCACATCCTTACCCTCAACAGCCCACAGGTGAGGATACCATGACTTTCTAGACCTGGATGCAGAAGAGTTATTTCTAAGGAAAACTCACACTCCAGGCTGTGCACCTACCAGACACACACGGCAATCCTATCCAAAAGGAAACAAAGCCCACTCCACCAGGCACCCACTGCCCAGCCGATCCATCCACAAGAGGAAACCCAGCAGGGTCTGAGCTCCCGAGAGCCAGGGCCAAGCCTGCAGCCACCCAACATCAGAGCAGGTCCAGATGGTTGCACAAGGATCCTGACATTACACAACACCATCCTGCTGGCTGCCTCTGGAGAGGAGACAGCACCAGCAGCTGCTCTCGCTGCTCCCTCCTGCCCATAAGGAAAGCAGAGACCCCCTGACCTTCTCCAACACATCCCCCCAGCCCCTCTGCAGCTTAAGCAGCCCAGGTGTGCAAATGTTACCCAATGCCCTCGCCAGGCAGAAAGTAAATTCCAGCAAACGGTGGAAATGCCAGCTACAGTCAGACACTGGGATGTGCAAATAGCAGCCGAGGACCTTCGGGAGAGGAACAGCCCAGGCCCAGGCGCTCCTACCTATAATCCTTCCCAGGATGCCCCTCCAGCAGCTCCTGTGGCAGAGGAGGGATGCTAATTTGACTATTTGAGGGAATGAAAAAAAATAAACGTTTGCTCTTGCGCTAAATGACCTTTTCAGCCACTTGGGGACAGAATTGCACCGGGGCTTTGGAGTGAGCTACAGCAGGCGCTGCTTGCTCCCTGCTCCCCCATGCTGGATGCTTTGTGCCTCCAGATGCATTTAAGAGGTCCATGCCTCCCAGCCACCTCTGTCCATCCAGCAACAGAGCCAAGAAACAGTCCCTTTGCAAAAATCTGCATGAAGCAGGGAGGAAGAAGCGGTCTGCTAAGAGCTCGCCGAGCAAAGCGCTTCAGACGGTTTCATTTCACATTGCCGAAAGCGTAAATCAGGGAATTGCTCCTCGGGTTCTTCTCCATTAGCAAAGTATATTGCAAGTCCCTTCCCACCGCCGATACCGATCGACACTTCACATCTGCTGACCAGCTCTAACAGCCAGGATTTTCCGGGGAATAATACATTCAGTGAAAACACCATTCCTGCCACCTGCTCCCCCCAAACACGCAACCGCTCCAGGAGAGGCTCCTTGCTCTCTGCAGGCATATGCACAGCACCACGCTGTACCCTTGTGAAGCTGTATCAGAAATAAAGAGGTGACCCCTTCAAAGCAAGGGTCATAAACCCCTCAAAACACACTTCCAACCGGTGCAGCATGTCCCACTGCCTGTAAGTTCCCTCAATGTGAACAAGCGCTCTTCTGGAAAGCACCAGCTCCACACTAAACCTACCAGGGGAAGGGCTGTGTCCTGTGCTATCAAGTCAGGATTGACAGCCACAACTCTTTCCAGCTAATTCCTTTTACCCTGTGAACTGCAATCTCTAGCCTTTTGTCTAGAGATTTGCAGTAATCAGAGTATTGCAAATTCATCACGTTATCGCAGTATTCGAAACAGTATTTTTGCAATTTATTGCAATATTGCAATCAATCATATTATTGAAAATTCTTGCAATATTACTGTAATGAATCATATATTACAATAATAATTTTGCACATAAGCAGGCTCCTCCCAAACAAACAAAAAAAAAAAAACTAACCTAAAACACTTCCAACCTTTTAAAATTAGAGACTTAGGGGTTAAAAGCCAAATTTACAGCTGAAAGCGAGAGACCAATCCACGCAGAGGCTCCAGGTATCGTATCATTCCTAATGTTTCACCAGAGAACCACAGCACAAGGAAAAAATTAAAAAAAAAAAAAAAGATGTGTGTAAACAAGCAAAGGTACACCCACCAGCAGCTTGGGTTTTGAAACATTAATGTTGAAATTAGAAAGGCACATTTAGTAGAGTTATGGGCAGATTCACTTTCAGTTTGGCTCCAGCCTTGTAAATATCAAATGTCAAAAGGAAACAACTGCACTGAGTTAAGAGAGAAAAATCCCCATGCTGCGGAGACATATCTGGGATCGGGACCACTGGAGTTGGGAAAGAAGCAGCAACCAGCAAGGAACACTTCACAACTGGAAGGGTATTTTTGCTGGGTAACCTGCCACTGCTAATTCTGCTAATCGACATCACTCCGGAATTTGAAAATGTTATCCAACCAGGAGAGAAACTTCATTTTCCTCTTCTGGTAACAAGGATGGGCAGGCCAGCCAGGTTGTGCGAAACCAAAAATGGGACATGGAAACGATGAACTGAGTTTCCAGGCTTCTACTCAGGAGAGAAACAAAAATCCAGGCACCAGCACTTAAGCAGGCTGATCCCACTTGCAAAGGCAGCTCTGCTCGTTTTTCAACAAGGCTGAAGTAAAATGGCAAAGTTATCATTTTAGATTAGAGCAGCTCCTCACAGCACTGGCTCTTCCGAGGTTTTTCCATTTATCAGTAGATTTAAGGGGAAAAAAAAGGGTGGAGGGGGCTGGAAAAAGCCCATCAGCTTAGGGCAAGGAAAAGCTATTTTGGGTAAGGCTTCTCCTATAAATAAAAGGCTGGGAAGGGAGGGGACAGTGACAATGTACGGCTCCCTCAAGGTGTCACGGAGGATTTCTATTATCCATGGTGGCGACCTCCCCAAAATGCAGAGCATCACCAGCAGCACTCTGCTCCTCGGCAGGCACGGCTTTCCTGGCAGCCAAACCCTTCACTGGGCTGCCCATTCCCTGGTTGCCTTGCCTTCCCTACCAGGAAAAGGAGCCAGGAGAAGTGGCTTTCTGTTCCAGCTCAAAAAGAAATTATATATATATGCACACATACAGGGGCACAACTCACAAACGCAAGGCCAAGAGATATTATTCCTTTTTTTTTTTTTTTTTTTTACTTGACACAGTTGCAAATCAATAATTCCAGGCCAAGCGATTCCCAGCACTGGGAGAAAGCATCAAAGCATCACCTGAGTCCCTCCTGAGCCTGGCCTGACAACACACACTAATGTATTCAGCCCACAGCCTCCTCAGGCCACAGCTTTCTGTAATTTATCCCTACAGCACCCGCCACCCTGGATTATTTAAGCCGCCGGGGGATGCAGCACCTCTGAGGCAGTTTTGAGCAGAAACTGCCAACCACCCAGCCCACAAAACCATTAGTTTTGGTTTCCAAGGGAATTCCCAGCAGATGCTCCCCAAAGGCAATGTGGATTTCACAGAAAACCCCCAATATCGATGCCTCAGGGGCACACTGGGGAGGTGGTCATCTGCAAAGCCCCATGCAGCACCCAGCACACCCAAAAATCACCTACACCCACCCCAGCACACCCAAAAATCACACAGCCCCAGGCTCTGGCAGAGGGTGCAGCCTTGGGCTGCCACGTGTGACCCCAGGCTGGCAGCCCAGGAGCCAGGCAGTGCTCACAAACACCTTCTCCCACCATGGAGAACACTCGGCAGACCGGGACCCGATGGATGTTTGGGGAAAGCAAAGGATGCAGATTGAGGTTGGTTTATTAGATTACGGACAGCCCCATGCAAATAGGGCCATATTGATCTGGTCTGCAAACACCTGGCTGGGAATACGAGCAGCCCCTGAGTATACAGAAGCTGCTGGAGATTATTAACCAGATCCATTGCTGTAAATCACATTACCTCCTTCCAAACCCTGACCCAGCATGGAGTCCCCCTGCACTAGGCACTGTACAGGGCACATCCCTGCAGCACAAGGAGACTCACTTCTCCCTGCACGGCACACGAACACCTGAAGACTCGGCCCAAAAGTGTGGGCATCCTGCTCTGGGGGCCGTGGAGCCAGTTTTGTGCAGCCCACCTTCCCCACAGCAACTCCCAAAGCAAAACATGTTACCAGAGAAACTCACTGCCATAGGAATGCAAAGCAGGAAGAAAAAAAAAATTACAAATAATGAAAAAGGTGGAAAATAGATAGTATCACACCTTCAGGGGAAAACTCAGTCCCTGCTCCTATTGGGTTCCTCATATTTTGCATCAACTGCAAACCACCCCTGTAGTGCACAGGGCAGGCAAGACAGGCTCTCCTGTCTCCCAAAGCACCCCAACTCCAAGCACAAGAAGGGAAAAACGGTAGTAGTAAAATGCTTCTCAGCAGATTTCCAAGAGATCACGAAACCCTTTGCAGAGCTTCATTAGCAGAGAAGGCAGCAGTTCCAGGATTAAAGGAGGAACTGGGGAATAAGGTGCCGATCCAAAGGCAGATGAGGAATCCCGTCTTCCTCCCTTCTCCCTGCCAAAATCCACAGCTCTGATTCAGCAGAAGTACCAGCAGCAGCACAGCCTACTATATCTCACTGCAAACAAACCCATTTATGTTTAAACCACCACCCTACTCTCCTCAAGGATTGCTGCATGCAGTAATTTCCTTGTGACGGGGAAAAAAAAACAAAACAAACCATGATGAAATTGTCTCAGAGTTTCTCTGTGTTTTGTTTACAACCGCTGCCCTCAAACCTAGGGCCGGCACGAGTCCTGCTAACAAGAATAAATCTCACATTTGAGAGCATTTAGAAAAGCTCTGCTTGCAGACACTCAGCGCTCCAAGGAGGAAATCCCTCTGCAGGTCTCAAATAAGGGAACTTGAACCACTTTTCCCAGGAGAAATTTAGGCCTGAAAGATCTTCTGAGTTTCTCATTTGGAGCTACAAGGCCCAATAACAGGATCTCTTTCCCCGGACTCACCCACAAACTGACTGCTGCCAGGATCATGCAGAGGCAAGGGGAGATGGACTGGAGAGAGACCTGGGGTAGCAGGGAAAACACCCAACATTCATGGAAAAGAATGCTCTTCTTAGCTGCTGTTTATGCCCACATCTGGTTAATACAGGTATTTTTCCAGCATGCATTAATAGTGAACACAGATTTGTTCTTCTCTGTGCCTTGTTCAGGGCTATCAGCAGGAATTACCCAAAGAGCGGGCTGCTTCCAGGAACCCTCCTTCCCTGGACCCAAAGTTACCCAAAACCTGGGAGGCCAGTGCAAGCAAAGGCTTGGAAACTTGGGAGCATGGGGATCAAGAGCTGGAAGACTGGCTCATCCATCTCCCAGGAAAAAACAGACAGGGCTGGGAGCAACAGGACACAGCAGACCCTCCAAGGGCACCTTCCCTGCTCTGCTGCAATCACAACAAAGTTTGCTCAACATCAGGCATCCACAAAAAACAAGCCTTGAAATAAAAAGCAAACAGGTTTGCTCCTGTACACCCCAAATCACGGGGAGTCCCTCAGAAGCGGGAATGTTATGCCAGAGCCATGCTTGGTTTCTCTGCTTTGATGGCAGGGCTGAGGGAGAGGAGGTGGGAAGAAGAGCCCACTGGCAGCCCTGTTCTTCCCACCTCCTCCCCTGGAGGATTGCAGGAGGCCAATTTTGATTAAACTAATTAAGCCTGCTCCATTCAAAGAGCTCCAACCACATGTTACCAGGGGAGAAGAAGAAAATATGAAATTAAAAGCAAAAAAAGAGAAGCCTGCCTGCAAGCACACTCCTCCAAAGCCACCCATCCCCAGCAGATCCCTGATGGCCACCACCATACTGGAAGATAAAAGCCCAGAAAACAGACCTGTTTTAGAGACAGGTCCAGCCCTGAAGACCCTGCTCCTTCCAGCTGCCAGGACCTACTGGGACATGCCCCACCTCCCATCAGGATGGGTTTCCAGTCCCAGAAGTAGCCACTCCTCCACCAAGACAAGGTCTACCAAACCATCCCTGTCTTCCAGTCCCTTGCACATTCCCTCCCCTCCTTTCCCTTGAAGACATCAGGTTTCTGGAAGCAATTTAATTGTGAGTTATAGCAAGGCTTCCTCAGGCAGTGTGGATCGGGCTGGAGGCCCCGCTCTCCCAAAATGTTTCACTTCCCCCCCAGGGCAGCCACACCAGGGACCCTGCAGACTCTGCCTGGCACTGAGAAACATCACTTTTGCCTTCAAAGCCTTTCAACTGGAAGGAAAAAAAAAAAAATCAGTAATAACAAATATCAAAGCAAAGGCTTCCTCCCCTTTGAAGGGCGAGCAGCCAGGCGAAGGCTGGACCTGCCCAAAGCTGAGTGGAGACCGGGATCCTGCAGGGCTGGAGGACTGAGCACTTTCCTGATGAGCTTTCTTTCCAAGCAGCAGAATGATGCCTTAGGTGCAAGAATTGCATTGAAATTCAAATCAGGGTTTTGAACTCTCTCCTGCGCCTTGGGAAACCTCCTCAGTGGAAACGCAGGATAAGGAGGAGGGCAGGATTTGATACCCTAGGGAAGGCCTGGGGGGAAGGAAAGCAAGCTGCCCCATCCTGCTGGGAGGAACGCTTGAGCCAAGAGGCACTGGGCTTGCCAGTGTAGCCCTGCTAAAGCTCTGACCCACACCCCAAAAATCCCAGTACTGCACACACCACATCTGCCCCTCTTCTCCCCATGCTGCTCCTGGTGGGGTTTTACTTGGGGCGTGGGGAAAAGAGGGGAGGGAGGAAGAAAAAGAAACCCCATATCATAATTGCTATATTAAAGAGAAATAGCAGGCAAGAATAATAAGAGAGGTGTCAGAAGTGAAATACAGTAACAGACATTAAAAAAAAAAAAGACTACAGTTCTGCGATGGGGGTGTTAATTGAACACAGAGCTGGAGAGAACAAAGGGGTGTTAAGGAAAAGAAGAAGGGGAAAAATCCTACCTCCTCCAAAGATCTGATTTGAGTTAAGTTTGGTGAAGATAATGCACAGGGAAAGGTAGCTAAGAGGCACCTTATATAGCTATTATGTTCTAAAATTTAAAAAATAAAAACAAAAGGTAACAAACCCATTACTCAATAACAATTGCACGGCTAATCAGTGCTGTCTATAAATATTCCATTTTGTAAATCCCCCCCATTGGTGCTACGTACATTTTTCTTTTAATCCTGAATTCCTTCAAGAGAGGAGGGAGAAGAGGGTAAGAAAATAAAAATTGTGGGATTTCAAATGCAAAGTCAGGGTCTTCTTAAGAAGTAGAATTTGCCCGGTGCCCTCACCTCCCCCAAATGAGCAGAGAAAGTGAAACGATGGGAAAAGCTCTTAAGGAGGAGGAATCAGATTAAATGGTCATATATCCTGTGCTCAGCCTCTCCCCACCGGTCCCCGCCGAACGAGATGGGAGTTGGGAAAGGCTCACAGCTGAAATAGATGCTGCAGCATTTTGACAGCAGATATTTTCCAGTTTGCCATCCAAGGACCCCACGTCTGCGTACGCCTTGCCTGATTCTTCTGCTTAGCTATTCTGCTCATGCAGAGAACAGCTTAAAAAAAAAAAACACATACCAAGAGAGAGGGAAAAAAAAAAAAACAAGAGAAAAAAAATAAACAGTCATAAAGACAGAGCCCCTACCCCTGCCTTCAAACTTTTTATAAATCAGGAATGCAATTTCCGATTTCAATCCCTATTGATGGAGGAATCAATTGTATTTAGGACAACAATGCCTCCCATTTCCATAATTATTATTCCAAAAAGCCAGCCAGCCATTTGAAGGCAGTCCTGCCCCTTCCCTCGCAACAAAGCAACCAACAGCAAGTGAAAACACACCAAATGAACGCCAACAACTTCAATGTATATTTAAGCAGCAATTTTTTTCCTTCCCCTACATACTCCTGCCTGGATCAGGCCTCTCAACTTTTTATTACTTTTAAACAGATATAACCCCAAAGGTCTGCAGACAAAAGGCAACCCCCTGAGCTTTTTTTTTTTTTTAATCATTATAATTTTTAGAAGTGATAATAAATACTTTAAAATAACTGAAGAGCCCAAATGCAAAAAGGGACTCTGGCCAGTAGAGATGACCTATTTTTCTAAGAACTTTATGGACACTTTGGGTTTGCTCAAGACAAGGTTAACACCATGAAATAGTAGCCATAATGTTGCGAGAGATGGTGGTAAAGTCTCTGTAAGGCTCTGGAGTCACTTAAATCAGGCAGCGGGGTAACCGAACGCACATTTCTGCACATCATAACGCCGGGGGGAAGATGTAGGCACACACTTTTAAACACCCACCAGTGACCACAAACAATCACCAGGATTTCAAACACCACACATGCAAAAATCTGGGAAGCTAAATGGCAAGTGGGAAGCGAGAAGTTGGCTCAACTTTCACGCCGCTGCCCGCAAGGAAGGGGTAAGCAAACAGACGCACACTGTACCCTCGGCCCCAGGAAAAAAAGGCAAACTTCCTCCTAGCATTGGGCCCACAAAGCAATAATTAAAAAAAAATAATAAAAATAAACCGAAAACATCTGGCTGTTTGCTTTCTTATGAAGTGTGACTTTTGGGGATGCAGATGTGGGGGAGAGGGGAGGAGGTCTTTGAATTTGCAAAGTGAAAGAATTCACCGCAAACATATCCAAGGGTAGATAAACAACACTCCAAAAGCCATCTCGAGTCAACCTCTTTGGAGACCTCCACAGCACAGCCCCGTAAGCCAAGTAATCCAGGCATAACACCAACAAACAGCATTTATAAAAATGTAAAACAGCCCCAGTTCATACCTGAATATCCTTATTTCCAGCAGCATGCTTCGCCCTATACCATCTCTTTCCATTTTTCTTAGCAGACGGGCATTATCACACCCTGTCACTGAAGCAGTGCACAGTTCCTCATCCCTCCTCAGCTCACTGGGACTTCACAGCATCCCTGAGCTCACCTGGCTTTCCCCACCAAGTTTGGTCCCAGCACGTTCCTTGTTCCCTAACCTTACCACTGCGCTGATAGCAAAGCTGAGCTGGGATTAAATAGTTATCCCAGCCAAAAAGTGTCCCTGCAAAGGCAACATACGGAGCATCAAATACAGCATCAAACACACTTAGAGAACAGACAGGCAAAGGTTCCTTGGCTCAAAATTAAAGGAGAAAGAGAGAAGAGGGAAAGGAACTCGGTGGCTCTCTTTTTTTGTGGAGGAAAGCTATAAAATCCTGAACCTTTCTCTCTACAGAGACTCTCTCATGTTACAGCATAAGAAGAGTTTGGAGGTTCCCATACCAAGCCCACTGCTGGTTATGGGAAGTCTGTAGGGAAGGACTCCTCGGGAAGGTCAGAGGTGGCCCCGCAGCCGGGAGGACTCCGGAGAGCCGAATGCCATCGGTAGGTGCTTTGTCTGGGCTACACGCTGCACAAACAACGCTTAACAAAGGGCCCTCTTAGTCATTTTATATATATTGCAGGAGTCAAGTAATTGTATTTTCAATCAGCTGCTCATGCTGGGAGGTTTTAGATATATATATATATATATGTATATATATATTTAAGAACGGAAAAAAAAAAAAAACCCAGTTCAGGTTTCTGAAAGCTGCTCCTCTTTTATGTGTAACTATCAATGTATATCAACTGGGTGTGCAATCATATTTATTGTCACTTTCATTCATGTCATGCCCTTGCTTATATGGCTTAGATATGAATTATTGACTGTTTCAGCCCTTGTTGTAAAGAGGGGGGAAGGGGGGGAAAAGTCAAGTACTTTGCAGCGTGCTAAAACAAGGCAGCTACGGCGGCATGGGAAAGTCCACAGATCGACTCTGGTCAGCTCAGAAAGCCAACAGGAGGGATGAACCACCCCCCGAATTTCCATCATTCCCCCCATTCTTTTTTTTTTTTTTTTTTACATTTTTATATATATATATAAAAAAAGAAGATTCCAACAAATACATAAATAAGTGGTGCATGTTGCTAAATGTCCTTCCCTGAGCATCTGTTGTTTAAGATCACCCTTGATTGATGACTGCTATTTTTTAATTGTTGCTTTTAAAATTTAAATGCCCCCCTGGGATGTGTTATAAGTGTGTTAGTACATGGTAGGAGGTCTGGAAAGTGGGAAACAGCAGAACCAACGCTCTCATGCCATTAGCTTCTAAAGAAGCCTGAGAACACCCCATGCCATAAAACAACAGTACCCTAAAGTAACTAACAATCTAATATATTGCTTTCACTAAAGGCAACTGACAACTCGCTCTTACATGAGCTAGTCTGGATGATTGGCAGACAAGAGCATTTTAACTCTTTCCTTAAAAAAACAGTAAGAAACCTTTGTGTTTACCTGAATACTAATGGTAATAAAACTGCACAGTTTCATTTTGTTGGGATTATTTCCCACACACCCACTCTGCATTCAGATTTTTTTTTTTGTTGTTTTTTAAGCAGTGCCATGTCTTAAAGAAGAAACTAGAGCAAGACACAAATTGCAATGGGGTTGATTTTTTTTTTTCTCCCCAGAAAAAGCAATAAATAAAGAAATGCTATACAATAGAAATTAAACCACGATATTTTCTCTTCTAGACACAAACCACATCATGCAAGTCCACTGCCAGAAGCATTAAATACCAACGAGTTATTTCTCCCCACTTAAATAATGCTGCATTGGGGCGGGGGGGGGGATGGGGGGGGCACAAACTTGGGGAATAAAATCCCCAAAGAACAAAAACAATACAAAACCAACAGCATTGATTTCCTACCTGTTTTTTCTTTGATTTCACACAAGACATTAAAAAGCGCTGGCTTCATCCTGTGGCAGTTTAAAGCATGTTTCCTGGAGAGAACAGAAAAGAGGAGAGGGTGAGCTCAGGATGTCACCACGAGGAACAACTTTCCGAATTCATGCTGGCTGGCGTAGGGAGGGCAGCTGTGAGCCCCCAGTGCTGCAAACAGCCACCTACCCAAAGCAGGGGAGGTGAATGTCACCAGTTTAGGAATGAAAACCACCTTTGCCACCGAGCAGCTCCACGGCCGGCGCAAGGCAGGCGACGCTCCACGGCAGAGCCGGCAGCTTTTGGGAGCCAAGCTCGGATCAACTGTCTTGTTCAATGCACAGCACTGGGCTCTCCCCGTCCTCCACCTCCAATATTACACTAGGCCGTGTGCTTTATTTGTGAGGCAGAGGGGAAATAAACTCCTCCTTGCCCCAGTGCTAGAAACATCCCCTGCTTACAGCTGTCAATTCAGGGAATTTCAGCGCCCAGCATGGAGCACAAGAAGACACATGGAGAGAGAACCCCATTCCTCTGCCTCCATGCTACTTACATCCAGCTTATATGCAGGTGTTAAAATTTAATTCTTTACAATAGGGACAGTAAACACATTAAAAAAAATCACAGCCGGCTGCTTCTGAGAAGGGGAGGGAATGCTATTCAACGCTGCTCCTTTTGGCTGCTGTTATTCCAGAGCTGACCGTTCTCCTGTGGGTCTTGAAGAGAGACTTTGGGGAGGGGGCGCTTTAATTGGCTGGTTTTAAAACCCACCACCCGCCCGCTGAGGCAAAGAAACAGCTTGATTTCATTTTCTTCTCTTGAGCCATAGGGTGATTTAGCCAAGGGTTCAGTTGCACACAGGGCTGTTGCTATCCGGCGCCGGTTACGGGGACTTCTGTTTACCAACCAAAATTACACGCGAAAGATGATGTGAACATCTGGCAAACATTCACACTACTTACCCCACCACCCACAAGATGTTAAAAAGATTTATATATCTGATGAAGTCTCTCAAAGGTATATACCCTTGCAGAACCACAGCGTTCCCTTATCAGCACACCCAGATGGGCGCAGACATTTGGGTACACGCAAATCACGTACATGTGCTGTAAGGGCCCTCTTACAAATAATGCTGGCACTTTGCATCTTCCAAAAACTTAATTAAAAAAAAAAGAAAGAAGAAAAACCAAACAAACAAAAAAAAAAAAAGGCAGCAAAACAACCATGCAATAGTAGGACGGAAGGAGGAAATGCAAAGCCAAATGTTATTGATAATGTGTTTGCCAACTAAGAATTAAAAATAATAATAATTAAAAAAAAAAAAAAAGGCACTGTGAAGAAGCAGCTGAAATAGACCAGCAAGGCAAACCCATAAAGCCTTCTCCTAGCTCTGTTCTGCTTTGGTTTTATTGATTTGATTAACTACACTAAATTATCCAGGCAGGAACACACACGATTCCAGCAACTTTCCAAAGGAAGAGCCCCTCACTGCCCCGGGTCTGGCGGGGGAGAAAGTGGATGATTTCCTCCTCCCCCTCCTCACAGCTACTATGCCCCTGCAAAAACATAAGAAAATGAATAAGATCAACCCTACAACGAGCCTTTTTGGTAACGGGAGCTCTAGAGAAGCAGTGGAGGCAGGAAGGATGGAAGCAGAGGTTTGGGGTACTTTCATCCTTCTGCAAGTTCTAAAGCGAGTTTTGGGGCTGCGCGGTGCGTTTTTCCAGGAACAATGTATTCTAGCAATCTGCTTCAACTCGGGCATAAATATCAGGAGGAGGGACAACACACCAAGCAGCTTTGCAGCCCAGAAGAAATATCAAGTGCAACCCAGGAAATTCAGGGCAACTTTTTTGTTCCAATCCCTTCATTTGAGGGTTTTTTTCCCCTCCCCTCCCTGAACTTTTGGTAGTGCCTTTGAAGGTGCGCATTAGGTCTGCACTCCCTGAAGCTCAGGGCAATTCAGATACCGGCTCTTACAGTCTTATTTTTTTTTTTCCCTTTATAAATACATCTGCAATTAAGGAAAAAAAAAAAAAAAGAAAAAAAGGCAAAGCTTCTATGAGCATCTTCAAAGCGCAGAAACGCACTGAAAAAATAACACCACTACAGGGGCCTAAGAAAGAACATTATTAGCAGCCCTAAAAGCGGGGCAGCACTTCGTGGCTTTTTCGGAGGAGCCCAGAGCGGAGCCCCACTCACCCTCCGCAGTTAAACCCCCCACCCCAAAAAGGCTGGGAAAAGCCAGGCCTAGTTTGTGAATGGAGGGAGGGGGAGGCTGCGGGCGCGACGACCCCTCGAAACCGCCCCGAAGTTGGGAGGTGGGAGAAAGATGGGAAATAATAAACGGGGGGAAGGGGGGGGGGGGGGGGTATTTACCGGTTCCCTTTCTTTTCCCCTTCCTCCCTCGCCACATTTCTCCGCAGCAGGAGCAACAGCACCCCCGTCCCCCGATGCTCCCGCGGCCAGGCGCGCTCCCCCCCGCCGGACAACAAAGGCCGGGCCGGGGCGCGGGGGAAACTTCCCGGCACCTGCCCTCCCCCGCTCCCTGCCGCTCTCACCTGGCCTGCGCCTCGTCCAAACTCTGGTCCGTGATAGTCATGATCTGCTGTAAGATGTCTCCGATGTCCTGCTTCCTGCCTGCCTCCCCCTCCGCCCCGCCTGGTCCATCCTGCATGTGCTGGGACAGGCCCGGGTGCCCCGGCATCCCCACCCCGCTGTGCGTGTGCATCAGCCGCGGCTGGTCATCCATCGCCGGCCGCCGGCCCCGCTCCGCCGCCGCCTCCTGCCCTGGCTGCCGGGAGCGGCGCGGCTGGGCTGGCCGCCTGGCTCCTCGCTTTCTTTTCTTGCTCGCTTTCTTCTTCTTCTTTCCTCCCCCCCCTTCTTCCTCCTCCTCCTCCTCCCCAGCCTCTTCCTCTTCGCTTTTTATTTATCCTTCACGCTGGCGCCCGGCTCCGCGGCGGGGAGGAAGAGGAGGAGGAGAAAAATGAAAGGGGGGGGGGGGGGGAGGGAAAAAAAAAGAGAGAGAAAAAAGAAAAGGGAAAAAAATCCCTTTGGCTGCTGGAGGAGGAGGAGGAGGAGGAGGGAGGAGGGAGGGAGGGAGGGAGGGAAGGAGGAGGGAGGGAAAGGGGGGGGGGTTCCGGGGAAGGGAGGGGAAACGGCGGCGACTCCAAAAGCAGGGCAGTTCAGCCCCGCACCGGGGAGGCAGCGGGCTGGCCGGGGGCAGGGGCTGCGCCCGAGAAGGAGGAGGCGGCGGCAGCGCTGGGGCGGCCGCCCGCGATAGCCCCGCCGGAGCTGCCGCGGCCGGAGCGCGGCGGAGCCCCCGCGCACCGGGGGAGGGCTCCAAACTTTCCCCCACCCTGGGGCCGCGTTCGGGGCTGGCTGGGCCCCCCCTGCGCCGGGCCTGCGCGCACCGCTCCGGCCCTCGCCGCCTGCTTTTGTTCGGCTCCGGACTCCTCAAACTGGCACGGAGGAGCCCGGGGGCGGGGGGAGGAAGGGGCAGCGGCGCCGCCCGCCCCCCCGGCCCCATTGGCGGCGGCGGCGGCGGGAGGGACGGCCCGCGGGCCGCGCCGCCCCCTGCGCGCCCGCCCGTCAATCTCCGGGTTCAGAGGTGGGACGGGGCCGCGCCCCGCCCGCGCCTTAAAGCGACCGAGCCCCGCCGAGCGCGGCGCCGCAGGGGGAAGGGGCGGCCCGGGCCGGCGGTGCCGGGCCCCCGCCGGCCTTCATCCCCCTCCCGGGCCCCGGCCCGCGCTCCCCGCCCCTCCGAGCGCTGCCTCAGCCTTTCCGCCTCCCCTCGGGAGCACCGCGGCCCCCCGGCTGCTCCTCCGGCTCCTCTCTGCCCCCCACCTACCCTCAGCCATTCTGCCTCCCCTCAGCCTTCTCCATCTCCTCTCAGCCTTTCCTTCCTTACCTCCCCTTAGCCTTCCTCCCCTCCTGTCGGCCTTCCCCATCCCCTCGGCCCCCTCGTGTCCCCCAGGCAGTGTCTGTGCCTCCCCACTGCCCTTCTGCCATCCGGCTGGCTCTGGCTCCCCACTCTGTCCCCAGATCTCCCAGGAATGAGCAGGGTTCCCCGGCCACTCTAGCCCCCAGGGATAGCCTTTCATCTCAGCCGCCAGCACATCTTCGTGGTGCCGTTTCTCTCTCTAAACTTGGGACTGGATGACCCGCTGTGGTCCCTTCCAATTTAGGACTGGTTCTGTGATTCTCTCCCGGTGCAGCCCCTGCCCAAGCACATTAGGCAGGCCAGCAGTGCCACATCGCACACTTGATGGCCCCTCAACTGCCCATGCAGCGCAGCAACAGCCAGCAGAGATCCCAAGGGCACCAAGACCACCATTCCAACCTTCATGCCACAGCACTCTGGCAAGGAGGGACTTCCTCAGCCCCTTTCTTCATTCCCTAGCATCTGAGTCTGTCCTGTGTCTGGAAAGATCTCTCTAGGCACCAGCTAACCAGCTGACCAGCTGGGACTGGGCTGGCCTGCAAATTTGCATTTTAAAATGAATAAATAAAACAGTTACGGTGATTGAAGAGTTTCTTACATGGCAAATAGCTTCATCAGATTGTCCCTTTCTCAGATCCAAGGATGCCAGCTCCAGGCACCTTGTAACACAATGGAAGATGTGCCTAGTCCCAGCTCCTAACTTCACCATTAGCTGGGAAAAGACCCATCAGGTTCGTTGGAGAGAAAAAAATATATAAGGCAATTGTTTTGCTTCCACTCTTCCTTTTTAATGAAACACTTTCTAGTGTTTTAAGGAAAACACGACTTTTCATTTTGAAATTTCCTTTCGAACCATTAAAATGTTTTAAAGCGGTTGAAGGCGCTGTGAGATGTTTTGATTTTTGTCGCTCTGAAATGTTTCACTCAACACGTTCTTCATGTGTCTTGATTTGCCAAAATTTTTCAAAGGTTTTTGCTTTCTCGCCCAAGACATATCTGTATGTTTTTTACTTTTCTGAAAAGGGGGGAAAAAAAAAAAGAGAGAAAAAATATTATCATCTCCATGGCTCCACAGGAAGCAGAATTGTATCCAAGAAACGAAGAGCCAAGGGACTCCTCTAGAAAGGTCCAAACTTTCAGACACTTAGTCATCCCTTCACTTGCTTGCTCACATACCAAGTCTAGACGTTTGCTGTCTCAAACCCTGGCAGGGACTCTCCCACCCCCACAGGTCAGCCCAGGGTCTTTTGGGTTTGATTTTGAGTGGCTCCAAGGACAGGCAGTGCAGCAGAGCTGAGCATGCAGAGCAGGAAAGGGAGCATGAGGACAATGACGTTAGGGACTGTAGGGTGCAGTGGCCTGTTGACCCTCCTGACTCTTGTTTTGAAGATCCTCCCCTATTTTCTGAGTCACAGTGTGATGCCTCAGCACATCAGGCTGGAGAAAGCAGGAGCCAGGAGACCCTCCAAGCTGCTCCAAGGGAAGCATCCCGGCACAGGACCTTGGAGGATCTACGTGTCAGTGCAGAAATGGCCAGGATTCAGCCTCTGCTGTCTGCTGGAGTCTGTAAAATCCTTCCTGTCAGAGATAACTAATCCTGGGGCCTTTACAACACCTCTCCTGAAAAGCACATTTCATTCCTCTGTCTCCTCCTGCCTTCCAAGTGCATGAGATTGCAATAGGTATTACCAAAAATATTCCCCATGGGAGCCGACACTGGACTCCCTTAAAACCCGAACACCATCACCCCTCCTTCCCCAAGACACAAGTGAGCACTATGCTCTATTATCTCTACACCTACTAAATCTTTCTGAAATAAAGAATAAACATTTCCACCACACATAGGGTAAGTGTATGTGCCAAGCTGCCTCGCTTCCTCTCCTCTGTGGTTATTATAAAGTGGTTTTGTTTCAGTGCCGTAGCAGATGGACAGCGTCCAAGTCTGGCGTCCCCACTCCCCCCGAGTACATTGAACGCTATCTTTGGTTTATCACAGATTCCTGCAGAAAATGTTTATGGGAGCCTCTTGTTTAAAATCTTGGCCATGTCACAGCCTGATTCCTATTATTTATTAAATGAAAATCAAGCTGTTGTTAATGCACCATTACTGTGGCAAAGTGGAGCCCTTGGAAATGAAGGCCAAACACACTCTCTCATTCTCCGAGCGCGAGGGAAGCATCCTACTGTCACCATTGCTCAACACTCATGAAGCCACTGGGATGAGAAGCAACTTCCTGGCCTGGGACTCCTTAAACGTTTCCTTTTTTCTGAAGAGAGACTCCTTTGCTTTGCTGCTCCAAACCTGACATCCCAGAGCCAGCCAGTGCACAGATCATGCCTCTCACCGTCAGAGGGGCTCTACCTCAGACACGGCTTTGGCCATGCCCTTCTTCGTTCACCATGGCCAAAGAAATTTTTTTCTCTTCTGCAATTTTCCCCTAACAGAAAATTTTCCATGGAAAACCCAAAGCCCTTTCTGTTTCCCAGAAATAGCCCCTGTTACACAATGAGTGTTCCGTGTCCCTGTAACACAGTGAGTGCCATATAAATGGTCCCCTTTATATTGAAGTGTGGCAGTGTTTACATTCCTCACTGGTTTCCAGAGGAAATTCTAAAATTTTCCTGGAAATGTCTTGTTGCTTTGAACTGATTGTTTATTTGTCAATTTAGTCATTAACCTTCTTCCTTACTCCTCTGGCTTTTGATAAGACAGAAAATGTCAAAGGGATGGGAAATAGGCTCAGAATGATTTCCCCTGGCGAAGGATCCCAGTTCCCAGCAGCAAAGGGAGTTTTCTCATCAATTTGAGCAAAGACACGGCTTCACTCCAGGTGCCAGGTTAAATCAGCCTTCAGGTTTTTGCAGGGTTTGTGTGTTAGACTTTAGGTCTTCTGGAGGGATCTCAACCTGGGGGATCTCAAAGCCATTTCAAAATGAGCTAAATACCACTGATCCCAGTAAAGATGGGAAGAGCCAGGAATATATTCCCACTCATTCCATTCCCAGCCTCACCTTCAACCCGTGTGTCACACCAGCTCTGCCATGGTCACGGTCTGTTCGATTAAGAAATACATATCTTAATTAATACATTGCTTATTAATATTATCTATTCATGAAATTATCACAAATAAACTGACCACTGGAAAAATCCTATAACTACAAGAGAGGTGAACAAATTCTATTAATGCAAAAATTTGTGGTATATAAATTGTTATTTATTCAAATACAAGTAACAAGATTCCTACCACCAGAAGTTTACCAAAAAGAAAAAACATCTTTTCCCAATAGCTGACATAAACATGTAAGTGCCACCAAACATATTTACATGTTTGAAATAGATGGTATAATTACAATGAGTTATAGCCAATATTCAGACTTTCCCTGGTTTAAATACTACCTTCTGATACAGCACAGCACATCCTTTAATTGTGGTCACGTGCTCCTTCTTAGAGACTGCTGCAATTTTTTTCCACAAAAACGTCTATAATTGAAAAGAAAATGGCATTGTTTAAAATAAATTGTCTACCCTCCTGGAAATAAACAGGTGACTTTCCCCACAGAATGTCCCATTCCTGGGACTTCTATATCACAGCAAGCCATCTGCAAAATAATTTTTGACATTTTTCCAGACCCCAAACTTGAATTTCAGCAAGGAAATGCAGTTTTTCAAGACAGAAAAAAAAACCTCCAAGAAAGATTTTGAAAACAAGTCAGGTAAAAGCTGTCAGTGGAAATAGCAACAAAAGCAGTCATAGAGTCCTCCAATAAAAGCAGGTCCATTCCAGACTCAACAAAAAAGGTCTTTTAC
This sequence comes from Motacilla alba alba, assembly GCF_015832195.1. Taxonomy (NCBI): domain Eukaryota; kingdom Metazoa; phylum Chordata; class Aves; order Passeriformes; family Motacillidae; genus Motacilla; species Motacilla alba. Next base: position 30,007,321 of record NC_052023.1, read on the forward strand.
CCTCTTTCAACCAGTACTGATGTTCCTCAAAGGATACAAATAGCTTTTAAATTCACTTTTATCTAGAGAGTCTCACATTTCTGCAGTGCTTAAAGAAAGAGAAAAAGCCACATTAGAGGTACAAACACATGACTGTATTCCACAGCTTCTCCATGAGCTCTCACAAGTCAAGCCTCCTAATGAGACCTCCAGACCTCTTCACCACTATCAGGATGGGCTCTCTTTTGTGGGAAGCCTGTTTTCAGATGATTTACTGAGCAGAGTTATCCCCAGACTTCTTGTACAGACAGGGGCATGGAGAAACAAGAGAAAGAAGGGCCTTACCTCTGGGAACCACCAGCAAGAGCCAAGGTTCTCACTCCAAGGTCTCATGGAATTGCCTTGAGTACAGTGTCTGTGAAAGAAATCCCTGCTGCCTCATGTGAACTGGAGCTAACCAGAATTATTTCCTTGGCATCTCAGATGCAGACTCATGGCTTTTGGGATATATTTTCCACCACACCTTCATCTCACTTCCAATTGTCTTTATGGAGTTCATCTGCAGTCAGAAGTTGGTTTTCCCTCTCCTAAGCTTTCCATGGATTTCCCAGGCTAAGAAAGGCTGCCACTGAAGAGGCTCAGCCACAGGTTTCTGGTATCGCCTTCATAAAAGGGGGCTCTGAGGCTGTCCCCAAAGACACTTCTCACCAGCCCTGAGCTGAGGGACAGAACCAACACCTTTGGCCCGTCTGCAGCACCACAGTTGGTGAGGAGTGTCCTCCCATGCAAGGGTCTGCCAAGGAGCCCCTTGCTGCTCCCTGAGTCAGGGCCCTACTATCCCATGCTCCTCTCAAGCTGGCCATCAGCACAAAGAACTGGGCAAAGAGGTCACAGTGAGAGACACAGCTCTCCGTGGTGTTAAGCAAGCGAACAGCTCCAATTTGCTGAAACGCTTTTCCATAAACCTCCCCCCGCCCCTGCTTGGCTTGCTCATAGACTCCTTCAGCCTCTCTCCTGGGTGGTTGACCTGTTGTTCCTGCCGGCTTTCCTATTATCGGCTGTCCCATCCTTTTTGCACAACTGCTGTAGTTGGACCTTAGCCTTTCATTTCATTTTCATTTGGCTTCTTCCCCAACTTCCCATATTTGAACATTTTGCTTATTATCAGTCAGGTCCCTCCTGTACTTTGCTCAGCTCCATTCTACTAATTGGTTTGAGTATGGACCCAGCATTCCCTAAAGGAGAGGCACCTCCCCTCACACACCAGCCCTGCCACGCATTCTACACCCTCCCCAGACTCCCAGAGCAGGAGTGATACCTCCTCCAAAAGGTGCTGGTGTCCTTGGACTGAACGGACCTGAGACAGTGATCAATATAATCACTGATATATGATTGTGTCCCATATTGGTTTTTCACAGCCCAGGAAACACGTCCCCTGGCAGGACCTGAAGGTTGTAGGACAGATAGGCTTCAAACCAGACATCCATTTTCACTATTGCTTTTATCAACAGCTTTCCCTATAATATCCCTGTACTGCACACCACCTTGGGAAGCGCCCACTTTCGAATACCCAGCAGCCTAAAAGTAGGATGCTCACTTTAATTCCCGTGAATTGAAAATATTTGGATTCTAGCATGGTCAGACGACCCAAGGCTGCTTGCACCACCCTTCTCAATGACCTTGTCTTTCCAGAACACAAGTCACCACAACTTCCCTGTGGCTCCCAGGTCATAAAGAGGTGTCAAAACCACTCGCCTCTCACTTGTGACTACGGAGGCAGTGCTGCGGAGAGAATAACCACAAATCACAGCAGTAGCTCTCCTGTCCCCAGACCCAACCGAAGTTCACCAAGGACTTTTCTTTGCTTGGTCGACTGGGCAGAAAACCTGCAAAGCTTAATTTCTTGCCATGCTTTCCCAGGAGGAAAAAATCTCACCTCGAATTGCTGTCAAGTCGCATATCGTATCTCACCCCAAAAAGACTTAGGCAGGTTAAGCCCGGAAGAAAGAGAAACTATCAAAGGCTGCTTGTTTGATAAGGACACACGTACACTCCAGCAGCACCTGGTTACTGTGGGACACGTGGAGCTGGAAGCTGGGCTGGGGGAGCAGCTTGCCCTTCCTAGGCACTGTTCTCCAGAGGGGAAGCCAGGAAAGGACAGGTTGTCGCTGCCTCTGAAGCTGAGCAAAGCCTACAGAGCAAACACTGTTCACATCTTGCAGTGAGCCCAAACCCACCCACACTCACGTTCCAGGAGTGGCACAGCAGCCCCATCAGCTCAGCACCTGCTGGGCTGGAGTTGCCACAGCCCTGAGAATGGAAAGGCAAGTTCACTGGGATTGTGGCTTTGGAAGGATGTCCTCTTGAACCAAAGGAGGTGGAGCTGTTGTACACCGCTCTGGAATAAGCCTTCAGCCTCCCACACTGGCCTATTTAGCAGCAGCTTAAGCCTTCCCAGCCTCCATTTAGCAAGCACAGAAGTCAAGGTGTCCAAGGGATGGGGTCAGAGGGCTGGAAAGACAACGGTGGCATTGTGGTTCTGGCAATGGGGAAGACAAAAGGACACATAACAATCAAAAAGCCACTGGCAACTCTAACATGCTGCTTTTTCCCCAGTCTCATACTGGGGAAGGTCCTCTAAGGATGTAAATTAATAAATCTCATTTGAAGCAGCACCAGTTTAACTCAGAGTAAAGACCTGGCTTTCTAATTTTTAGAAGTCCCAATTTAACTTACAGAAGACCTGGATTTCAAGGCCCAGGCTGGGAAGATCCCACTTGGTTCACATTGCCCTGGCCTCAAATAAAAGAGCTGAAACAACTCCTTTGTTCCAGGCTGTCCAGCCCCTTCTCCCAGCTAAGTGTTCTTTCCCTGGTTGATAGTCTGGGTCTGGAGCAATACATTGATCAGGACAGAGAGAAAGACAGTGACAGAGTCCAAGGAGAAGCAGGGAGGAGAAGAGTCATCCCAGGTCCCCACTGTTTCCATGGAATAGGCAGTACCAGGCTTCCAGGAGCTGGATGGGAATGGGGTGGGAGGAGAGAAATGGGAGCAGTGTGCTGGGAGATGCAACCTGCCATGAGACAGGCAAAGGTCATCAGTCCCTCTCACAGCTGACACACCTGACCTGTGGCTGTCCCAGGGGTGAGCAGCAGATGCAAAAGCAGCAAAGGGCCATGTGCTCACCCCAAGCGTCCTGTGCTTTCTCCCCAGGCATGCAGGGCGGTGTTTGGCATGTTAAGCCCCTCCTAGGCCAGGCCTTTTACTGCCTCTGAGGCAAATCCCTGAGCTCTGCCCAGCTCTGCTGAATTCCAGCTAACCCCATCTCCCTTCCCAGCCTGCTCAGTGCTCGAGGCTGGGAATACAACTGCCCTACCAAGAAATGCTCTCAACATCCAGCCCTTTCTATTCCCACCTCTTCCTCCCATTCAGCTGAGACAGAGCCAGGCTGAGAAGAGCCACACTCCCCACATGAACATCAAGGCTCAGTGTAAAGCAGTGAGAGCAGCTCCTAGGGCTCGGGCTGGAGAGTGGGGAAATGCCAGGCACGTCTCCTGACACCTCAGCAGCCTGCCAGTCTTGTGGCCTGAAATCAAGGCTGTCAGGGAGTGCTCAGAGCTAATAGCAGTGGTTATTTGCATTCAAGCTAAGGGGCTGCCTCGGAAGCTTTAGGCAGTCGCTGTTCCAGATAACAAGAAAGGGAACTCCTTGCACACACACACTGGACACATCTGGCCAGCTGCTGCTCCTGGGCAATGCCGTGTGGCTGAAGTCAGGGAGCAAAGGCAGAGCTCTGTGAGAGAGAGGAGCTCTTTAAGCTGCACAAAGCACATGCATCAAAGGTAAATATAATTATTTCAAACTTTTTTTTTTTTTTTTTGGTGGAAACCAGAGTAGATGAGAGAGAATTTGTAATATAGAATCAGAGGTGGCCCTTAAAACAAGAAATCAATGTATCTGGTCCTCAGCTGATGTAGAACTGGATGGATCCTTCACAGGGGTAGAAGAATGGTCTTGGCTTTGTGTTACCATTGCAGCAGAAAACAACTGTAGTGGGACACAGGAATCCTTTCACGATGGACTAAAGCAAAAAAAGAAATCAAATTTCTGAATCTTCCCATTAGACAAGTGCTTCTGCAGGAGCATCTCTTCCCACTTGCTCAAACACCCTTCCTGTGGCCAAGGGGTGGTGACAGTGTTTGTTGCACACACGAATCCCCCACAGGCTCTTCCCATCCTGTCTCAGGCAGTGCTTCGCGGGCTGTATCAAGTGCAAAGTGAAATCACCTGAAGAGTGTCGCTTTAAAAGCCACGGAAGTGCAGAGAGCAGCACCAGCAGCAGTCAATAGCAATTTCCACCGCAGGGTCGATACCATCTGATGGCTGTGTAGCTGTAAAGATTGTTTCACACACATATCAGGAGGTGGGCAGGGGCAGGAAAACTGGAATTGGTTTTAATGATTGCAGGATTCAAAGTACCCCTGGCTCCCTCTCTCTCTTCTTTCACGAGAAATACACGCACAAAGAGTCAGAAATCAAATTTCCAGCCCTGTCAGTTCCTATCACACCAGCTCCCCAGCTTGGACTCCTTCCCAGTTTGCCAGGGAAGCTTCTTCTAATCCATTGAGGAGAGCATTACTGGGAGAAGGAGCTGCAGTCTGTGTCCAAACTTCCCTGCAGCCTCAGGTCATTAGCTCCACTGCTTTGGACTCTGAGGTGCAGCAGAAGTGCAGCACTCAGGTTCAGACCCAAAGGGTTTCCAGATGAGGTTAATTTGCACTATTTTACCATCCCAGACAAGACTAGCATCTCGTTTTGTTAGATGCTGGGTGGGCAGGGAATATTAGGCAAGCACAAACAACTAAACACAACAAAGAGGGAGGATACCCATTTTGCAGAGAAAATGTGTGAATGGCTCTAGCCTAAAAATAATAGCCCATTGTGTTTCTGCTGCCTCATAAAGTGCTTTTCAGCCGCTGACTCCGGGGGCAACACATGAACGATCGTGTCTTGGTCAATGTTAGGAGCATTGCTGCAGGAGGAAGGAGGGTGGTTCTATGGCCTGGGGTTCCCAGCCCTGTTCCTCGGCTCTTTCAAATGTGCTCAAATACCAGTCACTGCTTCTGTTTGCCTTACGCTGTCTGTCCGTCTCCTGCCTGAGGCACGGACTCCTTCTTACAGGGTTGGAGCTCTGATCTCTGCTTGGATAACCTCTCAAATGCTTCTGCAGTAAATGAAAGTCAAGGCTGTGTTTGTTTTGCAGCAAATTATGAACACAAGTTTGATTCTTTGTGTTCTAATTCATTAATTCACTGGCCTCTAAACACAAACTTCTGCTTTGCCATCACATAAATAAGCAAGATAATAATAAGCAAGGAGTTAAGCCCCTACCAGTGTCTCTCCTGCTCCTTAGCACCTGGGTACCAGGACAGGAGCAGAGCTGGGCATCTTCAAGCATTCCTCTCTGAAAATGAGGGCAAACCAGCTTCTCCATGGCTCATCAAGGCATGCCAGATGGACACAACCCATCCCTCTGCTCCTTGGGTCATTTCACAAAACACAAGTCACTGCTGTCTTACATGTCCACCACGGAATATTTTATTGACACCCTCATTTAGGCCTCATGTGATAAGTTTGAAGCAAATACAATAACCACAGGTGCATGCTACAAAGAGGACTTTCCTTCACCTTGTAGGAAACATGAACCTCTACATGTGGAACATGTGGACACACACATCCTTCCCTCTTTTTTTCCCAAGTCCTAAGACATCAACAAACCTTATTTGCTGCAGCTTTTTGTTTCATTCAGTACACAGTCAAGCATTTCAGGGCCTGACCACCACCTTGATTCTTTTATAGAAGGGATAACAGATAAAATCTACAGGGGGCTGCAGAACGCTCCCAAACTCCCAGTCTCCAGAGTCCTTTTAGAAGCAGAAATGACAGATAATGGTACCCAATTCTTGAAGTTTGGAAATGGTGAAGGAAGTAGATCTTCACTGCAAGAGCTGGAGAAATTTAAGAGGGGCAGGCTGCAATTAGGAGGGCTTGCTTTAAATCAAACAAAAAACAGCTTGGTTCAGCCACCAAAGCTACTATTGCTCTGGATCCAGCTTCACAAACTTCTTTCCTTTGAAGAAGTATAAAGAGAGGAATGAATTCAGGGGGAAGACATAATTTCAATATTTTTAGACAAGACATCTTGCTGTTTCAGTGTGAAACATTCCTGGTTTGTACCAGGAGACATGGAGAGGGTGCCAAACGCAGTGGAGGACAAAGCAAGCCAAATCCATGGGATTACTGAAGCACATTAGCTGAGCTGAGAGAGGCTGACACAGTGCAGTGGACCTCTGACCCTTGAAGGAAGCCAGAAAATAAACTCCATCTCTCCCCATGTGCACGACACTGATGGTGAGGCCACTTGTGCCTTTCAACCTGCCCAGCAACACAGAAGAACCTGCAGATGATGAAGGCTAGACATTCAGAGCTGTCAAGGCCATATAGGCCACCCACATTAACTAAACCTACCCTGGTACTGTGCATGTAGAAGATCTGTGGAAATTTCAGCTCAGGGTTTGCCTTGCCTGCAGGAACCACACAGGACAGAAGGAGACACCCCTGAGCCCCATGGTGTCTTCTCAGCAAGTGTGCATCTTTGTAAATTAGTCACCAAGCCAGCATCTACTCCCTCTTCTGCTCACAACAACAAAAAAAAAAAAAAAAAAACAAAAAAAACACAGAACTCCTTGATGCCTTTAAAAAAATCCCCAAATTATTATTATTTTTGTTTGTCTTTTAGGTTGTGTTTTCAGGTTTTTGGGAAAAAAAAAGACAAAAAGAAAAAGAAGAGAAAAAAGGAAGGTCCTTGTAATGGTGCAAGTCCAGAGGCTGGGACTTTAAATAAAATCCCACGCACTGGGAGATGCTCAAGGCAGTGGCGAGCACAGCTTCTGCTCTGCCTGTGCTCAACCCTGCAAAAGACTGAAAGGGCTCTGTCTGCTCAGCAGTCAAAGAAAATCTTCGTCGTGACTTGATCCCAGATACCCACAGAGTGAAAATAGCTGAGATTGGCATGTTCGTTAGGCTTACAGGTAAAAGGCACAGTAAGCAGCAAAACCCAAAATAAATAGTGAGACTTGACAACACTGAGCGAGGGAACCTTGCATGGGAAATAAAAGACAATTTTGAGCAGGGAGGATGGTTAATCAGCAGCTCCAGTTACCAAGGGAAATGGCAAATTCATCATCAGTCAGAGGTCGTGCATGGGGACTGGATGTCTTCCAAAAAGCGCCACTCTGGTTGAGTAACAAGTTTTTGTGTTCAAGAGCATCCCTCAGAAGAGAATGCCACCTTCCATCCCATCCTCCGTGGCTGGCTGCCAGAGCTGCCAGGCGGGCGGGTGAGGTGCTGCAGTCCCAACGCGGTCTCTCCCCCCAGCCTGGCTCCTCCGGGCTCCCCCAGGTTGGTTTGGGGGCCCAGCCAAGCCCTGAAACCCTGCGCTGACCATGGCCCTTCTCCAGACACCCTGCCTGGGCCAGGCTCCGAGTCACAGCCTCGGTCACGCTCAGCCCCAGCGTGCTGCTCCTGGCCACCGTGGCAAGCTGTGCTGGCGACCCTGCTCCAGGGCACTGCCTGCCCATCACAGCCAGCAAGCAGAATAATTATCTCTTCCTTTACTCCTTTTTGTCCCTGCATCTGCTCCTTTCCTGTAGCTGCCATGCAGACCCCAGCCCAAAATACATGCTCTGGCTTCCATTTACCCTTTCAGGCAGTCTCCTTGATGCCCAAAATGCTGATTTGAACTGACCTCTCTCTCAATGCCACCTCACCACCAGCTTGGCTCCCCATCCCTCCTTGGAAACAGACACAAAAATCCAAGGGCAAAGCAAAATGGCCTTGGCACCTGACGTGCTGCACACTTTGATCTCCCAACCATCACATAGGAGAAAAGCAAAATGCATCAGTCTCTGACTTCCAGCTTTGACTGAAGACAGCAAAATGCCAGTTAGTACATCCCAGCCCCTGCTTGGAGATGACTCCCCACATCCCAAAGGGCAGAGGTGTGCTCTCTCCCCTCCTTCTGCACCAGTCAATATGGCCAATTTAAACAGGTTTCTGCAGAAAGCAGGTGCCTGCAGCTCATGCTGCTTCCATGACCCTTGTAAATCCAGTCTCTTGAGTGAATGGCTTGTTTGGAGAGAGCCCTCCGTTTGTTTGTCTGGGCTCTAGTGATAATAGCTCTAATTTATCTCTGAGCTGGGCAGGCATGTCTAATGTGTTTGAGTATTTAGAAGCATTACGGAGGTTTCATTTGGTCAATTGTTTCTTGAAATCCTTTCCCACACACAGAACAGCCATGCAAAGGTGGAACTGCTCCACCGTGGGCAACCACGGGAGCCACAGCCTGTGCTGCCAGCCTGGAAAGGGCACCCACACTGGGGCAGCTGCATCCAGGGGACAGGAGACACAGGGAACATAGAATCATGGAATATCCTGCATTGGAAGGCACCCACAAGGATCATCGAGTCCAACCCCTGGACCATCCCCAACAGTATTGTCCAAATGTTTTTTGAGCTCTGTCAGGCTTGGTGCTGTGACCACTTCCCTGGGGAGCCCCTTCCAGTGCCCAAACACCCTCTGGGTGAAAAACCTTTTTCTAATATTGAACTCAAACCTCCCCTGGCACAACCTCAGGCCATGTTCTCAGGCCCTGTCACTGGCCACCCCAGAGAAGGGATCAGTGCTGGCCCCTCCTCTTCCCTTCACGAGGATGTTGTAGACTGTGATAAGGCCTCCCTTTAGCCTCCTCTTCTCCAGCTGAACAGACCAAGCACCCTCAGCCACTCCTCATACAGCTTCCCCTCGACGCTCTTCACCATCTTCACTGCCCTCCTCTGGACGCTCGCTAACAGCCTAATATCTTTCAGATATTGTGGCACTGAATATTCAAGGTGAGGCCATGCCAGAGCAGAGCAGAGCACGACAATCCCCTCCCTGGCCCAGCCTGCAGTGCTTTATCTGATGCCCCCCAGGACAAGGATGGCCCTCCTGGCTGCCAGGGCACTCACATTCAACTTCCCATTGACCAGGACCTCCAGGTCCCTCCCTGCAGCAGTGCTTTCCAGCATCTCACTCCCCGGCCTTCTGCTACATCCAGAGTTGCCCCATCCAAGGTGCAGAATCCAGCGGTTTCACAGAAGTTAAAGACCAAGCAGGCAACCTTTGAAAGGGATGATGACGAGTCTGGATTGTGGCACCACATCTCCTCCCGCTTAGACCTTCCAGCCCTGTTTGCTTTGTCATCTCCCCATGAAGGCCCTCTCCATCTCAGCCCAGACTGGACAGGGTTATCTTGGTGTCTGCAGTGGGAAATACACACAGCTGACCAACACATTATACTTAACCTTAAATTAGATACCCTCTGCCCAGGGAGGTGGTGGAGTCACCCTCCCTAGATGTGTTTATAAAAAGACTGGACGTGTCACACATTGCCATGGTTTAGTCGATGAGGAGCTGTTAGGTCATAGGTTGGACTTGATGATCTCAAAAGGTCTTTTCCAACCTAGTTCATTCTGGGGGAAAAAAAAAAAATTAACTGCACTCCAAAGTCCACCCCAAACCTATAAGCAGACACCAGCTGAAGACCCCTAAAGCTGAAGGGGTTAAGCTGAGTCAGTGCTGGGAAACAGTGGGATGAGGTCACAGGTGGAGCGTGCAGTCCAGCCACGGAGTTGCAGCTCAGGACTTAGGGGGCTGAACATGCTCCCGAGCATCACCTGCGCCGTGCCAGCAGCCTGCGCGTGCTCCGGCCCGTGACAAATGCGAGGTCACGTGCTTCGCCTTAAATCACTTTCCTGGAGGTTTCAGCAATTCTCTTCGTGCCATTTCAGCTAATTTTAGCTGCGAGCCGAGAGGCCGTCACTGAGGTTCAGCTGACTGGTGGCGATTTATCAGGTCACCCTGTTGGGGTGGGGAGCCCGATCCCGCTCAGCTCTGTGTGCTATTCACATGCCCTCTGAACAGAGAGAAGCTGTGAGAGAAGCAGAGAAGAGAACGACCAAAACAATTCTTATCTCCTTTGCTGCTCCTGTGTTTGTGAACATGTGGAATATGTTGGAAGATTATTTACCTGAAGGGATTCTTGGTTGGATTCTGGTGATGGTGTTTTGATTCATTGACCAGCTGGATCCACGTGTGTGTGTCGGGACTGCTGGCAGACAGTCATGAGTTTTTCAGTAGTTAGTAAGAAGTAAGTACGATGTCGTATAGTTATAGTAGTATAATATAATATAATATAGTTTTAATAAAGCTAGTGTTCAGTGTTCAGCATTCCAAAGCCTTGGTGTCAGATGCCAATCATTTCCTGCCTCGGGGGTCCTGATTTTACAATAAGCTCTTCGCTCTCCTTTCTGAGCACAGGAGCATTGAGAGCCACACCTGTGACCTCAGAGCAGTCTAAGGGAGCATTAGCACGAGCCAACCCATGTTGCTCCCTGTGCCTGTCCTCCACTGAGATGCAACCGGCGCCTGGATGGAGCGTGTTGGGCATGGATGGCACAGCCAGGAGGAAATGACGCTGCAGCTCCCCGGCTGTGAGCATGGGCTAATTTATAGAGGCCAAATGTAATTACTTACCCTGGCATGCAGCCAGGACACCAAGGTTAACACCTTTGCTCTCCGGAGAGTGCCAGGGGAATGTCAGAGGGATGATGCCAAGTCATTTTATGTGCCTTGACTTCAGGTGTTGCAAACATTGGGAATAAATTCTTTATTCTTTTAAGATTTAGCAAGGGCCAGTCAGGAGGGAAAGAGTTGTCACAGAATTTTTTTTTAAAAGCAAAATAAGAGAAAGGATTTGCTTTCTGCTTGGCTCTTTGGGTTCATTAACTTCAGCTTTACTGCGCTGCACCAGGGACCCAAGTACAGCAGTCCTGCAGAAAAGCGAGGACTTGCAGATGCCTTCTTTGGTTGCTTTGGAAAGTTTTGAGCCTCTCTTGGCTTTGCTAGAGAAATCTTGCAAGGCCTTGAAATATATCTCCTCATTTCTGTTGCTGAGCTCCCCATCCCTGTGATGGCCTTGGCAGTGTCTGAGCTGTCAAGTCCTGGAGCAAGGGCTGGCACAGACCCCACGCCTGTGCCGTGCTGGCCGGAGCAAGTGCTCGGCTCCACAGGCCCCTCTGGTGATGGCAAAAGTTTGTCATGGCTCTGTTTTTAAATTTTTTTACATGGTTTTAAAGCCAATTGAAATAGCCCTTGTTAAAAATAAAAGCCACCAAATTTAGCCTTCCTTCCCTCTTCCCCCGCCACCTCCCATTTCCTGGAGTATTTGCAACAGGCAGCTGGCTGGGAGGTTTTCCCCAGGGGTTTTGTCTGTTATTTATAAAGCTCTGGTGAAAAAAATGCAAAAGAAAGAGAAAGAAAAAAAATCAACTTCCAGGTGACCTCTTTTCTTCTGCAGCAGCTCTGCTCCCCCGCAGCAACGAGGCATCACAGCAGCCAGGGCTTCAGGGAGCACATCCAGCATCCTTTGGGGTCAGTGCAATCCTGCCCTCTGCCTTCCCTGAAGGTTCTCTCCAGCCCCCTCTCTGTCCTTCAGGGATATAGCAACAAAGAATATAATTCCCTTCATTTAAGCTTTACTAGTTTGGCAAAAAATATCCCAAGTCTCCACCTCTTAACAAGCACCATGTTAGTGGCAGTTGTACCAGGAACTTACTGGTTTGAAGGACTTGTCATAGAAACATAGAATTATTTGGGTTGGAAGGCACTTTAAAGATCATCTCGTTCCAGTCCCTCTTGCTGTGGATAGGAACACCTTCCACTGGACCAGGTTGCTTAAAGCCCTGTCCAGCCTGGCCTTGAACACATCCAGGGATCCAGGGGCAGCCACAGCTTCTCTGGGCAATGGGTTCCAGTGCCTGAGCACCCTCACAGGAAAGAATTTCTTCCTAATATCTAATTTAACCCTGCCCTCTGTCAGCTTAAAGCCATTCAGCCTTGTCCTATCACTCCCACTTTCTCTCTCCAGCTCTTTATTAGCCCCTTTAGGTACTGGAAAGAGTTCTAAAGTCTCCGTGGAGCCTTCTCTTCTCCAGGATGAACAACCCCAAATCTCTCAGCCCGTGGAAAACCCTTCTGGCCTCACCTTAGCCCATAACCTGCCACAGGAAAGGGCAGGGCAGGACAACAGGCCCTTTACTCTCTGTGGGTCACCTTTCCAGCAGGCGGATGAGGACAAGCATGGCAAGAAGAGCAGCAATCTCCATGGAAGGGATTGCCGTGTGCTTCCCTCAGCCTGACAGGGAGCTGGGAATGATGCCCTCCATGGAAGCATTAACCCATGTTCCCAACTCCTCTGGCTGCAGGGGTGCATATCCACAAATTTATCATATCTATCCACATATTTATCTATATGTACATGTGTGTGTGCACCATGGCATGCATACGATGCACATTGAGATAAATAATATTTAGAGAACAAACATTTCATTTTAGAAGTCGCTGTCTGACAACAACTTAATTATCTATCATATAATCTCTCAAACCCAAACATTTTGAAAGCTAGGAAATAACTAATTAAGATCATCATAAATCTTGCTCTGTCTCACAAGCCCATTTTCCTAAGAAATAGGAAGAAATACATATTTCATCATAATGCAACATCCGTAACTCTGACCCATAAGATATTAATGACTAGTTCACGTGGTTTCTCTATCTAAACACTTTCTTGCAGAGGTTACTCTAAGGAGGCACAGGATAATTATTTGGTAACTCTGTCCTGGCAACCTGTCTTCCAAGAAATTTGTAGAAAGAGATGGTTAGGAGGGGGAAAAAAAAATCACAACATTAGAATCTTCTTGCCTGACATGAGCCACGTGACTTCCTTGGATCCATTTTGCTCAGAACCAGGAGAAATCTTAAGAGAGACATAATTCACTGCTCCCAGTTAAAGCCTTGCTCCCTCCTCCAGACAACTGCTCCCAGTAGGCTACTTACACCTAGGTCTCCACTCACACCTGTGGATTTCTGTGGCTTTCTGTGAATGCCTGTTTGGCCACAGCTTTGGAGAACAGCTGGCCATTCCTAGAAGACAACTTCAGATTGATCCTGGAGAGATAAATGAAGCTCACTAGAAAAGATGCACAAATTTAGGGCAGAACTGCAATACTGTTAATGCACTCAGCACAACTGAAGAGCTTAAAGGCTTGAACATGGAGGAAATGTATTTTTTTTTTTTTTATTTTTTTTTTTAGAGTGTGACACTCAGGTGGGACAACCACTCAAGCAAGGCTTTGAACCTGGAACAATGTTTGATAGGAGAAGTGTGTTCCCACATCATCAGGACTACAAAGGAAAAAATGAGGTGGGGGAGAGATCAGTGAAGGAAGACACATCTGAAATCAAGAAATACAGGAACAAAATGAAAGTTGGCAGGACTCAGGCAGAGTTAGACCTTGAAGGGGAGACAGAAACACACCAAAAAGGGGTTTTATCATGAAAGGAGAACAAGAGAAAGTATGCCCCCTCTGCACCCACAGTGGAGGTCTGTGTTAAAGTAGTTTGGACATGACAACAAGAATAAATCAGTGCTTGGTGCCTGGCGAGGGCAAAGACAAGGGCAAAATGAGGGCAAAATGTAGAAATAGCAACAATCCTCACCCATGTGGTGGTCCAGGGCAGAGAGAGGCAAATATTCCTCACAGTCCGTCGCTTTGAGAGCCAGCAGCCAAGTCATCCTCCATAATCACAGGGATCAGTTGTAGCACCTTCACTCAGCTCTGCAGAGAGCAAGGGGCTGCAAGGCCTCCAAACAGGTTTAAAGCTGAGATCACAAGAGTCTCAGAGATGACGACATGGAAAATGAGCCAAAACATGACATTGTTCTTGCAAATTTGTGTCTCAGTAGGCAAATCCCCAAACAGGATAAAGGAAGAGGATCAGACTTCAGCTGATGGTGCCCCATGGGACACATCCCATCGGAGTGGGAGGTTGGGGAGCACAGGAAGCAGAGAGAGGCAGAGGAAGGTGAAGCTGAAAGACTGCTGAAAGACTGCAGAAGTGTCCCACATGACCCTGTCCTTGCTTTGGACACAAAGAGCCACCCCCAGCCCAGCAGCTGCCAAGCACCAATCCACTTCCCCATCCGTGAGCCAGGGAAACTGCAGGAGCTGGAACTGCTGGCCGTGGGGCAGAGGGGGCTTTGATGCAGTCCAGGGTAGGTATTTAAACATAACATGGAGGCTCTTCCACTGATGAAGTAGGCCTTGGTTTTGTGAAGAGCATGTGCAAGCAAATTCAAGCTAAAGAAAGGCCCTTTTTATACTGGAATTAAAATGTCTAAACAGACCCTTTCTAGTGTAACTGGACCTACATCCACTGATCATGATATACCTGATAAAACTTCTCAGGTAGACAGGGACTAAGAAATACTTTTGGCAGAAACTGCAGCAGGAGCCATTTCAAAAGTCTTTAATCCTGAGAATTACTTATGCTCCATAATGAGGTCTGCATTATGGCTGTTCATTACATGGACCCTGAACACTCGAAAGCAAGGGAGGATTTTCTTTGGCATCACATCCACAGCATAGGCAAGGCTGGCCCTCAGCGTGAGGTCATATCTCCCTCTAGCTGCTGGTCCCAGGGCCTCTGCAGCCTTTGACCATCCAAAGCTTGCACAAACTCTGACCTCTTCTGTGAGCTGGCACTTCCAGTGATGCACGACTTGGAGTCACCTCCTGCTCGCTGCAGTGCTCCTCGACAGAGTGCAAAGGAGCTCATCCTTTGGAGAGAACATACAAAAGGGAGGTGGAGAGGCCAAGAGTAAAAGCCACAAAGTCGGTGGCTTCTCCAAAATAAGCCAGTGTGCACTGGTCAAGGTGGCATGCAGAGCCCAGGACCATCTGCGGGGGCGACATCCTACACCAAGATATTTATGGCTTTTCACAGAATCATGGAATGGTTTGGACTGGAAGGGATTTCAAATGTCATCTTGTTCCAAGCCTCTGCTGTGGGAAGGGACACCTTCCACTACCCCATCTAACCTGGCCTTCAGCACTTCCAGGGATGGGTCATCCACAGGTTCTCTGGGCAACCTGTTCCACTGCTGCACCATCCTCAGAATAAAGAATTTATTCCCAATATCCAATCCAACCCTGATCTCTGTCAATTTGAAGCCATCGCCACTTGTCCTATCAACTACAGCCCCCTGCCAGAAGTCCTCCAGTTCTTTTTCCAGGCCCCCTTCAGGTACTGAAATATGGTGATAGTGACTCCTCCTGGCAGGTGCCAACCAGATGATCAACAACAACACACCAAAAAATAACAAAGAAGAAAGCTTTCCTTATCTGCAACTTATTTTCTTCGAATACATCTGGACAGATAAATTCTCTAGAAGTGTGAACAGGCTGGGAGGAGCAAGAAACAGGGAGCAGCAGGAAAAAGCCAACATTTCAACAACTAGAAAGGGTCCAGCTCAAGCACTCACAACTCATGACACTAAAAAAATGCTCCTCAGGCACAGCAGGAACTTATCAGCTCTTCACAGCACAAACATGATTTCCAGCTCCAATCGCTTTTCTAAGCCAAACCCACAGGAGACCTAAAATGGGAGTTTATCAGGCAGCTGAGCTCACCCTGGGGCTCCTTATCATCCCTCTGGTTGGGCTATTGGTGCAGGAGCTGGCTGTCATGCTATTTCCAGCAGTGCTCCTAGCAGAGAGGCACTACGGGACAAATGGGACTTCCAACCACCTTCCAGTAGGGCTGAGAAAGGTCTCAGACCTTGCTAAATTCACCTTGTTTCTCCCAGGATCTAAAAGGAAAATTGTGTCCATATGGCAAGGGTATGGCCACAGCTCTGCTCTTCCCCTTGAGCAAATCTTGGCTCTTCAGATCCCCTCTGCGAGGTCTGCAGAGCTCCAAGAGAGCCTTCTCACGTCACGTCCCTTTACGGTGCCCAGGGGATGTGGAGGGGCTCCAGGCTGAGCCTAACCCCAGAGCACATCTGTGCCAGACCCTGGCAAGAGCAGCCCCACGCACGTGCACAGACCACACGCACGCACTGTCCACCTTGCAAAGTCTCCCCTGGATTTTTGTTACCATGTCATCTATTAATTACCTAATTACATCTCCTAATTATGGGATTCCTCCAGTATTTATACTCATTACATAAATGGCGGCAATTACACTAATTAGGTTAATGATACAGGATAACAGTCTACAAATTGCTTTAAAGGGACACTCTCAAGGCACACAGGCCAAGGATGCTCCCTGGCAGGTCAGCTGGTGGGGCACATGCAGACATGGCTCCTTCACCCCATGGAGGTGCTGCTGCTCCTGCTGCTGCCTCCTCACCTGGACTCCACCTGAGTGCCACCATGGGGCCTCACTCTGCCTGGACAGGGAGTGGCTGCAAAGAGAGCTACCAGGGAGCTGAGGAATCCTGGAATCACAGGTCTGTGTTGGAAGGTGTCCTAAAGACCATCTAGTCCAATCCCTCTGCTGTGGGCAGGGACACCTTCCACTGGACCAGGTTTCCCCAAGCCTGGCCTTGAACACTTCCAGGGATGGGGCAGCCACAGCTTCTCTGGGAAAGCTGTGCCAGTGCCTCCCCACCCTCAAAGTCAAAAATTCCTTCCTAATATCCAATGCTTCACTGAAAACTGTGGTCCACTACTTAAGCATAACCATCTCTAGCTGGAAAGGTGTAGTAAGGGTTGCAAATATTTCTTCTCTGGCTGTATAGAGACCTGGGAAGACAAAGGCAGAGCACCCACATCCTTCCAGGCTTCCCTGCACCACTTCTGAACGCACCCCAAGTCCTTGAGCCCTGCTTAGCTGGATGTGACCCAGTTTCTTGCTTATAGGCCTTTCCAAAATGGGAGGTTTGCAGAGAGGAAATCCAGCTCCTCTGCTGCAGTGGGATCCCCTGGAGCTCTGGTGGCACTCTGCAAAGACAAGCGTGTCCTTGGGGTGAAAGGCGAGCCACGGGAGGCTGCGAGGAATCTATTTTGCTCAGCGCCCTACTTACCCAGATTTGCTGGAGCCTGAGCAGCTCCTGACAAGGTCCTTGCCCCTCTATCTCACCCAAAAGGATCCTAAAAAGCAGAGCCAAGCTCCATTACCCTCCAGAGTGGCCCGGAGCACGAGAAGAAAACTTTCTTGCTTGGATTCAAATGCGAGCACTTCTCCAGTGGAACATGGGAGCCTTTTGCAGCACTTTGGAGCGTGATGAATGGCCCTTTGTCCTGCAGCCACTACAGAAAGAGAACGTAATTACCCAAACTGGAATTTGGCCAGGATGCAATTTTATGCTGAATTAATTTTTTTCTCCCCCCCACCTCCGTGAAGTGTTTCCAAATCCCCCTTTAGAGATAAAATCCCAGAATAAAACCCAGTGCTTTCTTCAAAATTGGCCCAATTCCATTATAAGTCAAGTGAACAAGTCCATTTTGCACCTTTAAGGCCACGGAGCGCTCCATGGAGCGCAGGAGATTTCACCATTGGCGAGGCTGAGGAATGCTGATTTCTGCTACTGAACTGCTGCCTTAGCCCTAAACTATATCCCTGTGTCAGCTGCCCAAAGACACATGTAACCAGGTCCATTTTCTGAAAGATATACAGCTGCGTGCAGCTTTATAGCCTGCTCCAGCAGGACATGGCTGGCACTTCCAGAGGAGCAGGCTGACCGGGCTCCGCTCTGACAGGCGGGGTCTATGGCTCCGGCGGGAGCCTTGCAGGAGCGTATATCGATTGTAAATAACGTCTCAATATCCTATAGTAGCTCATAAATCAAAAAGGGGTTGAAATACCTTTTCTCTGAGGGACTTTTTTTTCTTTTTTTCTTTTGAAGGAGTCTATTTCTTGTTTAGTAGTTTTCTTTTTAGAGTTGCCGTGCCAACCTTTTAACCCAGGTGCCAGGTGTCAATGGATGCTGGCGGGCCCTGCTTGGCCTTCTCCAGGGACATGCAGCAGCTCTGCAATGAGTCCAGGCCCCATGGGACATCTGCCACATCTCCCACCCCATCCTGTGGCCCAGCTGGTGCTCCTTGTGTGCCTTGGTGGGCAAGCAAAGCCCCACAGCAGCCACGTCTCCCCAGGTCACAGCCGGCAGCTTGGGGAGAGTGTCCCACCAAGCAGGACGGGACACACTCACTGTGGAGTTGGACATCTTGTAGTGGCTTCAGGACACTGAGCTCCTCCCTGCTGGGTACAGACCAACACCACCTTCAGCCTCTGTGCTCTGTATTTGACTGATACCAACCCAGAAAAGAAAAACTTGGAGTCACTGAAGACATCAGTTTTCTCCTCACAGGCCACAAGGGATCCCACCAAAAGCCTAACCATCTTCCGAAACCTTCCCTTTCCTCCTTTTGGGAATAAAATCCAACGCTACTTGTGCCTCCAAACCTCATGTGCTGGCACAGTGACGCAGCAAGAGGAATGACCTCAGGTTATTGTCCTGCTGGACGTGCCACTGCCATCGGTGTCATCAACACGGGACAAGGGACAGATGCACCCTGCACCTGCACCTGCCACCTCCTCAGCAGCCATGACTTGCACAGCCATTTGAAATGGCTCAGGGCAGAGACACCTTTTGTTTGTCACATCTCTGTGTGGCCCTGTCGCAGTTCCTCAAATTGCTGCAGAAATCTGGGGAGAAAACATGAAGAAAAAGCCTTCTCTGGGTGGCTTTTAGGGGCTTGGAGCAGAGGAAATGGAATACCGGGCAGAAGGACAGAAAAAACCCCAATGATTTGCTGTCTAGAAAGTCCTCTAAAGCAATCCAAGCTGAGCTGTTGTATGATGCTATGTGGCACTTGGGGACACCTCCAGTCCCTCTCCCAGCATCTTCTGCCACCAGCATCCTGCAGGGATGGGGACGGGCCACCCTGAGGTCCACAGGCAGCAGGACACAGGCTGCTGCTCCTTCTCCAGCACTGCCTCGGTAGGACCAAGGCAATATTGATTTCTCCAAGTCCAAGAAATATTTGAGCTTGACTGGCAATAAAATCTAGCCCAGAGAAAGGTGTGATGGGATCTCTTGGGACTGAAACAAGAGCTACAATCTTTAAAGAAGCCAAGAGGGAATAAAAGGGAAGGAAGGGTGGGAGGGGAAGAGCATTTACCTGCACAAAGCAAGAACGTTGACAATAACCCACTCGGCTCCACTTTGAACAGGAGACTTTGGAGAAGGGGGTGGGAGGCAAGGTGGGAAATTAGCAGGAGCTTAAGAAAATATATATGCAAAAATTAAAAAAATAAAATAAAACTGTATCAGCATTGACTAATAATTTCCGGGCTCTGCGCAGATGTCATTAATGACCCTTTTTATTCATGCAGGAGTTCCCAAAGAGGAGCATAATGTTCCATTAGTAATAATTGAGAAAGTCTCCTGTCGGGATTATGTCAAAACCTAGAGATTCTGCTGCTGCCAAAACATTTTGGTGACAAACGTGTGAAGCGTTTGACAGAAGGTGCCACAGCAGGTTGAGGAGGCTTCAGGAGGGGAATCCTAGGAGGAGCGAAGAGGTGGGAGCCAGCAGCAGGGTGGGAGCTGAGCCCCAAATCAGGGAACACAGCCGAAGTGACGAGCCCACCTCCCACAACAGCTTTGGGGTCGTGGTGGCCCCTCGGAGATGCTGCTGAGGACTAGCCAGGATTTCAGCTGACCCATCTCCTTCCCCACCCACGGATTTTGCAACGCATCTGTAATATCATACCCTGCCATGGCTCGGTGCTGCTGGACCCTTTTGTCCAGGGATGGCCGTGTCCCCAGGCACAGGGGACAGGCAAGGGTGTTGTGACACCCTGAATGTTTCTTGCTGCTTATCACAGCCAGCAAGAGCTGGGACCACTCCAGCCACTGGCACAAAGGGCAAACCTGGGACAAATCTGCTGAGCAGTTCATCCAGTGCTTCCCGTTTGAAGAGGATGGAGAAGATTTTGTGTGACACAAGTGTAGTTTCCTCCCTCACTCTTCAACCTACAGCAAAGAAAAATTAAAAAGTAAAATTTATGCAAATAGGAAAATACACTTCTTCTACCAAATCTTTCCCATTTCTAGCAGGGATATGTTTTTTTTCACCCAGCAGATGCAGAGCCCTGCATGACCACAGCTGGTGTCTGAGCACCAGCATTACCCTGCTGCTGCACAGGCACCGCTAGAAAACACAGGCAGAGTGAGAGGGTTTTTTTAGTCCTTTTCTGAGAAAGAAAAGTTAGTGCCTTGCAAGAGCCAAAATAACACGTTCCCTCCTCTTGCCAAGGCCCTCCTGGGACTGGAGCATCACCCACCCTACACACAGCTCTTCCACATCAGAAACCATCTCCACACAGGTCGGCTCTACAACATCCTCGGGCTTGACAGACACAAGTTATGGGGTTTGGGAGGGGGCCAAGCTTAGGAACAGAGCATCAGCAAGGTATGGGAAGGGTCCGCAGGCATAAGAGGGGAGTGGGGATAAGCTGGTCAGATGAGCAATGCAGGAAGACTGGGAAAGCCACCCTGGCTCCCCATGCCCAGCCAGAGAGTGTTTGTCCTGCTTTAGCACAGGTGCTCCTGCCATGGGGAAGCACGGCTCAAGCAACAGGACCCACACATTCCCAGCCTGAGGCACAAATCCAGGCATGTCACTTTGCCCAGTCAGCACCCACTGCCAGAGGGGTGGAAAAAGGGAATTAAATTCGAGCACTGTCCTGGCTGCAGCAAGGCAGCTGGGGAAGCCCAAGCCAGAGCACCTCAAAGTCGGCATTACGCAGAGCCAGAGGCAGAAAAAGAGTTTGTCACCACCGTATTATTTGCCCTTTTAGAGCAGAGAGATATTTGGAGCCAAGACACTGGTTCAGGCAGCATGTAAAGCCATGAAATTTAGATTTGGATCCAGAGCTGGAGTCTAAAAGCCATCCCAGTTTGCAGGAACTGGTTCAGGCATGTTTCTCATCCCCAGACCACAGCAGAAGGGCCTCTCCTCCCTGGGGCAGGAGCAGAGCAGCTGGTACTCTTCAGCCCAGTTAACAGCCGAGGTCTGGCCACCACAGCCGAGGGCTGCTCCAGATTTGTTTTCTAGTGGTTTGTTCATTGAGAGGCTGCCAAAGTGTTAGCAAAGAGAAATGCACACTGGCCAGATCTTCCCCTGCCCAGCCCTGCCTTGCACCAGAAAAAAATCTCCTGCAAGCTGGAGCAAAGACCCTGCCCAAGCAGAGCCCCGCGCTCGGTGCTCTGCTCCAACCAACTCCTTGGAGTACGGAGCCAGGGCACATCCCAAAAGGCTCCAATTAGGACAACACCCTTAGGGACCAGCACCGAAAGAGCAGAGAGCCTGGTGTAGCTGCATGAGCAGTGTCATCTCCCCTGACACCTGTGGGAAAGCCGCTGCTCCAGCAGGGCGTCTGTGCGGAGCGGGAGGCAGCGGTGCCATGGAAAAGAGCATGAAGGCGGATCGCTGTAATTGAGCCCACCAGGGGAATTTGGGTCTGTGGGAACGCACAGAGCAGCCCAGCCTGCAGCAACGGGGGTGGAGAATATCTGAGCTGTGCCTTTGGAGGGCTAATGATGATGGGGTTTTGCTAGGACTCAAGCTGGCATGGATGAGAGCTCCCACAGAGCGCCGAGTCAGCCAAATTAAGCGCTGGCCGTCCCTTGGAGAAAACTAGTCCAGAGGAGTTAGTCACAGCGTGCTGCCAGCCTGGGTGCCGGCTGTGTGGAGAAGGAAGGCAAGGAACTCTATATCCTTGCTGCATTCCTGATGAGGGTTCAGTTAACCCTGCTGTTTAGGTGGCAAGAAAGCCAGCAGTGATGGCAAAGTGGTTCGGGTGTGGGTGAGACGAAGCTCAGGAGCTACAGGGCAGGGCTTGTGTGGAATTTACAGCTGGAAGAAGGAAAATACATCACCCTGCATGTACAAGCACAAATATGGGTTGTAGAGAACCTCCATCACAGTCAATGCCCATTTT
This sequence comes from Motacilla alba alba, assembly GCF_015832195.1. Lineage (NCBI taxonomy): Eukaryota > Metazoa > Chordata > Aves > Passeriformes > Motacillidae > Motacilla > Motacilla alba. Next base: position 30,029,254 of record NC_052023.1, read on the forward strand.
ACCACTTGGCCCCTTTTTTTGGGTTCTGCCAGGCTTATAAATTTCCTTCCCTGTGTATGTGCATAAGCTTACTCCAACATATGATCAGATATGTGCTGACCATCTCCTAACCATCCTGTAAAGGATCTTACACCCTGAGCAAATGTGAGATGGGGGTCCCACCTCAGAAGTCTGGAAGACAAGCATGGCTGCACTGCTTTCCTGCCTAACTTGGAAAATTATTGCTAAAAGGTGTAATGTGACTGGAAATAAGTTTGTACTAAACTGATTCCTTGTAGCCAAATCCAGACAGAAGAAACACAGAGAACACATTGCTGGTACTTGTGGTTAATTGCTGCATTTTCTTTTTGGGTCTACTTGGTTTGAAATATTAAAGGCAGGAGAAACCATGTATTTTTTCCTCCATGGCCTGTCAGCAGAGGAAGTGAAATATGGGGGATTCCCCCCCCCCCATTTTTTTTTAAGTAAACAAGGAGTATAAACTGTTTTATAGTAACTACATAAAATTACACAGCATTTTAAAACATTGAGAAAAACATGGATCTGTAGAGAAAAACATGGATCTGTGTGTGGCAGTATTTCTCCCACCTTTCTCCCTGGCTGTACGTTAATGTGAGCACTCCACACAACTCAGCTTTGCAGAGTTGTCAGGGACATCTCTGAGCCCAGACACCCTCTGCTCTATCCTGCCACCTCCAAGCCCACAGACCACCAACCACAGTGGGGGACAAGCATTTTTATGGGAGTTCTGGGGTTCAACATCCCTTCCTTAACACCCCAAGAACTTCGGGGACATTTGGACTGGCAGTCACAGATTTATTTCACATCCTGCAGTGGCCCACGGTCAGGTTTTATCCTTCAGAGAAGCTCTGGTCCAGCCCATGCTGTCACATGTCATCTCCTGGAGGAGGATAACAGACCAGGAAAACACACCCAAATTTTCTCTGCAAGACCAGCAAACTTATAAAGCGATTCTTTTCCCTAAAGGACCAAAGCTCTGCCCCCAACATCAACTGTTCTTCTCCAGCTTGCTGAGCCTCAGCTCTGCACTGCAAAGTGCTCTCTGGCAGATCTCCTGCCCCTGGCAAACTCCAAGTCTTCCACAAAGGCAGGGAATTTTTGATTTCATAGCTACAGCATTTCTCCCTTTGACCCTGAACTTACTCTAAGGACGTGCCAATATTTCAGAATCAAAATATCTTTATCGCATTTTATGCCCATTCTGATGGCGGCTCTGAAACTTTGGCTATGCTGGGTAGAAGCATTTTCCAAACCTTTATATGGAGTTAAAATCCAACATTTTCCATTGCAGCCTAGCAAAGACCTGCACTAAGAGAGATCACAGGAGCACCTGAGGTGGAAAATTCAGTGTATTCCACATGAGTCTGTTAAATTTTGACTGAACAGGGACAGCAAAATGTGCAAATGACTTTGCTTTCCCCACTAAGGCACCGTGCCCCTGTTTCCTTTACGAGCAGAAATACAAAACCACTTTCCCAATACAGAAAGGTGGATTTTCACCACAAGACACAAATTTTCATTCAGAGCTGGGCACACCCACCCCTTTGCACAGCCCCTGCCACCCACCCTGATACCATTTCTGGTGGCACCAGAGCACCCCGTTGCTCCAAATGAAAATGCAAGGGGTTTGTGATTTTTGTATATTATATACAATTTTTTTCTATATTATATACAAAATATTATTACATATTATATAATATATATTATATACAAAATATTATTATATATTATATAATATATAATATATAATATATATTATATGATATATATTATGTAATATATAATGTATGTATTATATTATATACATGTTATATTTTCTATCTATAATATAATTACATATAATATATATTTTTCTATATTATATATGAAAAAATAAAAGAGAGGATTTAATCTAAAAGTTTCACTGTGTGGAAGTCTCGGCTGCTCCTGCGGTGTCAGTGCCCACTGTGCAGGGCTGACCCATGGCATTCTGGAGCAGCATGTGGCGTGGAGCTGGAGCAACGCTGCCGCAGCATCGCCCGTAGAGGGAGCTTCCTCGGGGAGCCGGGCAGGGCTGACACCTTTTCATCAAAAGTGTTGAGCTTTAAAAAAAAAAAAAAAAAATTCCCAGACAACATAAAGTATTGATGTTAAAGTTCTTGTGGTTTGGGGTTTGGTTGGTTTTGTGTTTTTTTTTTTTCTTGTGGCACTCATAGCAAAACAGGCAGTTCTGGGTTAAACCTATTGAAAATAGATGTTTTGTGAGAGGAGGGGGGAAAGGAATGGGGAAAGAAATGCCTTGCCTAGCACTGGGTGTTTGCAATTGGTTTTTAGTTGTATTGAATCGAGCGAATGGTCACCTTTCCATTTCATTTTGTTATAACAAAGTGGGGAAGAGCACTGATATTTTAGGAAAAATAAGATCCTGCAGTCTGTGAGCCAATGCTCACATGCTAAACATCTTTTCAGACCTACTGGATACCACTCTGAGTTTGAAATGTGAAGCCCCACGGCTGTTTTTCTACACATTTTTAGTTTAATTTCCTTCCAAACAGGCTCCCAGGCTCCAGTTACTTCTCTGTGATTCCCTCCCCCCCTTCCCTTTGGGCACAGCCACAGGATTCCCACAGCTTCCAAGGCGGTGGAAGAATGTCCTTTTAATGCACTCTGTGGCCGGCCCAGTTAGCATCCAGTCAATGATCACCTCGGGGAACACTCGGATCTCGGGATTTGGCAGCCAGCTGCGGGGGCAGCCGGCGCTGGCCCCGTGGCCCTGCCGGGAACAGGGAAGGCATTTCCTCGCTCAGGTGGCCGGGCAGCACAATTAGGCAGGCAGAATTACAGATTATCCCTGGTTTATGGCTCCCTGGTAGAGAGGAGGGGGAGAAGCACGATAAAAAAACCACGTTCAGATCGCTTGTTCTGCTGTTCAAACTTCTGGACAAGGCGAGAGATAAGAACAGCTCCACCCCCCAGCTGCATTTGATCTGGTGGGCTTTGAAATTAAATATTCTATCTGCAATAGGCCTGGTAGCTGTGTCCTGGTGGAAACTGCTCCTCCAGGCTCTCCCACAACGTGGGGTTTGGGGCTTGCTCAGCACATTAGGAATGAAAAGCCTGAGAAGTGGCTGAGACCCCTCTGGTTCCAGGTGCAGCACGAGCAAGGGATGGGGTCTCACTCCAGGTCCTTCCCTCCCTGCAAGGAGAGGCCCTTGTTTGCTTGGGCAAGGGGACTGGAAAACACCAGGGGACCAGGCCAAGGCTGTGCAGGAGATCAGTGACCCAGCAGGGACACAGCCCAGATGCCAACACAGCCCATCACAGCCCATCACTGTCCTTCCACCTCAGTAACCAGTTGCCTCCTGCTTCTTCTTCTTCTTCTGCCTCTGCTTCTTCTGCCTCTGCTGCTTCTCCTTTCTCTCCCTCCAAAATGCTCCCGGGCTGTCACAGTTTCCTCAAAGGGGACATTCACTCCCAGATCTGGATTTATACTGCAGTGTCTCCATCAGTTCTGGTGGACCTGCACTTGACAGGATGGGAAGGGGGAGAATGCCATCCCTCAACTTTGGACAGCACTGGTTTGAGAAAATGTCAGAGCGCCCCCTGCCCAGGCTCTTGCAGCTGTGGGATAAGGCACAACCTGCTGAACGTTTCTTACTGTTCTGCATATTTTTCACCTTTTTTCCCCAGTCCTTCCTGAAGTGGGATACTTGAGCCATTTTCCTTGTCCTGTTTGCTGGCTGACCATGCCCATTCCCACCTGCTCTCCTCTCCCTACAGAATTCCCTTTCTCTGTCAGCCAGCTCCCCTCTATGTATTTTAGTCCATCATCTTATTCTGTTCACCTATGTGGAAGCAGCACCCGTTCACCTGCCAGATCAAACTTCCCACTAAGCTTATGTCTAAAAGCCCCAACACTGCTTCAGTCACACCCAGAGCCTTTCTCCCATTTATTTGAGTTATTTTGCTTGTTAGTCTGATTCTCCAGCTCAGCTAGGCTTGTGTCAGCTAGAAACAGCTGCAGCCCCATTCCACCATCCTGGGTCATGAATTGAAACATGGAGCATCAGCAGATACCAGAGTTGTCCTGTGCACACTTGTTCAACAAATCCATTCTGTGCAAGTCCGAGTTTGAATTTCTGGCCACTCTTTCAGCCTCTACAATTTCATGAAGATGAGAAAGTTATGAGACTACCCAGGCAACAACATCTGGCAAACCCAGGATGCTCAGCTTCTGCTGTTTGCCTCCTGTCCTGAGACCCACTCAGAACCACGGAATGGTTTGTGTCAGAAAGGACATGAAAGATTACCTCGTTACAAACCCTTGACATGGACAGGGACACCTTCCACTACCCCAGGTTGCTCAGAGCCCTTTCCTGAACACTTCCAGGGATGGGGCAGCCACAGCTGCTCAGGACAAAGGCAAGGGGAGCCTACTGGGCTGACAATTTCCCTTGAATTTCCCTTACCTGTTCTCATAGCCTTGTTTTCTCTTAGGTTTTTACAAGTTTGATTACAGGACCCAATACTTTTCTAGGAACTGCAGTTAGACTGAAATCTTCATAATTTTCCCTTTCCTACTTCTCTCCCTTTTTAAAGATAAGTGTATTTTCCCTTAGTACTTAATTGGGATCACAGCCGACCTTCTTAGAGGAAAACAAATGTGATGCTGCTTTTTTGGCATCGTCTGCTGCGTGCTCTCCCTATCCCCAAATACCAAAGCAACACCTCTGTGGTCCTCCAGCAACTACTGAGGTACTGCTAGAGCAGCCTCTCGTTACACTTGATGTCCCCTGCTAATTGCATCTCACCATGTGCCTTGGCTTCTCTGATCTTGTCTCTGTGTGTGCATGCTGCACTTCTGTACTTGATCTTCATGGCCTGACCTACTTTTCATCTCCCCCAGGTTTTTTTTCTCAGATCTGAGCTCTTTTCCTGTGCTCCCTTTCTCCTGCAACACTGTGGCCTGAACTGTGCCTGCAAGAAGTTGTGACAGGCTCTCCTCTCATTTACAGCTTGGACCTCCTCAAGATCAGCTTCCCTGGGGGCCTTACCTGGGCATGCTCGGCCAGTGCTGGAGTCCAGGAACCTCTACATAGTTCTCCTTCCTTCTTTCCGCCACTTCCTTCCTTCCTTCCGCCATTTCCTTCCTTCCTTCCTCCGCAGTCATTTCCCAGCAGCTCTAACAGGGCACCTTCCACATCCCTAGCTTCTACTGCAGGAGCAGCCATGTTCTCCCCCGCTTGGTGATGGAGATGGGTCACCCACACACTTCCAAGATTCTTCTTTCCCCAGGAACAGATATCCCACATTAACCCAAAGATGCCGCCAACTCCTCACTAAAGCCTCCTTTACTTGGTGTTCTGGACACTCACCAGTGTTTCTCTTTTAACCACCAGCTGGAGACCTCCAGGAGCCCTCATACCACATTTCCTGTCCCTCCACGCAAACACTTGCACCCTTGACACGGCAAACACCCCTTGCCTGCCTTCCCTGCCCCCCCACCCGCATCCCTTCAGCGCCTCCATTCCACAAACAACTTCTCCCCTAATTGAATCCCGTGGCTTTGTTGCAATCCCAAGCCCCCAGCTCCCCCCCACCCCTTTCCCATTCATCTTCCATTCAGCTCCTGGGCACAACAGCCTCCTCTGCTCTTTCTTGGCCCTCCTTTGATCTCGCTTTCAATAGGAGAGGTCAAGCTACACGACCACAGTTCCCTTTTTCTATCCCCACAGCCCGTGGCTCCGCTGGGGACGCCGGGCACGCCGGACGGGGCTTCCAGCAGAGGGTCAGGGCTCGTGCTCCCCAGCAGGGCTGCAGGGCTGCCTCTGTGGGGGAGCACCCAGCCCTGGCCACCCCCTGGCCCTAATGGGGCCCCGACCCTCGGCACTTTCTCTCCGCCTCAGCAGCGCAGTTCAAAGCCCATTGAAGGCTGGAGAAAGAATCCCATTAGCTTCAGCAGGCTCCCAGTTGGGGTCGTGAACCCCAAAGGATGGGATTTTCTACACTGAGGCTGCAGAATCGAGTCAGTAAATTGTCCTTAGCAGTCAGGTGTCTGCTGGGTCCTCTAAAGCAGCTCCAGATTGGGAGTTCTGCTCTGCTCTGTCTTTGCTCCACAAAAGAAATCCTTGCTAACCCCGCTGACATCCACCAGGGCAGTGTCTCAGCCAAGAGGCAGGAAAGAGGGAAAGGAGAATTACCTCAGTTTAAATCCTCTCAGCTTCTCACACCACAAAGATTTACCTTCTGAGACAGGATCCTGATAGCACTTAGAGCTGAATCCCCTGCCTGAAGTGTGTGAGGTTTAATTACTGCAGCTTTGTTAAATCAGCTCAGCTAAGCCCCTGTGTAATTGCTTTCTTCTGCGCCCAGCAGTGGTTTATTTGAGGACAGCTCAGGCTGGTTTTCAGACTACTTGAAGCTGCTCCTGTGCTGTTGATATCCCCTCCTTTCGATCAGTTTAAACACTCACCTCTTGAGAAAGCACCTTGAAAGAGGTCAGGCCTCAGCCTTTGCCCTGGTTTGTTCTGGGACAAGACAAAATGCTCATTTTTTGCTTTAAACACATGAAGCTCAATGGCACCCAGTGCTGTTGATGTGCCCTGGAGAGCCCGTGGTACCATCCACCCCAGGGAAGATCCTTAATGCATCCCAAGAAAAGTGAAAGGTCACCTGCTGACATGACCAGGGCTCTTGGCCATGCACCGTGGAGCCCACAAGGAGCCACATCCCCAGTCCCGTTGTGCTTCCCACCGCCCTCCTCTGGTTGGAAAGAAACTCAGGACACGTGGCACCCCGGGGATCCTTCTCTCCATCCCTCCATCCCTGCATCCCTTCATCTCTGCATCCCTGCATCCCGCTGGTTGCCACGGTTACGGGCGAGCCGGTGCGTGTGGCAGGGTGGGAGGGGGCGGCGGACAGGACCTGTGGTGCCGGGCCTGTCAAGGAAATGGCTCTTTATTCTTTTTTTTTGGGAGGGAGGAGCTCCTCGGCAGCCCCGCAGAGCCGACCCGCTGCCGGCGCCTTGGAAATTTGCACGGAGCTGACAAGATGACAAGGTGCAAATACGCCAGGCTGCTCGGGAGTAATTTTTACGGCAGCTCTGCCTTGTGCACGTTTTTATTGCAAAGAGGGTAATCGGGCCTCTTCATTATTGAAAACATATTTACTACCCCTCGGCCGCTCTCTCCCATTTTTGCCAGCCCCTTCCTTCCCCCCTTAAGTACCCTGTCCTCCACGAGATATGATCTCATAAATTTACAGTGTACTTGCTGTCTGCAAAGTGGATGTTCAGTTTCATTTTTATTGGACTTTATGATACAGGCGGATTGCATTTTATTTGCTGCACCGCTACCAGAAGGCCTGGAACAGTCAGGAAGTGCTGGTTGCAACAGGGATTTGGCCTGGGAAAAGGGCTGAGGGATGGGCTCTGCAGAGCATGGATGAGCTGCCAGCATGGGATATACTGTCTGCAGGCAGAAAGGCTGCAGGAGAACGCAGACTCATAGAATTACAGAATGGTTTGGGTTGGAAGGAACCTTTAAAGGTCATCTAGTCCAACCCCCCCTGCCACGGGCAGGGACACCTTCAGCTGGATCTGGCAGTGCTTTGGCAGACGGCTGCCTTCCTCTTGTGCTGCAGGAAATGCTGCTCCATCCACCCCGTGGTCCTCCCAGCTCCTGCTGAGAGGAACTGGAATCGATGCAGGAGCGTGTCTCTCCCCAGCAGTCAGCGTGATTGACAAGGGATGCACAGAAGGAGCACAGCAACAGCTTCTTGTCACTCACTACCCTTTCTGTGGCTGGCACCCTCTCCAAAAATGCCTTTCCCAAGGTTTTCTCAGGCTAGACAGGCTAAACAAGCCCACCTGTCCAGCACTGCCCTTAGTGTGACAGTAATGGGCCTAAACAAAATTGCCTGAAGCCGGGGGAAACAACAGAGATGTGGATGGCACCAAGGAGGTTGGAATCTACTGAGACACCTCCTGCAGCCGGTGCCACACTCCAGACTTACCCCCTGCCACTGCGAGTGGAGCACAGCCTCATCCCCTCCTCTTCAAACCCCTTGAATTAATCCTGTTTGCTGCCTGGCACTCGGGCAAAACCTCCCTGCCCCCGAGGGAGACCTGGCTGGATCCTGCCCCAGAGGCAGGGGCAGAGGGAAGCTCCTGCTCCCACAGGGATCAGCTCTGGACTGACTGCCAGGCCAGCTCTGCAATCAGGGCTGCTGTGATCAACCCCTGGTTCATTATCAAAACCCTCTCTTGCTGGTGCACAGGGAATTTGTTATCCCTCAGCGAGCCACGGGCCCTCTCAGCATCGGGTGGGTGGGCTGGCACCACATCTCCACAAAGCCACCTCCTTCTCTGAATAAAAGGAAAGGTTGCAGCCCCTTCAGCAGCTGCCCAGCAGCATTAGAAGCCAAACTCACTCAGTATCCACCTCATCTCAGTGCAGCACAGGGGAAATAATCAACCTGTGTCATTTCAATCCGAAAAAAAGGAAGAATGTTGGTGTTTTTTTTTCTTTTCCAAGGTAACAGTGAGAGGCCAAGCAAAGCACCGCAAAGCAACATAAATGATTTAGCACCGAACGATTTTGCCAGGGAAACACTAAAGACAGAGTCTAATCCTTTCATCTAACCCTGGTCCTTCTAAAAGCTTTAAGCTAGGAGTTGACTCAGCATGTCAGTGCCAAAAAGATCCATTGACCTCGAGTTCAGTGCTGAGAAATTGAGAAATGTTCTTTTTAATGTCTATTCAATAAATACAGCATCACCCTCTCCGTGGGCTAAGCAATCCACTTCAAATCCATTACGGCACGTTCTCACAGACTGACAAGTTGTCCTGAGACAATAGTGGCTGCCAGATGAGGTTAACCCTTGCTGAGGGGGTGTAAATCTTTGTAGCCACAAGCCTTTTGCTCTCAGGAGACCTTGAGAAGAGGGGCGGGGGGTATCTGAATTGATGAGGAGCGGCTGCTGCAGGAGCTCCTTGCTGGACCAAGGTGATCTGCATCAGTAAAAAATATGCCCAGTCAACACAGCAGCCATTGGTGGGAAGGAGGGGAGTGCTGCTGCCCTCTGCTCCCTGCTGGACTGCTGATGTTCCCAGGCTTTCATGATCCCAGTTCTGTCTGGCCATCACAGCCCATCGCACTGGCAGCAGGACTGGTGCTGCTGAAGCATCTTGGGAGGCACCAACAGTGGTGCTGCCATCACTTGTGCTGCTCCACCAGCAGCCAAAAGGGACCCCTGGAGCTCACAGTGCCTGGGGAAGGTTGGAGCTGGCTTGGAGACCTTTGGCACAGGCAGACTGAGTGTGAGCTCTGTGCTGGACACTCTCTGGGCTCTGTGGCCATGGTCTGGGCAGCACTAACCTGGCTGTATTAAATAAGAAACGATCTCAAGTTATGCCAGGGTAGGCTTAGGCTGGGTATTAGGATGAAGTTCTTCACTGAAAGGCTGATCAAGCAGTGAAACAGGCTACGCACGTAAGTGGTGGATTCACCATCCCTGGAAGTGATCAAAAAATGCATAGGTGTGGTGTTTAGGGCCATGGTTTAGTGGTGGGCCTGGCGGCATTATTGGTTGAACTTGATGATTGTAGAGGTCTTTTCCAACCTAAATGGCTCTACAAAATAGAGAGAGAGAGAGAGGAGAACAACAGCACAATTCCCAAAGCAGCTCAGCCCACCTAGATCCAACCACTCCTGGCAGTGGGCTGTAGCATCCCCTCCCAAAAAAATGTTCCCTAACAGAGTGGCTTTACCAGGCACAGCCCGGGTCTGGCAGCAGCATAGACCCCTTCACCAAACACTGGACCTGCAGCTTGGGCTTTCTGTCCAAGAGCACATGCAAGGAGTGACAGCAGTGTGACACCACTTGACCCACCACCACCACACGTCTGGAGCCCTATGCAAGGGCAGCAAATGCAGGGATGTGTCTTTCCCTGGCTTCTGAGTGCCCCAGCTGGTGCAAAGACCAGAGGGGAGTCCCTACAGCCAGCCCGACCTTTGTTCTGACAGAAAGTCTTGGACTCTGAAGCTTCCAGCAGCAAGTCATTAATGAAAATTATCACCTTAGTAATGGTAATAATGCAATAATTTCGAAAGCTAAAGCTATGGGAGCACAGTCAATCTGCAAGAAATTGGAGCAGAGGCAGCAGGGGAGCCCTATGTCTCTGGGTTTATATTCAGTTACAGGTATTTTACGGTGCCCCCTTCATCCTGCCGTCTGCTTTCAAGCTCTTGAGCCAAAGCCCAGCAACTCACAGCCAGGCTGGAGGCTGTGGTAGTTTTGGGGGGACAATTTTGGGATGCTGCAGCAGCGCCCCCAGCCTTTGCAGTCGCCTCCAGCATGGGAGGGTGGAGGAGGTGGCATGAGCAGGTGTTTGAGGCTCTCTGCTGACTCAAGGATGCCATCCTACATCCTGTTTATCTGGGTCACATTTACAAGTTCTCCTTTTGGTTTTGGTGACTGGGAGTTTCTATTTTTTCCCCTCTCTGCCTGTGTTTGGATGTGACAACTGAAGGCAGCTTTGCTGAGATCTGCAGCGGGCAGAGGGCTGGGCCGTGGGTTGTGCTGGTTAATTACCGTTTGCTGGTTAAATGGATCATCCTTACCTTCCATCAGACTGCAAAACCTTCTGTGCAGCATTCCTTGCATGTAGAGTCTCTAAAGATACAGAATCGTTAGAAATCAGCAAAAGCCTTTTATTTATGGGAATAAAGTTTATATATAAACTGCACCCAAAGTCTGCATAGGCACAAAACAACACCTGGATTTTATTCTGATGTCCTTGACATTATTGCAATGCTAACACAAGCATTTCCCTCATGATGTTTTCAATTTTTCCAGTGTCGTGATTTCTTGGGGAAGAGTAGGCACCCTCGAGGCTTTTGCACTGCTGGGGCTGGTAACACTGGGAGCATCATCCCACTGATGAGGGACTTTTGGGGCAGTGGAGTGCTTTGACAATGTTGGCAAGGATTTCCATACTAGTAAATTCTGCTCAGCACTCTTCTGCAGCACTACTTTGGGAGGAAAACTGGCATTTACAGGTATTTTACAGTAAAATACCTGTAAAAACATACTTTCTATGCTTCAGGGAGTATGCCTACTTCCACAGGCATAGCTTTAAATACTTTCAAAGAGCCAAAGCCCCAAACAGGGCAGAGCACACAGTGCTTGAATGCTGTCCCAGCAGCATCGCTCCTGTCCACAATCACCATGAGGAGTTGCTCCAGAAATTACACCCGTATCACATCCTCATTGCTCTAATCTGGTTGGATGCTCTGTCCCTGGCTTCTTCTGGTGCTCCAGACACTCACACAGGGGAGTCCTGCCCAAAAAAAATGCACGACCACCATTTAGGGGAGACACAGCTGCTTTGAGGTTGGCTTTGAGATTGATCCCAAATCTCCCTGAAAGGCACCAAAAAGTCCTGAGGGCAAAGACCACCATCACTGAGATGGTGGCACCAGAAACACTGCTGGCTGAAAGACCAGCACTGAGCAGGGATATTTCAGTCCTTCCCCTTCTCTCTGCTGCCACAACAGCTAAAGGGGCCATATGGTGGATATGCTAACACAACCATTTCCCTCCTAATGTTTTAAATTCTCCATGTGCACAACAATGCACCATATGTACAACCAACAATGAGGGTCCCCCAGACTTCAGGAGAGCCTGGGTGCTGTCATGCCAGCACAGCCCTGCAGCAGTCAGAGCTGCATCTGAAAAGCCACGTGCAAGGGCAGCAAGAGCTGGGGCTCCAGTGCCCTGGTCAGGGTTCAGTGCTGGGTGTGCGCTCACAGGTAACATCTGCTTAGGGTGCAAGGCTTGTTTGACCATGCTCCCAGCCTCTCCATGGAAGGAGATCTCCAGCAGAGACTCCTTGGAAGGTAGGAAGCCTTCAGCTCACTCCTGGCTGAATTTCAGTGGGAGAGATAAATCAGGGTACTGGACACTGCCCGTTCATTTGAAGGCAGGTTGTCACCCTGTCACCAAAACTCACGTCACGCACACCAGCCAGGATTTTGGTGCTCCCTAAACCACCCACGGCCCATTGCCCACCTTCTGCTGAGGAGAGACAGGATGTCTCTCTTCCGCACAAGGACAGGAGACAATGCCACAGTGGAAAATCGGGTGAGGAACTGTCTCCATGATGGTTCTGAGATGTAGGAAAGGACAGGGATGGCAGTGCCCAGCGCGTCCATCTCTGCTCCCTGACCCACACACCCCACAGCAGCTGAATGGCCATGCGGCTCCTTTTCAGACCCAGACTTCAGGAGTCTCCTCCAAGACATCTGCTGACGCTGCTAATTGCAGGCCGGGCTGGCAATGGCCTGGTGCACCACAAGGATTGCTTGATTGCTTTTTTGGGGAGGGACAGGAGCTTTCCTTCTCCCTTTGTATCCCCGGTGAAGGATGTGCTCTCGGGCTGAAGTCCTGACAATCCAAGCTGCTGAAATGAATCCTCTTCAGTCTATTTACTTGATATTTACCAAAGTCTGCGATCAACAAGAAAACACATCTCAGCAGCTCACTTGGCAAGAGAACGAATTGAGGCAGCACTGCAGCTGTCATATTTATTTCAGTGGCAAAGCAGGTCAGGAAAATTGATAAAATTAATCATACAAACTAGCAAACACCGGGAGTGAAGGAGAGGGAGAACGAAGGGGAGAGAATGAGAGTGAAGGAGTGTTTGCAGCACCAGGCTGCACCTGCTTTTATTTCTTTTAATGGATTTTTTTTTTTTTATGTGATGCCACAGATAAAATTGGTGCAAGGTACAGTATTTTATAAGTAGGTTTGGGGAGGGGTGTTGAGATTACTACAAGCAGATGCCTATTACACCAGGGCTGAGCCCTAACCACGGGGTTTGCAAGGAAATGGGAATTCAAGGACAGAAGTGATTTTTCAGACAGTCCCCGCAGACCAGGTGGGAAGGTCCTTGAAAGCAGTACCTAGAGGTGCTCTGAGGGCTGAGGTGTGGACTAGGGCTCCAGGTGGCTCCTCAAGGTGCTCCCAAGGTTGTCCTTGGTGTCATGTCCCTGTCACCTCTGGCAGCTGATGATAAGCCCAGCCTTGTGGCAGCTGCAGAAACATTTCCCTACCCCCCGCTTTGCTCTCTCCTGCAAGTGAGCAGCTCTGGGGACGGCTCACCAAACACATCCCTGCTGTTTTCTGGGCCTAGATCTTGGGAAGCACTGGTGAGGCACAGCTCCAGGGTGTCCCTGTGCTCCCTAGGCAGCAATATCTGTTTTTCTGTGGCCACCATGCTAGGTTAAGCACCTTTACCAGGAGGATTAACCCTGAGCTTGTTCTCAGAGCAACTTGTGGGTCCACCTGAAGAAAGGAACTTGCAGAAGCCAAGACCTCTTTGTTATGGGCTCCTCTTCGGGCAGGCACGTGCTTCATTTCAAGCAAGGGGTAGGCAAGTCAAAAAGAATCCACTAACTCCAGGAAAACCTTTGAGGAAGGTTTCAAGCATTGAGGTTCAAGCACCAAGTGACCACCTCCCCCCAGTTCCTTAAAAGAAAATGTTTTTAGACCAAGATTTAGATTTCAAAACTTTCCATTTCAGAATAAAAAGTGCATGAGTGCATTTCTAAGATGCTAAAAAATGGCATTTTATTATTTCTGCTCTTTAGTTTTCTGCCATAAAAATAGCGTTCTAAAAACTCAACCCAAATTCAAAAATAACATTGGTCCCTCTGAAAATTTTTTTTTCTTTTCTCTTCACTTTTCTTTTTCCTCCTCTCTTTTCTCATTGTCTCTCTCACAGACTAAAGATTCATTGAAAAATGTGTCTGCTCTAATTTTGAGTCCTTTTTCTCCGGCTTTCCATTCTCCTCTCCCACACCTCTCCAGGCCCTCACTGCACATCCCTGTTCCTACCGTGAATTACTGTTCTCATTGCTCCAAGCACATTAAAAGTGAAGCTAATTAACCAGCAGAACAATTTGCCTAACGATGTGGTAGATTCTCCATCACTTGCAGCCTTCAAGTTAAACCTGAATGTCTCTGACAGAGCTTTAGCAGGGTGGGGGAATTTGGGGACAAGGGTGTGGGACCCATGGGGGGCTGCAGGACACACAGAATCACCTTCGGTGAGATTTTGGGACACTGAACCAGGGAGTCCCACGTGCCCCTGGGGAGAAGGGCATCCATCAGCTCCAGCTTTCTCATTTGCTGCCTCACACCTGTGCCTTCACCAGGGATGGGACTGCGGAGGGTGACAACGGTGACAACGGGGGTCTCTTTTGAGCCCTGGCTGAGGAGGAATGGTGATTCCAGGCAGAAGGGGACAAACCAGCCAGAAGCCACCATCAACACTGAGGCTGCCGTGGAAATGGCGAGAGCTAACGAGCATTTTAAGGCAGAAATCCCTCTATAAGATCTTGCTGACAAGCGCTATTAAATATTCATTCTATAGACTGTGGAGACATCATTACACGCATACGTTCAGGCTCTCCATACTCCCGGCTCTGGCATTTGTTTTCTGCAGCTCCAATGAGCTGAGGGGACCTGGGGGTGGGGCTGGAGCCAGCCCCCCTAGCACAGCTGGGATCCTCAGGGGCAGGCTCGGCTTGCAAGCAAAAACCTGTCCTGGAAGCTCTGATACTACCCATAAGAGGGAAGCGAGAGGGTTTTGGGAGATGCTGGTGTTTAGTGAGTGTTGTCTCCCCTGTGGAAGAGCAGCAGCAGGGGGTGGAGGGACAGCCATTCCTTGGGCAGTCACTCTGATCCCCAGGAGCCACAGTCCCACCAGTGACATCCCCCCAGACATCCCCTGTGGATGTGAGGGAGCCTTGCCTCCAGCCCCTGCCCTCCATGCACAGGCACAGGCAGTGCTCCTTACCCCACAAACCCCAAAAAAGCTCTTTCCAGCCAGTCACTCCCACCAGGAACCGAGGGTGGGTCCTATGGATACGCCGGGAGATGCCACAGCCCTACTGCCATCGGCCACCTGGGCAGTGTCACCAGACTGATAACACTGCCACACATCTCCTTCCCTGCTCAGAGCCACCTCTCCTGCACCTTGGGAAAGCCCACGTGCTCTCCCTGTCCGAATCCAGCTCTGCCCATGGGAAACAGAGTTGCACGTATGCCTCAGTGAGTGCATATACATACATCGATTTTTTAAATTATTTTTTTTCACACATTTCTAGTGACGATACCCTTTTTTTTTCCCCCCAAACAATCCATCCATAAATGTCACTGGAAATCCCGATCTCCTTTTATTAAACCTGAAAATGTGTATAAATGTAAATAACAAATGACTGATACAGGGAGAGGAACCAGAGCGTCTGCTGGCGTCACCCTCCCTCCCTCTCTCCCTCCCTCACGCTCTTTCCTCCTCGTGTAATTTGCATTAATAAAGAGGCTGTTCCTTGTCGGAATGTGTTTCATCCGGTTTAAAATCCCAGGGCGATCCACCAGGAACAGCTCTGGGAGAATCCGACTGTCAGAGCCGACAAGACAAATGAATCCCGGTGTCAGGAGCGTGTGGTTCAACGATGACAGATTGAGAAGAACTGTCCCCCTCTCGACAGGCGGGCTTCATTTTCAAATTAATAAATCTGAATAAAATATTTTCCCTTTCATTACGAGCCGAGCCCGGATGACAGTTCCCGTGACAGGAGGGAGTCGCAGTGTTGATGAGGAGACTTTGCATGAATTCCACCTGGGCTTCTTCGGCTTTATTTTTACCTGCAATTTCATCCCTGTTTACTTCTCTCTCCCCATCCCTCCTCCCCTTGTCCTCTCTCTCGTGCTCCCCCTTCCCTCCCTCCCTCCTCCTCTTCCCTCACCCTCTCCCAGCCCCTCTCTCCTCCCTTGCCCACTGCCCCACTGTGGTGATTTGGGAGGGGACACTCCTACAGGAGCTGTGTCACACCTCGAATGCACAGGAGATGCCCCAAGGTCTCATGTTCTCCCTGTGTCACCTCCACAGGTGCATGGGATTGCCTCGGTCCCACTCAAACCCCACAGCCCGTGCACCTGAGGAGATTTTCCTGCCTTTGGTTCTCTCAGGGATGGGGCTCGGCCGGGGGACTGATGGCTCCTCCACAGGGGCTGGGAGTGTCCAGTAGCTTGCTCAGCTCCAGCTAAACCACACAGCTCCTGCCCCGTTGTCTGGACAGACTCGCCACCTAACTCCTGAGCGTTTGCGATGTGAATTCGTGGTAACCTTTTCCTGGACAGCTGCCCCAGGTACATAAAGTCTCCCAAGCATCTTTCTGAGGCATCATCACATCAGCCACGGTGGTACACTCAGCAAAACAGCACAGCCCAAGTCGCTTTAGTGCAGGAGCTTTAGTGCAGGAGCACATTTCCCTCCCCAACACCAGCAGCCATCCCCAGGAGCTCCCAGGGGTGTGCAGTCTGCAGCAGCAGGGTCAGATCCCTCTGATCCATGCCTCGGTAGCAGTCCCCACATTTTCTGCAACTGCCACAACACCCAAACGAGTCCTTGCTCCAGAACGTGCCTTGGGATGCTGAGGGCAGGCGAGCAGCCAACAGCCAAGCACTCCAGACAGTCTCCATTCCACCTCTGCACCCCACTGAGACCCATAAACACGGCTGGCCCAAGGGGATTATGCAACAGTGCTCCTCATGCAACCACTGCCCAGCGAGTGCTAGCCTAGGATGGGGCTGAGGAGTCTCTTTGCACCATGGAGGTTGCTCTGGTTTGGATAAATCTCCCAGCCCTCCCACTCAAAAGTTGGTCTTTAGTTCGGAGGGTCTCCTGGATCACCCCAACCGAGATGTGGCATCCATGGAAAATCATACAAACCCCAAATTTGGACTGAGCTGGCGGTAGCTTGGAGGGAGCAGAGACTGTAGAGACTGCAGTGGGAAAGAGTGTGTGAGCTGGCTTGGGAATTGCAGCCACTCCAGAGTGCCTTATGGAGAAAGAAGTGGAGGCGCTGTCTGATTCTTTGCAAGCCCAATATCCCTCTCTGAAGAAATTAGAAACATTCCAGCAGCTATAGCAGTGCCTGACAGTAAATTTGATTAACTTGCCCGTGGAGTTAATGATATAGGGGGCCGTGTGGATTTTGTTGTAAAGAACACAGAAAAGACAGATGAGAAAATGAGAAAACAAGAAAGTAAATTTAAGCAGCTGGAAGCTTTAACAACTGGCATGATAAATCCAATAAAGAACTGCTCGATAAAACCCAACCACTGGAAAACCAAACATGGGTTGGGGAGGGAGTGGCTGTGCTTTGGATCCACAGCCAAAGAGGCAGCATGGTGGGAAAATGCTCCCAGGCCATGGGCTGCTTGGCCTCAGAGCACATGGCAATGACATTCCTGCTACAGCCATCCTACACCAAGCACGGAAAAGCCGGGGACCTGCTGCCTATCCCTTTTCTGCTCTTGTTCCAGTTTTCTTTGCAGTCTCTCAGGACCAGGAAGGATCTGCCGAGGCTGACAAGAGCCTGAGGGGATTCACACCTCCCAAGCCAAACCACGGAGGAGCTTGCCAACCGAATGCAGACCAGGTACTGCCAAAAAGCCTGAAGTAAAACCCAACATTTGGACATCCATATTCTTAAATCCTATATTCTTTAAAATTTAATTCCGCTGAACCCTGCTGGAAGTCACAGCCAAGAGGAAAACCTTGAAGAGAATGACTGATGAGGACTCATCTCTTCCCATCTCAGCAGCAAGAGCTGTGGAGCAGCATTCCATAGCACCCTATTATCCCATACAGAGGTGGACTTGCAGCATCACTGTACCCCAAGAGACCCTACAGATCCTTGCTGTCTGCACACAGAAGGAATTTTGCTACCCCCACACCAAGCTCATTGATGTTCCCCAATCCAGTTATCCCTGCCATATCGTCCCAGAGCTGAGCCACCAATACCAGCCTGGTCCTGCTGCACCACTGGGCTCATCAAGGGGGTAGGTAGAAGCACCCTGTGTGTAGATCTGTCTTAGGTTGTGAATGCAAGATGTGGCTAGGGGTGTATCCTATTGCCATCTGTCAGAGGTGGGGCAGTTCTCTGCGGTTCATTGGGCAGTTTTCTTTATCTCTCCCACAACCAATCCTCCCTCCAGGAGATCTCTGCTGTTCATGGGCCATTAATTATTAATTATCTTCTGTCCATGGCCAGTGAGTGTCCCTGCATGGCTGATCAAATTCCATCCTCCCATGGGGAGATGCTCCACCCAGGGCAGGAGCCAAGCATTCCTACCTGGATACAATCTGAGCCTGGGAACAGCACAGCAGCCTTTGCCCACTGCATTCCCAGAGGAGCAGCTTTCTTCTGCCCTGCATTCCCAGAGGGAGAGCCGGCCCATCTCCAGCAGCCCCGGAGCTTCAGAGGAAAACTCCCCCCTTGTCCAGGATCCCTGCTCCAGCAGAACCACAGCTGGCACTGCAGGAGGGCTGAGCCACCATGGAATGGCACTGCTGCCACCACCCTGACACACAGGGGGTCAGCTCCTGTTCTGACTCTGGCAGTGTTATTTTGTATTACTGCATTTTTATTGTTTACTTTTATTTTTCCTGATAACGAACTGTTATTCCTACTCCCATATTTTTGCCTGAGAGCCCCTTAATTTCAAAATTATAATTCAGAGGGAGGGGGGTTTACATTTTCCATTTCAAGAGAGGCTTCTGCCTTCCTTAGCACACACCTGGCTTTCCAAACAAGACAGGATCCAAGGACAAGGACAGCAGGGCAATGGGCACCAGGGCCACCCATGCAGTACCAGATGCAGCTGGTAACAGCCCAGCTGCTGTTTGCTCTGGTGCAGCTTCCCCAGAGCTCGGCCTTGCAGGGGGGTGTTGGCTGGGCACAGTCTGGCTGCCTTCAGCCCAAACCAGCCAGCTCTGCTGGGGCCAGCCCAGCAGCATTTAGGCTGGGTCCACACGAAGCTACACAGGTGTCTCAGCCTGGCACTTCCCACCATCCATATCCTGTGCACCTGCATTTTCCCAGCCATCCATGGCCCTGTGCAGCGGAGAACCTCGCTGTTCCCACAGAGGACATTCTGCATGGCCTGTTGACCCCGGCTGGAACTTGGTGCTTGGACTCTGCAGACCAACACCTGCATTGCTGCACCACCTACACCCAGCTCTGGTGGGTCACAGTCAACCACAAGATATTTGCTATAAGCACCAGCAAAGAACAACAGCTCCAGATGATCTCCACGCATTCCCCAACGCAGCAAAGGCACAGGTGAAACCCAGTGCCCTAAGATCTTAAAATGCTGCTATAGCCCTAAGTCCCCAGAATTTCCCCGAGGTCTCACTTCAGATTTGGACCTGGATTCCCGAAAGAGGGAAGGCACTGTCATGAAATGCAGACATGCTGCAGCTGGAGGCTTCTGGGGCTCCCAGGCCACATCTGGTGACCAAGGAGAGCAAAGCATCCCTTTGGAACCTTCTCTGCATCTCCTGCCACTTTCCTGCAGCTCAGCCAACTGCAAGACCAAGTGGTTGGAAATGTGCAGAGTGCTCTGAATTGAGCTGTAAAGAATGAAGGTGAAGTTTTAAGCTGCTAGATTCATGGCTGGGATTTTTATACACACATAAAATATGAATCTCAGTTGTATACAAAGCTGAGCCCATCGTGCCAAAAGGATCCCAGTCAAGCAGGCCTGTAAAATGAAATCCTCTTGGACTAATTTAAGGAGACCCGAGCAGTATAAATTCTGGCCTGCTCAAATGCAGGAAATAAAAAAAAAAATCTGACTTGAATACAGGCTTCACTCTCACTGCACTTGGCAGCACCAGCGTGCGAACAACGGGAGCAAAAACACAGAGTGAGAAATTAGCTCTGGGGTTGCGAGAAACACTGCTCCAGCACCCCATTTATACCAGCCTGGTGGGCCTAATGAAACCCTCTTTGGTGAAAATTTAATGCAGAGATAAATTTACTTTCCAGTAAATGAGGGCTGCTAGTATTTGCTGACTCCTGGTGACTTTCCTGACCTGCAGTGTCACCTCCACTATGCATAGAGAAAGCACCCATGAAGATGTGTCTTATAAAAGAAAACATCACCTTCCACTATGCATGGAGAAAACACTCATGAAGATGGTTTTCATAAAAGAAAACATTACCTTACCTGCCAGTGAGTCAATCTTCACTTGTACCCCTTGATCTCCTCACAGGTCCTCTGGTTTTAGTGGACTAAGTTTCCCTGGATAAGTCACCTCCCTGGAGACTGAGAAGGACTTTCTTGCCCAGCTCCTGCTGATGAGTGTGGCTACAGGGAGGCCACAGGGTTGGAGGAGCTTGCCCTGAGCCATGGCCACCACGGGCCATCAGTTTATGGGGAGCCCATGGATCAGCCAGGCAGGATAAGTAGGGGTGAAATAAAGCATCCTCAGCCCCTTTTCTTTTCTCAGGCTGGGCGCTGGGGCAAGAGGAGCTGAAGTGACCTTGCTCAAGGTCAGAGAAGAAGCCTGAGGCCTAGGAAATGCACCCAGAGCTCCCTGTAAGGGCTGGAGATAACATCATCCTTCCCAGCAAAATAAGGAGCCAGATAAAAACCATCTAATTACAGGATTAGAAGTGCCTTAGCTGAAAACACTGTCTATTTTCTGTGGAGAATGTGTGTGGCTGGTTTTTGGAGGGCAGGGAGGAGGAGTACCCCTCAGACTTGCCTCGGATTATCTGCCAGCTCTCAGGGACCAGAGCACATTTTTTTTTGGGCACGTGCCACCAGGCATGGCAGCTCCCTCCCAAGGAAAACAGTCTGGGGACAGCTCAGGTGAGCTGTGCTGCCATTGCTGGTGTCCCCTCAGCTCCTCTGGAGTTCAAACATCCTGTGATCTCCTAGCCTCAGCATCCTCACCACCTCTATCTCCTTCCTGTGCTCAGTGTCCCCCTCCCTGTGCCAGGCCCACCTCCACATGCCACGGAGGCCTGAAGCAACTGGGAACTGTTATTCCTACTCCCATATCTTTGCCTGAGAGCCCCTTAATTTCAAAATTATAATTTGGGAGCCTCTCAGTAGCTGATCAAAGGCATGAGGCATCCAGCAAGGCTGTACAGTAATGCAGGGGACATCCTCCTGTGCTAGGGATGATGTGGCAGCAAGTTTTCCAGGTCTATTTTTCCAAGCTTTCTCCATTAAAAATAAAATAAGTAAAAAAAAACAAAGCAAAAAAAAAAAAAAAAAAAAAAAAGCCAAGCACTAGCCAGGAAAAACCTCCCTAATGAATGCATCAGCTCCAGCTCCAAAGCTGAAGGCAACTTCCAGCCCAGCCCGTCTTTGCTCCTCAGTGCCTTGGAGAAAGATCTCCTCTTGGGCAGCCAAGTAGCAATTGGGTCACAGTGCAGGATTATCTGCTGGTAACAAGCCGCAAATGTGCTCTGGGACCAGTGATTCATTAATGCAGTTCATGGTGACATATGAACCAGAACCCGAGGGAGCCTTTATTTCTGCCCTCTCTATCCATTCAGTTGAAAGACAGGGAAAAAGGTTCCAGCCCCGCACTGATTTCCAACGCTGATCAAATTAGAGCTACCCTACAACCAAGGGAACTAATCAAGGACGGCGGGGAGAAGGTGTGGTCTGAGGTGCAGCAAAGCCCGCGTCTCTGAGTGATGCTGCAAGACAAATCCTCGCTGCTAGCTGGGAGCAGAGAGGGCTGGAGAGGCAGGATGGGGTTTGCAAGGGGATGGTGCCGCAGAGAACCTGTGGAGGACCCTCGTGGCCATCCCTCCATCCTCGCACATATCTTTTCCATCCTCCCCCAAGCCCCTCTGCGTGGACCCTGAGGTTGCCAGTGGTGCTTGGAGCAGTGGGGTTCACCCCAGGCACTGCCCGTCAGGCCCCCATCAAGGGAAAGCTGTGCCTGTGTACATAAGTGCAGCCTTCGCCCATTTAACCGTCCTGCAGGAGGCTTTAAATATTTTATTTCCCGACTTTCATGCAATTTGATTCTTAATCATGATGCTTCATTGACTTTTTTTATCTTATTTTTCCCCTCCACGCTGCCTGGACCTCCAAGTTATTTGAGCCAGGGTGGGCTCACAGGTGTCCAGACCCACCAAAATCCATAGGGGCTGCCAACTGGTGGCGATCCTGGAGTTTCGGCACCAGAGGCGCTCCCCCCACCCCCTGCCTGGCTTGGGTGCCCATTGTTCTTTCCAAGGTGGGACCTGCAGAGGGTAAAAGCTGCCAGCACCTCTGTGCCCTCTCCTGCTGTGGCAGAGGCTGCTCTCCCATCACACGGTGTCACCCTAAATAAGACTGCAGATGGGGCACCCACCCCACTGGACACCACCCTGAGCCTTGCAGGAGGAGGAGGAGGAGGATGGCAGCAGGTCTGAAGCACACAACTTCTCCGCCCCAAGTGACCAGGGCGGGACACAGATCCTATCAATACCATGGAAAGGTTAATGGGATCGTCTCCTTCCGACTGGATCACAGTAAATGTGGGATTTATAGCCACGCTAAAATACTGACCTCTATCTGTTTAATGCTTATCATTAACTAAGATTATCTCACACCAGAGATTTGCTATACCAAAGAGCACTGACATCACTAACTGCTATTAAGTGTATTATCCTTAAACTCCATAAAGGGGAGGAAAAAACCCCATTGTCAGCAGCGCAGGGAAAGAGGCACATGACCAGGCATGCTCAGATTATATATTTAAAAAAAAAATACAAAAAGGAGCTGCCTGCAGCTTTCTATTTGTGCCTGGCATTTTTTGTGACTGCAATATTGAGAAAAAAAATCCCCTGTAAATGTTTTCAGACTCGGAGAGACACCCGGATGAACACCCTGAAGCTAAAAGACTGTGGTGGGAATGGTTCACTGTGCATGAGGTCCCCAGAGCCTCGTTGCAAATAGGTGCCACAGCATGGAGAGTCTCCAGCAGTGGGTGAAGGCCCTTCGTGTCCCCAGATGGCTTGAGCTGTCCCTCCACAGCCCCTCACCCACCCTGGCTCTGCTCACCACCCTCCTCGGCTCTCCCAGTCACAGGGCTGTTTCTGGGCAGTGGCATATTTGTTGACTTGCTCTTTTGGTGACATCTTCTTTTAATAAGGAAATCTGTCTCTTAGCAGCTTCTTGCCTAAGGCTGTGCTTAGCTAAAGTGTAAAATGTCAAACTTTAGCAAGGATGACAATAACCCTGCTGGGCGAAGAAGAGCCAACCACTATATTATTAGCTACTCGGGGGAGAGGGGAGGAATACTGACCCATTCCACGGAGGAAAAACACTAAAATCCCCCAGTCTACCCACCCACACCCTCCCACATAGAGACCAGCCTCAAATCTCTTTCCCTGTGATCTTTCCAGCAGCCAAAACTCGTAACTAAAGCTGAAAATCAAACAGCAGTTTTGATCCTATTTGATCAAATATGTGTACATGTGCAACTACAGTGGGTCAGAGAGTCCTGGATGTGCCCTTTCATCCCCCAAAATTCCCCAAAGGCAGATCAGGATGCAGATACAGTGCTGGGATAACCCAGGATGGAGGGAAATTCCTGCAAAGCCCCCAGCAGAGTTGAGAAGAGCCCACTGGGTGTCCTGGTAGGTTGGGCAGAGGAAGGAAAAGCCAGTGGGGACAGTCACTGCCCATAAACAAGGGCAGCTGCAGGGAGAGGGACAGCTCCCAAGGGATTGTGAGCTTTATCAGGATTGTGGGTCTTTGGGCAACCCTTCTGTGCTGCTGGAGGACTCTACAGCGCATTTACCATCTCACACACTCTGATACAAATACGTGTAACCCTTTGCTTTAGAGCGCACGAGGTTGGGGCTAACATCATTTTCTGACCTGAGCCACAAGAGAGCAGGGCCATAAATTCACAGCCCCAAATTTAGGAAGCGAGAAGGTTTCTGTCGTAAAGATCTGAGACTGGAAAATGTTCACCATTAGACCCTGCTCTTCCTCCAGGTGGGCTGTACTCAGACAGCAACAACTGGCTTTGAGAAGATTCTTCACTTTTGGATCCAGACCTGCATCCCAGGTCTGGAAGAGCAGATCTGCTCCTGGCTCTGTGCAGCCCCGACATGCACAGAGGTACTGGAGGAAAGGGGTGAAGTTTTCATTACTCCCATGTCATGTGTCCATTACTCCCATGTTACTCATCCTGTACCCATCCTGCAAGCACAGGACTTCTTGTTGATGGATGCTTCCCCCAGCAGGTGCCACTGGAACCAGTTTGGAACCCAAACACCAAACCAGTCATGGGATCTTCCTTGTTCTTTCAGGTTTCCAATCCCTGGTCCAAAACAAGGCCACCCTTGGAGTGCCCCCCCCCCCCAGATCCAGAGCAAGTTCCCATCAGTGCCAGAGCTGGCAGGGAGCCCCAGCATAGCTTTGTGCTTTTCCCTGTATTCATAGAATCATGGAATGGTTTGAGTTAGAAGGGACTTGAAAAATGATCTTGGTCCAACCTCCCTACCATGGGCCAGGACACCTTGCACTAGACCAGGCTGCTCAGAGCCTCTCCAGCCTAGTTTTGAACATTCCCAGGGATAGGGCAGCCACAGCTTCTCTGGGCAATCTGTGCCAGGGCCTCACCACCCTCACAGCCACGAATTTCTGCCATATATCCAACCTGAATTTTCCCTCTTTCTATTTGAATCCGTTACCCCTTGTCCTATCTTACATTGTCTTCAAAACGTTATTCTACTGAAACAAAAAACCCCAAACTCTTCAGTGCACCACAGCATCAGCATCATCGTCACCTCCCCAGGCCAGTGTGGCACCATTTGGTTTTATTTCTGGCTTGGGTTGGAGCATGACCACAAGCAAGCAGGAACACAAGGATCCTATCCAGATATTGCCACAAATTTAGATCCTCCCTCCTCCAACGTGCAGCAGAGCCATAGGGCCCTCCAGAGCCAATGGCACAGGCTGGATAAGACAGGGTTTTTCCAGCTTTTCCTCCATTCTTTGGAGACATCTCATCAGTCTCTGGGAGAGGAAGCAATCTTTTCCCACCTCCTCTCCGGCTCAGGACAGAGGCAACTCAGGGGACTGCCTATGTGGTTCTTTGGCAGAGTGCACTTGTGATTCTCAAATTTCCCCCAAAAGTGACCCTCACAAACCTCTACATTGCATAACCATCCCAATGAGTAAAAAAAAATATATATATTTTATATGTGTATATATATATATATATATATAATGTGTGTGTGTGGTGCTCACGTGGGTGTGTTGTGTTTTCCCAGCTAACACATGTCAGGATCTGTTTAAGCCTTGCTTTATGCTCAAATGTCACCCTGCCAGAATTCATTACATCCCATTTATTAATTAATTAAAATATATTTATACAGAACAGGCTTTATGAGACAGAGATAAAAATAACGTTTTGAGAGCTGTCCCCTGGACGGAGTGGGTGCTCTCTGATGGCAGCAGCAAGGACAGTAGCCACAGCCTTCCCTGTCAAGTGCTGACTCGCAAGGAATTGATGATATGGAAATTCAGTAATTAAGGCTGGGGAAAAAATAAATAAAAGAAAAATAAAAATCTCTCTGGAGCAGGCTCCAGAGCTGGTGCTGGCCATGTGGCAGCTCCACAGCCCCATCCACTCTTTGCTGTTGGGTGGTGGGATTGTGGCATCTTCTCCTCACACAGAGGATTTCAGAGCAGGCAGAGGGACAGGCAAAGGCTGGCACCTGCAGCCACAGTCACAGCAAAGGGCAATGGCTCACCTGGCTGTGTTTTTTAGGGGGGAAAAGTCAAGGCACAGCCTGGCTGGGATTAGCAAAGCAGGATTTCCCCTCTGCCTGTAAGGCGCCACAATCTCACGTTCAATGGCACCAGAGTGGAAAGCCATGAGCAGATGGGCACTGGGAAAAGAGAGGAGAGGGAGGAAAAGGGACCTCAAAGTCAGGGAGGTGATGGGTGGAGGGGATCCACCCCAGCCCCTTCCCCAGGGCCAGGGAAGCACAGCTGGGTGAGGCTGCCCTCAGCCAGCCGGCCTCATGCACCCTGGCTCTGTGATCCTTGTGACAGAACAGCAGTGACATTTCTACTTAAAACTCTCCATGACCTTTCCCTGTGAGCCTCTCGTGCTTCACTCGTTCTGGCATCTCCTGCTTGCTGCCCCCAGAGCACCTTGCCCTCACCCCGAGGAGAAGGGGAAGCACAGGCTCCATCCACCAAGGCCACTCCTGGCTTTTTGGGGTCCAGCTTTACCTGTGGATTGCCAGCAGCACAGGGAGGATGAGCCAGCCTCTCTGATCCACTGGTGCATTCCTACCCCAGTGCTGGGGCCATGCAGCCACGACCTCACTGCCTGCCTTCCACAGCACAGCCTGAGCCCAGCTGGTGTCCCCTGGCTGTTCCTGGCCATCAGCCAGCCCCCACAGCACCCTGGTTTGCAGGCAGAGGGTAGCCAAGGCCAGCAGCAGGTCCAGCTGCCCCTTCCCAGGTGCCAGCACTGAGTGCTGAGGATGCCCTGCAGCTCTCCCAGCCCAGGGATCCCTCAGCCTGTCACTGCACATCAGCTGACATGCTCACCTGGGATATTGGCAAATTCAGGGCTTTGCCTTTGCTCTCCCCCTGCCCAGGAGATGCCACAGTATCCCTGGGACTCAGACCTGAGGAACTTAGTGACAGATCCAGGGGTTCCAGGGAAGAGATGGGACCAGGGGAGAACTTGTCCTCAGGACCACTGCCCCAGCTCCCCAAAGACACCTTGATTTAGCCAGAGAGAACAACAGTGTATAAAAAGACCCACTGGTGACACACAGCAGATTCCCCAGCTCCCACACCACCCAGAACAGGCAGAACGGCCTCCAGGATGTGCCAATTTCTGCCCATGGACTACGAAATCCAGGTCCTCAATCACGAGGTGCAGACCACAGCTTTGGCTGAGACAACTTGTCCCATATCTCCCGGGATAGAGGCAGGAGCTACAATCCAGACCTCTGTGAACGGGGCCACCCTCCTTTCCATCCTCTCCCTAGACAGCTGCTGCACATCCTCCTTGGATGGACCGGACCTTCTCCTCTGGATGTCATCCAGCACAGCTCTGCTGACCCTGGAGGAACTCTGCCAGCCCAGCCTGGCTGAGCACATAACCATTTATTATTTAGGTAAGGAAAATACACCTGCAGGTATAAATGAAGTAAATCCACCCTCCTTTTTAAGTAGGCAGATATATCTCAGCAGCTCCTTACTGGACACTGACCAGAAATAGGAATAGCAATGAGGCTCCTGAGCCTCCAGCTCTCACCAGGGAGGAAAAGCAATGATGGGCCAAGCAGCCCTCCCCCACAGCAGCAGCACAGGCTTGTGGCTGTCTGGACATCAGCAAGGACTGCATTTCCATCCCTGTCCCACCCCGTGGGGAATTTTCAGGAGATTTCTGGCAAGAAGTACAGGGCTGAGCCTGTGGAAACCAAGCAGCCAAGAGGTTCTCTTGCCTTGGAGCATTCTCCATCACCTGCTGGAGCATCACACCCTGGGCAAGCACACACTGTCCCTTTCCCAGAGCCCACGCCAGGGCACCCTATTGTAAATGCAGGGCCACCAACGAGGGTAGAGAATGATGCATCTGACTCCATGCTCTCAGAAGGCTAATTTATTATTTTATGATACTCTATTATATTAAAGAATACTATACTAACTATACTAAAGAATACAGAAAGGATACTTACTAAAATGCTAAAAAGATAATAATGAAAACTCGTGACTCTCTCCAGAGTCCCGACACAGCTTGGCCCCAATTGGCCAAAGAGTGAAAACAACTCACAGCAGAGTCCAATGAAACAATCACCTGTGGGCAAACAATCTCCAAACACATTTCAGACTAGCACAACACAGGGGAAGCAAATGAGATAAGAATTGTTTTCCTTTTCTCTGAGGCCTCTCTCACTGCCTTTCAGCTTCCCAGGAGAAAAACCCTGGGCGAAGGAATTTTTTCAGAGGATGTGAATGCCACACCCAACCCTTCCCAATCCCCACCAAAAAGCCCTTTTTTCCCCTCACAGGGATGTCTGCGAGCCATCCATCACCCCCAGGGCTGGCAAACCACACACACACGAGGGAAGAGCTTCCCTGCTCCAAACAATTCTCATTTTTTGAAGGGTAAATTTCCTTACTCTGCCCACTCAGTCTTGACAAGGACAGCAGGGAGCCCAGCACATGAATACTAATGGCAGTGGAGGGGACACGTGGGGATGGGAGTGCCGGGGCTGGGCACCGCCAGAGGGGCAGCAGGGAGACCAGGAAGGAGAGGCATCCCACATGCTGCTGTGGGGGCTGCTGGCACCCTAGAAAAACACCCAGAGGGCGAGGGATGCAGGCAGCCCCCCAGCAGCAGGCAGGATGTCACATCCAGGTTTTAGGGATGCTGGATCAGGTCCCCTCCAGAACAGAGGGTGCCAAAGGGTTCCACCCTCCCTAATACCATTGCTGGCCTCGACCCCTTGGGCCCCCCAAAAAAAACCTGCTGTGATATCCCTTGTGCTGAATTCTTATTCAACTTCAACCTGACAAACTGTTTTTAATCTTTTCCTTCCATCCAGCTTGGAGATTGGGAAGCAAAAATCAATACGGGTTGGCAGGTGATCCAGTTGCTTGACAGTGGCGCTGAGGAGAGAGAGGAGAGAGAGATGGGGGTGGGGAGGGAGTGAGGACAGGCCAGAGGAAGGGGGGACCAAGCACCTGCACTGCAGCCCCTGGCTGGGAAGGTCCTACTTATCCCCATCTCCAGTGGAGCTGCTTGCTAAAACAGCCAGTGTGAGGGTGCTGGGTGCCCACGTGCAGCTGGTGGGGTGGAAGGAGAGGGCATGGCAATCCCGATTCCTCCAGGATGCCTAGCACTGTGTGCCCAGGGCTCCATTCACCAGCAGGGTTTGACCACCACACCTGGTTCCTGGCCACAGTCCTCAACAAGGACCCCCCAAAAGGCCTCCCCACCTCTCGTCTCCTGCAGCCGGGTGACAGCAGCACCTCAGAGAGCCTCTTGGCACTTTTAAATGTGGGTTTGAAGCCCTGCTCCAAGATGCCTTGGGCATTAGGAACGCGGCACTTATTTCCCAAGGCTACCTGGGCATTGTTTGGTTCCCAGCCCAAGAGGGTTGTCCAGGCTGGGAGAGGAAAAATCGTAACAAAGTCTAAATTTCTCCAAAAATTCAGCCCTTGTCCTTCCTGTAGCTTCTGCTCCTGCCATATCTCAACCTGGTCCCCACCACCCTCCTTCCTCCAGTGCCCCAGAGCTGAGCAGGGTGAGGGAGGCCAGAGCTCCTGAGCAAGGAGCTGCTCCTGGGCTGTTTGGTGGATCCAAAGGAAGAGGGGAAGCAGCTCCAGAAGCACCCAGTGGCACCCCAGAAGATGGGGTGGCAACACCAGCACAGGGTCAAGGATAAAACCTCATGGAGCCAGCAATGGCTCTCAGCCCCCAGCAGGACTGGGCTGGCCAGCACTACCTGTGATAGATGAGTAATGCGATGATTGACTCTCACAATTAATGGACAAATATCATGTATGTCAGTTAAGAAAAGTTTTATAGATTTACAGTTGTGTTTTACCCCCTCGTGTGGTTATCAAGGGACAACTGGAGTTGGGACATCTGGGAGGGTCACTTGTCACCATGGCAGCACTTGACCTCCAGTCAGGATTTCAGGAAGAGATCTCCACCACTGGACAGCGAAGAAGGGGTTGATGGACAGAACTTTGGGAAGGGTTAAAGGGTTAAAAAAGGAAAAACCTCCATTGTGAGGGGGCTGAGCACATGGCGAGGAAAATCTTTAGCTCCCAGCAGCATAATCTTTTTTCTTTATTCAGTCTTCTGTTGTATTTTTGATAAGGTTTAATAAACCTTCCTAAATTATGAAAAGTGAGTAGCTATTTCTCACACACCCACAGCAGCCTCCTCCATCCTCATCTTCCTCCTGGCCTTTCCTAAAGCCATGGGCTGCCTCCTGGAGCCGCCAGAGCCCCCGAGAGCAGAGTTGACATTTGAAAATGATCAGTTTAGGAACTTCCCCCGCTGCTTTCCTTCGAGTCCCCCTTCCTATTGTAACTGTTCCTCTGAGCTTTCATCTTCTAACTCTGTAAATCTCCGGGAAATACGGCTGTGTTTCTGTTGTCACTTCTGATCAGAGGGATGCCAGCGGGGTGAGGGAAGTGGGGGGGAAGGGGAGGGGGAAGAGAGAGGGAAAAAAAAAAAGATTGCCTGGGGCCCCACACAGAGCCGGCATGCAAATGAGTGCCAGCTCCGTAAAAATAGCCCCAGCAGTCACATTTTATTACAACCGAATTATTGGACCTGGGTTACTGAGAACTGGCACTGGGGAAGGCGAGAGAGGGAAGGGAAAAGAGGGAGAAAGGGTCAGGCATCATTTATTCTAAATATTTGAACTTTGAGAGCGCCTGAGGGTGTTTTCCCCCTCTGATCCGTGGATTTGCCTGAAACTGCTGGGGTGCTGGACGTGCCACAACCTCCCCTGGCTCTGCCACGCTCTCACAGCCCATGCAGCACCAGCAAAACATCTCCAGGGCCTTGCAGCCCTTCTGGGTTCCCACCTGCCTTCCAGACTGGTACCAGCTTGCAGCAGGGACACCCACTGCAGGTGTTCAGGGGGAAACTGAAGGGATTGCACAAGGCAGAAGGGGGGTCAAGGTCATGGCCAGTAAGTTTGGAGGTAGCTCCCTGTCCTGGTGATGAGGGGATGGACAGGTAAGTTTGGAAGCTCTGGTCTAAGGAGGTGCTGGAGCAGGTGCTGCTCTCACCCACACCCCAAAGGCAGCAGCAGAGTCAGCCCCCCGTTCCTGCCCTGCCCAAGGCTCTGGGCACTCCCCTGAGCCGCCCTGCCCTGCAAGCCCCTGCTTAGTCAGCGTTTCCCAAGCAGGGACACTGCTCAGGGGACTGGCTTTGTTATCCACCCCAGCTCTTGAACAGATGTGATGAACCAGGCCCAGTTTTCCTTCTGAGGGAGGTCACAGGAGCAATGAGAGGGGGAAAAAGAACTTCAGGACAAGCTACAGACTTTGGAAAGAGCACCTGCATGCACCAGCTTCTTCCAAAACCAGAGCAACCCAAAGCCACCCTTGTGGCTTTCCCACCCCCACCAGACCTGCCTGACATGGATATTTTTGGTTGCATTTCTTGCAGGAACAGCCCAGCCCTGCCATAGCCAAGGCCAGGCTGGGAGAGGCAATGCCCTCCTCAAGAGAGAAAAATTCCTGCAGGGATTTCTGGAGCCTGGGCACTGCTCAGGCTGGCAGAGGAGCTTGGCAGGGATGCAGCACTCCCTAAATGCACTGCCTCCCAGTGCTCCAGAGAAAACTGGGTCAGGATTGTCTAAAGACAGGAGCTCAGTGCTCCTGGAGCACTGAGCAGGGTGGGAGGTGAGCAGGGGTGGTGGGGCTCTGCCATCAGGACAGCCAGACACGATGGAGCACTGGGAGAGGGGATGTGATAAACTCTTCCTCTTTGCAGCCAGAGGTGCTCCAAGGATGGCTGGTGCTTCCAGGAGAGCCACCACCTACCCAAAATTCCCACAAACACAGGCACGCTCCCTTCCTGCCCAGCTCCACAGCCCAAAACACCCCAAAACCCCTTTGCTGTTTATATTTTATTTCATTTTAAATCAAAATTTATAATTAGATTGGAAAATTCTGAGGCCGTACTTAGGGCTCATCCCTGCCCTCCTCTCCAGGTGGTGCCACCCGCCCCAGTCCTTCAGTATCGTGGCAGTCAGCAGCTGTGTGTGACAGCACAGGGCAAGGATATGGGGAATAGAGAAAGGATCTGCCATCCTGGAAATGCTTTTGTAGTTCCTTTGTCATCTCTCTCTTTTTCCTCCCCTCCCACTCCCTAGTTTTGCAGATGTCCCGAGACATCTTTAGATTTTCAGAAAAAGAAAAAGAAAAAGAAAAAGAAAAAGAAAAAGAAAAAGAAAAAATAAATAAGAAATTACATCACTGTCTCTGTCTGTGATGCCAAAACCTTCATTCCCAAGTGCGTGTGTTTGGAGGAAACCTCAATTTCATATAAATCCTGTTCCTGCAAAACTCAAAGACTTCCAGAGGGATTAAAGAGAGGAGAGCAGAGCTCCGCCCTGGGCCTTACAGTTGGAAAAGATGGGGTTTGG
Source organism: Motacilla alba alba (assembly GCF_015832195.1). Lineage (NCBI taxonomy): Eukaryota > Metazoa > Chordata > Aves > Passeriformes > Motacillidae > Motacilla > Motacilla alba. The sequence continues at coordinate 30,061,293 of NC_052023.1, forward strand.
AGCTAATTTGGAGAAGGCCTGGCTGAAATGCCCAGGGCTCATCATCGTGCTGATGCTGCAGGAGCAGGAGAGATGCCAGCCAGCTCCTGTTATCACCTCTGTGGGACTGACTTGCGGTTAAAGGCATCTGAGTTGCAAAGCACGGAGGGAACAACATATGGACAGGAGCAAGGGACTGCTTTCCCAGCCTGGTTTTTCCAGACCGTAACTGCATTTGCAAGAGGATCCCAGAGCCGCAGTGCAGTTCCTATTCAGTGCTATTAAACTTCATTAACTGATATATTGTTTCGTGTTGACTCAACAACTCTTAAACCCTCTTCCGAGGGACTTCCTTGAACATGCTGTAAATTGCCAGTAACTGCCTTCCATCAGGAGCAAACTGCTCCAGCCCCACTCCCCACCGCGGGATGCAGCAGTGGTTCTCCTGTGAGCTCCTGTATTTATCCTCCTGCAGCCCAGGGAATGTAACTAGAGACTCAGGGGCTGCAAAAAATCCACTCTCCTGACTTTCCTCCAAGCAGGGATGAAATCTCCCCAGCAAGTTCTAGATCTGCACTAGAGGAAAAAACTCCAAACGATTCCTCTCCTGGTGATCAAAGCACTTCTTTGCCACGCAATTGACAGCTCTGCTTCCAGCTGAACACTTTCAAGCTTCTCATTGTCTCGCGTAAACTATAATCCAAAATAATCTCAAATCCAAAATAAATTCAAGCTTTTGGGCCTGAACCCAAATGGGTCATTTTGGCAGCACACAATTCTGATTTTTAGTGTTTCTTCCACCATTCTCCACCCCAAATTAAGAAGTTAGTGAGACTGACCTCCTTTCAGAGAGCTCTTTGACTTTGATGCTGTGGCATATGCAGATGGAATGCATTTCTGCGTATTCCAAGACACTCTGGGATAGCTTTGCTCATGTAATTATTCAGATAAGCTAACCTGAAAGCGAGAGCGTGAGCGAGTCCTTTGCCAAATCTGAGCGACTTCACTTTCAAAGCATTGGTAGGTGCTTCCCTCATCACAGGTGACAGCTGCCACATCCCCAAGTTGTCCCTGGTGGGCAGTGGGAGCCTGTGGGAAGGCGAGGAAAGGGGGACAGATTATTAACCTAGGGCTTGGCTTTATCCCCTCTCAGTCTGGGGAGGAACAGCACAGGCAGGGAGGGCTGCTGGGTCTGAGATTTGGCATCAGCGAGAGGGCTGGATGGAGAAGCTTGTGCTGAGTGTGGCAGCGAGTCAGAGCTGTGTGGGTGAGGCAGAAGGGAGGCTCATCTCTGCCATGGGGTCTCCTCCACCACTGCAAAACCAGCCATCAGCATAGCCCCAACAGCAGCAACCACTGGTGGCTGCTGAGCAGAGCAGAGTGCCTTTTCCCCTCACCATTCTCTGGAACCCAGCATGCTTTCAGGGGCAATTTCCCAGTGACTCCGAGGTCACCAGAGGATGGCTTCACTTTTGATGGTGAGGCAGCATCAGGCAGGATAATAGCAGGGCTGGCTGAGTGGCAGGTGGGCCAGCGCACCGTCCATTTCCCGCACGCCTCAGCCGAGCGCTGGCTGCAATTATCTCAGGCCACCGTATCATCAGGAAGCGCCTTTCTGCTGAAATTACAACGTGTCGCCTTTAATTACGCTAATTGTTAATAGGGATTCTAATTTTGGGTTCATTTTCCGCTGCTAAAAAAAAAAATAATAAATTAAAATAATAGGTGAGGCAGCCCAGGCTTTTCTGCCTTCTCTGGGATTTCTGCTGGCAGCGCTAATTGAAACATTCCCCCTGCACTGCACCGCTCCGCGCTGACAGTGGTTTTGCCCCTTGTCACAAAATCAATGGCCTTCCCTTGCCCGCCCCATGCCAGCTCTTCTCTGGCTGCCGGGGCTCCTTTTCCCACTCGCCGGCTCCCTCGGATCATCAGGGTTAAATGATCTTTTCATAGCGCCCAGCCGGACTGTCAGGAGGCATTGAGTGACTTTTGAAAATGAACCATGTTAAGTGGACTTGATGGGGGTTACAACCGCCATTATTGCTATCACCACCGTGATAAAATGGAGCCGTAATGATGGGGGAAGGTACTTATCACTGTCTCTTGGAGATCACTTCGGATGGTTTGGGTCTGAAGCTTCTCACCGGAGATAAATGGAATGTATGGAAGACAAATGGCACCAGGACTGAGCCTCCCGCCACAGGAGGGACACGAGACAGCAGCGACCCCTCTGTGGTGGTCGCACAAAATGATTAAACAACCAAAAGACAGGTTGCCTTTTCCTCCAGGAGCCACCAGAGGAGGTAACCAAAGCCACCTGTGGTGACAAGGTTCTCCCAGGTGTCTGCTGGCAGCTGGGTGAGCAGAACCAGGATGGGAAACAAATGAGAAATCGGCCTCTCACATTGGAGCCTGCCTGTGATGATATCCCAGAGCTGACCTGGCAAACCAGGCTAGCTCTGTCCTTCTCCATTCCAAACCTCAGCTGCCCCTCAACTCTGGCGGTCTCAAAGCCCCAGCTAAAGCAGCCCCTATTGCCCAGCCCAGCTCAGTGCCAGTAAAGTGGGCTCACACACTGCTCCCAGCCAGAGAAACATGAATCAGACCAAATGCTCTTCCATGTCTGAGCAGGGAAGCCAACAGTTTCCAACAGGCAAGGAAAATATCACATGCTTGGAAAACACTAGTCAAGCATCATGCACCAGAGCAATAGGAACCTAGGCAGCGTTCCCAAAACATCTCCCTCTCCATCCAAGCAGCACCCCACAACAACCCCCCATCCCATCCCCACAACACCCCACTCAAAGTTTGTGATGCACAAGCAGGAAAATGATCCCCATGGGGCCAATGGCTCTGCTCCCCCAGGTCTCCAGTGCTGCACAGAAAAGCTTCCAGGACACGGAGCACCCTGAGGGTGCTCCTCACTGCCACAAAGAAAGGGAGGCAGAAAAAAACCCCAGGGAAATGCCAAGAGCTCCCTATATCACCTTCTCATCCCCTTCCTCCTACACCACCTGAGTTGCTTTATATCACTTCAGTGTCACTTAATTGAGATACAGGTGGCTCCCTTCTCTTTCTGCCCACCTGGAAGCTCAAGTTGCTTTCTCCATGTCCTGGAAGCATGGGAGAAGATACTTCAAAATCCAGGCCACCCCAAAGCACCATTCCCAGTGAGAGTCCTGGCTGCTATTGCAAGGGAAAGGGAGATGGTGGGAGAGGCAGGGATGCAGAGCAAGTCAGCAGATCCTACATGACTGGGCAGAGAAGATCCCCCTCAGGTCACCCTGCTCCCCATTACCATCAGAGTTTTGTGAATGTGGAGGCTTACCCTGCAAAGACACAAAAAGGAGCCCCTCTGCAAAAGGAGGAGCCTTCAGGCAGGAAGAAGGGCTGAGGAAGGATAAATAACAGGAATAATCTGTCTGGGAAAATTGGAAAGGGACAAGAGCTGAAGAAAAAGACATTTTCTGGGAGTTTCAAGAGGTCATCAAGCCAAGTCTTGACACACTGGCCACATCGGCTCTGGCCGGGTGCAAGGCTGAGATGCAGGTCCAGGGGTGCCTGGTTCCTGCAGCCCTCACTGACCCCCCTTTCCCTGTCATGGCAGTGGTAGCACTGCTGGCAATATTGACAGCCAGAAGGATTTCTCATTTCCCACAGCCCCACAAGGTAAATTAAAGAAAGGACAAGTCAAAGCTATCTCTGGCTGCTCGCACTCGGGGAGTCCCAACTCAATACATCTTGGTTACTCACAAAAGATGTTTAGTAATAAGCTAGAAAGGCAAAGTTAGTCCTGCAGGTGGTGGGGTCACTGGTTAAAGGATCACTTACTTCTCAAAGACTTTGTGGAGTGGAGTGCCTGGACAAAACCAGGAGCTCTGGCTGCTCCTAACAAACTCTTTCCCATGAGGGTATTTTGGAATGCCACATGTAAAGCTGTAGAGATAAACCAGTGTTTGCCTCACTCCAAGATCCCAATGATCCCAATGGCATGAACACCACCTTCCAGGCCTGTGCAAATGTGGCAAAAATTACACTTTAGCTGCAAGCCAGGCACAAGAAAAACTGCAGTCAGAAACCATGGAAAGTCTGTGAAATTTTATCCACCGCAAAACCCTGTTTCCAGACCGACTTCAAGGCAGCAGAGCCTGCACAAGTCATACTGGTGGCCATGTGCCTTTTCTTCAAGCAAGGGTTTCCTGCTGTTTTCTAACCTCAAGGCAAAAGAGAAAACATCCATCCTTTCACCAGCTTTATTTCCATCCCAGATGAAGAGCTGATCCTCCTCCTTTTTCTTTTTTTTTATTTCTTTTTTTTTTTTCCCTGATGGCTCAGTGTCTCTGAAGCACTGCCTTCCACCAGTGCTGGTGGGAAGCAGCTTGCCCGGGGACAGCCAGATGCCACTTTGCCAGGGATCTGCAGGAAAAACCCGACTGGAAGCTGGCTGTGCACCCTGGATTGTTCAGCACAGGGGCTGTGGAGCAGGAGCTTTCCAGCCTGCCAGCCCTGGCCAGTTTTGTTTTGAGGCATGGATCAAATACGTGGTTTGGCAAACCAAGAAAGCTGTGAGGACAGAAGAGGGCTTTGGCTCTTGAGAAGCATTTGGGTGTCCCACACTGGGTGTCAAATTATTTCTGTGTTACGAGCCTGGTAAAATCTTTTGCTACAAGGATTGTTGTTTGCATTGAAACTCATGACAAAACAGCACTTCCCAAATATTCACCTGAGTTCCCCATTCCTTAAAACCTCAGCTAGGAAAGATCCCCAAGTCTTCAGCCTCCGTTATCCAAACATGGGTCATTTAGCTGTAAAAATACTCTTCTTTCCCTTTTTTGTCACTCTTCACAGCAACAGAGGGGGGAAAAGAGCTCTTAGAAAGCCAAACTGGATTTAAAGGTTTGCCTTCCACTAATGAACTGGTTGGAGGAGGGTAGAAAATAGGGTGAAGGAAACTATAGGGCTGTTCAGAAGAAAGGAGGAGGGCACCACAGCCACCCTGACCTGCAAACAGGCGCCTGCAGAACAGCCTGGGCAGGTTGATACCAGGCAGAAGTTGAACCATAAACATGCAGCCCAAGGCACAGACCTTTTTGTGTCTTTTCATGATAAAAAATGGTTGTCCCAAAAGGTTTAAATCTCATGTGAGTGAGAGCAGGACCTGAAAACCTGGAAGAGCTGGTGGGTGTCATCCCATGGGGGCTGCACCACTACATTAGGGTCTCACTGGACCTCTGCTGGGTGGTCCTCACTAAACCCTTGAGCTTTGTGTGGCACAGAATATCCAGCAGCAACAGCATCTCCTTCTCCCCAGGACCACAGGGAGCCAAATTCTTCACAGATCTCCTTCTGCAAAGGACTGCTCCAGCTCTGACAGGAGCATGCCTCCAGCCCACCACTCATCTTCCTCCCAGCATTTCACTTATTTCCCCTCTGCCTCCCAAAACTCCGCTGCAGAGCAAAACTCATCCAAAGCGCTGAGGCTGTGATTTTCATGACACCACTGCCTGGCTCATTTCTCTGCTGTCCTCTCAGTTTTTGTGAAGGTTAAAGACATCCTTCCTCGGCGACTGTCAGACTGTTATCTGGGCTGGAACCGGCTGCCCAAGCTCTATGAGGAATATTTTATGCAGATTCTCCGCTGCACCTCAGATGGCTCATCAGTAACCACCCTGCTGCTGTGGCTTTATTTCCTCTGAGCCCACCCTTTTGCTTCTGCCCAGCCAAGCCTCGCCTTTGCAGGTGTAAAATTGTGAGTATACACTTGCAAGGAATGCAAAGACTTTCCCTTGGGTTGATGCAAGGAAGAGTTGCCGTGTGCAAGGGGTTTTTTGGGAGGGATCAGGGCGAGCTGGTTTGGAAAAAGATAGGGTTTTTTCTTCAGGAAGACAGGAAGATCAGGAGACTCCTTTTAATCTGCTTCAGAGTTTTAGCCCCAGAACTCTCCTCCCAAAATCCATGTCAGGATAGAGAACAGATCTCTCTGCCTTCACCTTGGGAGTTTCCAGGCAGGCACAAAGAGAGCCACAGGCAGTGCTGGGCACCCAAGCTGGTCTCTGGACCTCCTTCCCTTGGCAGAGGGATGCGTGAAAAAAACAAGGAGAATCCAGCTTGCTTGGGCAGCTGGAAGTCTGAGGCTGATTTTCACACCCATGCCCCTGGCAAGCCAAATGACAGCCTGTTGTCATCCCAGCTGGCTACAGGTTATTTTGGTTTTGGGTGGGAGCTCACCTCAGTGCAGCAGCTTGAGCAGCAGCTCAGGCTGGAGGAGGTGGAGGACATGCACCCACCAACATCCCCAGAGGCCCACTCCACCTCTCTGAGTACCAGGGCAGAGCATGACACCTGGGAGGCTTCCCGCTAAATGCTGATTATAAATATCATGATTTCAGAGGGGGAAAGAAAGCAGCTGGATTAATCAGCCAGCAGCACTGGCAGCTAAAAAAATACCATCTTCTAATGTGTGAGCTGAGTACTGAGAGTGGCAGAATAAACAGGAGACCCTGTGGTAACATTTTTACAAGTCCCCTGGCTGACTGTTAGAGCCCTTTAACTAAAACATGACTGAGCATCCTGGTTTTGGGATCTCAGCAGCACACCCGGCTCCTCCGGGGATCACCAGGCTTCAACGACAGATGGATCCAGGCAACAAAGCTCACATCTAGATGGAAACCCAGGAGGACTTGCTTTTGGACCCATCCCCACCTCTGCTTTTAAACTGCACTGGCATGAGAGGCTGTGCTCCTTTAGCCACGCTTCCTCGTGACCGTAAATCTGATTTTATGGCACCCAGTCCAAGGCTGAAAACAATGCAAAGCACTGAACAGATATAAACTCTTTCTACTGCTTCACAAGATCTCCAAAGGGGCCAGAAGACTTTCTGCTGAATCAGGTATTGTTTTGTGCTGCTGCCTCTGGCAGGGAGCCAGGTGCACACCATATTGTAGGAGCCGGGTAATTTGGCAAAAACGCGATCATGTGCTCACCCTGATTCAGTCCCAATTCCTCCCATGGGGTGACGGGGTAATGTGCAGATCTGGTATTAATTAGTGGGAAACCACAGCCCCAGGCTGTGATCTGTCATCTTCTTTTGGAGGCAGCTCGTGCCTGCTAACAGCTTCCCCAGCCCACCGCCCTCTCTCCTGATAAGCACCAGCCCAGCCCTGGGGATCCCCCTGCTCTCCCATGTGAGACCAAAGACCCAGATAACCCAGTGCCTTGTCTCTGAGAGCCACTAAAGCTGGGCTCCTGCTCCCAGGAATGCCTGCACCCTGAGGGATTTGCTCTTCTGGCTGGCAGCATCAGCATCTCTGAGCCCTTGCCCAGATCCCCAGCCATGGCACAGCATCTCCAGATGAACTGAAGCTCACACTGTCCTGCTGATGGCTCAGACAAGAGCCCAGACAGTGCCCAGTGCTTTGGGAAAAAATCTCCCAGCTCCAGCAGAAAAGGCAGCACTGGTACCCAGCGTGCCAGAGATTAGGCAATTTACTGAGTCAATTGTCTTTTTTCCAAGGACAAACATGTGTGATAGAAGATCTCCAGATCTGCTGGCACGCTGTGAGCTCTGGGCCATCAGCCCTTTCACTGTCTCAATTCATCTGTCAGAAAACCACCATGCCTATTAAGGCTGGAGAAATGGAAAGGGATGTTCATGGTCCACTCAGCAAGGATTAAACACCCTGTTGCACAAATGATGGTTACCCAAGATTTCCCTGAAGAAATGCTGGAATTCCTGTCTCCAGCACATGCTGCCCTCCTAAGAGAAGCAGGAGAGACAATAATATTACTTGCTACCAGAAAGCCCTTGCAAGAGGTGACGCAAACAAGACAGGATCTCACTGCTTCAGGAAATACCTGGAAAATCATGTGACGCCAGAACAGAGAGGGAATTTCCTCACACATGTGGGGAAGACACAAGGTGTCTGCTTGGTAAAGGTCAAGCAGTGGTGTTCAGCTTTGTTGCATTGAGAAGAAATCCAGGAGAAAAGTATCTGCTTTCCAGCTCAGCTGGCAGCTCTTCAGAACTTGGTGGAAAGGCTACAGGGGAATGTGGGAGGGACACAGAAGCCCCAACTTTAAGCAGAACAGTCCCTGGGCTTCATCTCCTCCCAGGTTGCCCCCTCACCTGCAGCATGAGCTGCCACCAGGTGAGGCTGAGGATAAACCTCGGGGAAATTCAAAGAAAGAACAGGCATTTTAAGGGGGAGGAACATCCAGGGTTGCCACACACAAAGAAGTATTTCTGGAAGGACACCAGCCCTCTCAGGGTTATCCTACAGGGCTGGACCACCTCTGCTATGGAGACAGGCTGAGAGTTGAGGTTGTTCAGCCTGGAGAAGAGAAGGCTCCAGGAAGAACTTTGGGCCCTTTCCAACACCTAAAGGGGCTACAGGAGAGTTGGAGAGGGACTTGTGACAAGGGTCTGGAGTGACAGAACAAGGGGGAATGGCTTTGACCTGGGAGAGGGTGGGTTTAGTTTAGGTATCAGGGAGAAATTTCTCCCTGTGAGGGTGGGCAGGCCCTGGCACAGGGTGCCCAGAGAAGCTGTGGCTGCCCCTGGATCCCTGGAAGTGTCCAAGGCCAGGCTGGACAGGGTTTGGAGCAGCCTGGGATAGTGAAAGGTGTCCCTGCCCATTGGGAGAGGTTGGAATGAGGTGATCTTTCAGGTCCCTTCCAAACCAAACCTCTCTGTGATTCTGATATTATCCCATAAGAGCAGCCCAGGATGAATTTGGCAGAAGGAGGGGTAGAGGGATAAATTACCCAAGAGGTGCTCATTCTGGGGCAGTTTGGTTTTGTTCCTCCTTTGTTTGTTTAACAGCTTCCTCCAGGGCACATTCCTGGGACTTGCTGGAGAGGAATAACCCAGAGATGAGCCTCACCTTCGATGCCATCATTTCCCACAGCCACCTTTGCAGAGCCCTACCCAGCTCCCCTGCCCAGGGCTGGAATTAAAACAAAGTCTAAATTGGAAAACAGACCTCAGTCAGGCCCAGAGATTGGGACTCACTTCCTGGATGTGTCCTGGAACTTTGTTACAGCAGGGAAACAAGGTAAGAGAAACTCGGAATGATCTTTGATTTGCCTGCAACCCAAATCCCAGGCCCTGCCCTTTTCACTGCCAAGTGCTTAGGAGAAAAAAACAAAAACAACAGGAGTGGGGTTTTTTTTTGGTGTATGTGTGTGTGGGGGTGTGTGTAAGTGTGAGTGCATAGCAAACTGGCTGATTTAAAACAATTATGCAACAGCTAATTAAAATCATATCTGTGTCCTAGGAAGGCGACTGGCCAGGTACTCAGCATGAAGCGTTTGATTTTCGGAACAGTGTCTTGTTAAAAGCCTTCATGGCGTAGTGGCAGCGGCTGGACCCATCCCGGTGTGCCTGTGGAGAGTGGCTGATGGCCTTCCCGAGTGAGCCCTCCCTCTTCCTCCCTCTCCTCCTGCCTGCCTCTGTACTGCGACCTACCTGAGGCACCGGCTGCGCTTTATGAAGTCTAAAATTTTCAACTGGTTGTGTCTTTCCATGCAAACTCATTAGACACTATTTACACCCGCTGCAGCTGTGCAGAGAGAGGTTTTGAACTCTGGCATTCTACAGTAGGCTTTGTTTCTCATTTACATTTGCATATTAAAGTGTTTGCCTGAAATAGGCTATTGAAATTAATTCAGGATTAATTGGTGTCTTTATCTCATTAGGACAATCTAATTTAAGGATGATGAAATTGTTTAGCCTCCCGTTTGCATAATTAGATTGCTTTGAATTGCTGTCATTATTGTGCTCTTTAGCATCATCTGTAGGCCTCAAACAGACAAGAGTTTCAACCTCATAAAGACCAATCATGTGTTACAGCAGAGAGCTGTTAACCCCTTTTAACCCAAACTCCCTCCAGTGCTGCAGCACAATGGGGTGGGTGCTCTGCGGCACTGTGGGATGCAGAGGTCTCCACATGCCTGTCCCGGGGCATCCCCTCTTCCCGTGGACACGCTGGGGCAGCCCCGGGAGCTGCTGGCAGACAGCCCTGTTTCACCTGGCCTTCCCACGGGAAGGGCAGAAGCTCTTGGGAAGGGTGGTGGAACCCTTCACAGTCACCTGGGGCTGTGGGCTGCTCCTCCTGAGGGGCTGAGCAGAGCACAAAGCGCTCCCTCTCCCTCTTACGTCCCTGAAAAGGGCTGCTGGGAACATGCCCAAGGCTGCCTGATCCCATCCCTCCAGCCTGGCCTAAGGAAAATCTGTGGGCTGATGGCAAAGACAGCTGGGGATGGTTGGGCTTCCCCTCTTTTGGAGCTGGGGCTGCAAGGGGTGCTGGTGGCCACAGGTACCACAGTGTTTTCTTCCCTCCAAGCACTTACCAAGCTCCATCTTCTCCTGTTTGGAGGCTGTTGCTGAACCTCCAGCTGAGGAGCATTTCCTGAAGATGTCCTGGCCAACATGCAGCCCTTGGGTGTGGTACCAAGACACTTCTGCTTCTCGCCCCTCTATGCTTACCTGGATGCTGAGGGAGAGAGCTGCCCAGCCCTGTACCGTGGGAGCATGCACGTGAGGAAATACCACCAGTACCCATTGGAAGAGCAAAGGGAAAAAGAATCACTGAACTGCTTGGGTTGGAAGGCACCTCTGGGGATCATCCAGTCCAACTCCACTGCCCAGGCACAGTCCCCCAGAGCAGGTGACACAGGAACACATCCAGGTGGGTTTGGGATGTCTCCAGAGAAGAAGACTCCACAACCTGCCTGGATAGCTGTTCCAGTGCTCTGCCACCCTAAATGTAAAGAAGTTTTTCCTCGTGTTGGGGTGGAATTTCTCGTAGTTCAGTTTATGGCCAGTGCCCCTCATAGCTGTAAGAAGCAGCTGTAAGGCCGAATCTCCACACTGGAGCTGCGATCAGGGTGTGGATTCCCTGCTGCTCAGTGTGTGCCTCAACACATCAGCAGTGAATGTGCACCTAGGGACACAAGGACTGGGGTTGCAAGGGCAGTGTGTGTGTGTTGGGGGGGTGTGATGGGCGCGTGTGGCGGAGACATTGGAGAGCTGCAGCCATCCTGAGGATCCTGACAAGGATCACATGGCATGCAAACATCTTCTCTTCACCTGCTTTCCAGCGCCAATTTCCCCTGTCCCAGCTCCCTGCCCATCCAGGAGACTTGGGGACACATGGGCTGGAGCCACCTGCAAAGGGGCATCACCAGCCAGCAGCAGCTCCTGGCAGAGGGAGCCAGCTCAGCATCCCGAGCTAAGACCTCGCTTCCCCATGAGTCTCTCCATTACAAAACAGCCTGTTCAGCCACACAAATGATCCAAAACGTGCATCTCAGAAGTATTTTTACATGACAAAGCATCCCACAGCATGGTATCCGGCTTCCTCGCTAGCAAGGAGGACCATGGCCTTGTGCATTCCCCCCCTGCACCGGCCCAAACTCTCTTTCCAGATGGCCGCCAGCAGCCAAGAGCCACCAGAGCGCCTGAATCCAGCCCTGGAGATGCTCCCAGGGCACCAAGAGCAGGAAGGGGGTCGAGATGGCAGCTCGGTGGTGGCTCCTGGGGCCGCACTCCGTCTGTCCTGGCCCAGCTCGAGGCGAGAGCCCTGCTTCTCATTAGCGGGCGGCTGACTCCGGAGGCGGGGGCTGCGCCAGGCAGGCTGCTTCGCCAGTCGCTTCACGTACCCGAACATCTGGTTGTGTCTCATCACAGTGCAAATTTATGACCCTGGAAACAACATGTTGATGATGCACTGGGAAGAGGAGCTGGAGCTGTAATCCCGTGTCCAGGGTGGGGACGAGGGGAATCTCCGTGCAAGGACTTGGGCAGGGAGGGGGGAGGTGAGGAGGAGCAGACCTGTGAATCCGCAGGTGTGCACGGAGGGGAACAGAGCTCCTGGTGGTGCAGCACAGCAATATTTGTCACTCTCAATCTCTCTCCTCTGGGAAAAAAAAAAATAAAAAATGCAAATTCAGCATCAGCCAACTTTGCACAACTTCATCTCGATGAATTGCCAACTTCAAACCAGCCACCAGGCTGGAAGGCTTAAAGAAAATAGATGAAAGATTTTATTTGAATGCTTTTGAAAGGGAGCGTTTCTATTCACAGTGACTGGCCAGTTACACTTTCCATTTTATAGTTAAAATTATACAGACTTTTAAAGTTATTTGAAATGGAAATGACAAGATCGCATTTCAGGTCCTCCAAAGGGAGCTTTGTTTGCCAAGGATAAGTAAATGTTTCATTATTTTTTCCAGAGATCAAATATATCAGTTGAACCAGAACAGAGCGGGACTCGGGAAGTCTTGTTTGCAGGTTCACACCAAAGATATTTCAAGTTTTCAGCTTAGCCCAAACAGATGTTTTTAGTTATGTTGCTTTGTTGCTGCAGCAGAAAAGAAAGAAATCCAGTTCTTGCCATCACAGTTAGGCAACCAAAGAAGAAAAATAAAACTCTAAGAGTCAGTGCAAAAGAAAGGTCTTAGTGTGTAAAGAAAGCTGTCCTGTTTTTTAGATCCTTGGTATTGATATCAGGTCTTTAATATATGGGAGAGGACAATCCCTGTGTGATGCCATATATATATATATATATATATGTGTGTGTGTGTCTAGCATAGCGAAAAACAGGGAAAAGGGGAAGGCATGATCAACAAAAGCCAGGATGCTGTCCAAGAGTGGTGGGATGAAGTTTCCTTCTTAGCTGTCCAACAGCTCCACAACACAAGCACCAGCTGGGAAGAGATAAGCAACCAAAGGTCACACGGGCAAAGGATTTTCAAACTGGTTTTGATTGATTTTCAAAGAAGATGGAGCACAACTGGATCAAGCCTGAAAAGGAGAGGTGAGGGTGCCTGGAGGTCTGGGAAGCACAACAAACTTGGATGGGAGGCACAATACAAACGCACCTTTGAGTATATAAGTGGTTCTTCTTCTTGTTGTCACTGGGAGATGCACAAGAATTCATAGTACAAAACAGCTCCAGGAAACTGGAGATGAGCCCTCAGAAAAAGCTACTGGTGGCGGGCATGCAGCAGCCTGGGCACACAGCCTGGAGCATCCACAGCATGGCAGACACCTGGAAGCAGCACTAACACACTTCCCACCACCTTCCACAGCGTGGCCTGTTTGTCAGTCCATGTGGCTTTACAGTGGACACACGAGTCCAGGTAGAGAAATCCAAGTGGAGCAGCCCAGCTCTGACTGGTTTCACAGCCCGTGGTGTGGACAGCTGTGGGGAGCACTGGCACAGCTCCCCAGCAGCCTGGCTTACCTTCCCCCACTATCCTGGCATGGGGGTCTTAAAAAAGGGCATTGAGACCACTGACAAATAGATCTTCCCCTGTTCTCTCCATAGCTGTTGATCTCTAGAGGACAGCTTTCCTTCCCTGGCTTTGGAATTGCTACAGGCAGAGGAGACACGGCTCAGACTGCAGGCTGCTTGGAAAGCAAGGGCTGTGTAGGAGCAACAACTATCCAAAGGACAAATCATGCCTCTGGCATCTGCTGGAGCATTGGGATCCTTTCAGCGGCAGCAGAAAGCACAACTCTTGGCGCAAGTCACAAATGGGTTCAGAAGAACTTTGAGCAGAAACCTGTGAGAGCTTTAAATGCTCTTTGGTGGGGGTGCAGGATGCTGCCAGCAAACCTAAGCTGAGTAAGGGATAGGGGAAATGTTCTGATATGGAGTAGAGAGCTTTGACCTCCAAATCAAGTTGTGACCAGTAGTAAACTGCAGATTCCACTGAGAGGTGGTGGATGCTCCATCCCTGGAAAGATTCAAGGCCCGGTTAGACAGAGTTCAGAGATTCCTTATGAATTGAAGATGTCACTGCTCGTTGCAACGGGGTTGGAATGAGAAGGCCTTTGAGGTTCCTTCCAACCCAAGCTGTTGTGCGATTCTGTGATTCTGTGATGTGCAACCAATCCAACAAACCAACAAACAAAACCACGGGGCTGTGGGGCAGAGCCCAGGCGGGGCTCACCATCCATCAATGGCCCAACACAAACCTCTGCTGTGCATGAGGACCTCCCCACATCCTGGCTCCAGACATTCTGCTGGATGAGGAGCACAATGACATGGATCTGGAGGGGCCATGCCATCCTTTGCCTCAGTGAGAGCCTGTCTTGGGGGATTAGCAGGGGCCAGACATAGATTTATAGCTCCCACTTCTGTCAAGCCCATGTGCTTCAGCCTGTGTGGTTCAGCTCTTCTTCCCAAGAGGACTCTGTTAGCATAGTTCAACAGCAGATCTTTATGTTTCCTTGTAGGAAGGTTTTTAGAAACAAACAAATAAAAAAAAAAAAAAAAAAGAAAGAAAAAAAAGAAAAAAAAGAAAAAGAAAAAGGAAAAAAATTGAAAAGAAAAAACATAACCCCTCAGGGGAGTGAAGTAAAACATTTTCTTCATTCTTGAGAGTTTGAAAGAAAAATGCAAAACAACCAATTTCTAAACAAAAGGTCTCTTCAAATTAGAAAAATCAGGCAGTCCCCTTAAGCAATGTTGAAATAAAATCTTAGAGCTTTTTTAAAATCCCTGCACACATGAACTTATCCATACTTATTGATGCTGTTTTACCCCACAGGAAGGGACCCAGCAAAACCCACCCAAATGAGGAGAGCTCCTGGGTCCTCCCAGCTCACACTGGGGTAGTGTGCTCCCACACTTCATTCAGGTCTCACAAGTGCAAGAGAAGGCTCTGGAAATGCCAGTCCTGACTGCAGCAGGGTGATTTACACCATCAGCCAGGGAAGAGGGAGACTGAATCCCACGCTGGAGCCCACAGGCTCTCTCCTGCCAGAAAGGGAGGTGGCTGGCAGGAGCTGCAGCTCAGAGAGCTGCCCAAAGACCACAAACCCACTGATCTTTTCCTGACCGTGCCAGCGCCCGGGCAGGTGCCCCCAGGAGTGTCCCCAGCCCCTCAGAGTGCCCAGAGCTGTGCCCTGAGCACACTGAGCTGTGTCGCTGGCATTCAGTCCACGACTCCTGACCCTTGCAGGTTATCGGTCCCATAATGTTTCCGAGTGTCAATCAGGCCTCTCCTTTGATCACTGTTATAATCAGATACAGCACTCCAGCATGGATTATTAAGTTTTAACAGTTGACACATCATTTCTGATACCATAATCTGGCAGCACTTTACAATAAGTGACAGGTCCTCACTAATTCCTTTTGTATTCACTGTAGCAACGTTAATCATGAGTGATGAACTTTGCGTATTCATATGGATGTAATAGGCAGTTCCCAAGGACTGAGACTGTAATTTAGCTTTAACCTAATGGGCACTGATTGTAACAATAAGTAATTATGTCAGCTAAATGCAGTGTTGATGGCAATTGATGACAGCAGAGAAAGCCACGACACCATTTTGGAACTAAGCTTGGAATAGTCATTTGTAAAGCCATAACGGCCAAGACTGGGAACAATGTGTCCTCTCCTGTGTATCCTATCATCCAGCTACCTTCAGCCTGCTGAGGACATTCCCAGCTGTGACAAACACCCTGTCAGCTCCCTGTTTTACTGTTCTGGCAGCTAATTTCAGGGTAGCCAAAATTCCAACCTGCTAGATGGATGAGATCAGTGGTGCCCTGAAGCTCGAAAAAAAGAAGAGAGGCACCTAATCTAAAATGGGATATTGGGATCAATCCCCTGGATCACCTTCAGGTCCTTTGGGCAAGTCACACCAGGGGACACCTGGTCAACATCTGGTAGTGTCACCTTTCCACAGCTGCTGGCTCTGTCCCCAAAGAGCAAAGCAGGGCCAAACTGCAGAAGACCTGAGCCCAGTGCTGAGCCCAGAGGCAGCTGAATTCAGCAGATGTACAATTAGGATGTACAATTAGGATGTACAGTCATTCTCAGGCCTGAGAATTGTGCTCGATAACCTAAACCAGAGCATAACTACACCCAGAGAAAGATGATCTGTTACCCAGAAAGGCTGATGTGACCTCTTTTTGGGTTAGAGAGGAAAATGAGGATGGGATATTTTTAAGCCAGATTATTTGGACTTGGATTGCTTTCTTTAGGAAGGGGAAGCATGGCAAAGTCAGAATAAAAATTCTGTTAATGACAGGAATAAGACTGTAAGTGCTGGTATCATCTTGAAAGGGTGATTTGTGCTGCCAATGAGAATCTTGCTTCACTGTAATCATTAATGTGGTCAAAAAATGTTCAGAAAATATGAAGTAGTGACAAGGAGGTAGAAAGGACACCTTCAAGGAAACATTTTTGGGGGACTCCTGCAGGATGACATCACCAGACTGTGAGGAAGAGGTTGCCTCCCTTGACATCAGCAGGACCCTTGGGAGACCAGCAATAAGCACTTACTAAAAAATGCACAGCTTAATGCCTCAGATTATCTATTTACTTACTATTTTAATTAATTTCTTAAATTCAAAACAATTTGGTGTTGTTGCTGCGACTTGTTGAGTGAATTTAAGAGAGGCTGGATAAATGCCTCCTGGTGTTGCCTTAAGCTTTGGCAGTCATTCCAGTGGTGCTTAGGGTGGGTAACAGTGAGCTGTGGGCAGGAAGCAGGCTTTGCTTACCCCATGGATGAGAACGGCCAGGAAAGGGGCACGCTGGACTTGAGGGTCTTGCAGGATGCTTTTGGCATCACAGGACTCTCTGATAGGGAAAAAAATTCTGGGATATTTTTCCTAGAATCATGGAATGGTTTGGTTTGGAAGGGAAATTAAAGCTCATCCAGTTCCCACCCTCTGCCTTGGGCACCATCAGACCAGAGTGCTCCATCAAGTCTGGCCTTGAACACTGCCAGGGATGGGACAGCCACAGCTGCTCTGGGCAACTTTTGCCAGGGACTCACCTCCCTCACAGGGAAGAATTTCTTCCAAACATCCAACCTAAACTATCCTCTGTCAGTTTAAAGCCATTTTTCTTCCCCGTGTGGCCATCCACATGCAATGCCAGAGCCCAGCTCGGGGCACACAGGAGAGATGCTCCTGGGGCAGTCTGAGAGCATAGATGAGACAGACCTCGTACTTCTAGAGGTTAAAATCTGCCTGGCAGAAGGCAGCAGGGCAATGCTGTGCTAGCAGAGGCATGTGTGAGGCAGGGAGCTGAGTCCTGGCGGCCCCAGGCCCAAGGAGAGGCAGCCCAGCAGCACTTCCAGTCGCTCAGGGAACGGAGCCATGATGGCACAAGCCAAGTTTTTCAGCAGAGCAGATGCATCAGCAAGGTCCTGTTGTCCCCCTGGCACCCCAAGACAAGCGAGGTGTACAGTTTCAAATGGGTCATTTTTTGTGGTTTGTCCCAGAGGTTGCCCTGTGGAAGGGGGACATGGGCAAGAACCACAATGTAGATGTTAGGTGGCCTTGAAGGAAGGAAGGTCCCACTGGTGGGGAAACCATTGTGGAAGGCATCACAGCTGAGGAGAAATCACCTGAAACCTCACAAAGATCCTAAAGCATCCCTCACCTTGAAACTGGCCGAGCATCAGCCCAAAGCACCTGCCACAGGGAGTGGTGTCAGTGCAGCAAAAAAACACAAATTATGATGCTTTCTCTTGATGGCCAGGTTCAAAGCCAAAAATAGCTGCCTTAAGTCCCTGATTTCAAGAGGTTGGGTAAAACACCCAAGAAAAAGCAGCTGTTATTGCTGAAAATGCAGTGGGGATGTGCAGCCACAGGCAAAAAAGCCTCCCAGTAATTGCAGATGTGTTGTCGGGGGGATGCACTGCTCCTGATACCACACAAGCAGCTGAGCTGAAGCAAGCAGCAGCAGCAGCCCTCACCAGCCCCTCAGGAGGTGGGAAGATGAGAAGGGGTGCTGCTGGCAGCGGATCAGCCCGCTGGTGATGGAGAAGACAATATTCCCCACCTCGCTGGGCAGCCCTGCCGCTGAAAGGGACTTTCATCACTGCTGTAATCAGTGCTGAAATGCACTGCCACACACAGCCACAGAGAGCAGGCCATGAGAGGGGCTGGGGAAAATATGGGAAGGGCCCTTGAAAATACCAACTGGGAGAAATTCACAGGGGGAACGATGAGGAGGGGTGAACTCCAGCTGTGACACAGGGCTGGCACACCCAGAGCTGCAGTCACCCAATCTAATAAGCTCTCTGCAGCAACTCCTTACTCCAGACACACTTGGCTGGGATGCAAGTCCCCATCCCAAACTAAAGCAAGGCCAGACCAGACCCTGGAAGAATCAGAGGCTGCAGACAGCAGCTTGTTCCTGCTGGGATTGAGGCGACACCCTGGCAGAGCAGGAGCTTCCTTCCCAGCCCTGCTGCTGGGGCATGTCCGGCAGCAGCGTTCACAGCAACAAGTGCATTTAAGCATCTCTAAATAAGGTTGGGGGCATAAGGAGCAATACCTGCAGCTCAGTGCTCCTGAAGGCATGCCCAGGGACATCCCAGGGCTCCTGTGGGTGGTGCAAGCTGGCAGTGCTGTCAACTCACCCCCTTGCCCCAGCTCCGTGCGTGTGTGATTGCAGAGCATCCCCACTGCCAGCAGTCAACACCTGGCAGGTCCGATGGCACCCGAAAAGTCTCAGTGTGTGAACTCCTCCTCGGATGGCTGCAAAGTCACTCCCTGCCTGCCCACGGCCTTGGCAGGTGATGCTGGTGAAAGGGGTCCCAATTACCACTTGTCACTGCCCCGGCACGGTGCGGGCGTCAGGCCGGTGTCAGAGCTGTGACACACACCGTGACAGAGCTGTGACACACACCGTGACACCGCTGACGTGATGCAGGGGAGCAGGGGGTGATTGGCAGCCTGAGGCAGCGGTGCCCAAAGCGGGAGCCATCCGCAATTAGCGGTGCTGGAGCATTTCCCCCTCCCCGTGCGAGGGGGGACAGGAGACAGCAGCTCCTTCTGCAGGGATGCTGAGCACCGGAGACAGCAGCACCTTGTGCAGGGATGCTGAGCACCGGAGACAGCAGCTCCTTCTGCAGGGATGCTGAGCACCGGAGACAACAGCACCTTGTGCAGGGATGCTGAGCACTGGAGACAGCAGCTCCTTGTGCAGGGATGCTAAACACCATCAGGATTCCTGCCCCAGCCATGCTCTGGATGAGGAACTGCCATGCAGGGAGTGGATGGCTTGGCTGGTCCCAGGAAGGTGGACAGTAAATCCCGACTGGCAGCCCAGTGCTAATGACACCAGCTTGTCACAAGCTGTACTGTCCCCCCTGCAGCAGATGTGACAGCCCCGAAGTAACCAGGTACTCACCATGTCCCTGCTTGCTCTCACACAAAAGTGACAAGTGGGACAGGTAATAAAAGTCCAGGCCAAGTCCTTGACAGAAATCTGATGGCTTGAGCCCACTCAGGATGCTCTTCCCTCCCTGCCAGCTTTCTTTCTGGTAAATAGCCACCCCAGTGGGAAGGGCAACCGGCCAGAACATGCCCCCAGGTGCTGGCAAGAGAGCCCAACACCCCCTCCTCTCTTCCTTTCAGCTGGCCCAAAGGCTCCCTTCTCCTGCATTCTCAGAGGGAAAACTGAGGCAGGGCTCAGCATCCTCTGCCAGCCACCCCATCCCTGCAGCCAGGCACAAGGAGCCAGCCTTGGAGCACTGACAGAGGCCAAAGCCTGCCTCAGACATGTCCAACAGCATCTTCTGGCTACAAGTCTTCCTCCCTGGCAGTTTTCAGCCAGCTAAAGCCAAACCTCTCTCTCATCACAAGCCCTCCTTGGTGCTCTTTTGCTGACTGCAACCCCTCATTTCCTTCATAGCCCAAATTCCACCATAGAAAGCAGAGCTGTGGTGGTTACACTTGAATAAAAAAGCAGCAACATCATCGAGTTGCCAGTGGCTGGGATGGGGTCACTAGAGCTGCTCTGCCAGCTCAGCAGCTGGTGCACAGGGATGGGTGAAGGATGGGCAACACCCTCGAGGTCAGCAGCAGCAGAGGGTCCTGGCTGCTCTGTGCAGACAAATCCTGCCCAATGCCAGCTGGGATGCAGAGCAGCTCTGTGCCCCACCTGCATTCCCTCTGCTCACAGGGCTGTCTGTGCAAGCCATGAGATCAGGGAAGTGCTCTTTCCTCCCGTTTTGGGTGGACCTGGGCAGTCACAGACCATGACTGGGACTGACCCTCCCTTTCTCACTGGACAAGCCTCCCCTTCTGCTGCTCAAGCACCTGTAAACTCTGCTTCCCTCACAGCAGCAAAGCCTCCTGCTCCAAGCATTCACATCTGCTCTCTCACAACTGACCTGAATTCTTTCACATCAAATTGGAGCAGCACACAATTTTTTAGGCTGGCTTTAGGCTCCCTCATCCCTCTTTTATTCTGTATCTGCTCCAGCTCTTCCTTCCTGGGGAAGCTCTGAGGGAACTTCTTCCATGGGTCTGTGGCAAACCACCATTTGGTACCGGGGGAAAGAGCTGGATTTCTATCACGGTATCATGCTGTTTCCAATTCTGTCACAAACCCTGAACTTCTGCTCTTCTTCTTTAAGCCTCAGGAGATACAGCTTAGAGACAAGGAGAGGCTGCCTACCTCCTGCCAAAAAATTGGCTTCTAAAAGGCACATTAAAGGAAACAGAGGGTCAGAAGCACTGGGGGGCTGAGAAAATCCCCCTTCCAGGCAAGAGCTGCACTGCTGGGGGCCACATCCCCATGGGTCACAGGAGGTGTTGGCTGGTGCTGCTGCCCCACTGCTCTGAGGATAAATAAGGAACTTTTTGATCTCCAGGAATTCACACCAAAAGCTGGAAGTTAGGGTGAGCTCAAAGGCAAAGCTTGTCACTCACACAAAACCTCCTTCTCCACACTTTTGCTTCCCTGCAGGACATCTCCCAGCTGACAAACCTCTCGGCCAGCGTGGACCCTGCTGAGATGACTCCAGGTTTCCAGCAAGGGGGATGCTCCTCCAGTGCAGGGCAGGCAGCTGAGGCACTGTCAGGAGAGACAAAGGCGCTGGCAAACTTTGAGAAATGCCTCTCATTATTTACAGAATGACACAAGAAAACTTGAGACTGAAACAAGAAAGGCAATTAGTTTCCTGTACGGAAACAAAGAGACATCTGTGCCAAGTATGCTAACATATACACAAGGGGCAGGTATACAGTACATGAGGAATTTCTTCCAGCTGCAAATCCACCCCCAAATTCTCAAGTCAATCTTGAGTACTACGATGCTCAGCAATCCTCTTAAAAGTGTCCAGATGCTTTAATAACTTAATTCTAATCTTCTCAGACACCATTTTCCATTTAACTGCTGAAGCACTGGAATGAGACAGAGGGGTCAGGTGTGAAGAGTGGGGAACAGAAGGTCTGTTTTGGAAGTCTGAGAAGCCCAGTTATGTTGGTCCCAAAATCATCATGGATCATGCAGGGTGTGCCATGCACTGTGTGGACACAGATGTGGTAAGCAGGTTGATGTGCCACAGAGCACTGCTGGGACTCAGCCTCAGTGGTGTTGGACTCGAGGCTGGACCTTGCAAATAGAATCATGGAATGGTTTGGATAGGAAAGAAAATGAAAAATCACCTTGATTCAGCCTCCCTGCCATGGTCAGGGACAACTTCCACTAGCCCTTGTTGCTCCAAGCCCCATCCAGCCTGGCCCTGAACCCTTCTAGGGATGCAGGGGCAGCCACAGCTTCTCTGGGCACCCTGTGCCTGGGCCTCACCACCCTCACAGTGAACAAATTCTTCCCAATACTCAATCTAAACCTGACCTGGTTCAGTTTAAAGCCAAAGCCACTTGTCCATGCTGTTGTCCATGAAGAGCTGAACTTCCCTGGTGGATTGGGTTATGGGGTACACAGCTCAGGCTGGGCCAGATGCATCCAGACCCTACCAGAACCAGCTTGTTTTTGTGCTAAAAATGCTAAAAGAGCTTGAGGTCTCCTTGCTGCATGTCTCAGTTCCTCCAGAATTCCCATCGCAGCCAGCTACCTTTCAGACAACATTTTCTCAAGATTGCTTTAAACAAAGGGAGGAAATTTTGGTGACACTTTAATACATAAAGTGCCTCTCATTTGCTCTATGCCAAAAAGCAGAGCTTTCTAACACGCTTCCCAAGTTAACATCAGGTGTTAAACAGACGCACGCGTTGTTTTAGCAGGAGCCCACGTTCTATAATAGGCTTTCTCTCTAACAGCTTGATATAGCCTCTTCCATTAAGCATTTATTGCTAATGCTTTGTAAAGTGCAACATGCTAGATGTGCTATCAAAGAATGGATCTGCCATGTACTCACCCCCGAATAATGAAACACTTATGAACGGAACCGTAGGTGAGAGAGTTGTGAATTAAGTTTAATCTCAGGGAGATCATCTAGAGCTCTGCCAGTGTATCCTGGTGTGCTGACAGTAGGAGGGCTGGGATCCCAGCCCCTGGGGAACCCTCCTTGCCTTTGCTTTGGAGAAGTCCTTGGTGGAAGTGCTCCCCGTGCAAGAGTTTGCCTAAATACCACCAGGCTGATGGAGAGCTTGAGCTCTTCCTCAGAGGGACTCCCAGAGAGCCACATGTCCTGATTATTGACTCTCAAATAATTCAATACAAGCCCCAGTA
Organism: Motacilla alba alba; assembly: GCF_015832195.1. Classification (NCBI taxonomy): domain Eukaryota; kingdom Metazoa; phylum Chordata; class Aves; order Passeriformes; family Motacillidae; genus Motacilla; species Motacilla alba. The sequence continues at coordinate 30,083,732 of NC_052023.1, forward strand.
GTTAGGAACCCTTTTAGGTGACATACACCTCTGGCTTAGCATTATCATATTTTTTTCTTATTATTCAATACAAACAAAATTTTTTAAATGGAGCAAACTGCCTTCCCCTGGCAATTAGCTGGGGTTTTTACACAATCCTTGCCTAGATAAGGGCACAAGGAGCAATTGCTTGATACTACGAGGTAGAGCCATAAAAGAAAGTGGTGTCAAGACTGTTCCTTTGGAAAGAGAAATCATCTCAATCTCTCCCCTCCCGCTGCTCTCACCCTCCCAGGAATCTATTTATACTCACGCTGCTGCACAGCAAGTCCTGCCTTTGTTCCTTTTCCCTGAAAAAGCAAGCCCCAGAGATTCAAAGCCATTGCCCTGCAAACCTTGCAGCAGGATCTTGGCAGAAAGCAGGAGTGGGACTCGTGGTTGGTGCAAAGGACTAATCTTTTTCACACCCATCTGTCCCCTGGCATTCAGTGGCATTGGGATGACCAACTTGTGTGCATGTCCTCGAGGATTTAATTTATAAATTTTGGGATGGGACTGACCTTAGGCTGGTTGGGAGAGGGTGTTTTCACTTAGGGATAACTCAGTTTTCATGGGGCAAGGATGAAGAATATCCTGGTCTTCATACGCACTTGCCAAACTCACGACTGCTGAACTTTTGCCCCACATAATGAAATTCAAAACCACTGGCTTTTTCCAATGTCAGAGCTAAGTGACAAACCCAAAACCTCGGTGACATCTCTGGGGTGAGCCAAATGGCAAGGCATTTTGGATATTCTGGACTTTGGTACCCGATTCAACATGCTTCTGAACAAAAGTGCTCTGGGTACCAGGATCTCCCACACAAAAAAAGCCCTTCAGGTTCTTGAAGAGGCTTCTGTGTGGTGAAGAAGCCTAGTCCTGTGCCGTTTTGGTCTTCCTCCACATTACTGAAATAAAAACACACACTGAGGGTCGTGTCAGGCTCTCCCCAGCCCAGCCAGCCCTTGTGGAGCCAAGATGTGTCACCTCAGGACACTCTGCATCTTAGGAGGGAAGAGCAATGAGGGACAGCCCTGTGGCTTCCACAGAGTCCAGGAGCAGCACAGGCTGCAGGGATAAAGCACCTCAAAGGGCTCATGAAGTTTCTGGTTGTGTACCTGACACAGGGGAGACACAGGGATGGTCACCATTCATGCGTGATATCCCAAGTGGGGTCCCACCTACACACCCCAAGGCTCTCTTGGGTACTCCAGTTACTCACACGTGCCCAGCTGTTGAGGTGAAGCAGGGCAGCTGAGTTAATGCAGAGACAGGGCGCACTTGGAAGAGATGGAGAGGCTGGACCCTCTTACCACAAGCAAAATCCCTTCACAGTTTGAAAACATTTAAAAGAGGAGATCTCCACGGACGACTGCTCCTTGTCCTGGAAGTCAGATCAAAAACGAAAACAAAGTCGTGTGTTCCCCCTCTTTGGATGATGCATTTTCTAAACTTCTTCCAAGTGTTTCCAAATGATCAGAGGAAAAAGTTCATCCCAGGCTGACATATCAGTGCTGTTAACACTCATTGCAAGCCCTCCAAAAGCCTCTTGGCCCACCAGGCCCTGCACGGGCACAGAGGACCCTGTAAAATCCCCTGGCTGTCACTCCCTGAGCCCAGCGAGGTTCTTGGTGAGGGATCCATGGAGTTTCCCCCACGACAGTCTCCTTTCTTGCCAGTGCCGTGGTTCCCTTTGTGTTTACGATAACACAGGGATGCTTTATTGCATTTCACCCGCCCGCTGCCATGGCAACCGGCAGTTGCTGCGTGCTGTAAAAATAACCCTCCTTCTTTGATAGATTTCACTTGAGTGAAAATAACCCTTAAAAATAGGTTGAAATTTCCATACTAACTCTTCCAGGAGGTTCCAGGGAGGTGAGAATGAATTCCTCCGGCCTTGGCACAGAGCTCTAAGAGAGGAGCCCGTGAGGATGCTGAGCCCCCACTAGCCAGGTCTGGGTTATGGTGGTGCTGATGACATAGAATCATGGAATGGTTTGGATTGGAAGGGACCTTAAAAATCATCTTATTCCATCCCCTTTGCAATGCGAAGGGACACTTTTTGCTAGACTCAGGGCCCCACCCGACCTGGCCTTGAACACTGCAAGGGATGGGGCATCCATGGCTTCTCTGGGCAGCCTGCGCCAGGGCCTCGCTACCCTCACTGGGGAGAATTTTTTTTGTGAACCTATTCTCTTTCAGTTTGAAATCAAACCCCCGTGTCCTTTCTCTAAACACCCTTGTAAAAAGGGCCTCTCCATCTTTCTTGTAGGCTTCCTTCAGTTCCCGGAGACCAAAATTAGGTCACCCTAAATCCTTCTGTTTTCCAGGCTGAACAATCCAAATTATCTCAACCTTTCCTTGCAGGAAAGGTGGTCCACCCCTCTAATCATCTCAGTGGCTTTCTCTGGGCTCACCCCAGGAGAGGCAATGTCCTTCCTGTGCTGGGGACCAGAGCTGGATGCAGCGATGCAGGTGGAAACTTGTGGGAAAAGGGCTGTGTCCACTGCCATTACATGGACAACGGTGCCATTTCTGCACAGCCAGAGTGGATGGGCCAGTGGATGTGGTGGATCTTCTGGGCTTCTTGGTATTTACTGCAAAAGAAGAGGTGGTGTCCCCTCAGTGGCTCTTTGGGGTCTAGCTGGGATAAAGCTCAGCTTCATCTTCTCAGCTCCTGTGCACCACAGCCTCGGAAAAAAAGGCTCTTCCCTCCTCCAAGGCACAGGGACTGTGGAAGCTGGTGCTGTTCATCAGCACATTTTACAGCTGGCCATCAGGAAATCTTCATGGGTTTTGGATAGATAGATCAGAGTGCAGGAACAGCCAGCACTGGATCTCTCTCCCCAAAAAGCTCTGCTCATGCCTGGGAGAGCGGTTATGGCCATCTCTCCACAGGCCCCATGCCCAGACTCCCGGGGCAGCAATGCTGTGAGATTCATGGCTGATGCTGGGAGAGGTTCAAGTCTCTTTCCTCTGCTCCAGAGCACCTATACCAGTCCCAGGCAGCAGAAAGGTACCCAGAGCCCTGCTCTGGATCCATGGGGGTGTTGCTCTCACACACACTCTTGACTCATCCTCGGCCCAGAAGGTCTTTTTTTCTCTTCTGGCCCATTTCTTTCCTTTTTCTTCTCCCAACCACTCAACTCTTCCACCTCCAAATAAAAGCCGATTCACATTTTAGAGGTGGCCCCTGATTCCTCCCATGAGTTTAGGTGAGTCGAACCATAAGAAGTGGAGTAATGAGATTATGATTAAAAGCACACCTTGATAGTGGAGCATCCATCAAGCTGTCATAGAAATCGTATCTCAGAGGCTGCTCTCATCAATCTGACCTTTCAATTATTACCCAGAGTTCATGACTCTAAGTGTATATAATTCCTACCTCAAATCTGGGAATACACGCCTTTGTTTTCTTGGCTTGCCTTCTGAGTGGCTCTGCGAGGTCCCCTTCCCTGGCACATCAGCAATGCAAATTAACTTAAATTAGCTCTTCCCTCACCCAAAAGTTTGGGAACAAGAACAAAACACTACCAGAACACCTGAAGGCAGCTGTTTGAAATTTTTATTAGTATGCTTTTGGCTTTTTCTCAGCTATTTTAAAGCCAGTGGCCACTAAGGCCAACTCCAGGAGTGCTCCCAGCCCACACCCTGCTTTGGCTCATGTCCCTGTGGAGAAGGAGGCTGCTCCAGCCATGCCACAGCACTTCTCCAAGAACAGGGAAGGCCCCTCCAATCCAGCCAAGCTCACCCAGGAATCAGCACAGATGACTTCTTCTGCCCAAACACCACTGGAAAAGCTTGGTTTTGTGAGCTACACCTCAGCTAACACAGTATTTCAGGAGCAGGATGGAGTCTAATTCATCTTTCTGTTGGCATTAATTGAGGATTCCTCTGCATATCCTTAGGACTAGAGCACAACTCACCTCCAACCAGCTCCATGCATCCCATCCCACCATCTCTCCACTCTGGGGGCTCTCAGGCTGAGATAAGACACAACTTGCTTGGCACCAGCCGGGCACCTCATTGGGTCCAAGTGAGTTTCCACAGGCCACAGCAATGAAATCCTGCCTAAGCCTTTTGTACAGGGAATACCCTGTACAAAATAAAATCCTGCCTAAGCCTTTTGTACGGGGAATACCCAGCACCTGGGAAGGGTGCATCCTCCTGCTCCATGAAGGAGAAGGAGCATCCATCCTCTGCTAACAGAAGGACAAGAAAGAACTGGCTCTTCCCACACACCAAGTTAGGAAGTTGTTCCTAGACTGAATAAAACAAACTAAGCCATTTACTTTATAGTTTTCCTCCTAAAAAACACAGGAACTTTATTCCTCCTAAAAAACACAGGAACTCTGTGTTTTTTAGAAAAGTAAACATCCCTGCTTTCCCTGTTTGTGACTTTTCACAAGCGAGAAATCATAACACACACACCTTACAGAAGAAAATAAATCCCTGGTTGGTAGAGGAAAGGCAGAGGAAATAGATATGCCTTGGTTTGGGATGTTTGACAAATCAGGCCCTGAGGGTGTTTTCTGGTGTTTGTATTATTGAAGGGTCTGTGCAGCCTTCCTGTATGAATGACTACTGAATGGAAGATCTTTTGCAAAAATCTCTGCACTGTTCAGGTGCCTGAACTGGGGGAATTCCACAACTGCTCAAAACCAACACCAGGCTTCCAGTGTGACCCTCGATTCTGCAGCAAAGGTGTTCAGGTGAGGTCAGACAAAGGGTCAAAGACTCCCTCAAAAGAGGGAGCAGCCTTCAGCAGTGACTCTGAGGCCAACACAGCATTAGGGCACTTCTCTGCTGACACCTGCTAATCCCCACAGCCCTTCCCAGGGAAGCTGAGGGTGGGTCCCACACCTCCCTCCATCACAGCCCAGCCCAGCTACCATCTCTGCAGACTCATTGCTAGGCCACTGCCATTATTGGCAAACCAGACATCTTTTCCAGGGAGAAAACTCTCAGCAATATTTCAGGCACGACTCTGTTTTGAAAGCCTTAAAAAAGCCTGACTCAGAGAAAGATTAAAGGCAAACAGCAATGCATCCCCAGCACCCAGCTCAGTGGTGGGGACAGTTGTCCTCCAGCTTCAAGATGAGCACAGGACAAGAACTCATCAACCATGCAGCCATCACAGTCTCTTTTTTTATATAACCCTTGCCACCAGTCCCAAATGCTGCACTGCAGAGCTCTGAGGACTCTCCCACCAATTCCCTTTTAAATGTCTCCATGGCATGGGTTTCCCAAAAGCCAACCAAGAGATCCCATCCAGCTGAGGGACCAAATGCCTCTCCCTCATGGGGCTCAAAATGAGCCTCAAGGAGCTGAGCCCAGCACTCAAAGCCCAGATCCTTATGCCTTGCAAACTCTTTGGGATCAGTCTTGCTTCTGGAAGCCCAATCCAGGTTCCTCTCTGTCCGAGGAAGAGGCCAGACAGCCACACACCACCACTGACCTTTCTCTCCTCTCTGGCAGCCACATAAACAAGCAGTCTGGAGGCCACTACATCTCCAGTGCAGCCACAGGTTGCTCCGTCCCAGCCCAGCCTCCACACATCTCATGCCAGCAGAATCTGATGACAGCACCAGCTGGAGCCTCTCTGTCACAAAAAGGAGATGAAACCTGCAAAAGCCCCACTCCCATTTTCCCATTCTCAGTCCGAGACCAAGCCTTCACTCTCAGGAGTCAAGTCTCTGCTGTTTTAGGGAAAAATATTTCATTTATGTCTCCAAAATATCCCAAAAGGAAGAGGGTGATTACAGTCATCAGCTGTGGCTGCTGTATGAAAGGAGCTGATGGGCTCGTGCGGGTGTCTGACCAAGAACTGTCCACCTCACCCAACCCAAAACCTGTCCCTGGAGAAAGGTGGCCCCTTTGGCTGTGTCTGGGAGGGGAGGAGAGGCCACCAGTCGTGCTGCTAGAGAGAGGAAAGTTCCCTCCCTCCGAGGAACTTCACTCCCACTTCACCTCCATGCTTAAAACGATGCTTAATGCCTCCCTTAAGGTGGTAACTGCCAGTCGAGCTGTGCTGTCAGGAAGGCTCTAATCCTGTGCTAATTTATTTTATCAAATTAAAAAATGAGCATCCATGGAACACCAGAGACCTCCTGTTCTCAGGGTCCCAGCAGAAAGCGGCATGATCCCTTTGTAGAGAGGGTTGGGGAGGGGATGTGGTTGTTGTTTTGGTTCTTTTTTTTGCCAAGAATGTAAAATTAATAAAACAGGATTAAGGGAGATATGGTTTTAACCGATTCCTTAATCCCAGAGAATAATTAATGAGAGCAATGCACCACTTGGCTCGACTCTCCCCACATTTGAATAATAAATAGCACCCCCCCCCCCAAAAAAAAAAAAAAAAAAAAAAAGGAAAAATATGGAAAAAGGAACAAGAAGGTTGAGCTGTAAATTCTTAATACAAAGAACTTTTGCCATATGTACGTGTGTATCGCCTTCTGGTCTTGGATCCAGAAAATACACATTATAAAGAAAGCAGAGACCAGTTCTGGCCACACACAGATGTGTTCAAGCCAAGATTTACGGGAATCTCCACACTTCTAAGAAACAAAACACCACTAAAAGTCTGCATAAATTGCCCACGCTAAGCTCTGCATGCAGACATCAGCCAAGACTGACTTGTGTGCCATGAACCCAGTGCAAGGTACCAGCCTCAGTCAGAGCCACTCACTCTTAATATTTCATTATTCCTCTTAATTCAAATATTGGCTCTGAATTCCAGCCTGCATAAATTACAGAACCTGAACTCCTGCGACATTCATCTTTGTGTTCCCAACACCACCACGTGCTGAGGGCCGGGCTGGCCTGCTACAGGAGCAGCTCTGCAAAGATGTGATTTAGGCCTCTGGACTTGAACCACTGAATAGTTGGTTGAGTATAAGGTTACCCATAGGGTCTTCTGGCCAACAGAGCAAGGGGTGTGGGGTTAGGCACCCATTTTATGATGGGAGAAACCATCTTTGGGAAGGACAAAGAGCCCTCTGAATTGAAGCCCCTTAAAATCAAGTGTATCCCTACTGCCTTGCCTTGGAGATGGAACATGGCTTCTTAGGGCTTACTCCAAGAGTTCCCAGAGACCATCACATCTCACAAGCGTCTCTCAGGTCCTGGCCACTGCCCACCTGGCTTGAGGAGTTGTTCTTCTGAGGAGTCCCAGCATGCAGAAGGAAATTTACCACCAGGCAGCTTCTCAAAGGACAGTCTTGCCACTCTTCATTAACCTTCTTGACTCAAAGGGGAAACAAGGACCTCTTGAGAAGTCCCTTTTCAACTGATGAGCAGATACCCATAATGGAGACCTATGTCAGACTTCCATGTGACATCACCTTGACCTAGACAAGACCAGGCCAGCCCCGTTTAGGGGTAGGATGGCCTGGATCCTAGAAGGGCATCTCAGCTTTGGAGGCTCACGCCAGCTGACCAGGTGGGAGGTCAGGGATGTAAGGAGTAACATCTGAATAAACATGGCCCCATCCCTGCCTGCAGCCCTTGTTAAGGCTGGCCTCTGCTTTGAACTCCTTCCTGATGAAATGATTAATGAATGCCGTGCAGACCTCTTCCCTTCCTTCCTCTGCTTTCACCTGCCACACAGAGCAATACCAAACGAAGTGATCATGACAAACACAGCTCTAATTCTTTATTAATATTAATCAGAGGCAACCTTTCCATTGACACCAGAACCCGTGTGTGTGTTGGCAGGGAGGGGATAACACTGCAGCAGTGACATTTCTTGGGTAGGCAATTTTTTTAATTTTTTTTTTTCATCTTGCACCTTCCCTTCCCCCGCTTTAATATGGGCGCGAGATACCTTGCACAAACAGAGGAAGGAAGAAGCTGATTAAATAGCAGAGTTGGAGCATAATGAAAGAAAAAGCCCACTGCAAACATCTGCTGATTGTTTTAAACGGGAGGCACTGGGAGGTGGATTTCAGGTGATACCATGGTGGCTTCTTTCATAATCCCAGCTAAGGCAGCATTAGGGATTTGGAGCTCAGGGTGAATTTCACACAGTCCCTGCTGGCAGGGAAAGAGGCTTAGGCAGGATAGCAAACCTCAGTCCTATCTCGGAGCAGGGCTGGCAGAACCACAAAGACACACCACAAAGCTGCCCTGAGCCAAAAGGGGCCCTTTCCTCGTGCCACCAAGCCCAAGGGGAACTGTTCTGGGTAGCAGTGTGGACACAGCCATCTCCCCTTCAGGTACTCACCAACACATTCTTGCTGCTCTTGTGTGGCTCGAGACAGGAAGCAGAAGATGAAGGTCTCCAGGTCACCTGCAAGATGTGCACCTTTCCAGCTCTAGGTGGGTTCTCATGAGCAGCCACTCCCTGGGATCCTCATGGGCTGGATAAATCCCTTTGGGTTGGAAAGGACCTTTAAAAGTCACCTAAAGGTTAGATCTGCAGGGTGAGGAGAGCTGTTTGTGGAAGAAGCCATCCAATCCATAAGGAATGGAGACAACCACCTCCCACTCCTTACCCTAGGGGAGCTGGAGCACTTTTCTTCAGCTGGGAGGATGGTCACTGAGCACAGGAAAGACTTACAGGTTTCCTTTGCTGCCAGTTGTTGATTTTCCAGCTTTCCCCATCCTAATAGCCAAGGGACTGCAGGGAGATCTGTACTGAGAGAAGCCCCTCGTTCTCAGTTGAGTGCAACTTCCCTCTCTCTGTCTCTTAAAACAAATAGATTTTCATTGAAATCAACATATCTTTCTGAATTGAATAGGTTTTCATGGGGACAATAAATTTCTTCAAAACAATGCATTTTTATTACAACATATTTTTGTTCAAACCAATACTTTTTGACAACCAGATATTAATGACCAGGGCAAAGCCATAAATTTGCCTCAAACTATGTGTTTACTCATGGAAGGAAATAATTTTTCTCATACAAATACATTTTTATTTGAATCAATCCTCTTTTTTTTTCCACCCCCAAAAATCAGATACATTTCTGGGAGGGAAGGGGGAAAGCTGTGTACCCAGGAAAGCCCCTTCATTTCAAGAGGGATCAAGTGCTTGTGAGGATTGTCTCACTCTCACCTTCCAAAGCTCAGAAGCTCTAGAGGTCACATGAAGCTTAAAACATAAACTGTTTTTCCCATTGCCCACGTACCCACATTGTCAGCTTCTGGTAGGTCCTGCATAAACAAAGGTTATGTCTTGCTCCCCTTGCTTAGCTGTTTGCTGTTTGAAATCATGTTTGCAGAACCCAGTTAAATAATCCAGAGCAGGGCAGGGGTGCTCAGGCAGGGCAGTCTGTGCAGCATCTCCATCCACTTTGAGGAAGCTTTTTGTTTCTCTTGGTTTTGGGAAAGGTTTTCATCTTAGGCAGCTTCTGCAAGGCCCTGGGGACAGAACACACAGGGGACAGATATGCCTAGTTTGTTCTGCATCTTTCCTTGCAATACACCTCTCAAACCTCTTTGAAGCCTGCGTGAGAGACCTAAGCCCCCCAGGAACAGGGCCAGCACAGCAGATATGTTGGTCCTACACATCCCTGGCCCTGCAGAGCCCAGTCCTGACCCAGAGCACCCAGAGACATCACTATAATTCCAGTGAGAGAGATGCAACTCCAGTGGGGAGGGCCTGAGAGGCGCAGGAGGAATGGGGACAAGGGCATGGCATCAGGGCTGAATTTGCTGGAATTGCAAAGGCTTTGGCTGCTACTTTTGCTACTGATTCAAAGCCTAAGCAGGAGCAAACCCCTGATCTCCTCCAGATCCCCATTTCCCCAGCTGACCAGACATCCATACCAGACACATCCCCCCACCTCAGCAGCTGCCCACACTCACAAACACCTGAGCCCTAATCGAGAAAAATCATTTCTTAGTGGCAAGTAGCTGCATCCAACTGCTTCGAGCCACGTTTCCAAGCCTGGGCCTGCGTCAGAGCCTGGGGATCCCAGGTGCTCGGAACATCAGGGGCTGACAAGGGTTCATTTCCCGTGGCCCCCGTTGGCCACTCTTTGTTGAGCTTCCCCAGCCCATGTAAACATGCTAATTGCTTGGGCTCAGCACAGGGCTGGATGCCGTGCTGTTTGTTTTCCATTGAATAGGATTAGGGATTCTGACACCAATGATTAATCGCCGTGCTGCAGACGGCTGACGAGCCCGGGGAAGGCGTCCTCTCCGAGCGGAGCGCGCGCACAATCTCTGCCAAGCAGCTGCCACTGACTTCTATCTAACCCTCTGCATCTTGCCCTTTATCCTCCCTCTTCTCCCAAAATGTCTCACATTCACCAAAACCAGCCCCAGGCTCCCAGGGAACAGTGGGAGAAGGGCCCTGGGTGGACCCTGCCCCGCTCTCAGCCACCACGATGCCGTTTCCTTCATCAGTTTATCCCTGTATCCTATGTTGCCAAAGCCCTCCCAACACGTTGCAATGCTTCGGCCAGCCCTTCTCAGACTTCCTATTAATGACCAGGGAGATTCACAAAATTTTTCCAGCTGCCATCGCCAGGGCACAGAAATGTCACGCAACAGCCACGTCTCTCCACCAAGCTCTGTAAAGCTACCAAATGTCCTCAATGGACACAGGACCCCCAGCACTAGCCCCTGGCCCCTTCTAAGTCCGAAGGATGTCCAGGGATTTGAGCAAGGCAAAGAAGAGCAATGGGAGCACTGAATGCCTTTGCCACATCTACCCTCTGTTTGTGGCCACAGAAACATTTCTGTGCTCCTCTTCTGCTCAGCAGCAGGTGAGGAAGGGATGAAGTAGAAGAGGCAGGAGAGGAGGAAGGCTGGAGAAAGCGGTCTTGCAGGAGGCAAACCTCAAATAGACGCAACCTTTGAGATTACCTCTCCTCCTGACCTTGCAGAAGGAGTGCTGGAGGCAAATCCACCCATCTCTGCTGGTGCCTTGTGCAACATACTGTCACTCAGACAAGCGACGTTCTTAATGGGTTTGTGGGAAAGGCCTGGCCTGCCTTTCCATCTGTACCTTCTGCCGGCTCCCCTCTCCAGCACTGCCTCCCCATACGACATTCCCTTGAATTATTTAGACTGGTAAATCTTCCTGCATCTCACATCTTTAGTCCATCTGTTAGCCGGGGCTTTGCCTTTATAGGAACTGTCCTTTATGCATGCCGGCATCTGTCAACAGTACACTTGCCTCTTTTATTCATGATCTTCCGTGGGAGATGGTACAAGCTGCAGAAATGCCTCATTTCTGGTATGCATTTCATTTTAATGGAAGATTACATGACTGGGGCCCATTTTATTACTTCTTGCCCTGCACATTCATCCATCACAAGCCCCATTTGCTGAGCCTGCACTGGGACGGCAGCCATCAGCCTGCTCGTGTCGGATTCCTCCCGTGCCGCTCTCTCCCCCCCTCCGGGATGGGGAGGAAGCGCATTGCATTTGAGGAGGGGAAGGATAGCAAGGGGAGCTCATCCACCACGGGGCTCAGAGTTGAGTCAGGCTGATGGCTAAGCCAAGCAGTTCTGGGAAACAGGCCTGGAAGTCCAGGGTGTCTCACCCCTACACCTGTGTTCAGCTTCACACCGTCCCTTCCCAACCCACACCAGCCTTGGCTGTTGGGGTGCGGCCACCTGGTACCTCAGGGCTCTTTGAAAAGGCTCCACACCCCCAAGTAAACACACATGTGCTCCTCAGGTCCGTCCCTCAAGCCTCAAGCCATCCATGATTCCCTGTGCATCCCACCTTGCACACACTCTGCTCACACGCAGCACTGGGAGCAGCATAAATAAAATCAACGTGAACCAACAGTGGTAATTAAAGTGCCGGTGGTATTTGCAGCCTCTCTCTCCTGTAAGGAAGGTTGCATGCAATTAGTGAAAACATTTTGGACTGGGAACAATGCCAGTTTGCTCTGTCCTTTCTTTCAACTCCCACAGAAACCCAAGGACCCCTGATTATCCTCCAGACTGCAAAAATAAAACCCCAGTAAAAATATTCCACTTCTACATTGTGGCTCTCTGAATTAAGGGTTTACTGTGACCTGAGGCAGCAAGCGGGGTCAGAGGGGCCAGAGACGGAGGTGAACTCTTCAGAGATGTGGGGACTTCGCCAGCCCACGGTCCTCAGGCAGCATGAGACACAGGTGGTCCTTTTAACCCAGAACACAGTGTCTGTCCTCAGCAATGAGACTTTTCACCAAGGAGAATTCCTTCTCCATCTTGTTCAGATGAGATTTCAACAATTTCACTAATGACTTCCTCCAAAAGTTAAGGCAGCCCTGGTGTCTTGATGAGGTTCAGACGACACTTCTTGTTTAACTTGGTTAGAAAATGGGACTTAGATGAAGTAATGTGAGCCAGTCCTCAGATGAGACTCCAAACCAGTCCTTGGTGGGCTTCAAAGCACGGAAAACGTGAACGATAATCATTTGAAGCATGGAAAACCTGAACCATAGTCATCACTGTTGGCTGGGATGCCAGTTCTGGCTGGGAAAGAAAAAATGAGCAGCTTTTGGATGACAAGGAGCCCTATGGAAAAGCCAGTATTCTTGTGCAACCTACAATATTAGTACATACTAAAAAAAAATAGGAAAAAATTGCCATAAATAACGTGCTAACTACCACAGCGGAAATTCAGGGGGAGAGAACCCAGACATGCCTGGAGAAGAAATATGTGAGGCAACTGTCTCCAAACTGACTGGGATGAGCTGGAAGAGGCCAAGCAGCTCCTACAGACGGGGAAGGAGCCCTCGCCAGAAGCCACTCCCACACACACGCACGGTGCTTCGGAGTTGGTGGGGAAACCTGCGAGTGAGAGCTCCTCACCCAGCAGCCAGGAGGAAACAGCACCACGTGTGTCCCATATGGCAGGAGAAACTGGGAAGAGTCTGGGCAAGCAGCTACAGCAGAGACTGAGGGAAGCAGACGATATATTTCATCAGGTTGCTCAGCTAAATGGTCACCACAACTTCCATCTAATATTCAAAACAACCTCAACCCTGCCCCTATTTCACACCCAGTACCCCCCTCTAGTAGATGCTCTCCATATTGTCCAACCTGATGGCATAACTCAGCAATTTCCTTTCAGGAATCAATGAGAACAAATGAAAATTTAATACGTTCTCCAGACAACCCAACTCCTTTCTCTCCCCCATGGTAAATAAATAATGTGCTAGTCAAATGATGGATGGAGTGCTCGGAGATCAGTGGCCGAGTGCTATTAGGGGCCGGGAAGGACGGTGGCGATGTAGTCTAGCACAGGATGGCGTGGTGGCCATGGGTGATTTGAGCACATAAAGGAACCAGGAGTGAGAGGGGAGGTGTCTGGTTGATGCAGGAAGGTGGCATGGAGCAGGCTGGGCTCTCCTGTAAGGGCTTATGCACAGGGCTTATTTGGTTTCTCCACATGACTACATCCAAAGCCTGGTGCTGTCAGCGAGAAAAAAAATCAAGGGGAACTCCTTTTGTCTTCAGCCTGGTTTTGGGTCAGGAGATTTTGCTGCATGAGGATCTAAGATTTTGGCTTGTTTGGCAACAAGTGGCTGGAGAAGACTGAGAATGGTCTGAAGGATCTTCAGCCAGCACAGCAGAGGGACAACTGAACACAGATGAACTGCACATCTCTCAGAGCCAACAGGAAAGGTGGGAAAATAGAGCTAAAGAACTAAGGAGGAGAGACCTGACTGCAACATCACCTGGACAGGAAAGAGATTAAGTTTCTCAGTTGCTCCCCAGGTTGGGTGATCTTGTACAACCTGTGTGCTGGGACACATGCTTGTCTAGAAATTATATCTCACCTCAAATTAAATGTCTACATCTGCCTTTCCCTTTGGGCTGTGAAGTGTCCCTAGGGCTCCCCAGGTGGAATCAAGGTGAGTTCTTGGAGAGGGAGTAGGGTTGCACTAGCAGGACCTGTTGGAGAAACAGCTGTCAACCTGTAACATGTGGTGGATAGGACAGATGGTGGCTGCCAGGGACATTAACCTGGGCCAGATATCCACATCTTCACCAAGACAGGACACTACACTCACTAATTTGTATTAATCCATACCTTCAAGCCCAGGTTTGGGGCTTGGGTCTAGGAGTCTGAGGGAGCACTGCTGGCCCCACTTCTCACAGCAAGCCACTGAGCAAACACAACATCTGTGCCTCCAGAGGCCAGGTCCCAGCTGGTGTGTGTGGTCCTGCTCGCATCCCCCTCTCCCGCACCACACAGCTCTGGCTTCTGATCCCATTGAACTTCAGGATGCACAAACAACAGTGCCTGCTCTGCCTGGTCCCACAGCTGTGCTTATCTCCCAAGCTGACTGTGTACCTCCTTATCTCTGGGGAGAGCCTCTGTGTAAATATTGCTGTAAATTCTTTGGCTTCCCTTCCAAGTCACGCTGCTCTTTAATGCCTTCCTTGTAAGACCTGCTTGCCCTACCCCAAGCCATTAGCTGTAACAGGACGTTAATAAGGAGGGGGTTTGGTATCTCTCAGGGATGTTGACCTCTTTCACTAGAAGCAAGGCACCCATTACAGAGCAATGATAAATCACAAGCCTTCCACTCCTTCCCAGCAGGCACTTCTCTGCATGCATAAACACACGCCAGAGGCGCACGCGCGCCCTGCATTAACTCTGGCAACACCCAAAAGCTTTGGCAAGCCTGGGGCCAGCTCATCCCCTCAGGTCTCCCTCACCTCTGCGCATCCTCACAGAGCAAGGCACCCTCCAGCCTCCAGGTCCCAGCGTGGTCCTCCTTTGTGCAAGTCACAGCTACATCCATGTGTAGCTCCGAGATCAGTGAGCCAGAACATCAACCCTTGAAACCGTAGATGGTGCTGCCAGAGACACGTCAGATGTTCACACAGCACCAGGTGGGCACCCAGTGGGCCAGGAAAGGACAAAAATCATCACTGTGCTCCCTCAGGGTGGGACAGCACCTCCCTATCACCTCTGCCACCCAGGCTGTCTGCTCCAAATCCTGTGGGACAGAGCACATACTCTACCCAAAGCTTCCCAAAGAAAGCAGCATTTCTCCAGCCAGACCATTTTTTGTTATATTGAGGAGCTGTTGTGTTTAATGTTGAGTACAAGCTTTGCCCATTGAGCTGAACCAGCAGAGAAGACACAGCAGGTCTCATAACCTGCACAGGGAGGGGGACACACTAACAGGGACCTTCAGATGTCACCAGAGCTGGGCTGCCACCATCCCTGTCCCTAAGCTCGCAGAATCATAGAATATCCTGAGTTGGAAGGGACCCACAAGGATCATCAAAGTGCAACTCCTCCACAGGACCACCTCAAGAACCACAAGCTCTGCTCCATCTGAACCACCCTCGGACTCACAACTGCAAGCCATCAAAGAGTCTTACAGAAACAAGACCCCCAGAAGTTTTCCTGACATTCTTTAACATGTTTTTCCACCGTGACAATCAGTTCTTAAAAACCTTCCTCCATTCCTCTCTTTGTTTTTTTTTTCTTTTGACATAAAATCATAAAACCTTGCTGGCTTGAGCCTTTAGATTCATACTCTGAGAGCTGACAGCCCTGTTTTCAACATTTTTTTTTTAAGCAAGGAGAAAGAAAAAAGAAAAAAACAAAAAGCCCCAAGCACCAAAAGCAAGAAATTTGGCTGAAAAAAAAGAAAAAAAAACCAACCAAAAAAGCAACATCTGCTTGACAGAGAATTGGTTTTGACAGGAAACTATTGACCAGGTCTAACAAGCAGAGTTGGACCTGTTGGAGCAGGAGCATGGGTTTCCTCACCTATCCCACAGTTTGTAGTGCTGAGTCCAGCCAGCCCCTGACAGAATTAGCAGCCAATTTGCTCTCAGCCCTTCATGGAAGAGCTGGAAAGCTGGAGAGCATCCGAGCCGTGCACATCCTGGTGCAGGGTCATGCTCCTGTGCAGCAGTTGGAGCTGGGAATGGAGCATCTTCCCGGCATGCCCTCCTCTGCACTCGTAAACAGCCTCTCGCAGATGCCTCTGCTCATCCTTTAATTACATTAAGGCAAGATATCTGCTGAGCCCAGCACAAAGCTGGATGTCTGGTGGTGCAGGGAGAAGTGGGTGTTCCTCCTGATCTGGGCTCTGCCCATCCCATCCTGATGTTCTGCCTCAGTTTCCCTGGTTTGACAAGTGTTCCTCACCCTCACACAATGCTGCTGCCATCTGCTTGCAGCTAAATACTAACCCGCCCTCACAGTAATTTTTTTTTTTTTTTTTTTTGCTTAGTTTGAACAAACAAATTTAAAAGCCCCAAATTATCACCAGCAAATTCAGAGCAACAAGTCTGGTCAGAGCGGATTGAAGGGTTGGGTCCAGCTTGCTGAGGATGGATGAATCCCCTCCATTCCTGCACTGTGTCCAGGCACAGCTGTTTCCTCAGCTGTTGTTCTACTTTGGACTCTGGCTGCTGCATTTAAAACTTCTCCACTTTTCCACGCTCACCTCCTTCCTGGCAGCTCAAGGGCTTTTGCTCCCTGGGGCTGTCATTAATCGGTTGTGATCAGAGGTCGGCTATAACCCTTTCACAGCAGCCTCTTGACTTCACTCTCACCCTGGGGGATGCACTCAGGGACAGAGCAAGAAGCATGTTGAAATATGGCTTTTTTTTTCCCCCCTTCCTTACAGTAAAGCCCTCGCTGTCATCAGAGCTGCTCACACTTGTGACACAAAACCAGGAAATCAGGGCGCTCTTACTCCAGACTCTGCAGCTGGTTAATGACCTTGGGCAAAGGGCTCCAATTCTCTGTGCCTTAGTTTTCAGTGATACTTTTAAAAAATATGGGGGAAGAGAAGGGTTGTATTTCTAATAAGGGTGCTGGCTCCAAAGATGAGACCTAGAGAGCAAAGTCTGACTGTGATGCCATTAGCAAGCCACACTGCCAGCTCTTGGTGGCAGGGAGAGTTTCCAAGGAAGGTCCTTTCCAGCCTAAATGCGATGGGAAGGCACAGGCTGGTGGTGAGAGCTGGGCTGGGCAAGGCTCATTAGCCCTGAACTGAACGTGGTGGTCACCAAGCCACTGAGAAAATGGGGTGGGGACAACAGGAATTCTCTGAGGGATCGAGCTCCATCTAAGCCACCTTCTCCAGGAGCACACACACGCAACATGGGCAGATCACAACAGCCTTGGCGCAGCCTAAGCAGCCCTGTAGGGGCAAACATGACTTCAATTGTTTATGATATAGGCAGTCTGGCGGGGCAGGCTCTGCTCTCAACCTGCAGCCACCTCACCATGAAACCTGTTTGCTCCCAGCACGTTTCCATTCCCTGTCCCACCTGGAGCAGTTTAGCACTGCTCTCTCCCAAGGAGCAACACAACAAGACCCAGGCTTCAGCTAGGCATTAATGCCATATAAATTACCACAGAGCCATTAGAGGTGCAAATCCGCTTCGCTGTTCTACATGATGACACCCTTATAACGGGACACCTCATTTGGCAGGTTATTCCCTGCCAGAATGAGGGAAATGATAAGGACATTGGCTCTCCTAACCTGTTGGCAAATTGATGGGAGGTGGATTCCACACAACCCCATAACATTAATACCTACAGATCAATCTTTCCTCACCTATTTTCCTGCGATTGCGTGGCAGGCAAAAATATGCACAAGTGATGATGAGGTGTATCCAATCTTCTGCTAGTGGGAGATGGGTTTCCATTCAAGCCCAAGACTTCAGGATGCCCATAAAGGCAACTCTCCAGCCTAGTGTGAACGAGAGTCTTCAACATCTCATTATGCAGAGGGGGAAATTATGCCACAGTAAGTCATCAATTCTTCTCATCTCTACTGGACAAGGATGGCTGAGAGGACCTGGCAGTGAGGATCATGTTGGAAAGGATGAGAAAAAGAAACCAGTGCAGAGACATTGGTTAGGACATGCTTTCTGCCTCTGTGGGTTTCTCAGTCATGGCCCCACAAATGCATCAAAGCATGCTGCTGCCAGGTACAGCGTGAGGATGCAGCAAAGAGCGACATTGTCACACACATACAGGTGTGTTATCACCTACCCCCAGGTTCAGCTGTCCAGCCAGATCTTTAGTGGGTGAAAACTTGAAGACTTTAGCCCAAAGGCATAGGAAACCAGACTTTTACCAGGAGCTTTGTTCCTGCTGGGTGTTTAAAATGGCACCACAGCACGGGACACAGCACCACTGAGGGATGAGTGAAACAGCAGGTACAGATGGGGCCTGGTTACAGAGCTGGCAAATTTTGTTCTGAGATACACAGAACATTCAAATCCCTTTTATCTGGACACCTCTGAGTGCTGCTGCAGGCAGCAGAGGAGCTCAGAAGCAGGGTTAGCAGGAGGTGGGAATGCCACTTGATCCAAGCAAGTGCAAGGGTTTTAAACATGAATTTGCACCTGGGATAAGTTCACATTGGCTTCAGAAAAATATCTGGCACAGTACCTGCTGGAGCCAGGAATCCTCTTCGAGAGATGGGGGAACCCTCAGCATGCAGTCAAGCAGAAAACTCCTTCCAGAGGTATTAAAGCTGTAAATAAATTAATTCACGCATCACTAGTGGCTAAGAAGTTTGGGGAGAGAGTCAGGGATCAAGTGGCATAGGTGAGGCATGGGGCAGAGCCAGGATGGCTCTGGATCCTGGAAGTCTCCCCTTCTTCTTCTCAAAAGGAGCAGAGAATGGAAGGGCCTGTGGCAGGCAGCACAGGGGCTGAGGACCAGGCAGAAGAGCTCTGTGAAAGGCGTAAGAAAAAGGCCAGAGGGGGCAAAAGAGGACAAGGAGTGAACAAAATGTGCTGGGACAGGCTGGGAAAGGGAGGCTGGTTGCAAACCCCATACCTGGAAAGATAGATCAGCCCATGTTAACCCTTAAAACTGACACAGGTTTTCCATGGAGATTTGTTTCCAGCTGCTACAGTCAGAGGCTAAGGGTTGTAGAAAGCATCCCACAGATTTCAGAGGTTTCTTTGCTATAGCTCTGCTCAACAACACCTGCTTTGCTGGAAGAAAAAAGCACAAAAAGCAAAGGCTTCTGCATGTTGTTTCCCAGTAGTGTGTGAGTATTCATCCATCTGTAAACATCTGGAAGCTGGTGGGGTTCAGCACTAGCTGTACTTCCCCAAAGAAGAGGACAAAAGTGACAAGGTTTTGTGAAAAACAAGGGCACTGATAATGAGATCCTTCTGGGAATCATTTGAACTGAGATCCCTTGGAAGCTCTTGAGTGGGTTAACTCCTGTTGAATTGAGAACATCAGTGAGCAAGGGCCACAGGGACCCAAACAAACTGAACTGCAAAAGTCTGTGCCACTCAGCTAGAATTTGGGCTTTTTAATAAAAAGTTGCTGTTCTGGCCATCAGAAGTCTGGACATCAAGTCCACTTACCTTTCTGGCCCGGAGACAGGACTTGAGCAAGGCCTCTCAGAGGCCACACATGGACAAGTCCTGGAGGCTGACACAGCCCCTGGATCAATTTTGAACCTGGAGGGGAACTTCAACCTCAAAGCAGCACATTTCGGTCACTTCTCCTGCTTATACCAGTACCAGTTCCTCGGCCCTGGCAAGTTAGACCCACCCTGTGTCAGAGCTCAGCTTTCTAGAGCCAGGTTTGAATACTTCGGTCCCCGGAGCCTCGCCTGAGCTGTCAACGGAGTGAGGGGGAAGGAGAAATGTACTGTCAGGAAATGTAATCTCTGAAAAGTGCAGAAATCCAACTGTGGGAGGATTTACAGGAGTTCAAAACTAAGGGACGCCAGGAAAGACAGCTAAATAAACACATAGATCATGCATCTTGAAAGCTGGTGTCAAGATCGTAAAAAATCAACTCGATTATAGGAGCAGACAGGTGGCGATTGGTGCAACCCCTACGCGTCGTGTCCTGGAGCCTTTGGCTGGCCCTGTCCACTGCAAAGAGCACCCAGCAGATGTTTTCCTGATTATAAATGCTGTATAATTTATAATCCACAGCCTTGCACTTAAAACGATCCCAGAGCCGTGGGGAGGCCGAGGGGTAGAGAGGCCAAATCCCTCCCGTCCATTAATGCAACCAGGCCTCATCACTTCCCAGTGACACGGAGAACAGGCTGTTCCTGTGATGTGGTAGGGACTGGGTGCTCTCAGCAACAAGTGTGGGGGACGTTAGAACATCATTTTGATGCCATCCAGGAGTTACCTGCTTTTTCATCCCGCTCCAGAGCTTTTTCATCCTGCTCCAGAGCCACGAGGAACATCCACCATGCGACAGCAGCAGACGTGTGCTGCTCCCAGGGAGAAAAGTCCCTCTTGATGCTGTGCTGGGCTCTGCAAAGGGTAATCAAGCTCTTTTCATCCTTACCTCTCTCTTCAGAAGTTGGCTGAGTCTTGCCAAGGTGTCTGTGAGAAGTTTGCAAGTGTTATGGCTCATATCACTCAGAATTTGGAGAGCAGCACCTTGAAATGGAAAATCCAGCACTTCCTCCCCCTTTAGAAAAATCACATATAGGGGCCCACGAGGGAAAACAATGAGCTATAAAAGTGTTCTGAACATCTCTTCTCATCTTGGCACAAAACACTGCTCTGGGCTTTGCTAGCAAAGGAAATTGAGCACCTCGAATGCCTGGTTTCAGAGACAATAAACAGACTTGCTCCTGGCCAGCTGAAATTGCTCCAGCGATCCCAATGGCCTGATGTTCCTGGGCAAATCTCAGTGCCTGCCCTTCAGCAATGGCTGAAACCACATACCCTGGGCTGGGCACCCGGGGTGACACTGGAGTGTCACTTTGCAGAGCCACAGGACGTGCTCCCTGCCAGGACACAGAGGAGCACAGCTCGATGGAGGGACGTCCACGCAGAAGAGGTGCAAGAAGGACCAGAAGAACTCAGGGGGTGTTTGCCCCGAGCAGCCTCAGGTGGTTTAAGGCCCAAAGAGAAGACTTTGGGGGACACCAGCTGGCTCAGGGGTTACAGAGTGCTGCTGGAGCTGAGCTGACAAACCCTCGGTGGGCTGCAGGGTCTCCCCAGCTTGGCTCCCTGCTAACCCAGCGCTGCCCCCCCGCTCATACGGCCACATCCCCATGGGGAGAAAGCGGAGCAGATGCAGCCAGCCCGTCCTTCCCCAGGGAAAGGCGGGGAAAGGCGCTGGGAACACGCTGAGAGCCGGGGAAGGGCAGCGTGCCCGGGTGGGGCTCAGCCCGAGCCCCCCAGCCGGGCTCCCCCGCAGCCCGCAGCCCAAGGCAGCAGTCTCTGACCCCCCTCTAGTGGCTATAAAACATAGCCAAGTTCACGAACCCGCCGCCGCAGCCGCCTGGCAGTCTCTGGGGGCTGGCACCCCGGGCCGAGAGGCCCCGGCAGGGCTCTGGGGCAGCAAAGAGAGGGGATGCCCAGCCCGGTCCCACCTCCCGGCCCCACTGTGGGCAGGATGCTGAGCCATGCGGAGATGGGGATGCCAGGGCCCATCCGACCCCAAGTTTTCCATCCTACCCCTTCCATTTACTAATAAATAAATATATTAAAATTTGAAAGCAAAGATCTTCCTCCAAGTGTCCGTAGAGTGCAGAGGCAATCTCCCTCCACACTGTACCACCCTGCGAGGCTCTGCCCTTGCTCTGGAGCACAGGACACACCTGGGAGGAGCAGGCACACCTGAGGGCCACCTGCACAGCAAGGCTGCAAGCAACCATGTCCCTGCTCCAGCCCTGAGGCACAGCCTTCTCCAGGGACAGCTTTGCAGCCACCGTCAGCTGGGACAGGACAAGGCAGCAGGCAGCATTTCCTCACTGCAAGGCCCAGAGGAGATCCCACTCGCTGATCCTGAAAGGATGACAGTTGGAGTTTTAACCTTCTCATGGGAAAGCAGCAGCCCTAAGGCACAACAGCACAGAGGCAGCAGCGTCCCCTGAGAGCTTCTTCCTCCAGCCCCAAGGACAAAACAGGGTGAGCAAGGCCGGCTTCAGAGGAGGCTTTAGATGGTAACAGGCATCATTAACAGGGTTCATAACAGCACCTCTGCAGGGCTGGGATCCCAAATCCTAAAGGCTTTCCTGCTGCATGCATCCACACACACCCTCCCAAGGAGGCCCACGGGCTGTGTACCCCTCCAGCACTCCTCGAGTTCACATCAAGACAGTGCCATGCACATTGAAGCAGACACAGAATGATTGTTATAATAAGTGCTGTAAAACATGCTGGTGCTTTTTAGCTTGGTTCCCAAGGAAAGTGGCTTATGCAATTACACCGTAGGCTTGTGTGTTTCAATCGCTTTGGAACCTGTCAGCTAATTTTAACCCAATTTAGCAGAGAGACAGAAAACTCAGAGAGTTTTAGTCTCACTAGGCTGTCAGCTAAAGGACAGACACCTTCTTAGTGTCCTCCCTTGAGAGAGGGCTGCAGCATGAGCTCAGCTTCTTACCAGACACCAGAGACTCCCCGTGGCCTTAACAAGCAGCTCAGTGCAGGGAAGGGGGGTTACAGGAGCTCCCATTCCTCACCGAACCTCATGACAAACCTGGGTGGCAAAGCTGCTTTTCTACCTGCCTCACTTCTAACCACTAAACCCCATCACACTTTGTTTTTGTCTGGGAAGCTTAGTTCTTTTCATCCTAAGTTTTCTATAAACTAAGCAAGTTAGGTTTGCTTTGGCTAGTGACAACCATCAAACCTCATTAAAAGAAAAACTTGAGAATGCTTTTCACCAGAAATTAAGTTGTTCTTTTTCCTCTTCTATTTTTCAATTCCTCACTAGGGAAGGGAAAGAGAATGAACTGAGCATTTTTAGACAAAAGCGGGGGGGAAAAATCGGATTAAATACAAGGCAATCCAGTCACATTTGGAGGGAAGAAATGTTCTACCAGCTACAGAGTGTTGGCACCTGCCAAACATCTGACCTTGAAAGATCAGGCCAGGCTTAGTATGCATGGTACAGACAGGGTTTTAATACAAGAGTTTCAGCTATATATAGGAACCCATCCATTTTCATTCTTTAAAACAAAATGCAGAAGAAAAGCCTTGCTGGAGCCAGGGTGTTTGGGAGCCAGTGTACCCTGGCAGTACTGAGAGGCTGACGAGGCAGGAGAGCCCAAAGGAGGCAGCCCAGGAAACCGCTCCAGGGGACGTGGTGTGAGACCATGGTTAGTGGTCAGCTCTCAAAACACTCTGCTTGTGTTTGGCTGGGGCTGTCAAGATGAAATTAATCTTGCCTGGGCAGTCAAAGTTTGGATCTACCTTTGCTAGCCTCTAATGAAAAATGCATAGTGGCAAGCATTGGAAAATCCCTGACACTCAGCACCAGAGGGTACATTTAAATAATTCTATGAATATAGATCAATAAAACTAATGCACTTATAGCTGCTGTGTGAAGTATTCAGACTAGAATAAAAGTCATCTTGTATTACAAAGCCCTGTATTAATTCCTTGCACCTATTGTTTTACATATTCAATTAATCTTAGTCGGCAGAGAGCAACTCATAGATGGTATTAAAAGCACAAGGCACGTGGGGCTGTACCAGAGAGCCCAGACATCTTCATAACCAGGAGTGAGCTTGGAGGAAGGTGTCCCTACAAGAACCCACTGCCTGCAGGCTGGAGGATAAGACACCGTGTGGGCTGGAGACATGAGAGGACAGCTGTGGCCATGCTGGGACTTCCAAATCCCTGTGTGTGTCACCACGTGTCTCTGGGGACTTCTGCAGAGAGGGATCTCAAAGCATCAGGAGCAGGAACTGCAGCAAGAAGCACCTTCCCAGCAGAGGTGGGGATGGAATGAGGACCTGGAGCACTGGCCACTACAGCTCCCAACTTCACTGCCAGATGAGCAAAGGAGACGAGAGATAATCCATAAGGTTGTGGGCTGGTTTTACAAAATCTCTCAAATGCCAGCACCTCTCACTTATCTGCAGGGAAAAGCTTTTCATTGAACAGCTATTTTAGGGACCTCTTCAGGGAATTTGGAACAGAAATCTGTTGGACGTGATAAAACATTACATTAGAGGTCCAGACCATCAAACCAATTAGTCTAAAACTGTCAGCCTGGACTTGCCAGACCCTGCATTTTCAAAACCATACTTTGTGGACACAAAACCACTTCATGCCACACCACTGTTGGTGTTTGAGTGCCCCAGACTGCTGTGAACCAGACCAGCCTTAGGGCTGGGCAATCAAATCCAGCCATGGCTTTGGGAAGGCTAACCCTCAGCTGGGAACTGAGGGAAGAAGAGGCAAAGAGTTCTCTGGTACCTCCCATGGGGCTACAAAGATTTGGAGGTTTGACTCCAGCCACACTGCAGGTCCCCTCTCAACTCTGGCAAAACATCCAGCCCCAGCTTATCCACCTCTGACTGTTCAGAGCATCACCCCTGGAGGCACTGCAGAGGAGGGACATATCAGCTATATCACTGCCCTCCCCACTGCCTGCCGCCATACAATTACCAAAATGCTGTTTGAGCCTCTTTCTCCAGCAAAGGCCATAACCTTTACCACCACTGTGGCCACTGTGACAGTCATTAAGCTGGCAGTGCTGAACACTCTGCTTATTGTGATGAATCTAGTGTTGGAGGGCTGCTCTGCTCTTTCACTGGCAAGAGAGTGCCCTTCAAGGTGACTGCTGATGCCTTAGGATGTAGCCTTTATATTTTTCAGATCCTGTATTGCCTTAGTGCATAACTCTAAACTCTATTCAGAGTGTTAGCTACTGTCTTCACATTTTGGTCAGATAAAACAATTCCTTTCTAAGCCTGGGACTCAAGGACACCCTACAGTCTCAGGCCCTGAAAAGTATAAACAAAAGTGAGTTGGGGGAGCAAACTGGGGGTAAATGACTTCATGACCTGAAGCTGTAATTGGAGGATTAACCCCTGATATGGAAATGGACCAAACTTATAATTGTCTGAAAAACTCGTGACCATTGTCCATCCTGGGTGTAGCCCCCTTGGAGGCTTTTGGCTGCCCAAGGTGTAGCTGCTTGAAGTCCTTCAATAAATACCCACTTTTATTCTCTTTATCTTGTCTAGCCTCTGTTTTAGGAAGCCACTCCATGGCATCACTGCTGGCCCACCCTCACAACTGCTCACCATGTGTCACTTCTGTCTCACTCAGCACTTTACAAACCAGCCCTGGACTGTTGACCAAAATGACAGCACACTCTACATTGGCAGCACAACCTACTCAATGCCTTCAGAAATGCCTGCCCTACACCTCCATTTCAAAAGACAAAGGAATGCTTAAAAAAAATACCCCCCCAAAAAAGCCCACTGAAAGCATCCAGTGTGATCCAGCAGGCAGAGAGCACCATTGATAGAGATCTGTGTTAGCCCATTAATAACACAATGCTAGGCTTGCATCTGGACTCATTTTGCTTGTGTATTAATCATGTACGTTCAGTATAATAAGCCCTGTGTGTTGCCACAAGGTAGGACACCCTTATTCCCACATGGCAGGTTTAACAACTTTGCAAGCTTAACAAAGCCCTGCTTTCTGATAGGAGGCTGGAGTTGGGTCCCTACCAAAGTGAGGTTCTCAGGAGGTAATAAAACACCAAGGAGATGCTATCTAGTGGATTTGGAGCATTTCACTCCCTTGAAAGTCAAGTCGACAGCTGATTTAAAGTTTCCAGCTAGGTCATACAAAAGTCAACAGCGGCTGCATCCAGCCAGGTTCAGAGTTTGAATATTTATGGTGTCAATCTGAAATCCAGATAACCACAAATAATCCAAACCCATTAACTCCCCCCTCATTCAGAGGAGAAAGCTCTCTGGACATTAATGCCCATATTTCTAGGGTTACCACGGGATCGTGGGCAGAAGGTTGTTTTTTCTGTTTCTTTTCTTTCTTATTATCCTTTTTTTTTCCCCCTAACTGAAGATTATTATGCATCCATGGCGGCATGTCAGGCAGTTCCCACCAGATCCGCCTGCCTTCCAGGAAAGCTGGAGTGGGCACCACGTGAGTGGAGCTGTTTGGAGGCACTGAGACCCTCGTGTCCAGGTCAAGTCCAGTCCACCAGGGAACAGCCTGATAAATTGCCATCATCACTGCACTGCAGCACAGGAGTGCAAGGTAATCATCCCTGCTCGCTGCCCAGCACAGCCACGGGAGGAGGCACGCACATCTCCCAAGGCCTAGAGGTGATGTGGGGCAGCAGGAGACGCCAAGGAAAAAGGAGAAAATATTTTAAAAAGAATAGACAAAATGCCAAAAATAGAGGCTGGATTATCTGACGCTGAGCAGGGCTGGCGTCCCGGCAGGGAGACTGGCTGAACGGAGCTCCAGAGGGAGCAGATTGCTCCTTCCCTACCCACCCACCAGCTGGATCAAGCTGAGGAGTCACATTACAGTGACACGCTGGCCCTTGAGGGAGGCCGTGCCTGGAGCAGGAGATGGATCCTTCTGCAGACATCCCACAGAACACTCCAGAGGGTTACAACAAGGGTTTCATGAGCAGGAATCTGCTGCAATACCCCAGACAGGAGCCATCCTGGGAGATCTTGGCACGCTGCCTCTGGCCTCTCCGCAAAAGCTCCTGAAGAAATCAATCTCAGAGCTTTCAGTGGTGCTTTCGCATCTCCGTTGGCAACTTGGATGGCCCATCCACAATGTCAGCTGTTAACTCCATCTTTATGGCTTCTCCCTTGCACAAAGGCTTGGGAAAAAAACTCTTCCTTTAAAGGAAAAAGGAGTGCTGCTGGTGGGCTGGTGTGCTTTGTGGGCAGGGTTAGGGTTAGGGTTCCTGTGTGAGCCCAGGCACTGGGAGCAAGCACCTGGAGCAATACTGGGCATGCAGGAGCAGCAGCACCCTAGATTTTGGCACGGCCAGCACAGGAACAGCCCCACACAGATGTGTGTTGGAACAGATCTGCAACACAGCTGCTGGCGCTTGCCAGAGCCACGAGCAGCCCGATGCATTTGCCAAGTCCTGGGACTTGCTACAGCAAGGTTGTGGGTATGGCAAGCCAAAGGAATCAGTGGGATGCTGGCAAGGAGGGCAGAGCAACTTGAGATAAGAGCAGAATCAGAGTGAAGTGAATGGGTTATTCTAGCAAACACCTTCCCATCCAGAAATACGCCCTTAAAGACTCAGCTGAGTTTTCCTCTGCTGCTGGAGAAGACTTAGTACACCTTGGTGGGTTTTAGGAGGATTAGTAAAAGTATTAGGGTTAAAAATAGTTTTGTAACTGTCTTCGTGGACAGCATGCCTAAATATAACATTAATTTCCATACGTCATCCATATGGCTGCTTAATAAAAGCAGGGACTGAAACAACATGAAGCACAGTTTTGCCATCAACTCACGCGGGCTCCAGCATGCACCCTGTCACACAAAGCAGCTCCTGCTGAAGCCAGCAGAGCTGATGTGGGCTGGAAACATTTTGCTTTTTCACCTCAGTTCAGATGTCTGGCATGAGGCTGCTAGCCTTTTACTTCCCCTCCCTCCAGGCAACTCTTTGGGGCTATTCTAGGTACCCAACCCCAGTGATAAACCAGGAGGTTCATGCAGGTAGGATTTTGAAGAGAAAGGCATGCAGAGGCTGTGCCTGTGCATTCTACCCGCTGCACGATTGTGAAATTACGTTGAAAATCAATTCATCTGAAGAGGAAAGGAAGTTTGTTCCCTCTGTTGTAATAGCAAATTGAGATGTTGATACATGTCTCTGTTTTGACAGATCTGCGGGGCAAAGTTAAGCTTGAGCGGGTGGTGGAAGTCATTCGGGGTGATTATCAACATACAATAATTACAAGGCAAAAGGGGGAGTTGGCTGGATACCTTAATTATGCATTTTCAGACTTTCTAAACATTCAAGGATCTCACTAAATCAGCCTGCTATTTTCAGAAAGGAAAATATTATTGTGCAGCAGGAATGCCATCAGAGGAGTTCACAGAAATATCGGTGTGTGCAGTGTAATTACACTCTGTTCCTTCTGGGCTCAGAACAAAGAGATTTAGGAGAGGAATTGCCCCTGTTCTGTCCTCCCCCACCACAGAAGGGCTACTTGGCTTCACCAGAGTCATCAGCTCGGCACATTTTTGGGGCCAAAGCAGAGAAGGGACGGGTCACCTGGGCCTCTGACCTTCAGGTGAGGTGTTTCTCCTGGTGCTTGCAGCAGGGTCAGGCCATCCTCAGCAGCTGAAGAGTTCAGACTGGGGACAACAAGCTGCCCAAACCACCATTCCACTTATCCCTTTTTATCAAACTCAAAGGTAAGAGAAAAAAAACATTCTTTCCTTCAAAACAAACAAACAAAAAACTTCACTTGGACTTGAAACCAAAGTTCCATCTTCTAACTCTTCGTGTCCACTTAAAGCCAACCCTTCGCTTCAGAACAAAATGCTGTTCCTAGAGTGAAACTAAAACATTTCAACTTGCCAAAAGCTTCTCCCCCAAAAGAGACTGTTTCAGGTCAAGCCAAAACATTTTTTGGACCTGCCAGCAAATTTAGCAACACAATTCTTTGTGCTGCTGTAATTAGTATGAATGGGCTTCCTTAGCACCATTGTTTCAGGAGCAGCTGTGCTGCTTTGATGAATACCCATATTTTTGTGTGTCACATGCATTTGCTATGGCCTGTTTATAAAAGTTTCAAATCATACAGTCAGGGAGCAGAAGAGAAATTATATCAGGAGACTTGGGTGATCTATCACAAACCGCAGACAAAAAGAGAAGACAGGGATCTTGTTTTGGGACATGGGACAAGGACTCGAAAAACCCAGCTTCAGTTCTTGGCTTGGCCAAAGACTGAGCTGGGCGAGTGAAAAATACTTTTCTGCTGGCAGGCAAAATTATCCAGAGATTAAATAACCTGGCAGCTTGTCTATTTAAATTCTAAGTTTTTCCACCAAAGAACTGTGCTAGCTACTCATTTAGTGTGGAAGTAGGTAAAAAATGTTCCATTACCACACACACATACTGTGTCTATAAGCAAGGGAAAGTGCAGATTCAGGAACATCGAAATACTCCTCAAATCACTCCGGACTCCTTCACATTGAAAGCTCTTCACACTGAAATATTTCAATTCTGCAAAATCAAGATGTCTATCTGCAATATTTCTGAGCCCAGCAGTTCAGTTTTCCTCATCTTAAAATGCCTTTTGCTTCAAATTCAATTAAAATTATATTTGAAAAGAGGCATTTCAGTGAGAGCACTTATTATAAATATCAACAAAAATATCAGTGCTATTCTATCAAAAAAAAATCTATTAATTATCCAGAATGAAATGCTGTATTTTCTTTTGGTTTTCAATTGAATTCTAAATCCTTAAACAGTTGTTTTTCTTCTGAACCTGGATGTATTTGCAAGATTCAGACTTGCCAAGAAGCCAAGCTCAATGAGATGAGGTTTGGCTTCGGCAGAGGGGCTGATGTGAAGGGAACAATAAATAATGCAAGTCAAAACCCAAAGCCAGCAGGATGGGCTTGAGAGGTAGGAAAAAGCCTCGGGATATTGGGGACAAGAGGGGCTGCAGCATTATCCAAAGCATATTTCTCCAGAAACCCAGGATCTGCAGGTAATTCATGTAAATCAGGAAAGATCAACAAAACTGACCAGACCAAAATATTGACCAAACTGTTCCAGTCACACATCCAGGCCAGCTGCCTGCCCACTGACCCTCTGCCTGGGCAAGCTGTGTCCCACCTTACAGCACACCAAAGCTCCCATCCAAGAAAAATCTCACCTCACATAATCAGTTTTAATTAAATTTACATCAAGTATCTTCAGTTAAGCTGATAATTGGTTAATGACCCCCATTAAAATGAGATGCATGCAGCACAACTGGCCAATATCCCCATGCTTCATGGAAGGGCTCTTCCACCAAGCCTTCTCCCAACACAGAAAGCTGAGATGACATCAGGAGGTGACAACTTTAATGGATGAGGAACCAAGAAAAATAAAGGCAGCCACACAGAGCACATGGAAGTGCAGCTAACATTTCATTTCTAAGCAGGGTGGGTTTTTTTTCAGAGAGCCCCATTAATTTCTCCAAGGTCCATGGGCCTCACTGTCTCCCATCTGTCTAGCAGGGAATGAATATAGTGCCCTGCCTTAAACACTTGGAGACCTCAGGTCCCCTCTTTGCTCTCTGCTCAACCCACTGGCTAAGTCACTAACCCTCTGCAATATGGACACATTAATACTCAGCACTATGAAAGGAGTTCAAGGCTGATTCATAATTCACCTGGTCCAAAAAGACACTGGGTTTCTTAAACCTGGGGCCATAACTTTTAAATGTAGATGCTGTCAGGAAAAGGGGAAAAAAAACCCAAAAAAAAAAAAACCCACAAATAAAAATCAGAGCAGTAAAAGGCTGCGAAATTTGCACATAGCAAAATTATTCCCCTTTCGCAAGGTTCATTTGAGAAGTTACTGTAAATAGCTCCTGCAATTCACACACAAAACAACATTTCCAGAACATTAATGAACCATTTTTTAAAGCCCCCCTTAAAGTTATTCCTGGCAGAAAAGGGGAAAAGATGCAAGCTGTGGAGTCTGTGACTGCATAAGGGAAGAAGCTGTCGGATCCCATCTGTCGATGAGGAGGATAAACGACCACACACATCTCTCCCCTGAGTTAGCTCTAGCCTGAGTCTGAGGAGGGGGAACCTGCTCAGCCACAGCTCTCAGCAGAGGAGGCAGGGATGGCAGCAAGTTGGAGTTTAATCCACACAGGTCTTCTCCTCCCACAGTGCCTCTGCCCACACTTTGGGAGATAACAGGTTCTGGATTGGCTGCAAAATGAACTGGTGGGGAGGAAAGCGAGTGCTCTGCGTGACAGCAGGCATGGCAGGGAAGTTATCCACCATGAGAAACCACAAGATGATGACAGACACCCTCCTGGTGGAGTCAGAGCCTCCCTGTGACATCCCTCCCATGCAGGAGAAGGGTCCACATCCTCCTGGGCAAAGAAGTGTCCTTCAAGGCTCTCAGAGGAGCCATGGAGCAGGGCAGACAAGGACAGCACGGGTCAATGCTCCAGCAGATTCCAGCAGTGCTCCTCAAGACTGGCATTTGATATATTGGGATTAAGAGCCTGCAAATCGCAGCATTCCTCCACGGCTGCCTGGCTGGGAAAGAGCTGAGGTCAAGGCCAGGAGATACGTAAAGGTCAAAATGCTGCCAAGAAAAATATTTAAACAAAGGCCAGCATTTCTCCAGTCAATTGCCCAGGCTTAGAAAGACAGCGTTAAACTTGGAGTTAGGAATTTAGGATTCATTTTAGACCTTTTCCTTATTTTAAGGGGCTTTTCTCAGCACCAATACCATTTCAGTTCAGTATCCAGCTAAAACCAGCCAACACAAACTTGAACTTCTGGGGTGCTGAAAACTAGGGGGTCCACAGTTCACTTTTTTTTTTTTTTTTTCCATTTGGAAGTGTTTTTTGGTTTGGGGGTGTGTAGACTTTTTGGTGGGAATTTTTGTGAGTGTTTTTTTGTTTCAGTTTTTTACATATAATGGACATTTGACATATCTGTGAGGAGTTCTGGTGGGGTTTTTTGTGTAACTGGCCTGCAGCCACCCTTCTGCCCTCAGTGCAACAACAAAGCTGGACTCTTATCTTCAAGCAAGGGGTGGACAAATCCTTCATCTCCTTTTCCACATGGCTGTAGTCAGCTGGAGGTGAAACCCTGGCAAGAAGAGCAGCCACAGTTTACCACTTCTGTTAACACCACCTCAGCCTAGTCTGAGGTGCCATCCCATCAACACAGGATTGGTTTGGAAGCTCCTGGAATCCCTAGGATCCTCCAACACCCAGAAGATATTTTCTGAAGAGATTTGCTCACTACAGTCCTGCTCCTCATGAGCCGCCACCTGCATTTATTTATCTGACAGCATTCCTTACACTGCCTTATCTACACGCAAATAGAAAGACAGATTTCTATTGAAAGAGCTCTCAGTCAAAATCCTGCTTTGGGAATCAGGCAATTTCTCTCAAAAGCTCTCTTGTGTCATAGCTGTGACTTCCCAAATATTCAAGTCAGAGGGTATCCCCACAGGGTGATAGCAGGCCACCAGAATTCCCAAGTCGTGGCTTTGCTGGAACACAGACAACCAAACTTTTTCCTCCTCCCTGGGCTTTTGCAGTAAGAGAAGCAGAGCATCTTCTTCCTGATCTTCTGGCCATCCAACACCAGGTTTCTGAAAATCCTTTTGCATACTAGAGACAGGATTCCACAAGGAACACAAACAGAAATTGACTCTTCTCCCTGTTTT
This sequence comes from Motacilla alba alba, assembly GCF_015832195.1. Taxonomy (NCBI): domain Eukaryota; kingdom Metazoa; phylum Chordata; class Aves; order Passeriformes; family Motacillidae; genus Motacilla; species Motacilla alba. Next base: position 30,115,814 of record NC_052023.1, read on the forward strand.
GAAGGTTACCAGCAAGTGGAAGAGTTTGGGCTCTAGTGGACTTAAAAGGAAAGTGCCCTGTATTGCATTACCAAACAGACCCATTAATGGTTTCCCAATGGCCAGTCTACAGCCGGTTCAGCCCAGTGCCAGCTCAGATGACAGCATAGAAGACCATCTGCAACTCTGTGAACTCAGCAATTAGCCCCTGAGCCCAGGGAAGAGTTTGTCAAGATCCCATCACAGGCGAACAATAACACAGAAACACGGCTTTGAGGGGGAGACAATTTATCAAGCTGACCACAGATGTCTCCCTCATTTTTTCTTTAATAAATCCAGCCTAGCTCTTGGCTGTGCTCAGTATCTTGTCATTGCTTTCGTCTCCTTTCAGGAATGCCTCCCACCTGCAGTCTTCAGGCCCTTTGCAACCCTGAAGCCATTTATTTTCTCCAACATATCTCCATAAAGAAACCCGGACTTTATTCCTATGGAGAGGAGGGAAACTGAGCCACAGCAAAGTGAGCTCCCTGGTCCTAGGCTGGGGAAGGGGACAGGAATACCTGTTCATTTGGAATGGGCTGATTTGTACTGGCCATTTCCTCATCTGCACAAGGAGCATCATGAGGCTTTCGCTCCCTCTCGTGAATGAGCTGTTTAGGAATTACTCGCATGCTCTTTGCCATCAGATTTTAATCACCAGGAGTGCCTTCCTTGTGGGACTCCATGGGGCTGTTCAGGCAGCCAGCCAAGCTCCTGAGAGCCAGGCTTCATCTAAATACATGCACTAGTTGTTTTTAATAATGGTGGGCAGACACCAGCTTGGCTCCCATCTCATCTCCACCTCCTATCACTGGCGTGGCATTTCTGCCTCCATCTCCACATCCCCATGGTCCTTGCAAGAGTGCAATGGGGAGCTCCAGCCTCAAATTCCCTTCTTCAGCCCTTGGAGACGCTCCTGGGAAGAGCCACATGTAGGTGGCCCTTAGAGGTCCGAGGGGAACGCTCTGCTCATGCTGCCAGCTTTTGGGAGCACCAGGTATCAGTGCCGCGAGGCTGCCGGCAGACACGGTTGCCTGGGCTAATTTCACGCCCATCCTCTTCCCTCTCTGCAAAATTCCAGGCAGGCCTTCCACTTTGGCTGACATTCAAAACTGTCACCTCTCTGCAGACATTAACTTGGAGGCCTCTGTCATCCCTCACATTAAAATGCTATCACAGGGAGTCAGCACAGCTCGGCTCAGCCAGCTAAGGGGCTGGCTCCGGCCACGCCGCAGGGACAGCCAGTTCACGCTTGACATCCGTGGTCAATTTGACAGTGATGGACATGCTACTTAGGAGTCATTTGCTGATCTTGTTTCCCCAGGTGGGAGGTCGTGCCACGGAGCTGCTTTCCCTGGGGAGGAGGAGTGGTGATACTCTCTAACCTCTCCAGGAGCAGACACACACAGATGAGCTGCTGTCCTGCCTGCTCACAACCTGCAGAGTCTGCTGTGAACCCCAAATGCAGCTGCCCCTTGTGCCTCACACAGAAGTGTCTTTGCTCACAGAAAAGCACCTTGCCTCCCAAAAAAGTTGTGTATATTTGTGTGGACATTCCCCACGTCCTTGCTGAAGCCTGTGCTCCTGGGATAGCCCTTCCTGGCCAGGACAGGGAAGTCTCGGTCTTCTCAACAACTGCTTACACTTTCTGAACCACACATGCTGTCAAGGCACGAGAGATGCTGTCAAGCCAAGACACACCTTTGCTCATAGACAGGGCCTGGTCATCATACCCTGACCTTCCTCACAGCAAGGGGAGGCAGAGGCGTGATGCTCATTAAGCTCTAAATCACTATCTAATGGGTACATCATCATCCTCCTTGTTCTAGGTCATGTCTCTGTCTGGAGGTGCCCACCCTGCCCCTCTGAGCAGGCAATGATTGCAGTCACAGCCTCGGGGGAGCAGTGCTTCAAAAAGGAGTGGGATTTTTAAACCTTCACCTTCCCCTAGTATCACCACTGGTGCACCCAGCCCTGGGGTGGGTCATCATGAGATATTGTTGACCTCAGAGCACTGGGTCCTTTGGCATCATTTTCACACTGACAGTGCAGCAGACTCAGCAGACACTTAAGCCAAGCTCAACCACACTCCCCTTTTGCCTGAAGGACTCCCAGCACCTGATGCCCAAGCACTTTCCTGCCATAGCTCTGTTCCCAGCAACTCAGGGACAGCGACAGTCTCCAGTACCTCTGCAGGCATCTCTATCAACAAAGCCCACCTGCAGCTCAGGGAGTGCCAGCTCTAAACTAGCTTGGTCATTCTGGTGCAAAAATTCCAATTAAATTCTGCTGGGTTAAACTAAACTAAAATAGACAGGGAACTGGGTAAAGGTGAATTGAAAATACAAGTTGCCATACAGGCATGAAGCCACCAGAGCTGTGGTTTCCTGCATCTTTATACCACAGGCAAAGCACCTTTTTTTTTTTTTTTTTAATGTACAGAGAAATTTACAGCCTAATGACCTAAAAACTCCTCCCACTTCTTATTGCCCCAGCACAGTGTCATTGGTAACACACTCAAATCCCAGGGCTGCAAAAGATAATTAGGGCAGGGGAACTCAGCCAGCTACTACTGGGAACCACTTCCCAGCCTTTCCCAGTTTTGGGAAGGCTGAGTTGAGCCCCGTCCTAAACACCCTGTAAAACAGATGTCTTATGCAGCATGCCCAGAAGGCCTTCCCCAAAACTAGACACTTTTGGATCAGACAAAGGGAGCAAATTCCAGCATCCTCCGGCCCTTGTGGCGAACATGGCTCCTTTGAGAGCAAAGCTTGGAGAGTGCCCGTCCCCACAGCTGTGGCTGCCTGGCTCTGGGACAGTGGCACACCATTTCTGTCATCAATGCCACCTGTCTCCGATGAAGGAGACTGAGGAGATTCATTCCCCCCAGAGATGCCCACAGAGTTGATCCAAGCCCTCAAAGACTTTGTTTCTTTCTCGAAGGTGACCAAGCACCAAGGGCACAGCAGCAACATCCTTTCCCAGGGTGGTTTGGTCTCTTCCCTGGCCTCCTGTCAGCAGAGCTGGGTGGGAAGGGACCCACTGACAGACAAGTCACAGACCTGACACCTTCCCAAGCAAAGCCCCAGGCCCTGACACTGCTACTGCTCCATGGCTCTGGGACAGCCTGGCTCTGCTCCACCACCCCCATCCCCAGCCAAGGCAGGACAGGACCACACTCGCCTCCCAGTTACTTTTCAGTCCTTTTATGGGGAAGAACATTTTATAGCAGGGTCTGGTAGAGTACTCAGCTTTCCCTTCCAGACTCCAGCAGAAAGAACTTGACCTGTGTCCTCAGACCCTCTTAGTCATCGGGCTGAGCCGCCTCTCCCCTCCTCCCACCACCCTCCTCTTTTATGGAGTAGCAGCAGCAGCAGAGCATGGGGTGAGAAGTCAAGGGAAGGACAACTTGACTGATGGAGCTCAGGTTGTGGGGTCAGCACAAGGCGTCGTGATCTGGGCTCAGACAGAGCCATTTCCTCTGTGATTTTATCCGCTGTGATTTTTATCTTTCGTCTGTTCACACGTCATGCCACCTGGACATAATACAGAGCAAGCTGAGTGCTCGGCTCCACGCTTAACCCCTTCCCTGCTTCCCAGGAAAGCGGGAGGCCTCAGGCACGGCTCAATTCTGCGCTTGTGGCTTTGCCTGGCAACAAGGGACTTTTCTTTATGGTCCCTTTTTATTGCCTGGAACATCTGTAAGTGGCAGGTTTATCCTCCTCTGCTGACCCCATGAACCACATTATGATTTACCCACAAATTTCACATTCTCGACAGCATTCATGAGATGAGATTTTTGGTATTTGTTTTAGTAGACACATGCTGGTTTGGGTTCCCTCTCTAAGCCATGTGAGCACAGCCCTGGCAGTTCGCAGCATGGGCTCCTCAAGTGATCGTACAGACATGAAAGGCAGGCAGAAACAATTTCCTCTTACTGCACCAAAGATGTTCAGCCATAGCAGCTGCTTACACAGGGTTGGAGTAATGAAGAGCAGCCCTCTGTTCCAAAGAGCCAAACCAAACCTGTGGGTGGAATTAGGTGGTGTCTGACATGAGCACAGGTGTCCAGGCCAAGCTACATCGAGTAAGACCAAGAGCAAAGAACATTTTGAAGGTCTACAGGGAAATGGGCAATAATCCCCTACCAAAGTCTCAGCTGTTGAACATGTCAGATCTAAAACTATTCAAAAGGCAGATGAAAACTATCACTCACATTTGGTGAAGGACCAGCATGAAGAAGGAAGCAGAAGAAAGGAATATTAAATCCATGACCTCTCCCAGAGCTGTAGCATATGATACCCCACCAACCATTTCATCACCAGATATCAGCTCACCTCCTAAGGCTGGGCGGGAGTCCAAGCACCTTCATGTGACATCCACTGACCTTCCTTTCAGGTCCATGGAGCACCAAATCTCATGGTCCAAACAGGATGCAGCTCAGCAGCAGTCACACGGGACACCCAGCCTGTAAAGAAACAGTGGAGGAACCTGCAGGAAGCATGGTGACCCTAGAGCACACAAACCACCCTTCTCCTCCAGACAGGACTCACCTTCCCAGCCTTTCCTGGCTCCTCCAAAGAGCAGAAGGCTGGCTCCTGCATCTGTCTAATTCCACTGCCATAAATTACCACCGGATGGGACAAAAGTAGGAACTGCTTGGAGTGGGGGATATTTTAAGGCTCTTACAGTTTTGGGGGTTTTTTGGATTTTTTTTCTTTTTGTGGTTTGGTGTTTTTTTCCCAAGTTTCCTTATTTGTTTCCATTCTTGCTCCTGATATGATAACGGGAGAGATAGATAAACAACAGGGAGTTTCCATCTAGAAAGTCTGGGGAAAAATACAAAGTGCAGCCAGCCACAAAAGCTGTACAGGCCTTGAGGTTATTTTTATTTTAATCTCTGGCTTCTTAAAACCAGTGATCTCACTTTTTGAATTAGGCAAAAAGATGTGGATAAAACAACACATCCTCAAATAAAAATCTGCTGGCCTTTATGTGTGGTTGCCAACTAAGAAATCTATGGGTGGCAAGGTGCAATATTTTTAATGACACATTCACACCAATTTAAAGCATCTTAGAAGGAGCTCTAACCAGTTACAGTTCTGGTTTTCTTTCATGAAGACTGTGGTAGAGGACAGGGATGACTTGGTTTTTCAATAAGCTGTATGCACAACAAACACATTAATTTCAAAAGGTTATGCAATTCTCATGCAGAAAGTCAAGTCCTTTTTGACATTAAGAGACTCCTTGATTTGGGACAGTCCCTACATCAAAGCCAGGTAGATAAAGTGGGAGGGGTCTGCCCAGCTCTCATACACTCCCAAAGCATCTGCTCTTGGCCACTGTCAAGAGGAGTTTGCAATATCAGAAATGATCCATCCAATCTGGCAGCTCTGTTTTTTTCTTACAGGCACAGAGAGCCAGACACACAACTGACTTCAAGAGAAATGGGCCCACCTGGCTGCAACTCAGTGCTCACCCTGAGGAGCTTCAGCTCTCTGAGACAGGGAATTGGTGCCCCATGTCTCCCCTCCACACTGCACAAGGGGATGCTCAGCCTTGAGAGCTCCCACCAAGTTTGCACATGTCCAGGAGTGTGGAACTCAGCTTTGGAATAATTACTGGTAGAAGCTTTACCCCACACCAAAACTTCACACAAACCCCAGTTTGCTACAAAGTGAAAACAACTCTTTGCCCTTGGTGCAGGAAGCTGAATGTATGAAGAAGTTTGGTGTTGTCACACCTACTTCAATGCTGTCCTCAGCAATTCCTCTTGGCACCTCCCCTTTCCTTTAACAGTTTGCATCAATCACACACTCACTGGCTGCGTCCTTGTAGCACATCCCCAGAGACAGAAAGACTCCTGCCCCTCTGCTCTAGAGAGGACACAGACAACTGATGTCGCTTGTGGGTGTTCAAACAACGTGCACTCAAAATGTCCATCCCCAGAGCTGCTTCTCTCCACACACACAGAAAATCACCCAGAAGAAATCCCAGACCACAAGAACAGTTACAGCCTCTCCCTCTGGACTGGTATCACAGCCACTCCCTCTCCCACCACTTCTTCCTAAAATGACCTTTCTGCATTTTTAAGAACGCTAGGTTTCCAAGATATCCACAAAAACCAAATCCAGGTTTTCATGGGAAGAATCGTGCTGTGCTACCAGGCTGGAGGTAGCAAATGCTGCTGTGCCTGCATGTGGACAACACCCCCACAGGGAACACGCAGCAAAGCCAACCCCAGACCATCAGACCATCTCTCTTCTCAGCAAGCTGCCAAGGGAGCCCTCCAGCCACATAAATTTTGGGGTGCCCTTGCTCTGTGGTCAGCCCCAGTCAAAGGCATCTTATCGCCAGCCATTTCCCCATGTGGCACAAATTCATGTCCCTATCATTAAAGAGACACATGGTTTATTTACTCATTACCATATCCAGCTGTTGGCTTTCCTTCCCCCCATATTTCAGGGTAAGTAGTGATTTGACATAAATAATACTCCATTCAGCTATGGCCTGAAAGATATTGTAAATATTAAAAAAAAAAAAAGTCTTTGGCTACAAAAGCTCTTTCCAAGTGCTCAGTCCAAATCCTACTTAGTATGGGAGTGGGGGGAGGTTGGGAAAGAGAAAACCCAACGCCATTACCTAAATAGCCCCATTAAAAATGAGCCCAGAGTGAGTTACAGCTTTATTAAACAGATGACATTACATCAGGAATGATGAATCATAATGTTTCTTTTCGGGATTACAATGCTGTATGACCTCTCCGGCTGTAATTGTTTGCCTCCTATTCCAGGCACCACCAGGTGTGGTGGCCCCTGTCCCCATCACAGCAATGCCAGTGCTGGGGACCTGTGAGCATCTCATCCTCAAAGGCTCACAAAGTGTCACAGGGAAAGGGACAGAGTGGGACAATCCCTTCAGGAAGTCCGAAGGGGATCCTGGTTTTTGTTCCCAGCCCTACATGCGCAGGGATGCCTTCCCAGGAAAGCACAGGATGTTTCTCCACATTTGCAGCCAGGAGGGGGTTTGGATTCTCAGACTCACCCTCTTGCCTTGGTCTCTTCTTTGTCAGGGCTGAGCAGGGTGAAGCAACAGGAGGGATCTGTGGTGGGAACCAGATTTCAGGGCTGTGCATCTGTGCTGCTTTCAGCTGGGGTAGAGTTTTTGTCTCACAGAGGCTGCTGCAGGGCTGGGCTTTGGATCTGTGCTGAACACAGAGATGTTTTCCTTGGGGCTGGGCAGGGCTCACAACAGAGCTGAGGCATTTTCTGCTTTTTATATGGCCACCATTTATATGGTGAGGGGGGTGCATGGGAGGCTGGGAGGAGGCACAGCCAGGACAAGTGACCCCAAGTGACCAAAGGGATGTTCCAGACCATGTGACATCATGCCTGGCATATAAGGTGGAGCGGAAGGTGTTTTTAGTCTCTGTTTTTACTTCTCATTATCCTGCTCTGATTCTGCTAGTGACAAATCCAATGAATATCTCTAATTCAAGTCTTTTTTTGCCCGTGATGGTATTTGGTGAGTGGCCTTTCCCAGACCTTAACTCATGAACCCTTTGTTATTTTTTCTCTCCCCCATCCAGTTGCAGAGGGGAGTGAGAGAGAGGCTTTGGTGGGTATCTGGCACCCCCCCAGGGTCAGCCCACCAAGGCTTTGAATACCAAATCAATTTTTCCAATTCCCCTCCAAGCCAAGGGCTGCACTGGGGCATGTAGTAGGGATTGCAGGAGTAGTAGAAATATGGGAAATTGCACAGAGCAAGATGACTGGGACCACTCAGGGTACAGCAAAAGGCTGTAGGAGAAAGGACTACAGACTGCAGCTGGTACAGCACCACTCTGCTGGTTCACCCACAGAACAGCAGATCCCCACTCCTAAAACACCACACATCGAGCTGGCTGCTCGCTGCCTCTGTCCTTTCCACTGCTCTTCATCAGCTCCATCCATCCATCCATCCATCCATCCATCCATCCATCCATCCATCCATCCATCCATCCATCCATCCATCCTTTGTGTGTATAATAGTTGTTGAACTATTAGTTAATATAGTTAATAATTTTGTTTTTGTTTTAATTATAATTTGAGTTGTTATTTTTATAATTGTAAAAATTGTTTTTGGAGATGTGCAAGCAAAAAAAAACTTGTTTTATTATTCAACAACTACTTCCTAATTACAACACATGATAAGTGTTTCTTGCCCTATCAGCTTTAGCCACACGATGCTGTAAATGCCTTAAAGCCAATCATCTAACGTGTTTATATCCACATTGTCCCCAAGGCAGGTCTCACACATGGACCAGAGAGAAGAGCCCCTCTGAAGATGGGACAGTCCTTGCAGGATTGGTGGAGGCACCCATTAGGAAAAAACCCAGGGCTCCCAGTGAGCACCAGCATGGCCCAAAACCACCATGTGAAACACTTTCCTCATTTTGCTCCTCTCATCCTTCTCCCAAGGTATGCCTGCCACCTATAAATAACCAGGAGAGCATGACATCCCAGCTCCCAGATAAAGCCGCGCCATGCCGCAGCCCCGCGCAAGCCAACAGCTTCTATTTTTACATCTCTGGTGAGAACCACGTGGCAGCTTTCGACAACACACACAAGGGGAACAAAAAATAAAGGGAAAAAAAAAAAAAGCCCCAGCTCTCAGATCTCCACTCCCCCTCCACCTTCTGCTCAGGCAGACCTCAGACAAGCGCCCGGCAGCCCCATCTGCTCGTCACCTGCTGGCATTTGGGTAGCAGCTACGTCAAACGCCCGGCTCGCGTTCTCACATGTAGGAGTTTGCTGTCTGAGTGATGAGGCTGTCTGTGCTCCCATTGTGCTTTGCCATCCAGAAGGTTTTTTGGGAGCTTTTACAAAATGCTGTGTGCTAGTAGTTCTTATGTAAGTTATCGACCTCCTTGCCCCTGTTTTACAGACTGGGGAACTGAGAGAAAGCAGAGATAGCTGTGACTTCCTGCATCCCCAACCCTCTAGACCTCTGCCCCCCAAAAACTCCCTCCTTTTTGCTCTGTATTAATCCTCTGTCCACTCATTTTCACAACTGTAGCCGAATATGAAATGAAAATTTAAAAAATAAAACCAGCATCCAACAATAAAAACTTGCCAAGGGAAGTTGAGCTCTGGCTTTGGCTCATGGAAAGGTCCAGGTGTCTTTGGAACCCTGATCACACTGCAGGAGGCCAGGAACGAGGACTCGTCACCTGCCCTGGCACCAGCTGGACCCTTACAGTGTGCCCCAAACAGACACTTACACCTCCCTTCCCTTAGATCTTGGTTTGACCTCTCACCCCCACCACAAATTACCAAGTCCTACAAAATGCAGAGAAAAGAGTCACTGACATGATAAGGGATCAAGCAGTCAAGGTCTCAGCTGTGATTCCTACCCCCTAGGTGAGCAGCAGCATTTACAGAAACCTGTGACAGCACATAACAACAAAAAGAAAAATAAATCCAGCTACTATGAAGTTGGTAAGTGGACAACTTAAGTTCAGCTTTCACACATTAAATTCAACAATGGCAATAATTTCTCTTTCTACTGTAATTGTTGTAACAGCATTGACTCTAATCTTAGAGAAAAAAAGAATATCCACCCCAGATTTCACTCCAGTCTGGAAGTGAGTCAGCTCTCAAACCTCAGTGAGAAAGAAAGGCACTTGTTAGGAAGGATGTGGGAAAATAGAGGGTTAGATTCACCAGGCTCCTCTTGGGTCATGCTAAAATTACTACGATTTAAGTTAATGAATAGATTTCCTTTTGTTCCAGCCCAGCTTCATTCTGTAGTGTTACAGCCCTTATCCCAAGCTGGAAGCAAGAGCTATTCAGATAAAACAAAGCCCAGCTCCCCTTTAGCATTACCACCAAGACTTCTTCATAATAATATTTATAAAATAGCTATTAAGATGGGAGGGATAGTAAAACCGTGTTGGTAAAAGGCACTCAGGTTATAAAACACCAGGCATTAAATCCACCCTGCAACACAAATTCCCTTCCCACCCACGTGTTTGCTTTTTTCAAAGCATCTCTCAAGGCGGAGCTGCATCCTTCTTATTCCTTGGGATCTCTGGCTCATCCAGGCTGTGGGATGAGCAAAGGGGTCCCTGAAGCTCTGCTGCTGCATCTCCACACATGTCACTGCTCTGAGCTCCAGACCTGCTTGGCACTAATTGCAGGGCCCACGTGGGTCAGGGCACATCCATTTGGATTGTCCCCAGCTCCCAACAGAGCAGGGAGGGTCAGCCAGGCACTGCTCCGAGCTCCCCAGGGCAAAGAGGGAGGGAGGCAGCCACAGAGGTCACAGCAGAACCACAGGCCACCAGGGCAATGGGACTTGCTCCTTGGCAGGCTGGGTTTGGCACCCTCTGTGCTTCTTCCAGGAAGCAAGAAAGCATTTTTGTGCTGCGTTTGGCAAGAAGAGTTTTCCAAGGACAACCTCGTCTGCAGCACATCCCAGCAGACTGCAGCAGCAGGGGAAACTGCTCAACCTGGAAAGCACATCTGCCCTCTGATGCCTCCTAGTCCTTGCCCTACATGCCCATCTCCACCAAAAGGCAGCTGTACCCTGCATTCCCAGCAGGATCACTGGGAAGCATCAGCCTCCTGGGAGGTGTCAGCAGCCAGGACAAGAAGCTAGAAAGGTAAAGCCTTCCCCCAAAAGGGTAATTTGCTGGAAGTGGGCATCACTGCAATCACCAGGACAGCGAGAGGGAACAAAAAGCCCACAGCCAGCCAGCCAGCTCACTGCCACCACACAAGGTGAAAGCAGAGACCGAGAGCTCTGCAGCTGCAGGCAGATGGGCAGGCTGCAGCTCTGCCCATCCAGAGAAGCAGGACCACAGCAGCACCTCTACCAGGAGAGTTTTCCAGACATTTTTCAATGCCTGCAAGAATCCCAAACCAAGAAGTATCATCTCACTGCAGAAACCTTTTGCTGGTTTCCACCAAAATCTCAGCTCTGGAGCAGCAAAGAGTCACAGAGCTGGGCTGCAAGCACCAGCACGCCAAGGGCCTGGGAGGGAAGGCTACACCTACAGCCTGCACTAACATTCCCTGGCTTTTTCCAGCATCTGAAAGGTAAGGAGGGAGTGGGAAAGGGGATTTGAGAGAACAGAAAGAAGCACTGTATTTATGCAGGCTGACACTTCACAGAGCACCAGCCAGAGCATCTCAGCTGTAACCCCTGCGCCCGCCAAGCGTTGACACTAATAGGACAATAGCTGAGCAATTAAAAGGAGAGACAAGGAGATATCAAGTCAAAAAGGCTCATGGACAAGAGACAGAAAGCTCTAATTTCTGCTTGTTTGCTTTGGTGAGTGGAATACTGTCAGGCACATACCATTCTCAGGAAAAACTACATTTCTGTCACCACCAATTAATGCCTCTTTCTTAGGAGACTTGAAGACTGGAATCCTCCTGCCTTTTTGCTGTACCAGGTTTTTTCATGGACCTTATAGAAAGGGTGTCAGAATTTGGAGTGCATAGCATCCTTCTGTACAGAGAAGTGTCTGAGACAAGCCACTGGTCCTGTGCTAGCTCTCAATTAAAGACTGTTCACAAACTGTGGGAAACAACAATTTAAAGCCCCTTTGCTAGGGATAGAGGCTTAGAATCAAGAGGCAAACATTTCCCTGAGGTCTTATTTACACCCTTCCCCAGCAGAGTTAACAAGCAAGATGGTGTGGAAGTGGTTGTACTGGTTTGGGGGCCCCAGCTATAACTACTTCAAAATCCCTGTGCAGAGGATTATTCACCCCTAGCTCTGAAAGTCCTGGGCAGCCTGGCAGGTGAGAGGGCCCTGGGGGGAGCAGGGCTGCAGGTTTGGGCAGGTGTCTCTTCTAACACATCATTTATGTGCGAAAAAGCAACGGGAAAGAACAACAGGAAAAAGCAAGCAGCAAGAAAGAGCGCCCTCCAGCCAGGCACAACTTACATCCAGCCCAGAGCCTCTGAACCTCTGTCCTAACAAACACCTCTGAGGTCTCACAGAAAAATCACAGCTAAAAGCCACTGGGAGGGCTGAGGACAAGGTCAGGAAGGAAACTCAAGGGCAGGGAGGAAAGGCAGCCAGTAAGCACAGACAGACTGAAGAGCTGGACATCAAACCTGGAGTATGGCAGCAGTTGAGAGGAAGAAAAGCAGGACTGGAGGCTGTGTGTCCAATCATTGCTTTCACTAGATGAAAATATGTAAATTCCCTGTGTACCAGTCTGCCTTGCAGATATCAAGAATAACAGGAGGCAATTAGGAGTAACAGAGTCACACCAATGGCAGCAACAGGCAAATGTCTTTGGGAAAAGAGCAGGTTTGGGTGAGGGGCACAAAGCCCCCTCTTTGAAAGATGCATGGGAAGGGGTGTCTGGTCTAGGTCCCGGTTTCCATCCCTGCCAGTTTAATGCTTCCTATCAAGCAGTGGTTGTACCAATTTAATCTGGGTTAATAGAATCGCTGGCACGGTCAAGGGAGACATTGCTGGGAAGCAGCACAGGCAGTGGGCTTTCCATGGGCCTTGGAAAGCCATGGACACACGTGGCTCTAGAGCCAGATGTGGGCTTTGCAGCTGGATCCCTAACAAACCTGGTAAATACCTCCCAGTGAGCCACTCGAAGTGGACACAGCCTGTGATGGAGCCACACCACACGGACAGCCCATGGGGACAGCCCCACTTCCACCCCAACCAGGAAGTTTAAATGAAGCAGAAACCCAAGGTTTAGACAAGAACAGCCAAAGCAAGAGAAGGGAAATGCCAGGAAATACAGGACACCTGGAAAAAAAAGTGCTGGGGATGAAAACCACCAGCAAGCTGGAAAGAGGGGGTGAAGGAAATCTGAGAAATAAGAGATACAGAAGCACTGGTGAGAAGGAGATGGCATTACGTGGAGGCAACTGGGTTATAGGCAGTCTTACATCAGTTTATGAAAATATCCCATTAATCTTCATAGCGCAATCTTAATTGCAAATCTTTCATCAGCCTTGTTATTTGTGCACCTGTCACTGGAGACACTCTGAGTTGTTTTGTCGTCATTTCTCACACTAATTAGAGGGGCTTGGGGTGGTTTGAGGGGTGGGGTGGGGAAGGGGGGGAGGCTGTTGTTTTTTAATTGTCCTCGAGCACGGCTCAGCTTTATGGTAACGCTGCCAATTAAGGTCCTGCCCTGTGCAGGGCTTGTAGGCCTGCTAGGCACGTTACATAGGACTAGAGGGGTTGTTTTAATTAAATACCCCCAGACTAGTAGGGAAATATTTAGAGCAATTTAACAATCTGCTGCAGAGTTGTTAAACCTCCAATATATGCTTAATGTTCATTTGGGTATTTAATAATCTCCCTACCTTATCTAATCCTGTTTAAATTTAAAGAGATGCATCTAAGCTGGTGAAGTAGCAAGGGCTTATTAACAGCCTCTGGTTATTAAAACATATTTGAGATGTCATCACCAATGAGCAGTCCCAGCAGCAGGCAGGGGACTTGGTGCCTGCAGATGTATTTCTTTCTTAACTGGGGCTGCCCAGGGACAAGACCTAGTGGTTTCCTCACAAGCTCTGCTGTCACCACACCGGTACCTTTAGTTCCCTGCCTGCTTCTCCTGCCTGTGCAAGAGAAGATGGTGGCCTTCCAGGGTAATCAGAGCTACTGGTTGCTTATCTTTAAGGCTATTTCCCAGGTCTGCAGCTACTCAGGGTGGGGCATTTTTAAAGAAATTGATGTTTTGTTTTCTCTGTTGAATTGCAGTTGTGTTTTCTTCTGCTCAGACAGTTTGCACAGCTCAGCGGGGTCCACAGAAAATAATTTGCTTGAGAACAGTCTACAAGACCAGAAAGACTATTTTGCCAAGTTTTAGCCCAGCTGTGCTTACATAATCTGCATGTTTCTGGTCTGGCTGCCCTGTGTTTGGTAGTCTCCTCACCTCGACTGGATGCGCCTGTCCTTTCCCACCTCTGCTCTCTTCCCACCAAACCAGGTAGTTCCAGCACTCTTCAGAGTGGTGCCACACAAAACTCTGATTAGGGCAGGTCTCAAAATGCTGCTGTCACAGACAAGAAGAGGTTGTTATAAAACACGCAGCTCTCAACTTGGACAACTTACAAAAAAGGAGAGTCAAGCCAACAATTTAAGTTCCTGTGCAAAATGGCCTCCAGGCAAAACAAACAATTTTCAGGACATGAACAGTAAGTCACTCTTCAATCCCATGAAAATGAACAGCCCAGACCATTTCACAAGCACTAACCCACCCAATTTTAAAGTACCTTCAACTGCTGAGGCTGGAAGTAACGGCTGTGTAAAGAGAGGGAAAAACTCCACCAGACAATTTAAAACAAGAAAACACATCTGGGAGAAATCTCCCTGCCCAACAAGACAGGCAGTTCTGAAGAGCTAAGGCCATGATGCCTTGAAGGTTTAATGTCAGCATCCTCACATGAGAGAGGCTCCCCATATATCTTGCTCAAGCAAGAGTATCTCAGCTTCTTACCTTAAAGGCTGATTTTCATCATAGGTCTTGTGCTCTGCTTTTGGCCACTGTGTTTTGCAACAGAAATGGACCATTTAGAGAGAGTAAGCCCAGAGCTGACACATCTGTCACATGCATTGCAGGGGAGCACAGCCATCCCAGTTGGTCCTCACTAGTCTGAGAGCAAACAGCCTCCTGGAAACGTGAAGGAAAATGTTTCCTCAGCCATAGCCACCACGGAACACAAACAAAAATTGAGGCAAGAAAGAAAAGTAAACAAAAAAACCCCAACACACTTTATAGGCTTGTTACAATTATTCTTGTTAGAAGTCCTCGAAGAGGTTGAGCAACCTGTATCCCCAAGGGTCTTTACAAACAGATTAGTACAGCAATGACAGAGGTAGAGATGATCTTACCTTGAGGCAGGGAGAGTCACTCACACGACCTTGGCGAGGTCCTTCCGACGCTTGTGAAGCACCAGCGACACCGAGCTCTGCCCCACTGCAAGGGTCTGGTTATAGCAGCACTCAGGGGAGTCTGGACAGCAGCAACAAGCTGAAATAAGACTGAGACTCCACAGAGTCCAGCAGAAGCAGCGTTCTGGCCTGCCAGGCTTGTTGGTCTCACGTGAACAAAGCAAACCCCTCTCATGTCCCCAGCCCAGAACCCTCAAACTCCAGTCCTCCTCCACAGCCCCACGCCAGATTGGGATGACAGATGACCGGAGGGGACCAAACTGAGCAGATAATTTTATTTGTTTTCCCTTTGTTCCTCGTCTCTCAGACGCTGGTGTCATTTAGGATTTTTTGTGGAGGAGACACATCAGCACAGTGACGGATCCTGTCTGGTCCCATCAGCAGCACGGCGGCGTGTCCCCAGAGTAACGCGAGAGGACTGCCATTCCTGCAGGGAAGGATGCTCAGCAGGAGGTGTCAGCCCGGGAAACACAACAATTGTTTCTCTCCCATCAGTTTGGAAACTTTCAGGATGGGGGGAAGGCTGAGTCTGAAGAGGTGTGCCAAGGACTTGCACTGAAGGCCTTGGAGCAGACTTCACACCCAGGCGTCATCATCATCTCATGCCTGTCAAGGGAAAAGGAATAAGTGCACTTCAAGTGGCTGTTTCCTACAGGATGTGCCCTGTGGGGTAAGGAATGGAACTTCTGAGCCCTCCTCCCACTAGCTGACACTTCCCACTGCACTCCCTCGTCACCTCTGTGTGCAGAGCTGCAGTCACAAATCATGGGGTTACTTAGACTCTTGGAAAAAAAAATAATAAAAGGATGCACGCATTTACAATGCTATTTCCTTAATTCTCAATAAAGGATCCTATTTGCTTCCTCCTTCATAAGTCACCTCTGGCTGAGCAGTGTGGGAGCAGGATGGAAGGAATGGCATGAGTTAACACTCCAGTGCCCTCTAGCCAACACAGTGTTGGCTGTAGCAGGAGGTCCTCACATCCTTTATTCCATCAGAGAACTTCAGATTCTCCGTGGCCATGTGGAGAAAAGCCTGGTGCAGTCTGGCCATGCTGCTCTGCCTGCCGGGCACACAAGGATCTGAGATGCAGAAAGGCTGAGCTATTCACCAGCTGAGCAGCACCAGCTCTCCAGACACCCAGCCACCAAATCATCCAAATTACCAAATCACCAAATCACCATGGGGTGTTCCCCACCCTGAAGATCTCAGCTAGAGCTGCAGGTGCAATTTTATACAGCAGACAAGGGAAACTACCTCCAAAAATCATCCCTGTGTTTGTCTTAGTGAGAAAGGAATCTGATCCTGGGCTCTTTCCCTGTGCAACAAAGCAGGAAGCACCAATACTGAGTACACTTGCAGCAAATGCCATGTTCAGCCTCATCTGTGCAGCTCAGATGTAGCCAGGCCTTGTCTTTTGCCAGCAGGAGATGCCACAATACGGCTCTTGAGCGGGTGGAAGTGCTTGGAGGAGCTGCTGGCGAGCAGCAGGCTCAGAGGGATGAACCAGCAGAGGCATGCACAGAGCAAGTGATAATTTCCGTGCTGTGCAATTACAGCTGGGAAGGAGTAAACCTCTGGTGCACAAACCTGCCAACAGTTTACTGCCGACGAGGAAACAAAACCGACAGTTGACACTGGAACAGCTACTGATACCCTGTAATCATCTTAAAAATAGACTCTTTGCAAACCTGCTTGTTAGTAGTGAGAACATATGCTCTTTTTAAGAGGGGAGGGGAGAGAAACCTTTCAGCATCTCCAAAGCAGCATTTGCATTAGGCAGAGCACGTGTTTGGTGAAGCTGAGGCTGGAAGCTTCCCAGAACCTGGTCCATCACTGCTGGGTGGCCAAGGCACATCGAGATCCTGCATCGCTACAGCACATTTTGCAGCATGAAGAACTCTTAGTCCTCTGAGCCCACAGCCAGTGCTTGCATAGCTATTGCAGGCAGCCAGCTTATTCCATCTTACTACACATATTTGCTCCCCAGGTTCCTGGTGCACAGCTTTTACTCAGGGTGAGTCCTCTCCACGGCTTCTTTTAACCACAGCCCCTGACCAAGGTGAACATCATCTTTGAGCCAAGGCTTCTGGAGTCTTGTTCCAGCCTGGAGCATTGTCCATCAGACAGAGCTGGATGGCAGCGCAACCCTGGCCCACGGAAAGTGCCATGAGTGAGGTCTTCCCAGGAAAGACAGTACTGCTCAGGAATAATCCAGGGTCCATCAAAATAAAGACTGGAGCCAGGATTTGATCTATTCTAGGTTGTTTTTTTTTTTCTTGATTCCAGGTTGATTTTGTTGGATCTCTTAGAAGACAGAGTGCACACCCAGGAAGACAGGCCTGGTTTGCTTCCTAACACATTCAGCACAAAATTCACTCACCCACAAGTTTCTGTCCCCTCTGTGCTCAGCATAGCAGCACTACAGGAGAGAGAGGGACACGTTCCCTCAATAAGTGGATTTCATTTTGGTATGAGCCATTTAGAGATTATATCCACTTTAATTTGGGCAGGGATCCAAAGTTAACCTCCCTGCTCTTGTTAACAGAGCTTTGCTCTCAAAAAGCCCATCAGCTCAGTTTTACATCTTACTTGGGAAAGTCAGTGCAATGTTACACTGGGCACTGAGTGATCCCTCAGGTTTGAGCTTTTATGTTTTTCAGATTCTGTGCTGCTTTAGTGTGTGGGTCTGGGCTTCATATCAGGGGATGGTGAGCTCTCTGCACAGAGCAGGGAGACAAAACAATTCCTGCTCCAGCTGGGCACCAAGGACAAGTGATCCAAATTTCAGCCCAAGAGCACAAACAACGTGGACTGAAGAGAGAAAAACAAGAAGGATGGGACTGCATGGGCTAAAGGTGTAACTGGACAATTAATTCCAATATACAAATGGAGCAGAACTTATAAAAGTGAGAGACCTCGTGACCGGTCGTGCATTTTGTGACCATTTTGGGTTCATCTGGAGGGCAGCCCTGGCTGGGCTCTTGTGCTGCCCAAGGTGTGTCCACTGAGGCCTTTAAATAAATCCCTACTTTATTCTTTAAGTCCATCTAGTCTCTGTTCTAGGTCAGCCTTCACAAGACATCATGAGAGGAGAGGAAAGGCAGATCTTGGGGAGCTCTGTGACTGCTGGAGCTGAGAGCAGCTTCCCAGGATTCCTGGACACACATCCCTGGTCTCCTCTGTCTGCCACTCAAGACTACAGACATTGCAGGCTGTTATTGTACAGCCCTGAGGTAACCTTGGAGGCATTCTGGTGTCTCCACACAGCCAGGAAGGAAAATCTTTGCCAAACAGATACAACACGCAGCATGGGGGTGGCACCCTCCATCCAGGATCACAGCAGCACACACAGACACTTGATCCTTTAAAATTCACATTTATGCAAACCAGGGTTTCCCAGTTCCTGGAAATCACATCCATTTCTAGGAGGATGCTGCTCCCTCAGGGTCAGGTCAGCCAATGTACACTTTCCTGCCTTGCAAATCCCTTGGGAATACTGCAGGCTGTGCCTGCACACAACAGGAGCAACAGCAGAGTCCATCCTGAGGACCACCATGTCACAAAAACTATTTCAGACTCAGCATTCCAGCCACCAGCAGGCACAAGAGTCCACCTGCAAGTTATGGAAAGCTGGTCTTCAATAGTCTGGCTTCTCCAGACATCTTGCAACACTCCAAAAAGCAGATTAGGGGCATGCTGTGGGTAACAAGAAGCAGTCTTGGCTGCCAGATCTGCCACCCTGGAGAGGATCTGGCAGCCACCTCGCCATGGGGACACTCTTTGTTGGAACCCTGGATGCTGAGAATTTTAGACTTTCTGTGTTAAAAGGCACAGACCCTCAAGAGAGAATACCACATTTGACTGAGGCTGTGGAGAAGGCTTCCAAAATTGAATGATAAAACTTAGATTATAGGTGTGTAGTTTAAATAGAAGTGTGTAATATCACATGGTAGAAAACTTAGAGTTTAAGGTTTTAGAATATAGTAATATCTATAAAGCAAGATGGAGACTTTAGGGCCATGGCTGATCCTTCTTCTTCACCTTCTTCTCCATGGGTTTGGGCGGTACTGGATAAAATACCTTCTTCTCCATTGGTATTTGGGCATAACTGGATAAAAAAGTCCACATTGTGAGCATGGGTAGTTGGTTATTGGGTCAAAAGTAAAAATAATTAAAGTGTTATTTCTTAATTAGATAGTTTTTCCTTAGAAGACCTTGCAGAGCTAGATACAGAACAGCTTGTTAGTGAAATACTGCAGAACTTACGACCTGTAAGACTGCAATATAGATAACCCCAGCACCTGAGCAGGAAGGCAGCTCCTTCAGCCAGGGCGAGGCTCCTAACAGCTCCCACCAGTCAATAGCTCCAGCATGAATTATTAATCCGCGTGTCATCCAGCCTGGGAAGCTGACACATCCACACCAGCAGCAGGAAGAAAGCTTTTAGCAACACTCCCTTGTCAGCAAGCCCGGGGTGAGCTTGCCAGGCGCTTCCTCGCGGCTCTGTGCCGAGCTGCTGGGAGCCAGCAGGAGGGACCCATGGTGGTGCTCCTGCTGCCATCTCCAGCACAGAGCTCCCAGCTCCAGCTCCGCGAGCTTAGCACATCCACCTGTCACGCGAGCCACTCGCTTGGAAAATTATTCTGCTGAAGCATCAGCGAGGACACCTTGCCAGTGAAATATCAGACAACATCAGGCGGTGTTTACTTGCTCCAGTGCGGATACTACACATTTATTATTTACACTTTGCAGCGTATTTTTGGAGTTGTGTCAATAAGACTGAGGGTTATCAAGTGATCTGTTTGCAGTCAGTCAAAAGCTGCTGAGATTCCCAGGGAATTTCAGGACAGGCATTTGCCTTTTTGCATTGGCCTAATCCACAGCACAGGAGGCTGAGGATCTGGGAGATGCTGGGATTTGTGGGACCTCAAACTGAGTTTGTGTCCCTTGCCTTCTCTGCTTCCTGCACAAGGGTTCTCCAATGGGAGCCAGTCTCAGTAGAAAAAACAGTTCCTGAAATGATGTAACAAAAAAAATGTAGATCTTCTCCCTCAGTCCCAAGCATTTGAAGAGATGGTTGGGTGGATGCAGCTCATCCAGCCTGGAAAAACTTAGGAGAGACCAGCAGGGGACCCCCTGCACACGGGGAACACAGATGGGTCTGGAAAGTGTGTCATGGCTGTCCCACCTGCAGATGTCACCTCCTGTCCTAGCCACTATTTTCTCCCATCTTTTCCACTGCCTTTTGTCAGAGGTGGGGAAAACAATGAGAACTTCCAGCTCAGCCATGGCATAAACTCATTATCCCCCTCACTGAGAGTTTCTTAACAGCAAATTTAGAAGTATCTTCCATGGAACCTATCTTTAGACCTGCTTCTTGAAATGAAATTTTACACTAAAGCTAGATGGACAACCTAAACCAAGCCATTCTCACATTTTTGATTACTAGGGATGCCTTCATAGTTGTGGCTGAGAGACCAAAGCATCCAGCCACACATCCACACAAAGCCACCGGCTACACTAGCAGCCATGATCTGCTGCAAATCCCATTTCCACAATGGGAAATATTTAAGATTTGGTTTCTGAAAAGCCCCTTTTTCATCACTTCTTGAGCTGGGCTAGTTCTAGCATTCAGCCCAGCTCTGCAGTTAGGCAGCAGAGATCTGAATTCTTGGCCTAGTAATGAGTGCCAAGGCAGTTGTTTTCATCTTATTCAGTCAACAAGAACATGGAAATCAATTTTTCCCAATCTCAGTTATGGCTAGAAATCCATTCCTTTTAGGCCAGCTACAGGATTAATCTATTGAATGGTTTGCAGGCGTTTTGCTGACATACAAACATTTGAAGAATACATTATGCTTTCCCCCTCCTGGTATAGCATTAGTGCTTTTTTTTTTTTCCTTTTTTTTCCTGTAAACATCTTTGTTCGGGAATCCACGAGACAGGATGTGGAAATGCATGTCTGCCTTGCAAACAAGCCTCGTGTCTGCAAAGTTTCTGCACTGAAATCGTCAGAGCTTGGTGACTTCAGGAAAAGAGCAAAGACGCCTCGTGCTGCACGAAGTGTGCCAGCAGCACAAAGCAGGAGCTGAGCTGCCTCTCCACAGCCAGTGCTGTACAAAGGAGCAGCACGTTTAAATGAAATAAATTACATAAATTCCCATTTCAGTGGAAGCCTCGACCTAAAGAGCTGCCAGTTTAACAATTAGTCTCCTCTGCTGGCTCCATGGCATCAGGATGTGCGTGTAAAAAGCCATCTCACAGGCTGTGAGTGTAAAAAGCATCTACCACTGCAGCAGTCTCACGCAATTCTGTCACCCCAAAAAGGGGGTACTTGGCCACCGTTTGTTCTCTTCTCATAATAGAAGGAGAATCTCATCTCTTTTGGTCCTTACTTGAGGCTCCAGAAAGTTTCTTGCCCTGTTCTCAGCAGGATTGCAAGACACTCTGCAAACTTCTGGAAGAGTTTGGCACACTTACTCACATAGCTTTTAATTTTTAATTTTCCCCCATTTTACAGGTATGGAAATAGAAGCAAATTTCTTTATTTCATCAGCATAAGCAGGTCTTCCTTTCAAGACTAGACCTTTTTCCAATTCCCAAAGACTTTTTCCCCACCCAAATCTGGGGATACATCACCCTCCATTCCAGTATCTGCACTTACTCACAAGGATCTAAATTTCCACTTGTCCAATATCACAGCTTTTCCCCACCCAGACTCGAAATATCGGGATTGTTTGTAAAACTTTCCACAGGTGATGTATTTCAGGCCAAAGGCTAAGATTTGTTTTAAAATGTTCTTCACAAAATTTGATCTGGGCAGCAATATCGAAATGGTTTTGGAAGAACAGAGAAGGATAAAGCAATTATATCCCACACAGCAGGACAGCAGAAAGTGAGCGCATCCATCTCACCACAGCTGTCCTTTCTTCCTGCAGCAATCTGAACCCAACAGAGTGTGCAGGTCTATTTCCCACTGCTGGGGAGGGCAGAACAGGTATTTCTGAGTCAGAAAATACTCCCTGTACTACAATGTGTTTGTTTGACCAGAAGGGACATATCTAGCTATGAAGATATGATAGCCCTGCTTGCTTACCAAAAAAAAAAAACAAAAAACAAAAAACAAAAAACAAAACAAAAAAAAAAAACCACAACAACAACAACAACAACAACAAAAAAAAAAAAAAAAAAACCAACAAAAAAAACCACCAATGCTGCAGGGGCACAGGGAGAGAGCAGAGCTACTCCACAGCTGTCCCCACACCTGGACACCCCAGTGATGCAGGCAGCAGTGAAGACCTCAGCATGTTTACAGGACAGCTCTAAAAATGACCCAGATACAACCTAGGAATGAGAGCAGAACAACAGCACCAACCACACAGTTGCCATTCCTATGAGCAGCTGATCCACATTCCAAAATATTCAAAAATCCAAAATATTCTGTGGACACTGACCTTAATACCTAAATAGCACTACATTCACCTAGAGCTTCACTAAGATCTACTCTAAAGAGCTCTCCAGCTGCCCATGAAATAGATATTTGTACCTTTCACAAAATCATGGTGCCCTCCTTCCCCCAGCTGATCTTTCCCCTCTGTTTCTGTATCATTCACTTGCTGGGCTGAGGCTAAAACAATATATTATAAACATGCATATAATACATACTTTTGTATATTATATATATATATATATATATATATATGTTTGTGTGTATATATACATATATATACATATATATACATATATACATATACATATATATATATATATACATATATATATACATATATATATATATATATATATATATTTGGGGGTTTTTGGGGGGGTTTTTTTGTTTTGTTTTTTTTTGAAGCTAGGAGCAAGTCTCCAAAAATGGATTTATCTCAACAGCTCCCAGCACTTGCAGCAGCACATCTACTCAGGTGCCCTCTGCATGGTCTCCAGCTGCCACCAGCAAGACTTGGCCAACAGGTGAGTCCCTCCAAACAGCAAGAAATAGGTCAGTTCTGACTATTTCTTGTAAGATTTTGTTGCCTGTAGCAGCATATGGTCACCAGTCATGAGCAGGAAGGCACCTGCACCATTCTGGGAAGCAATTCCTGTTGTAGGGAGAGCATTGTGCACCACACCCGTGCTGGGCACTGCCTGGAGGGGAGCAGGGGGTGCTCAAGGACTCCT
Organism: Motacilla alba alba; assembly: GCF_015832195.1. Classification (NCBI taxonomy): domain Eukaryota; kingdom Metazoa; phylum Chordata; class Aves; order Passeriformes; family Motacillidae; genus Motacilla; species Motacilla alba. Next base: position 30,138,944 of record NC_052023.1, read on the forward strand.
TTGTGCTGCCACAGCACCACTGGAGAGCTTCCATCAGGTTCTCTCATCTTGCCAGGGCATCCAAGACAGATCCATAGTAACTGAATAATCAATTAATCCTCCGGTAGAGCTCCATTTACATAATGAAAACGCAGCCTCCCAATATACCACTATTTTTCAGTTGTCTAGACCAATATATCTGTCCTGTACTTGGAGGGGGGAGACCTAGCACGGCTTCTATTACGGGTGGCAGAGTTCCAGCTGACATCACGTGGTGGCAATAAAACTTCTATTGATTTCATGTAAGCATTTAACCCTAGCAGAGCACACATTCCTTCAACAGCCCACAGCGGACTCTGGGTCCAGCAAGCCAGACTGAATTACAGTTGCACCTCACATGGAGCCTGGGGAATCTCTCCTCTTCCTCTCCAGCTCCCCAGGAAACCATAGAGAGGCAGAGCGCAGACAGGCTTCGCTGCACATCCTGAAATATGGCAACAGGTTTGGATTTCTCAGCTCAATACCTGCAGATTATCTCAGGCCACAGAGGAAGGTCTCGCCCTACAGCTCTCAATGAGAAACAAATCAGCTGTAATTCTAGATCCAGCTTGTTTAGCAAACAAGGACCTGGGACTGAGGTCTGTCTCTAAAGTCTGCTCCCAGACTGAAGACTGGGACCAGTGGTGCTGAATAATCCTCTTTCTCCACTTCACACAGCACTGGCAAAGCACAAGGCAGTAGCCAGCAGAGGCTCAAGAGCTGAATTAAAGCCCTCACTCTTCCCTCAGCTTTCACCAGCAAATAGGATATGAAGAGCAAACAACCGGTACCTCATAGCCGGGTACCTTGCTGGTCCTGGCTCCCAGGAGTGGCTGCAGAGGGCCCATCAGCAGAGGAGGCCGAGATTCAGCTGCAGCCCCTGGTCCTGCCACAGACTTCTGCAGGTCACCAGGCAAAGCATTTTCTACTGAACTCCAAACCCACAAAGTCGGTGCAAGGCTCTGTTAACCTCAGAGCAGATGGAAAGGGAGCAGAATGCCTGGGCAGCACTGCCAATAGCACTGCTGGGCTGCTGGAGATAAAGAGACAAAGCTGGAAGTACCTTGGTGCTTCCGTGGAACAAACTAAACACATCTCTGCTCTGGCCCAGCTGAGCTCTAGGCCTGGTTTTTTCTCTGTCCTTTGAGGAGCCCTGTCCCACCCGACTTTCACCATCCCTCCTGCTCTTCAAAATGTGAATTCCAAGTCTTTCTGTAAAAGGTCCCTCTCTGAGCTCCAAAAGGGGATCAAAGTGCAGACTCACTTAGATTCCCAGGGCTAACTCTCTGTATCCTCAGCACAGAGGAGACCACTAGGAACCAAATCACAGCACTAAGAGAAGAGCAGGAATTCCCTGCTTCCAGGGCATCCCAAAGCTTCAACCTCGAAGAGAGCCCTGGACTACCACGATCTTGTTCTACTCACACAGGAGCGCCAAGTTTTCCATTTGTCAGGGACACAGCAGTGCCCAAGGATGACAGAAAGCAAGTCATTCAGCCTTAGCAGCCCTATGTGTGCCAGGCATAAGTTTTGGCACATTCTCCAAAGCCTGGGATGCCAATATCTTCCTAGACAGTACCAATGCTTCTCTGTGCTTCTGTCAAGGCTTTCCCTGCTTTGCCCCTCATGCCCTACTGTGGCATTCACATTCTCTGAAAAAATTCCTTCGCCCAGGGTTTTTCTCCTGGGAAGCTGAAAGGCAGTGAGAGAGGCCTCAGAGAAAAGGAAAACAATTCTTATCTCATTTGCTTCTCCTCTGTTTTGCTCATGTGGAATGTGTTTGGAGATTGTTTACCCACAGGTGATTGTTTCATTGGACTCTGCTGTGAGTTGTTTTCACTCTTTGGCCAACTGGGGCCAAGCTGTGTCGGGACTCTGGAGAGAGTCACGAGTTTTCATTATTATCTTTTTAGCATTTTAGTAAGTATCCTTTCTGTATTCTTTAGTATAGTATAATATTCTTTAATATAATATAGTATTATAAAATAATAAATTAGCTTTCTGAGAGCATGGAGTCAGATTCATCATTCTCTCCCCTCATCAGAGTAGCCTGCATTTACAATACCCTACATCTCTGGGGACCTTGGCAAGCACAAAGGCAGCTCCTCTCGGAGTGGTTGCCTGGCACAACAACTTTTCACAGGTCTGGAGCTCTGGAGAAGAGCCTTCATCTGGTGTGACACCACGCTTGGAGCCATCCCCACTCCCGAAGGACAGCCTGAGCCAAGCTCATGTTCCCAGCACCAGGAGCATGTTCCCCACTTCCTAAACATTGCAGCAGAGCCCACGGTGTCAGCGTCATTTGGGAATAAGCCGAGGCTGCCTCTGCATGTGTGTGTCAGAGGACACACACGCAGCCCGTCTGCAAGCTCCAAGGAAGGCCATCTGCCTTCCATTGCCAGCCCGTGACGCCCGGAGATTCTCCCTCCCTGTCGCCGTGGCTACTGCACGCTGTGCCCGGCTCCGCAGCGTGCTCCAGAGCCACCTCCTGGCCGAACGGATGACAGTCCTGGAGAGCGGCAAGAATGGAAAAGAAATTTTAAAATTTCCTGTTGAATCCACCCTTCAAATCCCAGCTGCCATGCCCTGCGTATCACCTTCCAGCATCGCTCCAAACAGAGGCACTACCGTGCTCCCCTTCCTGACTGTGGCCCTAAATCCAGCACAGGGCTGGGACTGTACTCTTGGAGACTTTGACCTGCGTCCCTTGCCACCCTGGCTCCAGTGCTGGTGTGCCTGGTGTGCCTGTGCTCACCCCAGATGTCCCCCAGTCACCAGCCAGTCACATGGACTGACTGCCCATGAGTCCCTTCCCTGATGGGCACAGGGAAGGCAGCAGGCACGGGTGAAGTAAAACACTGAGACAGAAGCTGAACACCAGCGCTCAGGCACAGAAATGTTGGCACCCTCCTTACCCCATCACTTCCCCCTTTGTGTCCTACTTGCACGTGGCTCATGGGCAGCAGAAACCCACCCTGCTCTCCCCAGCCAAAAATATTATTCTGTTTCAGCCACTTCTGTCTACACCAGGGTTCTTCCTTCCCTGCAGAAGGTCCACGCCATTCCTTTTCCAAGTTCAAGTCACACTGAGACAGCCAGGAACTCCTAGAAGGACACACAGGACCACACACCTGGTCCTTGGCCCAGCAGTACAGAAAAAGGAACTTTTCTTCCAGCCCACAGCAAGGCCGGACCCTGCTGTTTGGTTAGGTTTGTTTTCCAGCGAGGCTGTACAAAACATCCAGGCAGCTGAGCCGCCTTGGGGAGAGCAAGATTCAGTTCACGTGGCCAAGTGTCCTTCCCCAGTGCTGCCAAAGGCAGGGAAGAGTGTTCCCCCCAGGACCCTCCTCTCTGCTGACAGAAAATGCCCTTCACAGTGGATGCAGCTTTGCACAACCAAGGGTGCATTACTCAGCTCTGCAAACAGAGGCCAATTAAAGCACAGATTCAAATTCTAAGCCAAGGTTGTGCACCCAAAAACAGCTGATAAAACATCAGATCAAACCTTATGAAAAGGTTTTCCCACTGTAAAGGTGCTAACATCAAGTAAAGGAAGGGTTACAGCAATTTATAGTGATCTCTAACCTGGGTTTCTTTCTTCTCAACCTTCTTTCTTGCTGCCATTTCTAGCTCATCCACCTCAATACAGAATATCCCAAAAGTGAGACCAAACTGAGGCGTCAACCACAGACCAAAGAGGTCAGGTGAGAGGAGACCAGCACAGCTACAACCCCACAGCAGGGAAACCCACCTTCAAACAGGTAAAAAAGCACCAGGCAAGCAGCACAGCCAGGAATGCCACTGGAATCCTTAGGATGTAAAATCCCCTCTTGTGTTGCAGCATGTTGACCTGACACCATGCCATCAGAATTTTAAATGACGCATCCAAGCGCTCTCCTTGTTGTCAGCGAGCGCTTGAACCTCAAAAGCAGCAAGGAGCAGACAGGAGAGGTAATTACCCAGGGCCTCCTCCCAGAGCTGACAGAAAGCAGGCCCCGTGCTGGAGATCCTAGCCTCATTAGGGGCTCTCCTGGAGGCTGCAGCTGCTCCTCTCCAGGGTCAGACCTGAGTCACGGTGTTTGGGAGGAGAGAAGAATGCTCCCAAAGTGGCCACGAGGTCCATCAGCCATTGCACAACCACTGCCATACCCATGTTTGAAGCCAGACATGAAGCTGGTTGGTTCATTACCATGGTTCATCATTTCTAATTTGGGAAGGGGCTTTTTCCTGAGTCAACCTGTGCTTCAGAGCAAACAGAAGTTGTTGGCTTTTTCCCCGTGCTGGAAATGAAACTCGGGATAATTTTAGTGAGGAGGTAATATAAAAGGGGATCTTCATTTGAAGGCAGTTATGGAAAGATGTCCACAAAAACCCACCCCCTCCAAGGGTGAATACAGTTTTATAGGTGTTATGAAATTAGCAGAATTGATAAAAAGCACCAATTAGGAGGAAAATTCCTCCCCCCAGGCCAAGCCTCTTCTCTGGAACCCCTGCTTCTGCACTAGTCCATGAAAATGTATCTCAAAGAGCTGAGAACAACTCAGCCAAGGTTGAGAACAACCTTGGTTCCCAGGAAGAACCAAGACAGCACAGGGGCCTTGCACCTCCAGGGCTTGGAGCTCTGGAATTTGTTTTGTCTTTTTGCTTAAGGAAAGGCCATGGAAAAGTACTGGGGAAATGGGTCACTAATACAATAGGCTACAGAGCTACAAATGTATAGAATACAGAAGAACACAGAGAACATATCAAGAAAAAAGGCAAAACCCAAAGGGGCATCAAAGTGATGGAGCAAACTCTCACTCCTTCCCTCTTTCTCATTGATGGCAGCAAGACAAAAACTGGGATTCCACAGTACCAATTTCTGCAGCAGTGGAAAAGACATTTTGCTCCAAGAGAGCTGCCACTCCAGAAAATCCAGGGCCTCCTGGTAGCTTCTCCATGCTCCTCAAACACTGCCTACACAGAGCAGGGTCTCCCTGTGGACCACAGATCCCCATCCCATGGCCCAGGGCAGCCTTCCTGACAAGGAAAGGGATTTGCAACAGCACAGACACAACACATACACAGCATAAGACAACTTATGGAGTCTCCCCATTGTGCTTTTCCAATGGCCTCTCCTGGCAGTGACCCTTTCTGACCTGACAATCTTAGGGGACAGGCGGGTAATTCCAGCTCCATTCCCCTGAGCTGCTGCTGCCCATCTTCCCACCCATGTGTGCACAGGGAGGCTGGGGAACCCCCATGAGGGATTGCTGTCCAAAGAAGGCCGAGCTACCAAGCCTGTCTGAGCCACCAAGCTGGCTGGACATGAGCTACAGACACAGACTGTAAAAACTACAGACCTCTTGCAGCCTCCTCAGCCTCTTCCCAGCAAAGGCCTGGCCCCTAGGGAAGCAAATGTCCAGAATAGCAAAGGAGGGGGGAAAACACATCAATGACCAAGTGCTGCATGGGTGTGAGAAAAACCCTGTGCCCATCTACTCCAGGAGAGGGGACATGAAGCATGTAAAGCCCCTTGAACACCAAAACAGAGGTACAGCAGTGATGGAGAACCTGCAATGCCTGATTTCCCTCCGTGCTACCTGCCCTCCTGGCTGGTGGCCCAGGCTGAGACACAAGAGAGTGACCAGTGGGGGACACAGCACACCTCTCTCAGTGAAGTGATGCTGCACAGCTCTGACAGCTCTAGTGCATCCCATGAAGCCAGGAATTACAATCTTTGCCTCTAAAATGTCCATTATTAACCAGCAACATCATTTGGGAAAATAGAGACCCGACAAACCCAAAACCTGCAGCATCAGTTGTTGCAGCATCAGTTGTTGTCTCCCTAGCACAGCAAGGACACCTAGGCTCAGAGTGCTGTCACTGCCTTGGATCCTGGGAGTCCAGGGCAGAGGAGAGATGTGTCAGGCTGTTCCCTCCCCACTCCCAAGGAAAAGGACAGGAGGAAAATGTGTATGAATCAAAAGGGTAATGTTGGCACATTACAGGCAGCAAGTTTAATGACACCTAATCATAATGCTACAGAATTTTGGAAGGGATATAAACCCTTGGGCTTCCAATGACCTTTGAAAGACAAAGAAGAATGGGAATAAATCCCCCCTGCAGCTGCCTGTTCTTCAGTTTCCTCCACCTTCCACTAAACCATGCAGGGCTGGAGCCATCACAAACACCAGCCTGAATCTCACGGATCTTAGTGCAGCTCCCACCATCCCTTCACACCTAAACAATAAATGCAGCAAACCATTTCCTTCCTGACAGGCCTCTACTCAGTTGAGAGCCATTTTCTGCCACCTCTTCTCTTCCTGACTCTTCACCTCAGCTTTTGTTTTCAATCCAAGCCAGATTCTTTGGGCAGCTTGGGGCCCGAGCTCCAGGTACCGCGCCGTGCACGGTAACAGATTTCCCACTGAGCCCAAGAGAATGGGATCAGACTCCAAAAGTCTCCAAGAAAGCCTCATATTTCTCTCCACCACATGTCCCACGAGGATTTGTTAACACAGGCAGCTCCTGTGCCATCCTGCTCGAGGCTGTGCTCGAGGAGCCTTAAAACGGAGCATAAACTCCTGCCTCCTCCTGAAGGGATCGGTGGGAAATTTCACACAGGGTTAGTTTTAATGCTTTAAATATTCTGTGAGGTTTGTGTTCAATTTCTCATCATAAAGTTTTAATGGGAACTCCTGGAAATTGCCAGCTCTTCTGATGCATCTTCAGACAGGAAACTGTCTGTCTCTGCAAAACTTGGTGAGGTGCATCCTGGTTATATTTATGTCTACAGTTTTTAGTTTAAAAAAGAAAGCACATCAGATATGCAAGGCTTAGCAACATTTTTAACGAGGATGTGTCAACATGCGTCCCACACTTGCAAGCCTGATAGCCTAAATCCTTGGTGGAGGATTATATATATTTGATAAAGGTGATTTTATAATTGTCTCCAGCAATGGGAGAGAGGGAGCTGAGGACATCCAGGCTCAGTTCTGAGCTGCCACAAGTTCAAACCCACTCCCCCACAGGTCACTCAGCTCCCTCTCTCTGCCATAAAACTCTTGGAAACACCAGGGAACAAAAAAACTCGGTGGAAAAAGCTCACTGCTACGCTCCCTAACAAGCTCCCAAAAGTAAATCCACCTCCTCTCCCCTGATACCAAAGCATTGCCAGATGAGAGGAGGATCTCTAGAAGGCAATAGGCAGCTTTTCTTAGCACAGTCTTACTGTTCAGGGCTGAATCTGCTCACAGAATTTAGTCCTAAACAGTCAGGGTCTTCAGATAAAAGCAGAGGAAAGGAATTTTAAGAATAGGGGGGGGAAAAAAATAAAGAAGAAGGAAGTGGGAAATGGAGGCAGAGGGAATAAAAAGAAACTTAATTTGGTCAGGGAGGAAAGGCAACAGTGGTTTTCCAATCAGTCAGCTCACCATAAGTGTCAAGTGTCCTGATCATGCAAAAAAAAAAAAAAAAAAAAAAAAAAAAAAAAAAAAAAAAAAAAAAAAGTTATTTACAAGATAAGAGGAATTCTGTAAAACAGAAACGATGATTCCTGCTCTGAGAGGGGATTTCTGAGCCCTTGCACATTATTCTCTGGATTTGACCTTACCTCTCACTTGCTAAAGGATTTGCTCTACCTGCTCAGCCTGCACAGGATCCCTCTCCCAGCAGCCTGTGCCCCCAGGGAACAGCTACAGCTCCCAGCAGAGGCCACTGAGCTGGAGAGATCAGAGAGCCACAGGGTCCCAGCATGGCCTGGCTTGGAAGGGTCCTCAGAGATAACAGAATTATCTCGATGCACAGGGACACCTTCCACTAGACCAGGCAGCTCAGAGGTCCATCCAGCATGGCCCTAAACACTTCCAGGGATGAGGCAATCACATTTCTCTGGGCAACAACAGGTCTGCATGGCTCTTCCTTGGGCAGGAGCATCACAGGGCACAGCTGGACTGCAGCATCACTCTTCACCTTGTCCCCACCAGCACAGCAGGTAGGGAGGGGGATTTTCTGACCTCTACCCACCCCCTGACCCTGCTCAGTGTCAATGCCCCCCCAGATTAGGCAGTCTTTAGCTGCCTGGGCAGCATATTGGGGTGCACTTCATCCTGCATGCCTGGACCACCTCCAGCCCAGGCAGCGAGGGCTGCATTTCTCCTTCTCCTTCCCTCTCTTTTCCACAAACACTTTATGCAAATCCAATCTCTGCCGGCTGGCTCCTGCTGTGCTGCAGAGGGCCGGGGAAGGGGAGGAGAGGGGAAGGGGTGGGGAGGAGGGGGAAGAGGATGGAGCCTTGCTCGCTATCAGCTGCTCAGAAGAGCAGAGCAAAGACAAGATTGATGATGCTCTCTGGATATAAGATCTCCTCCTTGTGAAAGGCTGCTTATGAGGCCTGATAGACTTGTCATCTCTTAATAAACATCGCTGATATGTCGGTGAGGAGAAAGCGGAGGCGAGGGGAGGACACACAGAAAGGCTGCTGACAATTTACTCAGAACGCTGCTCCCCTCTTGCCTCGGCCTCCACGGGCAATTCCCATGGCCTTTTCTCAGGGGAAACATTCCCAGTCCAGCCTCACTAGTGCCTGCCATCCCAGCAGAGCCCAGGAGCAGGCTGGACCCAGCATCTGGGCATTCCCAGTGCATAAAACAACTCTTTCCTTTGAGCCTTGGGCACACACCTGGTCCTAAACCACAAAGCCATAAGGGTTTTCAAACAACTTCCACAGGAGTTATGGGAGCAGATCCCAGTGGGACAGAGTGCAAGGGAGGCATTTCATCAGCACTTTGCAGAGCTCAAAGCTGTTTCACTGCTGTTGTGCTCCTTCTCTAAACTGCTCTCCTAATGTAAGTGGCTCTGCTCTTGCCCACACAGCTGTAAATCAGAGGGGCTTGCTCAGGAAACACATCCCTTGCTTTTATTTAACCTCTGTAAAGCAGCAAGGAAAATTTTAGTGCCTCGAGCGGGCATTTGTCCTACCCTGTTCCAGTCACAGGTGGAAAGTGTGGTGTCATCACCAGGAGCTTGTTTGGATACAAAAATCCCACACAAGGCACAAGGGTTTTGTGTGACTACAGCCACATTTCCCTGCATATCTGGCTCCGTTTGTATTTAATCAAGCTGTGCATGGTTAAAAATCCTCCAGAGCATTAGCAGGTGCTTAGTGGTGCTGTGTAAGTGCAGAGCTAAGGAATAACGTGCTGTAAGCACAGCTAACATAAGTGTTCATGGCTCCCTGTGGGGCTGAGGATGGCTGCAAAGCAACTTATCCACCCCAGGCTTGCAGATGCCCAGAGAGGTTCCTGCAGCCAGGCAGGGAATGCCTTTGGTCCCTCTGAGGTTTTTGCTCTTCCCTGTCCTCCCCAAAGCCTGCCCTAGCACATTGATGCTTCACAATGTGTTTCATCCCACGCTGTTTCTGTGTAAAACAGCACCACGCAGAGATTTTTCCTCTCTTACACAAATTTAGTCATCACTTTATTAGCATGGAATAGTTTGGGTTGGAAAGGACCTGCAAAGGCCACCCAGTCCAACCTCTCTGCAATGAACAAGGACAGCCTGAGCTTGAACTCTTTCAGGGATGGGACATCCACCACCTCTCTGGACAGCCTGTGCCAGGGTTTTATCACCTGTGGCATTCACATTCTCTGAAAAAATTCCTTCGCCCAGAATTTTTCTCCTGGGAAGCTGAAAGACAGTGAGAGAGGCCTCAGAGAAAAGGAAAACAATTCTTATCTCATTTGCTTCTCCTCTGTTTTGCTCATGTGGAATGTGTTTGGAGATTGTTTACCCACAGGTGATTGTTTCATTGGACTCTTCTGTGAGTTGTTTTCACTCTTTGGCCAATCGGGGCCAAGCTGTGTTGGGACTCTGGAGAGAGTCACGAGTTTTCATTATTATCTTTTTAGCATTTTAGTAAGTATCCTTTCTGTATTCTTTAGTATAGTATAATATTCTTTAATATAATACAGTATTATAAAATAATAAATTAGCTTTCTGAGAACATGGAGTCAGATTCATCAGTTTGCCTTTGTCGGGACATTTCCCAGCAAATACAATAATTCCCCTCATTGTAAAAAAAATTCTTCTAAAACACCTTCATTAACAACTTCTGAGACAAACTTACTGAGCTACGAGGACTTGCCATATCTGCAGCACCAATATCAATATTGTTAGCAAAGTAAGTTCTTTCAGGGCTTGGATTAATTTCTGTTCAGTACTCAGTATATTTTTCACCATGGCACCTGTGTTTGCAGAAACCCCAAACCAGTTGCATCTCTTTCCTCAAAAAACTTAATATAGGAGCAGATTTTCAAGGGTTGGATCCATCATCTGTAAACACCTGTGCCAAATGAGCACAGGAGTGAGTACCTGCCAGAGGAAACAAATATATTTCTCCCTGTTTTGCACATGACCTTTCCACCACACCTCCCAGGAGGGAGATGTCAGGCCTCCCTCCTCCCCAGAATTAGTGACCCACAAGGAATGAGTTTCTCAGCACTGGAGCCCACAGCTCAGAGCAGATCAGGACGGCCTCAATTTGATTAAGAAGGGAAACAACCTCCACTGCAAAAGGTGAAAGTGCAGCGCTGGCATTTCCTGCCCTTGGCTGCCCATAACAAACCAGTGTCCCCAGTGTCACCTTCTCAGTCAAAAGGGCACTTCCGCACTTGAAACCCTCCTCCTCTGCCTCCCCCAAAAACCCAGAGGGGTTATTTGCAACATCCAGCTCCCAGGCTGGCATTCAGCATTGGAGTGGGGTCACTCTCACAACCTGGAGTGTCCCTGCCTGCCTGCAGGAACATCAAGTCTTGCTCAGTTCTTGGACAGCCAGCACAGCATTTCCACCTCTGATACACGTTGTGACTCTCTAGCTCATATTTCTAATAAAAAAACCAGCTGATTTTGCAGCCACCCCATGCACACAAACATCTCTTACTGGCCTGGCACCTCAGGCCAGATCCATGAAATAGCAGTTCCACAGCACTTTCAAACAGATAAAATTTCAGGTGCCTAATGCAATATTCCTAACTTCTCCTTATTTCGTTGTCTTAAATTATTTCAGGAGCTTTTTTTACCCAGCTTCAGCTGCTGCTGGCAGGTGAAGACATGAGAATCATCATAATTGTGCTAAAGGATAATTGTAAGTTTCTAACCTCGTGGCTGCAGAGTCCTGAAAACCCACAACAACTGAAAAGTCTCCAGTTGAATTTCCTTAAATTTCACTCCCCCAGTGGCCCTTCTCCTCAGCTTAGGACTCAGAGCTCAGCTGCAGTTTCAGATTCATTTACACATTCTTGCTTCATTGGGATTTTTCATTGCACTGGAAAAGTGATTTTTAATTCTAAATCCCTGCAAAATCACATGCACTTTGTAGTCTTTTCTGCTATTTCCTCTCCAAAAAAATAACACTAGAAATAGAGGGTAAGAGGTTTTCACAAACACTAAAGGAAAAAAACCAGCTTTGCTGAGGCTATAGACAATAAAGAACCAATTAACTACCTCATCCAAGAAACTGAACTGCTGGCCATTAAAAAAAGATAGCACCAATCTAAAATCTGCCACAGTGATTAGAAACTTAAGGTACAGTATATACATTTTCAGCTCAGCACTTAACCTAATGGTTATAATGAGGATATCTAAGTGACTGAGGATATTATCTGGTCTCAGGGTCACCACAGAGCCAGATAGATAAAGCATAACTAGAAAATATGGGGGTATTTTCACATCATGCTGTACAAGTTGTCTTCCAATACAAATAGATGAACAGAAGAAAAAAAAAATTGCTACACCATTTAGAAATTCTTCACGTTAATATACATTTAAATAAACAACAAAAATACAGTGGTAAAAACCAGGATTCATGAGTGATGAAGAGTGGGAGTATAAAACTTGGTATTTGGGAAGACTACCTAAAAAGAAAAGAGAAAGTATATCTGAATGTAAGATAGAAAAAGAATCCCCAAAGGGGAAGAGGAATTATTCACACTGAGGAACTGTTTGCAATCTTCCAATTCTGCACCTGTAGAGTTTTGTGCCTGGAGGACACACAGACCATTCCTTCCAGGGGCATCGCTGTGGATTTCTAAATTTAAAAAAAATCCAGAGGAGGGAAGGGAGGGAGGGAAGGAAGGAGGGAGGGAGGGAGGCAGGAAGGAAGGGAGGGAAGGAAGTGGCGGAAGTGGCAGAAGGAAGGAAGGAAGGAGGGAAAGAAGGGAGGGGAAGAGAGAGAAAGAAAGAGAGAAGGAGAGAAAGATAAAGAGGAGAAAGAGGAGAGAGAGAAGAAAGGAGTATTTGAAGAAAAGAAGGTCTAAGGACAGCTGGAGGGGATGTATTTCTCCAGCACAACCCTCCTTGAACAGCAAAACTCTCAGAAATACAGGACTGGTGCCCTTTGAAAGCTGCCTCCAGCTCGCAGAAGCAAAGATTAAAACCCCAGCAGTTCCCATCCATAACTCTCCCTGTTTGGCAGGGGCATCACAGCGCTGCAAACACGGAGACAAACAGAAGGTGTCAGCTTAGTAATTTCCCAGCTCTGCAGTGAGCAGCATGGAAAATACGTGAACCGCTATTTCATCCTCCACATCACAGCCAAACCTGGATCTCCAGCAAGAGAGAATTCAAGTGTTTCTTCCCTGTGAGGTGGGGAGACCCTGGCACAGGGTGCCCAGAGAAGCTGTGGCTGCCTCTGGAAGTGTCCAAGGCCAGGCTGGATGGGGCTTGGAGCAGCCTGGGCTAGTGGAAGGTGGCCCTGCTCATGGCAGGGGTGTGGAACAAGGTAATATTTAAGTTCCCTCCCAGCCCAAACCATTCTATGATTCTATGAACTGAGCTATTGCAGTTTTTGAAAGACAGGGATAGGAATGCAATGCAAGAAGTGTTTTAGAATATATATTAAAACACCAAGTGGAGGGTGGAACAAAACTAATGAACTCAAAAGAAGACATCTGAACAAGTAGTTCATTACCCAGATTCCTGCATGCTCAGAAATCATAGATCATTTGCTTTCACCTAAATGTCCATTATCTCTGGTTTGTTCGGGTTGATTTTTGACGTAGAAAGACATTATCCCTGCTAAGATCTCCTGACAAAGATTTAATGCTGCCATTTGTTGTGGTTTAACTCAGTCCCACACAGCCTCTCACTCCCTCCCCCCTGGTGGGGTGGGCAAGAGAACTGCAAGGATAAAAGTGAGAAAACTTGTGCATTGAGATAAAGGCAATTCAATAAGGAAAGCAAAACCACACATGCAAAATCAGGAGTCCACGCTCCACTCCCCAAGGGCAGGCAGGTGTCCAGCCATCCCCAGGAAAGCAGGGCTTCATCACATGTGGTCACCAAAACTGATGCCTTAAGGAGCTGGAACAAAGGCTAGATGGAGTTAAGAGGAATAAAGCGAATATTTATTAAAGTGCCCTCACTTTATATTTATTTATTTAAATAATTATTTGTTTTTATAAAAATATATGTTTATATATATCATACCATACCATATGTATTTATATATTTATTTATAAATTTATATATTTTTATATTTATTTATATTTATTTTATATATATAGTGCCTTCAGAGGCCACACCCTGGCAGTACCAGAGCCACAGTCGTGGCTCTGCCTGAATGGCTCCAAGATGGAAGCAAAAGAGGTCACAGGATCTCACATTTTTATAAGTTTTAATCCATTTGCATCTAAGAGTTAACTGTCCAATTAATAGCATCAAATGATGAACTTTCATCCTCCTTGCTTGCTTGCCCACCCTCCTCTTTTCACCTCATTTATGCTTTGGGCCTGAAGTTTGAAGAGATTGTCCTTGAGTCTCCAGCTGGAATAGGATTGTTCTGTCCTCACCACCCTGTGAAAAGATCCCAGTAACACTTCATATAAAGCTAAAAGCTGCACACCAAAGCAGAACAGAAAAACTTTAAACCTAAGGTTCCAGGAAGACAAACAACTTCACTCTGAATGCCCCCCTCCTTCTTCTTCCCACAGCTTTATATCCTCAAACACATGGTATGGAACATCCCTTGGGTCACTTGGGGTCAGCTGTGTCCCCTCCCAGCTCCTTGTGCACTCCTCACTGGTGGGGCAGCACAAGGAGCAGCAAAAGCCTTGGATCTGTGTGAGGCTCTGCTCAGCAGCCACAAAAACATCCCAGTGTCATCAACACATCCAAAACACAGCCACTGGGAAGAAAATTAACTCCATCCCAGCCAAAACCAGCACACTATTTTGTAGCGTTTCACAGATAAGGAAATATCTCCTTCATCTTCTTAGCAAAAATCTCTCCCTCCTCCCCTGCTGACACAGTGTAATTCTCCAAATCTGCAGCTTCAAGTGAAAGCGAATCTGATTTTGACTCAGGCTCCAGATGGGTCTAGCTGTAAAGATACTGTCATGTGAAAGATTAGGCGCTAGCTTAGACAAAGAGGTGTTCAGCTGCAAGCTTAATAGCCTCTGAAACAGCAACTGCCACCAAAGAGCTTCCAGGTACTGAGATTGCTATCCATAATAACCACGGGATTGCAACAGATGATGGAAAGGCTGGAGACTCCCCATGGGATTCAGGGCTCTGCACAGAAAGCTGCTGAGCCCAGCCAGAGCTCAGAGTGCTTGCAGGGTGCCTTTGTCCATGCAGTGACAGTCAGAGTGGAGCTGGCTCTGGGGTGCCAGAGGGGTGGGAGGCAGTGCAGGGACCCCTGTGCAGGTGACCTGCAGCTCCTCAGGGCTGGGCACCTGGGACAAAAGGCATGGAAAGTGCAGGAGTGGGGTTAATCCCACCCTTCCAAGCCACTGAGTACCCACTGCTCTCCTCGCAACTCTGACCCTTGCACGAGGCTCAGCACCTACACGGCCAAAGCAAAATTAAGTGAAGGAGAGATGGAAAATCAGCAATTGCAGCACCAGGCCTGGGATGGAATTGTCACCTCCTGCCCTGAAACGCCAGAAATCCCAGTTTGAGAGCTGGGAAGAATCCCTCTGTGCACACTGAATTGGCCTGACCCCTGCAGCTCAGAGTCATCACACAGCACATCCTTCCTGGAAACCCTCTGCATCCCAAGTTTGGGTAGGCCAGTTGCACCCCAATCATTGCCCTGAGATCCTAACCCTGCCTCCACCTCAGCCAAAATGAGGCAGCTTGGCCCGGGGGTGCAACAGAGAAGCCACAATGCCCACGTGGCCTGGACATGATGGTCACAGGTTTGAAAGCCAGTCCTCCCTCCCACTCAGTGGTGACACAAACCCAAACCTTTTGAAGCACTGGTGAATTGCCCAAGTGGGTGCACATGGTCAGTGCACCCACCTTTACTGTTTGTTAGTATAGAAAGTTTAAAATTTTTAGTAATTAGGGTTTTAATATTTTCCCCCTCCTGTCTGAATTATGAATATTGCTTTGATTGCTTTGTTAAACCTTTGTTAGCTTGAAGTAGATAAGGTATAAATATTATTATAATTATGTTGATATATATGTTTATTTTTAAAAGTTTTTTATATTGGTGTGAAGTTTAGCTAATTAAATAGATGGTTTAATTATGATTTTTTTTAGTTTGGTTATATTTTATTGTTTTACATTTTCTGTAATTGTTGTATATTTTAATGTATAGATATTAAATGGTTGGAAAGGTGTACGTAATATGTTTTATTAAAGTCTTTATACTTATCTTTATATATTAATAAAAGAAAATTAATTGTTGTTTTGTTTTGTAGAGTTGTGTGTTTTGTATTTGCTGGATATGGAGTTTGTCAATGGCTGCCAGAAGTGCTGAATGAGGATTGTCAGGACTCACAAACCCAGCAGCTGGTGCAGCAAGCCAAGCTGAGCTCCCCTTCCAAAAATCCCAAACTACAACCATGACATCATTAGTTCTGTGCTAAAAAAATACAACAAAACCCTTCCTCCTAAAGAAATACTGCAAAGGGAGAAATTTCTCTGCTACTTGGCATGGCTCCTGGAGAATGAGAATTCTCAGGGATGAAACAGAGTCTGTGGAGAACAGGAAAATCTCTGTGCACCTGTAAAATACCATGAAAGAGCATCCAGTATAACCACCTCATACACGTGAACAGAGACAGCTCAAACTGGGAGATGCCTCAGCATGCCTTCCACTTCATCCCAGAAAATCCTGCTGGCTGAAAAATCCTGCATCCCTGAAAAAAAAAAAGCCAAGCTGGGAGCAAAGAGCTGGGCTTCCAGGGCATCCCATCCATCACTGGGGAGACACATTCCTTCAAGGGCACAGTGGAGGCACTGATGTGACCTGGGAGTCCCATCCACACCCCAGCAACACCCCCTGCCCAGTCCACGTCCCCACTGAAGTGTCCCTGCCCAGCCCCACGGAAAAGAAATGTCCAGAGGGAGGGGGATGTTGTTTTTTCAGCTCAGGTTAATGAATCTGTTCTGCTTGGTAAGGAGTCATACCTTACACATGGAATTGTGGAGTACAGCAGTATTCCCTGGCACAGCCATGCAGGTAGGGCTGGGAACCACTAAATTAACCCTGGCAACCATGGCAGTAGGCAAACACCATGGCTTTGGGAAACAACAGCAATAAAAAGACAATATTTATAGGAAATGCTACAGCAGAGCCAAAACATGCAGAGCTTAAAATGAAGCCTGTTTTCCCTGTTATCCATCTTACCTCACGTCCAAGAGGCCAAAAAGGATCAGGCTAAAGGTAGACTCATCTATTTTTCCCGATGGATCATGCAAATACAACATTACTATGGACTTACAGCACACCAACACGTGCACAAGTGTAGTTGAGTGATTTTTATACAGACAGCAGGAGGAAAGTTTAGCTTCCCTAAGTTCAATTTAGGAAACTAGAAACACATCTGATGAAGTGTGGGATAAACTTTCTGCAACTCCTCTTTGTTGCAGTAGGTGATGAATAGATAATGGGGTTTAAGGGCTCTGGAAAGGTCACCTGCACCATCTCCTCGCCCTAAAACAGAAGCCATAAACCATCTCTGTGCCTCTCTGTGTGCACACTTTTATATTTGTGGAGCATCCAGCACAAAAGAGCTCCTTGCTGATGGACACTTTGATGATTTAAGTGTTAAATAACAGATAGGTGCTATTTATGTGGAAATTATTTGTGTTGGGACAGAGACAAGAAAGCAGCATTTTCTCCAGTGCCTCTGCCTGCCTCACCTGCACTCTCACTGCTCATCCATCTCCCAGGATTGCCTGGAACATTGCTCATGTAGGAGCATTTTCAAACAGCTCACATTTTCTTTAGAAAGTCAACCTGTTCAGAAATGGCTCATTCTGCTCCTCCCACCCCCTGCTACAATACTCTCCTGGGACCAAGAGGGGAGAAGATTCAGCCTGCACTGGAAAACAGCTTTATGTACATTAAAATATCACCACTTGCAAGTCTGATGCCACTGCAACCTGCAAAGCCAAAAATAGCAGCTTTTCCCAGAGGAATAGAGAAGGACAAATTTCCAGCCTCCCAGAAGGGCTCAAGGAATGCAGGTGCATTTAGTCCACAATCTGCAACAGCAAAAATGTTACCAGAAGGATGGAAAAACATTGGTTGAGGTCATTATATTTTATATAATGTCCTTGTACACCTGTGCAGTGGATCTGCAGCTCAAAGATTAAAAGAAAACATTTTACAGACATCAAAGTGATAATCCCACGTTGATCATTTTCCAAAACACTGAAAGAACTTGATGAAGCATTTGGTGGTGTCAGGGACCTCTATGGGGTGCTTGGGTTGGAATTATTTGGGTTGGAAGACACTTAAAACTCATCTCATTCCAACCCAGGGACACATTCCCCCAGGAGCTCGTTGCCCAGAGCCTCATCCAAACTGGCTTTAAACACTTCCAGGGATGGGCGATATTTCCCTGCAACCAGCCATCACCTCAAATTTCAAATAAAGACCTCAAAAATGTTTACATTACCTCCTTTCCCATGATAACCAAAATCCATATTTCCATTTTCAAGCAAAACCAGTTTTTCCTATCTACAAAGGTGCAGGACTCCTGGCTCTGCCACAATCATCCCTCACAACTCGTTCAAACCATTCCAGCCCGGATCTGCAGAGGCTTAGACACTTCCAAAGTTATGCAAAGAATTGGGACAGCCAGACAATCAGATATCTCCAGAAACACTCTGGTGTCTTGTAGGGTTAGAAGATGACGGCAGGAGTGCAGCCCATCCCTCTCAGAGGTAAGAGAGGACAGGGACATGTCACAGACTATCAACAGGGCTGTTGGCAGTGGGAAGGGTGATGAAAAAAAACAGGGATGAGGCTTGCACAGGCTTTTCCTCCCCACACTGAAGGAATTGCATGGGGAATAAGGGTGTGGATCCTCCTGTGCTTACAGAATCATATCCCAAAAAGTGCAGCAAGGGGAACTACAGCACCCAGGGCACAGGGAGCAGCTGACTCTCTTCCCTCAGGGGCCAAAAAGCCAGCAAAATTGCCTGTTCCCAAGGAGGAAGAACACTTCAGGAGGTCTCTCCAGCCACTCTGAGACAAAAATGGAGGGCAAATCAAAGGCAGTCCTCAGTTCACCCCTTCCCCTGCTGCTTTCCAGCCCTTGCGGCCCCCCAGGAAAGCACTGGAAGACCAGCAGCTCTCTCCAGGAGACAGATCAGGACTGACACCCACCACAGTTCTTCATACACCAAGCTCTGGAGATTTTTTGGAGATCCACATGGCTGTAGGAGCAGCAGCCAGGCCCACAGAGGGATGTGCCATGTGACTGTACCACCTTTTGGGAAGATATTACTGTTCTCTGCCCCAAGAAACCTGGAGGGGACAGGGCTCCTTCAACACCACAGCAACTGAGCTCAAGCAAGCAGCCAGACTTTTAGGCAGGAAGCAGCCAAAAGAGCCCCAGGAGTTAAAACCAAGAGTTACTAACTCCAGCTATCATCTGCCTCTCGGTGCCATCACAGCAGCACACGGTTTTGCCTTTTTGCTGGCAAGATGAGAGCCTCAGAGAAGCCAAGCAGAGAGAAAAGTATTTCACCAAGCAGAAAGCACTCTTGGATGGCTTTCAATGACCTTCCCAGTCCTCCCAGAGACACTCAGGAGTGCACACACACACCCCCCATCGCTCTGCCACGGCTGGAGCTGTCGCCCTTTTGGCAGCCCCTGGATCCAGGCTGATGGAAAATGCACTGGCTGCAAGAGGAGAGCACAGTGGCACTGCTGCAGAACAGGAGCTGGATGCAGCAGTGGCAGCAGCAGCAGCAGGAAGCACCGAATTCCCATTTAAATAAAATGCCAAAAGGCAGTCAGCGAAAGTGACATTTATGGTGTTACTACAAATGCATTCAGTGGGAAGCTGAGTAGCAGAAGCAGGTTGGGGGGAAAAAAACAAGCTGTAGTGAAAACTGCCATCTGTATATTGTGCCCCATTTTTAATATTCTGTATTCTCATAAAAAGTGTTGTTTCTGTCACTATTCAATCTCCCAAACTCACATGGAACACTGTTAAAAGTCAGCAGTGTGTGAAATGGTATTTTAAAATAAATGAAACCCGCTCGCAAAGCTGCGGAGGAATATTGCAATGCCAGGGTGCTGACAGACAGGCATTGAAAAGTAACAACCGTTATCATCTTAAAGCAAAGCGGATTAAATAAAAACCCACAGCTAGTGGTGCATTACCAAGTCTGATATTGACACAGCTGCCGTGGTGGTTATTTTTCATTGTCTCATCAAGACAAAGCATCACGGGATATCAATCTTCCCTCTGTCAGGCCATGCCTGCTGTAAAGTTTTTCGTTTACATTTTCATTATATCCCTTTTATCTCAGCTGCCAGCAAAAAAATATATATATGTACTTATATATATATATACACACACATCTACATATATATATTTATGTGTGTGTATCTGTAAGTGTGCATGTGTGGGTGTACTTTTGGGAATGCTGAGATCTGGTTCACCTTCCACATTGCCAAGACACAGTTTCCAGCCAGGAGGATGCTCCCAAAACAAAACGAACCCCAACTTGGTGAGCTGCAAGGACTGGGTTACATCCCCTCCAACTGGGGGTGGGGCAGTGGTGAGCCGGTAAAAATTTGACATTTTCAAAAGTGTGATCTCCTGTGTGCTTTCTTGCCAGGAAATCCAACCCACACATCTGCCACTGCTGGTGAAAACACCCTTCCTGTAACCATATTTGGCTGGGTGGACCAGCCACATCTGTTCGGCTACCAAGCTCAGTTTGGGGCATGGAGAAGAAGAAGAAAACAAAGCAGAAATTGTAATTCTCCTTGGAGGGCACTGGCTGTCTCATCAATATTAGGAGCTGTTACATTTCTCCCTAGCTCTGCAGGTTGGTCCCTGCATCTGATCGTTCCCTGCACTTCTGTCCATCTTTACCTTTTCCAGCCTTGCAGCACCACCCAGGTGTTTTCAGGTGAGCCTTGTCAGGGCAGAGAACTCTCCCCGAGCATCCCAGAGCCCGACAGAGCTCACCTGTCCTTTCACTCCCACTAATAACCCTGTTTTTTCAAGGTATGAGACAGAGCCAGCTGTTTGCAGCTGGCCACCGCATTCCTCAGAGCAACAGGGACTGCAGAAGAAAAAAAAAAAGAAAAAAAAAGGGGGGGGGGGGGGGGGGGAGTGTGTTCCCTTATTCATAAGAGAGCTCCATCTTCCAAACCCATCCCAAATAGCTGATGTGGCTGCTCCCTGCGCTCCTGACTTAATTAAGTGCCGCCTACGACATTTCTGTTCTTGCGTCTCCTCAGAGGCGGCTCAGCGCTGCCCGGTACAGCCCTTCAAGAGTAGGAACTCTGGGAAACGTAGTTCAGAGAGGGAACACGGGGCTAAAGCAGCCGCAGGAGGCTGCTGGTGCCCTGGGAGAGCTGCAAAACGGGCAGAATAAACAGCGGAGCTCCTTGGGAAGGGGCTGCAAACAGGAAAGTGTGGAAGTGATCACAAGCAAAACCCCTGTGCCTCGCTCCTGTGACCCTCTGATGCAGAACAAACCCCCCTTCCCCCCTCAGCTCCCAAATCCCCTGCAATGTTGGGCACACACCTTTGCACCGGCCCACGGGTGTTCTCTCTGTGGTTACAGCCCCCTGTGCTGAGCAGCAGGAGGGGAAGGTCGATTACACCTTCCCCAAGTCAGGGAGGGGCTCTCTGCACTGGCCTGGATGGGTTTTCCCCATCAGGGATCCTCCAGAAAGCTCATCAGCATCACTGGCACTTGTCCTGACGTCAAGCTGAAAACAACAGTGCAAGGTAAAGGAATGACAGAATCACTGGGTTGGAAGAGACCTCCCAGATCATGGAGTCCAACCCAGCCCCAACACCTCAGCTAAACCCTGGCACCCAGTGCCACACCCAGGCTTTGTTAAACACACCCAGGGATGGTGACTCCACCACCTCCCCGGGCAGCCATCCCAGAACTTCATCACTCTTTCTTTAAAAAACTTCTTCCCAATATCCAACCTGTGTTTCCCTGGGTGCAGCTTGAGGCTGTGTGCTCTGCTTCTGTCAGTGCTGCCTGGAGAAAGAGCCCAACCCCACTGAGCACAGCCACCTTTCAGGAGCTGTAGAGAGTGATAAGGTCACCCCTGAGTCTCCTTTTCTCCAGGCTGAGCACCCCCAGCTCCCTCCGGCGTTCAATTCCTCCTCCCACCTTTCATTCCCTGCCTCGGTTTCCCCAGCACTGAGGACAGTGTCCCTGGGCACTCCAGGACCCTTCTCTTCCCATTTCACAGCTGGAAAGCCCCTGGTAGAAACGCCCATCCCGCCGAAGACCCCACACCCCTGGGATGTGTGTCCTTAGTCCTGCTGCCAGGAGCATTCCTTCTCCACCACCCCCCAATTTTTCCTTCTTCCAAACTACAGCCAGCCTTCCCAAGGTGTTTTCATTTCAAAAGAAGATCATTAACCCCCACAAAAGGAAAACTTCTGGCGGTTCAGCGATGCTCCAGCCCTCATCACTCTATCCCTCCGGGGTTAGCTGTATTTGTGTCCACTCCCAGCCCAAATTCGACCCCAGGTCCCGCAGAGCAGCAGCATTCCCACCTTCTGCACAGCACTCGGCACAGCAAAGGGTTACACCCGCTCCTCCAGCAGCGTTCCCTCTCTCTCTTTCTCTCTCTGCGAGCAGCAGCAATTGCCATTCTGCATCCTTAATAGCAGCGTAATCAAAAGTTATGATGCATTTTTCAGTAATCACAAGAAATGATCCCCACTTAGCGTTAAGTAAAGCAAATTTGCCACTGGAAGGATGAAAAAAAAGAAGAAGAAGAAGAAGAAAAAGGAGAAGTCAAAAGCATTTCAATTTTCATTTGAAACGAATGAGTCAGAGTCAATTTGGTAAAGCAGTTAACAGCAGCTGTGCTCCCCTTCCCAGCCCCTTAACAGGTACAATTTGCTTTTAACAAACAACCTCGCAGAGGTCTCTGGCACCATGTTAACACAGTGGCATTCAACCCCTCTTGCTGTTGTGTATTTAAATTGGGTAATAGAGTCAGGCAGAGGAGATCCACCATGAATCTTAAGAAGTGCAATTTGACAGCATCTGAAAACAACAACAACAAAAAAAAAAAGGTGGGGGGAGCCTTTATAAAAAAGTTAATAAATGAGTTTGAAAGCAGCTTTTGTTGGGTTATTGCGAAGCACCATCTAACAAATAACTGAAGTTCCAGAAAGCCCCAGCATGGCAACAAGGTCCCAGCAAGTTTGGTCCCAAACCTAGGGTTCTGCACACTCAGGGCACCTCCCCAAAGAGCTCTGCAAAGCAGGGAAGGACATTTGGCAGCCTAAGTATCCCCAGCCTGGGTGTATTTGGGGCACTTTGCCCCACACCAAGAGCTCCAGTGAAAGGCTGTGTGTCAGAAAAGAAGAAAAACAACAAAACCAAAACACAACAGAGCTGCACAACCCATGCTAAGGTTGCCCCAACCCCTCAGGGCATCCCACAATCCCATAATCTGAGCACTTGCTTGCAGAGAGGGGAACCCCTGGGCTGGAAGGAAAAGTAGAGATATGTGATGAGCCTTCAGCACCCCCTGTTATCCCTCCTGACTCCAGAGCAGCCCTGTCCTTCCCTCACCTCAAAGTCAGGCCCTTGACAATGCCCTCATCTCACTTTTGGTCCAGACAGTCATCATCTCTCATTCATTTGTTCTTTGAAGAAATCTCACTTCATTACTTTCCAGGCTCCTGAGCTTTGTGGGGTATTACAGGAGGTCAATGAAAAATTCATGTTCTCAGTCAGTAATTGGCATTTTTGTTTCCTTTTTTTTTAATTTTTATTTTAGAGGAAGGAAAGCCAAGAAAAGGATGTGAGTGGGGCAGACAGCAGGGTGAGTGGGTATCTTCTGCTGGTTATTAAGATAAAGTCTCTCATATTGCTCCTGGCCACTGTACTCTGGTGCTTGCTCCAAGCAAGCCCTGTCCCTGTAATCCTGCATATTGAAATCTGCAAGCATTCTGGTACTTTCATTAGAGGGACAAGTAATGAAAGCAGACTGGACACACACAATTATTACAGTGTAATCCTCTGGAAATGAAGTCAATGCAATCACCCAGCATTCTGCTTTCTTCTAATTTTTTCAACTTCAAGTAACTGCTTCCCAAATTCCAGCTGAAGTTACTGTTACAATCAATAGCACAAGGGCTCTCAATATAAGACTCAATTAATATGATGCTTGCAAGTCCTCCCCTATTGATCCCAGGCTGGTCTGAAACCCCAAGCAGCACTGGCACCAACTGCAGCATTAGCAAGGAAGACAAATGCAAAATTGGGGGATGCCAGCAAACTGAAAGGAGCAGCAGACCTCTTTAAGGATGACCAAGGAAAAGAGAAACCCCTGAAAGCAGAGAGCATTCTCCAAAACCCAAAATCTGCCTGGCTGCAATCCACTCTGCTGGATTTGCCATCCACGAGCTTGAGACCAGGATTTCACCTACCCAACTTGATGCCTTTTTTGGCTTACCTAAAAACGGAGGCCAGACAAAATTAAGGGAATAAAAAGACGTTATATTTATTGAAGGCCTTTAGGTACATTTAGGGCAGACAAAGCTCCCTCAGGGGCTACACCCAAAATGGACCAAACTGGTCATGGGTTTTCAGACTTTTATAAGTTTGGTCCATTTGCATATTGGGGGTTAATCTTCTAATTACAGCTTCAGGTAATGAAGTCATTTAAGTTTGTTCCTCCCAACTCAATTTTGTTTCCATTTCTCAGGGCCTGAGGCAGTGAGGTGTCCTTGATTGCCAGGCCTGGAGAGGAATTGCTGTGTCTGACCAAAATGGGAAGCCAGTAGCTAGCAGTGTATATGAAGATAAAGTTATACACTGAAGAATTAGAGGATTGCAAATAGATGAAAAACATAAAAGCTAAACTCCTGAGGCATCAGCCTCACAGGAAGAACCCTGGCTCAGCCACCCTCAAGGCCCTGTCCCGCGGGGCTGCGCTGCCGGCGGCGAGCTCGCTGTCAGCCAGCAAACAGATTGCTGCAGCCAGCAGCACCAAGGCTTGCCATGATTACAGCTATTAATGCAGTGCATCCCATTCACCTCCAAGGCCCCACGCTCGGTGACAAAT
The DNA here is from genome assembly GCF_015832195.1 of Motacilla alba alba. Lineage (NCBI taxonomy): Eukaryota > Metazoa > Chordata > Aves > Passeriformes > Motacillidae > Motacilla > Motacilla alba. Next base: position 30,163,485 of record NC_052023.1, read on the forward strand.
AGGGACAGGCTTCCCTGCCTTGCCGAGCGAGGCCTGCGGCGCTGACCGCCTGCTCAGGGCAGCAACAGCAGGACCAGGAGAGCAGCAACCCCCAGGGGCTCTGGGAAGAGCTCCAGCAAGGACAGGAGATTGACAGCTGTCAATCACAGGTGCTGGTCCCAGAGACTGTGCCCCAGCAGGTCCTTCTCAGTTGGAGGATGTAAAGAGGTCCTTGTCTCCTGCCCTTGCTGCAATCTTCTCCTGTCAGGGTTGTCCCCAGCCCCTCCTGTCTGATGCCAGCAAAGGCCCTTGCAATTCCATGTGTTCCCATTTGCTGCTGCTGCTAGGGATCCACATTTCCCCAAGGCCAGAGGAGGATCTGTTCCTCCAGACTTGTCACCTCCTCCAGGATCACCTCTCCTAACCCGCATCCCCCAGCAAGGACAGCCACCCATTGGCAATTCCCTGGGACATGGTCTTCCCTTAAGATTCTGGGACTCCAATCCCAGGCCCAGGTTCTCCGGTGCCACCTGTTCCCCAGGGTGGTACGGCACTGGAGGAGGCTTCCCAGAAAAGTTGTGGATGTTCCATGCCCGGAAGTGTTCCAGGCCAGATTGGATGGGAGGTTGAACAATCTGGTCTAGTGGAACACAGTCCTGCTCATGGCAGGGAATTGGAACTAGGTGATCCTTAAGGTGCTTTCCAACGCCTACCAACCCAAAGCATTCCAGCATTCCCTGGTACCACAGCCTGCCCCCACAGCTGTTCCCTCAGGGCAGAGGGAGCATTGCCCTGTGCTTGCTCTATTTAACATCCCTCTGTCCTTCCTTCCAGCTGCCCTTTGTCCATCACCTCACGCACTGAAAACCAGAGAAATCACAACTGTAGCACCTCGACCAAAGACACAAAACATTCCACGACAAAGCCAAACCCTCCCCAGTCCCTACCCCAACCTGCTGCCTGACTCCCTGAGATCATCCAAGCCCCACTGCAGCCTCCAGGCCTGATTTACCCGGGGTGAGGCTTTCCTGCCTTAACCCGCTTCCCCAGCCCCACACCTTCCACTACAGAGCCCGTGGCAGGAGAGAAAAGCCAGACAGGCACCGCTCCAGCATCATCTGTTCCTCAGCCAGGGTGACGTCTCCTTGCCAGCAGCTGCAGCCCAGGGTCTGGCAGGGGGGAGGCATGCAGGCAACCTGAAGGTGGACACTTAGCACATTTATTACCTGCTTATTAGATACCAGGCTCCCATTATGATGAATTGGCTGAGTGATGGCTCCCGCCAGCTCCCGGTGCTCAGCAAGGCTCTCTAATTCCATTTTGCACAAGCTGGGCCAAGGCAAAATCGTTTCTGAGAGGAAGGAATAAGCAGTTGTTTTTCTCCCGCATCCAAAACAATCTGACCCTCTGCACAATCTCAGCAGGACCTTTCCTGCATGCACTGTCTCTCCTCCTGACCATGTGAGCGGTTTAGATTAGATATTAGGAAGAAATTCTTCCCTGTGAGGATGGGGAGACCCTGACACAAGTTGCCCAGAGAAGCTGTGACTGCTCCTTCCCCGGAAGGGTTCGAGGCCAGGTTGGATGGAACTTGGAGAAACCTGGGATAGTGGAAGGTGCCCTGCCCATGGCAGTTTCACCCTGAACAAAAGGACTCGTGCCAAGCTCTGCAGTAAAAAAACCACATCCACGAGCCTCCCAGTAGAAAAACTGCAGACGAGAACAGGTATCACGAGGTTAAAAAGTCATTAGACGGTGCAAAGGCTTTTCTGGGGATGGAGACAGCCTTGAAAGACATTCCAGAAAAGTGAAACCCAGAGAGATGATTTTGCACAGCAAAATGATAAGAAGATAAGAAAATTCTTAATTGTTCCACAAAACCACTGCTCAGCTCTTCTTTGTCTTCCAGAAAACTGGAATCCAGGAAGGAGATGATTTTGCAAAGCAAAATTACAAGGAAATTCTAGCAAAATCACAAGGAAATTCTTAGTTGTTTCACAATTGTTTCAGAACCACCGCTCAGGTCTTCTAAAGGCTGTAGTGGCACCCAAATGGCTTTGGGTGCCTCTCCCAAGGGCTATCATTCCTTTTGTGATAATTTCTTCTGTTCTGTATTCCTTAGTCCTGTAGAAACCTGTCCTAATATCCTTTATCCCTCCCTCAGGCTAGATTAAAAACTACGTGCAGAGGCAAAAAGTTCAAAGAATAAGAAAGCTGCATTCTTACCCAGCCACTCCCAGACTCGGTGCTTTACACATTCTTGGGCTTTTTCTGCTAAATTTGATCAGTGAAAGCAATCCCTGCATGCCGAGTCCAGCAGAAATGACCAAGCTTTGCTAAGCAGAGATATTTCATCACCATTCACCTCTGTTGGCAGGAAAGACATTCCCATGCTGTGGTTTCACAAGTAGCACTGACTGAGGGCAGGCAGCAGTGCCACCTGTCCTGAACAACACAGGACAACTCCTTGGTCGAGGGACACTTGCTGTGAGGTGGCTTGTGACCCTTGGAGGTTGGCATGTGTCAGCTCTTGGTGGCAAAGCTGCCTGCAAACCAAGCACAGTCACTGGTGTGAACAGTCCAGAGAGAGCTGATCTGAGCACCTGCTTGCAGAGAGGGGAGCCCCTGGGCTAGAACGAAAAGCAGAGGTATGTGATGAGCCTTCAGCCCCCCCGTTATCCCTCCCGACCCCAGAGCAGCCCTGTCCTTCTCAAAAGGGGCTCAGGAGCTTTTACCTCCCTCCAGCTTTACCCGACAAGGTCCTGTGGACTCTTTTCCACCAGGCCCCCACTTGACCATTCCAAAGGAATATTCACCCAGAGACAGATGGGATGAGGAGCCTCATTCCCAGAGAGCTGAGCACAGAGAGGTTGCTGTGAGAGGGATGATCCGCTGCCCCCCTTCGGGATGGGCTCCGTGCTCCAAGTTTCAAGTTTCCCTCCCATCGCTGGAGGGCCCTGAGCCCCAGCCCGGGGGGAGGACCACACGTTCTACATATCCCTGCTGAACTGTTACACATTTCTGCTGTGCTCCTCAGACAGAGGACTCTGCTAGCAGCAAGCAGGAGAGGAGCTGCCATCTGGGACTGCATGTGCTTCCCAGACAGATGGCTGCCTATTCTGGTCGTGTTTTATTTCAAGCAATGGTTCGTACAGCACCAGCGCTAGTGTGAAAATGGGATGTGACAAGATGTGTATTGCTTACACCTTCTGGAAAGTTCAGATAAAACCAAGATGTACAGAATGTAAGAATCAATATAATTAGGTAATTAAGAGAAGCGAAACTCCCCTGGTTTAATGCTGCATTGTGCTGGTGGGTGTTGCAGGCTGTGCATGTGTGTGTGATATGGAACATACATATGTATGGTTCCACCTTTGTGCATGTACACAATGCAAAACCAGTGAGAAATAACGAATGTTTACATCCAGCCATTAAAATAAACACAGCTACCTGCTGCAGCAGGCGTTTCAGACAGAACTGCTGACAACGACACACTCTTTCACCATTTTCACAGGGCAGGAAATCCCCTCCTTGCTGGAGCAGGACACAGGGCAAGGTCCTGCTTCTGCCCCCGTTCCTCAAACATTTTTTCCTGCATTCTGCATAGCAGAACACCAACATCTAGAAATGTCAGCAGAAAGAAGAGCAGCATCACATGCACAAGCTCTTACTGGCTAAGCTGGGGTCATTGCCTTGCTCTCTGCAGAGTCAGGAATTCAGCTCTGGGCAGTATAGGGACACATCCACAGAGAGCTTGACACATTCCCAAGTACATAGGAGTGGTGAAACACAGCTATGAAACCTGTTTCCAAGTTGTTTTGCAGCTCAGGTTGCAATGAAGGCTTGAACTGAACGTGTTAAAAGCCACTGGTCACACATACAGAGCCTGCTGGAAGCTGACTTCCCTCCCCGATGGGAGCCTTGAGCAGCTCACAGCTCAACAACTCCCATCTCCCACAAACAGGCCCTCACACAAACTCAAAGAGAAGGAAAAAGGTGGGAAGAAAAGAATTCAGGACAAAAGTGCCTGTCCCCTGGCTGCCCAAAGGCATGAGTTCAGGTGTAATGAGCTTCTGGAAGAGGCTGTTGCTGTGCTCAGGTACATCTGAGGCTGCACTTTCCTCATGTTCTGCTTCTACAGCCCCAAGAGCAGCGAGGGTCCATCTCATTTTGTACCATGTGAGACACTGTGGGACTTAGGCAGAAGAGCAAGGGAAAGAAAAGTGTTAGCTGAGCCACATCTCAACATGCAAATCCCAAACAGTGAGGTGCTGTGCTCATGGCCCCAAAGCCCAGCTCCTAAGAAGCTCAAGAAAAGCAGAGATGTCCTCTAAAACAGCAATGAGGAGCTGTGCCTATAATCACAGTTCATTAAAATGGGCTAATGCAGATCGGCTGGTGGTGAAAGACCCAAATGGAGTGTTGCATGCTGAGGTTATCAGCATATAAAGTCCCTGCAAAGTTATTATCAGGCAGGCAAGAGAAAATTATGCAGTTCTCCTAAGATTAAACTGCAGGACTGGGACTCAGTAAGGAGTGGGTGGCAGCCAAGGCAGGATCCTGGGTCTGTGTGCACGAGTGTCCTGTGCAGGGACACCAAATCATACTGTGAGATAAGCTCAGGGATGCACAACAGGGAAAATTCAGCTGAGGAGCAAGAGGTGAGCCAAGCAGGTCAAACCACCCTGCAGGCAAGGATCCAAGGGTCAGACCAGCAAGTGAAAAACCTGCCACCTCCACACCCCCCATCACCAACTCTGACGCAGCAAAAGGGGTGTTTGTACTTCCAGTTCCCAAAGTACAGCCAAAAGGACGTTGCATAGAAACCAGACCGTGTTCAGGGAGTTTTGGCAACTCTGTCTTTTTCTCACTTTGCGGCTCCCCGGGTGTCACTCAGAGTGGAAACCTTCAGTCCGGTTCCCGTTAGGTGTAGATGTGATTTCACACTTCTGCCGAGGCAGGTACTTTCTGTGCTGCCGATGGTTAATTACTTGAGGATGAATCACAGCGCTCAGCAGGGAGGTGGGGCAGGCAGAGCAGGTCTGGAGTGGGGAGGAAAACATCTCTGCATCAGGCGGGTGGGCACACGTGTGCAGGATTCGGGAGGAATAAATTCAGAGAGGAGCCGCAATAAATCTCCCAGCCTGGCCACTGCGGTGGGAGTTTCTTTTCCCCCTCCCCGCAACAGGGAAATTCTGCTCTTTCCACGGGGGGTGGGAAGTGGCACAGGGCTGCATTGAAATGTAAATTCACTCAAATTATTAAGCACAAGAGAGCAGCTCCTGCCAGCCCTTTGTTCCGCAGTCAGAATGTGTAATCTAGAAGAATAAATATAGTCAGATATCAGCTAAACAAAGAGACCCGGGGCCATGCATATTCAGCGACCCTCTCCCCCAGGACATCCCTTCCCCCTTTATCAGGGAGGCTCTTTCTGCAGTCAACAATTGTAGATCAAAATGCCCTCATTAACCAGGGCTGAGCTGCAAACCTCTGGCTGTTTCATACTGAGGGTGGGTTCCTTTATTTCTCTCCAGGAGCAGAGATCTTGCTAGCCCCTGCTTACCTCGCCTGTCCCTTTTCCATCCGGGAGACAGGGCAGGGCTGTCCCTGAAGCCCATGGGTGCTGCACTGCCATCAGAGGGATGGGGTGGCTGCGGGACAAAGTCCCAGGGTCTAGCAGCTGTTGTGGCTCCAAAAACTGTCCTACACTTTGCTGCCATGTCCATCCCTGTTCCAGCCAGGAGACCACCCCCAAGAGAGAGCAGAAGCCACCAAATATACCAAATTCTGCCACTTCACACTGGTGACCTGGAGACTCACAGAGATGCTTTTTTAAAAAAACACCGCCCAGAGAAACCATTTCAAACGGGTTTATTTTCCCCCCACAAGCTCCTCACTCCCTACAGCCACCACAGCAGCCCCGGGTCAAACAGAGACCTGCATTGCAAGGTCACACTGTGCTGTGGTGACCAAGGAAGTCGCTCTGTGTCCACTCTCTGGTCACACAGAGCCGGACGACCACACAGGCACAAAGCCATGCTGGGAACAGTGGGAGGGACAGCCCCAGCTTCCCACAGCCCTTCCTGCAGCTCTGGGGAGCTGCAAACCAAGGATTGCCTCTGCCCCAAGCACAGGGAGAGGCGGCTGGAGGGGAATAAAGCACCAGGGAAGGAAAAGAGGGTGTTTAGGTGCTCTCCCCAGCACCTAAACACAGCTTCTCATCTCCAGTGCTGTCAGTCTCACACCTGTCACTACCACTGAGCCTGCTGCAAGGTTTAAAAATGAGGTGGAGGAGGAGGAGGGGGAAAGAAAAAAGAAAAAAAAAATCAATTTGCCTGTTTTTGAGTTATATGAATATAATAAACCCTGAGTGTCCTGCTTTTGGATGCAGTTTGCACTTCCAATAACTCAGCAATATATTCATTAAACAAAGAGAGGTAAAAGCAGCAAGCCATTAAAAATAAAGCACTAGAAGAGGGAAGGCCATGCAGGCTGTAAATATCTTTGACTCTTTTTCAACCTCCATTTTCTTATCCCTGCTCATTCACTAATTGACCTCTGGATCCTGAATCTCAGAACTGTTTCCATCACTGCACTTTGTCCTTCAACCACAGATGCAGCAAAGGATCTCAGGCACTCTCTAAATGCAAAATAACTCACAGACATCCAAAGCAGGAGGCAGAGTACATTTCCCTCATTGCCCTGGTGCTGTGCTACAACACCCCCTGCACAAGGCTACAAAACCATCAAAGATCAGGTGTACCAGGTGAAAAAATACATCCAGTTTTAATCTGTTTATGCACTGGGCACAGACCTTCTGCAGAAACACATGAAATCCTACCTTCTGGTGTTTCAGCTTCATTGCACAAAGTCCACCCAGGGCTATGGACACAGACTCTTCTTTCTGATCCATATGGAGGCATTCTGGCCACAGGGCACTGCTCCCTTTCCTGGCCCAGGCAGGGCTGAGCTCCATGTGGCAGCCACCAGAGCCTCGTGTGCTCATGCAGACTGAGAGACAGCACACACACTGCCACCAAACCATCTGCAAAGGAGGGTTTCAGCACCACTCTGCAAGTCCTGAAGAGGCTGATGCTGTCACATGTAGATCCTCCAAGCCTCCTTCTAGGATCACCGGCTTGCCAGAAGGGTGGCTCTGACCCAGCATCTGAAGTTTTTCTTACCTTGCCCAATCTAAGGGCTTTTACTCCCCAATTAAACACTAACTCCAATCACATGCCACAGCAGCTGATTCAGAAGACAGCACCTGGCTGGCTCAGCACCCTCCAAAAGCCTCCCTAGCAGCTGGGATAGATCTCCCACTTGCCGGGAGGGAAGTGGTTACTCAGCAGGAGGCTCAGCTCCATCTCTGCAGCATCTGGTTCTTTTCTGGAGCTCATCACCCTCTGCCTGGTCTCATTTCTTCACAAGTTCCAGCAGCATCTCAGAGCATCACCCAATGTGACAGCAAAACAGCGAGTGAGGCTTCCCTCACATTTTCTGTGATTAGGAAAACTGCTTGCTGGGGGAGGCAAGCTTCAGTTTGGTGAAGGTGCATGGGTTTTCCTGCCCCAAAACCCATATGAGATTTCTCTATTCCTTGCCTGCAGGCACTCAGAAGGCCACTTTTCCTCCTTTCTGTGGGATTTAAAAGAGCAGCCTTCTCGTGTTCTCAATCCCTCCCAAAGCTCACAGCATATGGCAGTTTGGAAGGAAATTGGGTTAAGAGCATAAAGGCTGTTACAAGAGTTTTGCTAAGTGCTGGTGGTGCAAGGGAAGCCACAGGCAAGGGACAGCCTGGGGATATCACAGGCCCTGAGGCCCTGCTGGGCCTTGGAGAGCAGAAAGCAGGGCCAGGAGCTCCGTTTTACACCTCTTTGATGAGTTATTTGCATCCAGTCCCTGCCAGTGCTGAGCAGCAGAACGAAGAGCTCCAACAAGCTCCTCTCCCTGTGTTCTCTGAGAAAAAGGTGTTCAGTGCAAGAAGGGACAAAAGATGATGCAGCTCTTTGCTTCAGCAAGCCCTGCAGTGCTGCAGGCAGAGAGGCTGGAAAGGACCTGGGGGTGCTGCTTTTGGCAAAGCCCAGGTGGGCAAGTGGAGCAAGGGCACCTGGGCTGTACCAGCCACAGTGTGACCAGCAGGCCCAGGGCAGTGATTGTCCCCTGTGCTGGGCACTGCTGAGGCCACAACTCAAATCCTGTGTCCAGCTCTGGGCCCCTCGCTGCAAGAAGGACATTGAGGGGCTGGAACGAGTCCAGAGAAGGGGAACAGAGCCAGGGAAGGGTCTGGAGCAGCAGGAGCAGCTGAGGGAGCTGGGAGGGCTCAGCCTGGAGAAAAGGAGGCTCAGGGGGGACCTTATCACTCTCTACAGCTCCCTGACTGGAGGATCTAGCCAGGTGGGGATTGGTCTCTTCTCCCAAGAACAAGCAATAGGAGGAGAGGAGATCTTAAGTCACACCTGAGGAGGTTTAGGTCAGATATTAGGAAAAAAATTTTCACTCAAAGGTTGGTCAGGTACTGGAATAGGCTGCCCAGGGAAGTGATGGAATCACCAACCCTGAATATATTAAAAAAACATGTGGGTGCAACACTTGTGGACATTGTTTAGTGCTGGGTGAGGTCTTAGAGGCCTTTTCCAATCATAATGATGCTCTGATCCCACAATTCCTGGAAGTCCTTATTCTCCACATGGCCCAAGGCTGATGGGAAACTGTCCATGCAACCTTTCCCCTCAGGCAACATATTGGACATCTCTGCTTTTATGGATTTTTCTCCTTCCTTGGGCTGGACTGATTAAAGTCATCCAGGTGCCAAGGACATGCTACAGCCAGCAGCTTTGACTGAACAGCTCATGTTTTAACTACAGATCAGCTAATTTAAAGGAAAGTGTTACTTTCTTCCCCTATTAACCACAGCTTTTCTCTCACTGTGACTTTACAATGGTGCACATTTAGCTGAATCAGACACAGAAGAGAGCAGAATCTGGCCTCAGCTATTTGTACTTTGTCCCCTAAACAAAGCCACATTTGATCCGGGATTTTCCTTTCCACCTGCTCACAACTGGCACTAGAAGACATTTTCAGAACAGCACAGCACTTGGACAGTTTCACACGAGATTTCTTACACTGGATTTTTCAGGAGAGTCCAAAAGTTCATCAAATGCTCCTTTATTCCCAGACACCCTCTGATGCATGCACAGGTATGTGAACTCCCACACAGATCTGACACAGAACCATTAGAGAGGAGAAAAAAAATAATTCAGAGTCTCTCAGTTTGACTCATCAGCGAATATTAATTTCTATTGTCATGCAGTTGACTTGTAAATCACCTGGATCATTAACTCAGACCTTTTGTGCAGTAACATTACAAGTTATTTAGACACCATGGTGTTTCCTGCACTCCCACTGCTTTGAACACAGAGTTCTGCTTTCAAGGAAAGAGAGGCTAAATGTGTCCACACAAATCCAGGTAATTCTCCATGGCACTGGCCTGGCTGTCCACATTTGCCAAAATAGCCATACCACACCAACCGTGGCAGCCTTCTGCTGGATCTGCAGGATTTTGGGATGAATGGCAGTCCTGTTTCTGCCAAGAAAAAGGTTTCCACGTGAAGTTTACAGGTCTGGGCAAAAGGCTGAAGTTTTAACTAAGGATTTGTGGCCCTGCATTTCGGAGAGTGAAATAATCTGTATCGATTTATGACATCAAAAGGCTCAGATCTTGTCTCTTTCATATCTATAAATAATAAGTATTGACTATAATAAACCACTTGAGAACAAACTGCTGGAGCTCAGGCTGCTGTGAATACTGAATTAGTGGAGTGATGTGAGGCACAACCTGTTTATTTCCCAGGTTGTTGCTGCCACAGGTGTCCCACCTTGCCAAAGGGTTCTGATCATCCTCATGAAGAAAGGCACGAGCATCCACAGTCTCTGCTGGAAGCTCTAATTTTCTTTTTCTCCAGAGAGAATTGAAAAGTCCAAGGTGTTTCCTTAAAATCCAAGGTGTTTCCAAGCAGTAAGGAATGCTGGCAATAAGATGAGAAGTCACCTGGGCAACTTGCAGCAAGTTCAGATTTTCTGGGGATTTTCTGGGGAATCCTAAAAGGGGCTGAGGATTTTCATCCAGCAGCCTGAGGTGCCACAGGGCTGGACACAATGGAGAGGGAATGTGGCCCTGGAGAGGCGCAGGGGTTCCATTCCCAGTTCAACAGCGACCTCTGCTCTCGGCAGCCTTAAGCGCAGGTGTCACCGATCCGCTGGGTTTGGGGACACCTTCAGACAGATCACCTCGCTCTGTTTTATCTATGGGGAATAAGGACACATCTTTCACACGTGGGCAGCCACCGTGACCTTCAAATCCCATCAGATGGAGCCCAGGGCTCCACGGCCCCAGCAGTTGTTAAAGCATCCTAGGATTTACCTTTTCCTACTTGGCTGATATTTAACCAGATGCCAAGAGAGACAAGGACACCTGGTTTCTGAATGGATTGTTTTCAACATGCCCCAAGAGGGAATATAGATATATGTGCACTCTCTCACACACACGAGACTTGCATGGAATCTCTGGAACTGAGCCGTGTAACCAAGGCAAGCCAATAGGAAGGTTCAGCTTCTAAACCTACCCCTAAACCCCTTGGGGGCTGGGGATATTAGGGGCAGTGCTGGGATGGCTGAAATTCCGTGATATCCACAGGGATACCACATACAACAGGTCAGTTTGAGCTCTCCAGCCTGCAGAACAGTCTCAAGCTGCGCCAAGGGAGATCCAGGCTAGAATTAAGGAGGAAGTTTTTCACAGAAAGAGTGGTCAAATACTGGAACCATCTGCCCAGGGAGGTGGTGGAGTCACCATCCCTGGATGTGTTTAAAAAAAGACTGGATGTGGCACTTGGTGCCATGATCTAGTTGAGGTGTTAGAACATGGGTTGGACTCGATGATCTTAAAGGTCTCTTCCAACCTAGAAATTCTGTGATTCTGTGAACCATTCAAAATATACCAAGGGTACAAGATCTGCCCCAGCTCCTCAAAACAGAGCATCCATCCTTAGCTCTCAGCTCTCCTTCCCCTGCTGGTCTCAACTCACACTTCCACATCTCAAGATCTGGGACGTCCGGGACCCTTCTAATTCTTCACAAAACATCAAGATAGATCCCAAGTCACAGCTGGAAGAGTTCCCCACCCACAGCAGCAGAGGATCCCATAGAAAATCCCACCTATGCCAGGGGTCCAGCAGTAGAGATCCTGTCAGGCTGCAGAAATCAGTGACAGTTTTCACTCCAGCAATTCAATCAAAAGCCACCTGCCCTGTGTGTAGTGATCCACAGGAGCTGGGATTCCAGCAGAATGTGGTTTCCAGACCCTCTGAGGGTCAGCAGAATAAATGGATCCCTCTCCCTGGGAACTGAAGGATGGCAGCGCTTCCAGCTGTTCCTCCCCACCTCAATAAAGCCAGCAGCCCCTTCTAGCCTCCTCCAAAAAGCCCCAAGCTATGGAAAAATCTATTTTGGGCTAAACTAAGACAGCAAGGTGAGAATCTCACACCTTGCAAGCTGCAGAGGTGTTTTATGAGCTCCCCAAAATCTTAATAAGAAGCTGAATATCCTAATGCTCTTAGGTAAAGCAGCTTTTAGGACTGCAGTGTGCTCTGTGGGGGAAAGCTCCACTCTGCTCCCCCTTTCTCCACGCCCACTCACATGACTGCAAGTCATTGGGATAATTCTTAGAAAAAGCAGCAAAGAAAATGAAGGTCAGTTTAAAATATCCTCTCAGCTGTAGATTAAAAAAAAAAAAGCTAAAAATAACTGTTTTGAGCAAGACAGAAAAGACAGAAGAGCTATTAAGCAACTTTGAATTACCCAGCCAAGAGTGTCCAAAGCTTGGACAGAAGTTGGCAGAAAACAGAGAATAGATCACTGCAGCTCCTGAGGACTTGTGTGCTCACCCTACATATGGATATTTATATTTTAAAAAAACCCCAAAACATTTATAAACATCATCTTAACTATAAATTAATGTCACCCCCCATATATATATATAAACCCAAAATATTTATAAACATTACCTTAACTATAAATTAATATCACCCAGCACACATATATATATATTTTAAAAACCCAAAACATGTATAAATGTTACTATAAATGAAAGTATTGGTGTTTATAGGAAGTATTCACATTACTTTAACAACAATTCACAATTTTAACAAATCATTTGCACAAAGACTGTCCCTTTTTCACAGCTTTGTGTAGCTTTACTCCTGCTCAGTACAATCCCATTTGTGTTCTCAGGACTGCATCCACAGCCCATTCACACAGAGCTCCACAACTCAAATGCAGAGAGCTCCAACAGACGAAGCTGCAGTTCACCCAAAAAATATTTATGCACAAATTTCTGTGTGGTTTTAGATACATTTCTATCTAAAGATACTACATAAACAAAGTCCTTACAGGAGGATTTATCAGTAAAAATAGGGATATTAGCCCTTCTCTCTGGTTTTGTCCAGGAGATGTTTTGCCAGCTCTTCCTGGGTCAAACATTTTAACACAAAAAGCACACAACGTCAGTACGTACATAGATTTCTTCTTGGGCAAGTCCCCAAACACAAGTGACGTGGCCCTGCTGGGTGTCTGCCCTCCAAGGCAGCCTTGAACTCCAACCAAAGGCCAAAAAGCAAAAATCTCAGCCCCACTTCAGCCCTTCAGAGCTCCCCAGCCAAGGTAAGAACGTTCTGCTCCACCACAAGCAGAGGTGGCCGTGCCCTTGTCCCCAGAGCCCTCCTGCTCTCTGGTGGGGACAGGTATGAGTGCATCAGCATCAATTCCGTTTTCAGCGCTTAGAAAAAGTGCTTCATAATTCTCAACTTCATAACTCTTCCCATTTTGTCACTCTTAATATTTATAAGACATCCAGGAAATGATTGATTTTCCTTCGGACCCCTTGTCATTCACAGTTGCTTATCTCCTGCGTGTAGGGGGCAATCAACAGATTTATAACAGCCCGTAAAAGTTGTTACCAAAAGTACATCTTCTTTGTGTGTGATCATTTCTAATAACTCTCAGGCACGATAGCAATTACTGACAAAAGTCAGCCTCTGTTAATAGAGTTTATCTCAGTTCATCATATATCCTTTGTCAGTGGAAGCATTTTGACAAGCCTGGGGTTAATTAAAACCAAGAAGACAATAAAATACACCTAATCAAACATTACAGGTACAGAAATCAATTAGCAGATTTATGGCACTTTGGAGCCCTCTATAACGTGCAAAATTCAAAGAAACTGTCAGTTCCATCCCCCCCAAGACAGTGTAATTGAATTTCTAATTGAAACTATTTTTCAATAGGTAACACAATCTGCAAAGTTTGATTTGCATTAAAGTGGCATCTGCAAAGGACAGAAGAATCTAAAAAAATAAAGAAATCCCAGGCTGCTCCTGTTATTACCAGCAATAATTATTATTATTATTTGCATATTTAACATTTTGCTGAAGCCCTTTAGAGTGGCCGAGTCTTTTGCCAAGACTGCTCTAGGCACTGAGATTTCTGTAGAAAGAGCTTATTTGGGTGAAAAGGGGGAAGAAGAAGATTCAGGGTGGGCAGGAATGGGAAATCAGGTCGGCAGAAAACAGTTTGGGCCTGGTGATGAGCAGAACAGAGTCCAAGTGATGATGGTCTGTCCTGAAGGGATGGACACTGGGACCAGTGTGCGGCACAGAGCACCCCAGCAGGGAGGGAGCAGAGGGACAGAGGGACAAGCTGTATGCTGGAGGATGCTGCTGAGAGCCTGGGGACATTCAAATACCTTCATTGGGATGTTTGGCTTTTGTCTCTGAGTGCAAATCTTCACACAGAACAGCTAGTGGCAATTTGGGGGCAGTGGCCACACCCATCTTCACAGAAGAAGTTCAGCAGCTCAGGTGGGACTTTCCAGGAGATCACCCAGCTCCAAACTAGAGCTCAACAAGAATAATAGGATAGGTTCTAAAAGGCCAGAGAAACAGGGCTGTTGCCCAGAATTTCCCTCTGAAATGCAATGAGACAGAAAGCACAGGCTATACTGCCTAATTGCAGTCTATATTATCTATACTTCACACTGCTTCATTTCTTCTGCTGCTTGTAAGACACAGCTAGGAGCTATCGCTCAGTAATTTACTGGGAAATGGGGAAGACTAGAAATGAAAAGTCAGGAGAAATGAAGATACAAGGTCAACAGAAAGCTTTCCAGCACTTGCATCTCTTCCAGTGCAGTGAACCAGATTAACCTCTGGTTTCAGCGCTCTGATAACCAGAATCCAATATAAACAAAAGTATGGCATTCAAAATGAAATATTTGCTGAACTTGGAGTAAAATGTTCATTCATTTTTTTATGTTACACAATGAAACAAAAGGAAAAAAATTAAAATTGGCTTTGTTGAAATATTGCAAGCCCAAACTCCATTATGCTGGGTCCTGCTTTGTGAGAACCTCAGCAGGAATATCAGATTTTAAGAACAACACCACGGACAAAACAAAACAGCAAAGAGAAAAGAATGAATCAACAGCAAAATGGGGCTTTCTGATAATTTTCTCTTATTTTAATGAAACCGGGTAACTGCACAAGGCTCTCAAATTCCACCCAGTTTTGTTTTCCTGCTGTCTCAGCAGCATCTCATCTGGAAGAAAAGCACCTGCAGAGAACGCATCTACAGGAGCTTCACAAGGCATAAACCTTATCCCAGAGAGGAAGGGCATTCCCAGGCAGCTGCCTGGGCAGGATAAATCAGCAAGCAAGGCCCAGGGACAGGGATCTGCTCAGAGGGAGAACAGCCACCTGTAATAGTGATGGACTTTGCAGAGGAGAGATCCCCACGTTAGGAAAGGCAGCTTTTCATCTGGATAGCACTTGCTGTGAAATTAAATCCTGGCACATTTGGGAAATGGTCCATGGAGAGGTGATTAATTCTATTAGAGGATGTAGAGGGAGCTCATTCTTATTTCCTTTGTTAAGGAACAGGAGTCCAGAATTCAGACTGTAACAGGGCAGATCCTTGAAATTGTCACTGCCAACATACACTGCCCACAATTTAAACTGTTCTAGAGGTCCCAGATGGCAAGGAAGCCTCACCTTATCATCACCTCCATGAAGGGAGACATTTTCTGGTTTCATTGGGGTTTGGAGTTTATTTTCCCCCCTGTTGTGGTTGTTTGTTTTTGGAGTTTTTTCTTATTTTAGTTTCTTTTCCTTCCTCATCTTTCATTCCCCTTCTGCTATGAGTACATCTTTTTGCTTACACTGCTCCTCACACACATTGCTTGTTCCAAAAGAATTGGAGGATTTCTGGTACTGAGAAATCCAACCTTGCCCCTGGCCATCACCAGGAACAGCTCCCAGTGCCAGCCCCCGCTGGAATTTGCTGCTAAACCAGAATGAAAAAGGTAGCAGGAGTTAAGAGTAAAAGCAGGTGGGGTTGGGGGGCCAAAGGGCACATCCAGAGGGTTCCAGGTGAGCTGATAGGTGAGAATTGAAGGTTGTGGTTGAGATTTTCCTGGTATCAGCTTAATTCTCTCCTGCTGCAAGTGAAGTTTAATTTTCTCCCTCTGTAAGGCTTGTCATTACTTATCCCCCGGATCATGATTTCCCAGTTCTTTCCCCATTCTTGGCTTTTGAAATGCAGGCTGCAAGGCTGGATACATTCTGCCAGCCTCCACCAAGTAGCACAGAGCGGTCATATCTCTCCCCCGACCCCACAACTTGCTCCTGACACTCCTATTAATGCTTCCAGGAACAAGATTTCTGTTTAAAAGCACATCACTGACTCACTTGTCTGTGATTCACTCTGAAGCCAAACCCTTCCCTGCAGTACTGCTTGCCTAGGCAGCTGTTTCTCATTTTTTTAATCAGATGTTTCCTCCCTAAAGGTAGCATTTGTCATGAATTTCATCTTATTGATTTCTAACCATTCCTGCTGTATAGATAATATTGAACTCAAAGCCTTCTCTGCAGACTGCTGGTAAACTCACACCTCACAGCATCTTCCTGAGGCATTGCAAAGGATTATTTCCTGTATGAGCCAAGATATTCATGCAGGAGAACTGAACTCAGTGCAGGGAATTTGCAGAACTAGGGGAATTTTTTTTTAAATTAAAAAAAAAAATTAAATCACTTCTTGACAGTAAGCCAAGGGCAACTGTTCTTTGAGAAATGTTCTTCCAATAAATAAGTGTGATCCCACTTGCTAAGCAAATTCAGTTTATGCTGATTTTACAGTGGTGTCCTCAAGGAGAACAACTGCAGTCAATAGAGGCATTGCAGCAACTGCCCCTTCCCTCACCCACCCAGCAGCCATGCAGCCCAGAGGAAAGATTCCCTTTGTATGATCCCCAGTCCAAGGAGAGGGCCCAAAATACTTCCTTGTCCCTCCCAAGTGATAATACCTTGATCCTCCCTATCTGGAATGTCACAAGCCTTCAGAATCCAAATGGTGTGGTATTTTCTGTGTCCCCCAGAAGGAAGAGGAATTGAGAATCTGACTCTCTGTTCTTAGAAGGCTAATTTATTATGATTATTATATGATATGATATTATATGATATTATATTATATTATATTATATTGAGAGGATACAGGCAGAAGGCTACAAAGAATGATAATGAAAACTTTTGACTCCTTTCCAGAGCCTGACCCTGATTGGTCATTAAGTCAAAACAATTCACCTGTTGGATAAACACTCTCCAACCACATTCCAAAGCAGCAAAACACAGGAGAAGCAAATGAGATAATACTGTTTTCCTTTTTCTCTGAGGCTTCTCAGCTTCCCAAGAGAAGAATCCTGGGCAAAGAGGATTTTTCAGAAAATATGATGGTGACACAATGGGGCAGACCTTTTCATACTGCAACCACCACATTCCAACCCAGACAAAAACTCTGCTTTTTAACTTGATTTCATAGAATCACAGACTGGTTTGGTTTGGAAGGGACCTCAAAGATCATCCATGGCAAGGACACCTTCCACCATCCCGGCTGCTCCAAGCCATGTCCAGCCTGGCCAGGGATGTTGCAGCCACACCTTCTCTGGGAACCCTGTGCCAGAGCCTCTCCACCCTCGCAGGGAAGAATTTCTTGCTAACATCCAATTTAAAGCTCCTTTCTCTCAGTTCAAAGCCATCTGACAGCAGCACAGAGTGCCAGCACAGCAAACCCTGACCAGCTGACACATCTCCACTGATACAGGGCAGGACAGCTCAGACAGAGCCAACACGTGCTCTGCAATATGTTCACTGCTGGTTTAGAGCAGCACATTACACCAATGCCCCATTCAGAAGATGTCAGGCTGTGTTGGCACATGGTCACAATGTGTTGTTACATGGTAATTTTCCCCTCAGCCCAAATATCTCAAGCTTGCATTCTGGCCAGCCACTGCAAGGTAATCGCAGGCAGAAAGAAAAAAAAAAAATCACAAATTCATTCCCTATTGAGTCTGTGTATAACATAAATCTGACTCATTTTTTCCCCTTGTATTTCAGCTTTTTGCCTGACTGCAAGGAGACAGAGGTATAAGAAGAATACATTAAAAAATGCTTTCTTAACACCAACTGCAAATTCACCTGTCTCCTCAGTCCTGATACATTTTCCTTCAAAAGTTTGCATCCTTTGACATCTTTGCAGTCCTTCCATGTTCCTGCTGCTGTTTCTCAGAAATAGATAAGAAAACTTCAAAACCTTGCTCTGCAATAATGAGATTCAAAAGAAAAGATTTTTTTTCCCAATCTTTCTACATAAAAAAGGCCTGAATCGGAGCCCAGCAGTGCACAAATATTACTCATGTCATTGACACTAAGAAAAGGGGAGCTGTGAATAAAAAATGTTAAAAATGAACACAAGGAGCATTGTTTGCATATCAGAAAAATTAATCTACATAGAGAAGTGTAAGAGCCTGCAATTCAGAAAGCAAAGAATTAGGACAGCCCAGCTGAGAATAATTTTCTAGCCAGTTAATTTAATTGCATAAATCATTCCTTTGTTAGCAATAAAGAGATATAATTAAAATGAGATTGCTTCTCATTTCTATTCTCTGGAAACTAAAGGAATTGATTTTGGGGAAAGCATTCTTCCAAATACCAGATCGGCAAATTACATTTACCTTTTTAGAAAGGCGAAATTATTTTGCACTAATATCATGGAGGGTTTAATTAATTATAGATCTGCCATATGATCTTAAAGAAATAATTTACTCAATGCCCACAGAACAGAAGTTTGTAAGTGTGTGTATCCCTCTGATAGATGGTGTGCAGATTTTTACAAACAGGTCACAAGTTGAACAGGTGGCTGTCAGGAGAAATAAGAGGGAATATAATAAATGTTTAAAGATAGGGGGTGGTTTGTGAAGAGATAATAAAGCACTGCTTCCTATTTATTGGCACATACCTGGATTACTGGTCTTTGAACCCCTCTGAATTGGTTTTCTTTTAAATATTGTGATGATGGTTGTTTTCTATTCACAAATCTTCAGGGCTCAATAAGCAGTAACAGGTTAATAACAGAACAAGAGTCAGAGAGGAAAAAAAAAAAACCCACAAACATAAAGCCCACCAATTAAACAGAATATTGCTTTTGCTGAATATTGCAGGGGTTGGCCACCGCCAGGCCCCTAACAGGGCTGTAAAAAACACATCACACAGAAGAAATTCTTTCCTGTGAGAGTGGGGAAGCCCACAAAGCCCACAGGTTGCCCACAAAGCTGTGGCTGCCCCTGGATCCCTGGAAGGGTTCAAGGCCAGGTTGGACAGGGCTTGGAGCAGCCTGGGACAGTGGAAGGTGTCCCTGCCCATGGCAGGGGTGTTGAAACCAGATGAGCTTTTAGGTGCCTTCCAACCCAAACCATTCCCTGATTCTATGACAATATACTCAGCATCCTTTGGGATCCCAGCCTTCTCTTCCCACCCTCTCTTTGTAACTACTTACCATGCAGGGGATCCCAGAAACTGAGAAAAGTCTGCTTCTTCCATTCCATTTCCCCCCTCCAAGGGCAGCTCGTCTTGCAAAGCCTGCTCAGAAGGCAGGGAACAGAATCCATTTCCTCTCTGCTGCACCAGGACAGGGTCCCACATCCACTCTCTCCACTTCTCTCCCCAAAACAGACCCTCCTTGCTACATTTTTGAGAGCAGGAGCCATCTCATGAACATTTGTGGTGCTGCCCACACTCTCAGTTGTTCTTTTTGTCAGGCAAAAGCCGCCACCCTTCCACTTTCTCCACGAGAAACTCCCCTGCCACCAGGGATTCCCACTCCCCACAGCTGGGGCTTTTCAAAGGGCAGAACACCAGATAAAAATTTAAGTCAGGTAAAATTAGAGTCAGGCAGCTTTGATGAACTCTTCAAACAGTCACAGAAAATCTTCCACAGATCTCAGACAGAGGCTGCCCAGGATCAGCACACCTGGTAAGTCCTCCCTACACACAAAAGGTGCCTCTGCCTCATAAGCTCTTCCTTTTCTGTGTGCTTTGGAACAAAACAGGAGCAGCCTTGGCTCAGGAACATCATTCCCCATGGAGACCATCATGGTGGAGTGACAGACACCCATCAGTAGGGACTGTGCTGTGGAGGAGACAGGTAAGGCAAGAAATGGGCTCTGCATGCAAGAGTTAAACAGCAGATAGATTAGATCTCATCATCTGAGTTTTCCAGGAAAAGCATTCTGTTGCTATGGAAACCCCAACATAACCTGGGTTTTCCCTCCTTTTGTTTGTTCATTTTCTACAAACACTGGCCTCTCCCAGTCCTCCCCAGGTGGACTTGCAGCTTGCAAAAACAGTGATTTTTTTCCCCCTCCAATGCCCATTTCTCTTTGCAAGTACATTTTTCAGTGCTTGCCTTTCTCAATATCACTGTCCCAGCCTGCAGACTCTCTCTTTGCGGTAAGGACTGTTTAATGTGCTGCCCAGTAGAAACTCAGCTCCTGAACACCTTGCTGTCTTTTCTTCCTGGGGAAAAAGGGACAAAAGCCTCAGGGTAACAAAACTTTTCAGTGAAAAATCACACGGGACTCCTGTAACTGTGACTTTATCTTGTCACACAGTTTCTCCATTTATAGCATCTCAAGAAACAGCATTTCCTTTGGAAAAAGGAATTTTGCAGACAACAAGAATTTGGATGTTCAGCTCCAAGTTTTCTTTGGTCTTATTTCCCAGGTATCTCTGGCCATTTATTTTAGGGTATCATAATAAGGATTGCCTTTAACGAGCCTGATGGAAACATCAAGAGAATCTTTCCAAAATGTGCCCTAGATACCAGAGACCTCAGTACACAGGTGCATTTACCTGCCAGATTTCTTTACTCTGCACCTCACAACCTCGTGATTGATATACACTTAAGCCTTTCACACTCCCTCCTAATTCCCCTGCATAAATAACAGGGAACAGACTCCCAAGTGCAGGCTTCTTCCTCCAAAGTAGCTCCTGCTTTGGCAGCATCAAGGGTCATATCCTTACATGGAAATATATGTCAGTAAGTTTGAACTTGTAGCTTACCTGGTCCTGGCTAGTCCTAGAATATATGAGTGCTGAAAAGCTGTTACCCTGAAGCTGAAGATTCAGCAGGTTTTCCTTTGGCTTCCTAAGCAGAGCTATGGCAGGAATGGAACATGAATCCAGGGCCACTCTCCGTGCCAACATCCCCACCAAGTGGCCAGCACACCAGCTCCTCTTCCAGCTCATCCCTCTGCCCCAGCAGCTGAAAATATGAAAATACAAACCTGCCTCACCTGCTCTCACCCAAAACCTACAAAATCTGACTTTTGAGACAGCTCTGAAGATCTTTCCAGCCATCCTCTGGAGTAAAGGCAAGCGAAGAGTGATAAAGACATTTCCTTCCATCCCTTAAAAGGTGTCTTATTAACCCATTTCCCACCTTAACCACTGTTATTTTTTCTGCTTGCAGAATTTAAAAACTTTTGTACAGATAGATTATTGTTAATAACTCCACACGTTTCAAACAAGTGTGGCCAGCCCAAGCAGTATGAGGCAAACTTGCTACAAGCTTTATGTTGCATATGAAATACTAAAGTACATGCAAAAAAAAAAAAATTAACTACAGTTTTAAACAGTAGCTAAAGCAGAAAGATCAGGAAAAAAAAAAAAATCGAGAAAATTTTGACTAACACTGCCCTCTTGAGGGAAAGGGAGCTGTACTGCCTCAGCAAAACCCTTGTCCCTTCCCTGCTCTCCAGGCCACACTAAACTCCCCCCACTGCCTTGCCGTGTGGTTCAAGGTGGTAGAAGTTTTTGACAAGCAGCAGTAGGAATCAATTCACACCTAGGAATCAATTATCTCTAGATAAATCACACATTAGTTATGTTTTACTTATAAGTATTCCAGGTACCAATAAGCAACAGTGAAAGCATGAGAACCTATTGGAAATACAAAAACCTGGAAATCAAGAGTTTTTCTTCCTTCATGAATTGCAGCCTTTTATTTTACCCAAAATCTCTGAGAGCAGGAACCAGACTCCAGCTTTTTCTTTGTCCTGCAAATTCCTCATCACTGGGATACACAAGCATCATCTCTCTAGCCTAAGAATTTTTGTCTGCTTATTGGAATAATCCCCTGCAGTATGTTGGAAGTTTTTGGGAATCTCTTTCTCCAGCCAGTCTTTATAAGGAAGGAAATGCTACTGCAGTATTTCAAAGTGCACTGGTGGCCCCCAGGGACAGGGTTTAGTGGTGGAGGGGGCAGTGCTGGGTTAATGGCTGCACTTCATCTCAGAGGAGTTTTCCAGCCTAAACAAAAAAAACAAAAAAAAACAACAACAAAAATCTTAAAGCAAAACTTTAGAGGGGTCTGATGCCTTCATAGGAGCTCTAGAAGGAACAAGCACCTGCCCTTCCTAACTGACTTGCTAGTACCTCAAGAGATGAAGAATTAAAATTTTAAAGATGGCTTGAATCCTCCTCCTCTTTTCATCATAAAAGACTGTTCATAGCACACATTCCTACAAATGTACAAAGCAACATTTTTCAGCTGAAACCTTATGCCAAGTCAGTTAGGAGAGTGACCCAAAGACCCAAGAGAAAAAGGGTTAAATATCTTTATATCAACTACTGTAAAGATTAACATTTTATTTTTTCCAAATAATGAAAACCACTCACAAGTTAAGGTACAAAACATCAATCTATATTTAAAAGCATCCTAACACAGACTGATGAACACAGAGGAGGGTTCAATACCCCAAGCAGACACAATGAGTTCAAGCATTGAGAGGGGGTGTACTGTTAACTAAAATAATATTAAAATGGTACTTCTGAGTGTTTACAGTTCCAAATATTTATGATGAGAGTAACTTGGCATTTAGATGGATGCTACTGCCCTGTCAGGATTTCATCTTAATTGAATAGCGGTGGTGGAGCATCACCTGTTACTGACTTATCTTGAACATTCAAGCCAGACCAAGGCACCAGGTGTTCCCAGATCAAAATTTGCAGAACAGTTTCTACAAATGCAGGGTTCTGTCTAAAATGTTGAGCAGTTTATGTGACAGCAAGACTTGCAATATTACCACTAAAACCAAGTGCAGACGGAAACACCAGAAACTGAGTGTTTTCTTATCCACATCAGCAAGCTCATGACATCAGGATCAGCCTGCAAAGCTAAATGTGTTCTGACATGGTTTTGGAGAAAGCTGGATTGGCCTGGAATTATTATCCCTCCCATGCAAAGCAGAAGCTCTTGAGTTCAGGTATGAGCACAAACACAATGAAAGCAGAACACAAGTTCAGACAGGCTTAAGAAGCATTTACAGAAGATTGAATGCTGAACAGCCCTTCCCTTATTTCATCAATTTTTTCTGCTCTTGAGGCTGCAGAAGTCTTTACTGCCTTAAGGAGAGATTCATGACACTTGTCCAATACAGCCTTCAAAATTAGGTGTATTTCCTGGAAAGAGAAAATAAAGGTTGGAAAAAAATTCCATTCAGCAAAGTTAAATCTTTATCAAGCAAAATGTCAAG
Organism: Motacilla alba alba; assembly: GCF_015832195.1. Classification (NCBI taxonomy): domain Eukaryota; kingdom Metazoa; phylum Chordata; class Aves; order Passeriformes; family Motacillidae; genus Motacilla; species Motacilla alba. The sequence continues at coordinate 30,186,442 of NC_052023.1, forward strand.
TGAGTGATCTGGTGGACTCAAATGATTTCAAGGGTGTCTCACCCATGGCTTAAGAAGCAGCATTCACAACACAGAGGGGAGGCTGCTTAAAAGATCATTGCACTGTCCACACTACAACAGGAATGTAACAAGATTTTGGGGGGTTAAAAAACAAACCCCTCACCTTGGCTTTTGCTGCTTTTTCTTCAGCATCATCCTTCAGCTGCTCAATTTTGCCCTTTTTCTGTTTGATTTCCTTGCGAATGGCCATAACTTTGTCATACACAGCACCCCTCTTCTCCTGGACTTTGTTAAAATGTCTAAAGGTGACAGAAAAAAAAAGTTAGTACTGAGCTTTTTGACTCGTTCCAGATTAACCTGAAGCCCACCACAAGCAAACCTTGCATTTTATGAGCATAAAACCAGAAGCTTCCAGAAGCAATGATATAGAATTTACTTTCTCAGAAATGAATGTGATTTTTAAACTAGAACAACTTAGGTGCAAGAAGTGAAACTCATACTTAGCAGGAGCCCATATGCACCTTCCTACCTCAAGTCAACAGTCAGGACATATTCTTTTATTCACCAGCAAAAACTCTTTTCTTCAACCAAGGCTACCTCCCCTTCCCCTCTTGCTTATCAAAGCATTGAATTTTATCACTCAAGGCAAATACCTGACACATTAAAAACATAAATAGGCAGCAACTTTTGGTGAAAAGGAACATAAGATTATGTTGTTTTCATTGCTAAATTAAAAGTTACTTTTCACAGAATCATTTAAGTTGGAAAAGATTCTGAGATCAAGTTCAGCCTATGAACACCCCCTTGTCACTTCAACCATGGCACTTGGTCTTTCCTTGAACACCTCCAGAGGCAGTGACTCCACACCACCCTGGGTAGCTCATTCCAAGGTCTAATCACCCTTCTGTCCAGAAATTCCTCCCAATGCCCAATCTATTTTCCTCCCAAATCATCTCCTTTAGCTGGTACAATACGCTAAGTGCCGTTCTGCACACAAACCTCAAGCATGGCTAAATCTTACTTGACTCTCTCATCCATGTGCCAGCAGCTCCCTTCCATCACAGCCAATAATGTTCCATATTCCCTTTCCTCTCTATCTGTGTAGATGAAAATTGTTTAAAAATCAATTTTCTCCCTAACAGTTCAGCACGAAGCTCACAGTGAAGCCAGGACCTTCCAGGGCTGCAGTCTGGTGCTGCCTTCAGCATATGGGAGGAAGGAAGAGGGGCTGAGAGGCTTTGATCAAATGACACTTTTCCTTTTGTTTTAGAAGCATCACGTCAGGATAATGCTCCTCTGAGATGCGAGCCCCATTTCCCCATGGGTCTTGAACATCTTTGATAATGAGCAAAAGTGGCAAGGGAAATTATGAAAAATTCATGAAAGGCAAATGGGGCTTTGTTGAAGTCTGATAAGTTGGAAAATTATCCCAATGTGACATTCTCTTTAAGAAGATAAAAGAATCAAGAATAAGCATTATAAATTAAATTAGTGCTCCAATAAAAGAACTGCTGTCAAGTCACATTGCAATTATTGATTTGAGACCCCAAATCCCTGCCTGCAGCATTACTGGTCCTCATACAGAGCTGTCCCACACTGCTCATTTTCCCCTCACTGCTAAGCTGTGTGTTTGTAGCAGACATGGACTTTGGCAGCACATAACAAAGACATAAAGCAGCATCAGGCAGAAAAATCAACTCCTCCATACTCGAGCACAGTGCACTTGTGCTGCTCAATATCTTCACGCATCTTTTTAAGCTGGATCTCAGCTGTAGCAAGCTTCTCATGTTTTGCAGTGACCACTCTCTTCAGGGACATTTCATCTGTCTTGGCCTTTTTCAGCTCTACCTGAGCACTCTCAAGTTGGTCCTCCAGATTTCTGGCCTAGAGTACAGAAGTATAGAAATAAATTAAATAGAAATAAATTAAATGGGGGCAGGAAATTATCAAGACAGCATACCCTGTAAATGTGCTAAGATTACAACTAGCTGGCTGCTTTTTGAAGATCTGACTGCCAGCTCCTTATCCCAGTTCCCTGGTCTTTATTTGATTATACATCCAAATGGACAAGATCCCCTCCCTCAGGATGGCTTTCAGAGGTGACTGTGACTTCTGCTATAGCTTTTTGCCAAGCCTCATTTGAACTCATGCTATACAAATACCCAAAAAGACTCCATACCATTCTTCATTGCTCCTAACAAATGCATTCTCCCAAAACCTAGTGGCAAATAGCAAGGGACTGTATTGTGACAAACATTTCATCAGAGAATGTCTGCCTTAGCAATATTAATACATTTAAAGGCACTTAAGACGTGACTCTTCCTGAAGTAACAATTTTTTATTCTTAGTTTCCACTCTCAAGGCAAAAGAAACTCAATTTCACTTTTCTTTTCCCATCATTTCCTACCAACAACCCCAAGACAGCGCCAACTATTTTAGGTCAGGTTTCTATAGCAACCAAGGTTTGACTATTCAAAGTGGTCAATAGCTAGTGCATAGTACATTAGCTAGTGCCACCCAGCAAAGCAGCAGCAATGTTTTACTGACATTTTTAAGAAAGAATTTGGAAACTTCAAAATGTCATTCTTTATAGTGAAAAGTGGGGAACATTGCTTAGACATCAAATTCTCCCTAACAGGATATAATTTGGATAATACAGACCTCGGATGATACACTGGCCAGTCTCTCCACATTTTCTCCCTGTATTTCCATCTTCTTTTGGTATAACTGCAATTCCACTTGGCACGATGGCAGAACCTCAACTACGTCTCTATAACCTTCATATTTCTCAGTAACTTCTTGCTTTAAAGAGAGAAAAATACTATCAATAAACAGCTCTAGAGTTCTTTTATATAGAATTAAAGCATATTGAACTTTGAACCCTCCCCTCATTGTTTAAAGACACTAGAAGTAATATTTAAGAGGTAGTGGAATGAGCTCTTCACTTCGGAAAAAAATAATAAAAGAAGGGCATTTATTTGGAAGCACAGAAATAAAGGTGATATACAAGTGTTTTACACTCAATTAATCAGTAATCACCTTTTTCCAAGAGCTTTCAGGAAAAAAAAAAAAGAAAAAAAAAGGAAAAAAAAAAAAAAAAAGCTGTGCAGTGAAGAAATTCTACACTGGTAAAACAAGAGGTATGTAAAGCTTCGTACCTGAAATTACAGCAATTGAGTTTACACCCTTGGAACAAAAATAACCTTCAGAGGCAAAGTGCAAACCACGGAAGTGTGAGCAATCTCAAACCACAAAAATGAGTGGATATTATAATAATAATTAAAAAAAAAAAATAAAAAAAAAGAAAGCTACAAGGGAACTCAGTGTTCAGCACATTAGTGAAGACAGCCATCAATTCCAGAAACAGTGAATGACAACAGAAGCACTGTGAAGCACATGTTCTAAATCCAAAGATATTTGGGAGCTGACAAAATATTGTCTCCTCTGGAGAGCAACCAGCCAAACAGGTATAGATTCAAGAGTTCAACACTTGGTTTTACAAATTACTGCAATCTTGCTTTTCAAAAGGGAAAACCAGTCAAAAATACATCAAAAATACACCACCACCTCTACCACAAACCTTCAATTTCCTGAGGCTGTGATTTCATTTCAGACTAACCCCTGTCCTGCTGGTGTTTCACTATCACTCCAGAAGCAGCTCTAGATGATGACAGTCCAGCAAAACATGCTTTTTCTAACAGAATACCTCCTTGTGTGGACAGAGGAAAACCTCACCTTAGATCTCTTCAATTTCTTAATAGTCTCTTTCATCATCTCATTGTAACTTTTCCGTTCTTCTGGACTCTCCACAATTTTGGATTTCAGCTGCTCTTGTTCTTCTTTCAAAGTAGCCATAGTCACTTTACACTCATTCTAGTTAATGACACAAACACTTTCAATATTAGTGATTAGGTGAACAAAGAGGAATTGTGTAGCAAGGTTTGCCATGGTCTTATGACTAGACTGGTTTTTTGGTGTGTAGTTATTCCTCATTAGGAAGTTCTGAAAATAAATTCCTCTAACCAGCATTAACATTCCAAATCAAAGCAATCAACAGCCTATTTTGCTTCCCACATTTGCTTACAAGGGTGCAGAAGAACAGCAGTTAACTGGTATTTTCCACCAAAAGCCTGCCAGCTAATCCTAGAACGGTTTGGGTTGGAAAAGACCTCAAAGATCGTCTCATTCCAACCCCCTGCCATGGGCAGGGACACCTCCCATCAGACCAGGCTGCTCCAAGCCCCATCCAGCCTGGCATACTGCCAGCAGCTCTCTCCCTCAGAACTCCTGACCTAGGGATACTGAGGCAGTATTCCAGAGCCAGCTCTATCACTCTGGGAGAAGAACAAGTTCAAAACCTCCTGTTCTGCCTCATTACCCACTCTATGCATGCAAGGTAAACCCACAGCACCCCAGAGCTCCAGATTTCTAGCGACTTAATTCCAAGAATAATCTGATCCTAGAAAGAGAGATGATCTCTCAGTTATCTGCAGCCAGCACCCACACAGAGGTGTACTCACCAGTTTTTGGGTTCTCTCAGCAATATCTGTCTTCTTTTGAGAAGTCACTTCTTGCAAAGCTGTCTGAAAAAAAAAGCACCAAACTTTCAACAAGCATCTCTACAGCTGCTACCCACCTTATCCTTCTACCATAGATCTGTCCACAAGAGAAATCCCATCTATGGGTCCTTTGGAATAACCTGCCATAACCAGCAGACAAAACTGCAGTCTGTAAGATTTCAAAGACAGGGAAGGAGAATATTGTCACCAAAACCACTGGAAGCACAAGGGAGGCAGCCAGCAGTGGGTAACTAGGAATAGGGATAAGAGATTGGCCATCCCTATTCTCATTGACCCTGGCAGTTATTATACCCCCACAACTTTCTTTGCCAGGGGCTCTGTTCTTCAGAGAAAAATATAATTTAATGTAAAGCCTCAAATAATAGTCAAACACATGGTTAATAATGCTAATAACAAAGACATGACTTGACAAAACAAAAAAAATCCTGACCATAGATTATTCTTTTCTTTCTCCCAAAGGAGTTAAAAAAGTTATCTATGAGACCTGAGAGGCAAGTTTCCACTGCTGAAGAGTTACCCCTGCAATTAACCCCATTGTTTTTGCCAGGCGTTCTGTTGGGTGACCCTTCTTGAGCCTCATTTCTTGCCATGGCTCACATCTAGTTCCAATTCTTGGAATTCAAATGGAAAACAAAGAGGAACATCCCTGTGTTCCTGTTTGGAAGTGTGATGTGCATCTCCCAAGTCATTGCAGAAATGCATTTATTTCAGAAAAGGAGTCAACTATACCTTTGTATTCCCCAAGTCTGATTTAAAGCACATTTCACATTCCTTACAGTGAAACAAAGAGGGATCCAACAGCATTTTGCTGAAATGGCCATTGTTTTAAATCAAAAAAGTCCCTTTTATCCACTGAGTTAGAGGGAAGGGAATAAGATCAAGAGAAGTGAGGGACCCACAGCAGGTTTTCAGAGAAATACAGAACGAGATCCTACTTGTTTTCGACGATAGTCCTGCCTTAGCAGCTGCTCCAGCTCCCGAATGTTCTCTGTGAGCTGCTTGATCTCTGCCTCATGTTCAACTGGGACTGTGCTGAGGGAAAAAATAAAGATATTGAGCAGTTTCAGCATCATTATAGTCCAGTCAGAGTACAGTAGATAAAACAATCACTGTCTCCACAGACTTTACAGCCAGTAACTTCAGTAATCAGAGTAAGACAGTCTCAAATGAATATATCTTATTTTCCTTTGCTTGTAAGATGTTGCAGTTGAAGCATAATCTAAAGAGCTATTTTGGCAAGAAGTGGCACAAACATAGAGGACTAAGTTTAAAGATCATGTTAAGCAAAGCATGAAAGTACAACACTCCTATGAATTTTGGTAGTGATTTCATTTATGAAATTTGCATATTACCTGTCACACAAATAGCTTATATTAGTGCAGACCTATCCCAGCTAGAGAACCCCCTGTGTAGCACACACCAAGAGCAGCTGTCAGAAAAAAAAAAAAAAAACACTTTGTTTTGAAAGCTCTCTTGGAAACCAGCCATTTCTTCATCCTATTATCCACAAGCAGAAACAAAACTTAATGGTGCAAAGACACAGGCAGTAGGGCTAAATGGCCTGAAAAACAGAGATTGTGGCAAACATGTCAAATAACTAAGGAAGACAACTTTACTCATCTATTAAGTTAAAGATGAGCTTTCTCCAGCTGTTGAAGGGATAAAGACACATCACTAAAAGCTAAGTAAGAGCAAAAAGTTTGAACTTAGTTCTCCACATAAAAATACATGTTTCCCTCAATGCAACCATACACTGTAAAAGTTTTTGTTTGGTTGGTTTCTTTCTGCCAGTAGAGAATAAACCCCCTCAGTTCCCTCTCATCAGACTTGTAGACCCTTCCCAGCTCAATTGCCCTTTCCTGGACACATTCAATGTCCCTCTTGAAGTGAGGGGCCCAGAACAGCATGCAGCACTCGGGGTGTGTCACAGGGGGATGGTCACTGCCCTGGTCCTGCTGGCCACACTTGCTGATACAGGCCAGGTGCCATTGGCCTCCTTGGACACCTGGGCACACTGCTGGATCTTGTTCAGCCGCTGTCAACCAGCACCCCGAGGTCCTCTCCTGCTGGGCCGCATTCCAGCCCCGCTTCCCCAAGCCTGTAGCATTGAACCAAGTTATTATGACCCAAGAATGGTCATAATTTGCACTCAGACTTGTTGAGCCTCACACAACTGGCCCACTGATCCAGCCTGAGCAGGAAAAACAAGCAGCGCATCTCACAGTGCTTACTCCACACACTCACTTCAGTTTCTCCAGCTTCAGTGCTGCCTCCCGATTCACAGCCTCCAGGTGTTGGTTTCTCTCCATAGCTAATTTCTGAAATTAAATATTTAATTTTAGAGAAGTGTGGTTTCTCTTTGGGTTTTTATTAGAGCCTTGCTCATTGTTATTTCACATGAAATGCACCATATCTGAACTACTGAGACATTCAGAACAGAAGCCATCTACAACCCAACTTTTCTCAAAATGATACAAGGTGTCAATCCTTCACTTACCAGGCTGAAGTATCCAATAAGTTTTTGGGGAGAAAAAATAAACAAACCTTTCAGTAACATCCTAAGTAGTAATCAGTACCTTCCTGAATTACTTGGCTACATTTAACATCCCAACATGTTACATAAACCTGAAGTTAAACTGCAATCTTCATGCTCTTAGTTCTAGGTTAGTATCAGTTATACTTTTATAGGCATCTGGAATAAAGCAGCACCTAATCTTACATAGCTCTGTTGTAGCTCCAAGTAGACCTCACGCCGGAATTCCCTGAAGTTCACAAAGTTGAGGATGCCACTCAGGAAGCGAACAGTCCTCTTGGTCTCTGAAACAGGAATTGCAAGAGCCCACTGAGCTGGTTTCCAAAAGCATTGCAGTAGCTTCCAAAAAGTTGGGCCAAGTGTAATTCAAGGAGACAGAAATTACAAAACACAGTCCAAATTAGTTTCTTCCCCCACTCGGCTTGCAAAGATTTCAGACTAACAAAAACCAGCACTCAGTAATTCTGTGTAATTTAACAAATGAATAACGGCACCTGGGAGAAAAGGCTGCTAACACACAGCCGCCCATTCAAACACAAGCCAGGGAGAAAGAGTGTCAATCTTGAACTACAGCTCTGAAGAGAGAACCTCTCTGTAGCTATCAGCCAAACTGAAGGCAGCAATTTGAACTGCAGGGACTTTCTGTCTTTATTCCAAGCAAACTTTCTGAAAGATGATTACAAAAGCTTTGAATGTCTTAGACAAGACCGATCCAGAAGTGAAAGATTTCTTCAGAGCAGCATTTTCCAAGTTGTCTGTGTTGTGGCAGAATCACAATTGGGTGTTGAAAGGAGTGGAGTACAGGCATAAGAAATCCTAAAGCATTCCAGGGCTGTCAGGGTAATTTTCATCCCATCTATTATTACACAGTTATAAGTATGTCACAGCCCATCTCCAGACCAGCAGTTCAACAGATTCACAGCATTCAAAGCTGCCCTCAGCTACTGACCTGCACTAGCCCACAATAAGGAATAAGAGCTGTCCACTAGAACCAGCTTGTTTAAGGGTCAGAGGAGCAGCCAGAAGGACACTTCTCCAGACTAGATACCCATCTGGCTATGCCCAAGGAGAAAAAGCACCTGGAATAATAAGCAGCAAGCAGAAAACACAAGGATTACAAGGCACTTGCTTACTTGGGTTTAAAACATCAGCAATTTGGAAGTCACTGATCCGGCACATGGGCAGCAAGCGCTCCCTGCAAGGAGAACAAAACACAACCTCAGCTGCAGTGCCTGTGACTCAGCTTGTGTTACCATGGCTCGGTTCTTGTCCCAGTTCTTGTCCTGTACCCAACTGCTACAAAATAGATCTTGTCCTCCCATCCCTGAGCATCTGCCCAGCAAGCACAAGACAAGCATCTTCTACTTACATGTGAATATACAAGTTACAGACGGGTAGAAAGCCTTCATGGATCTGTGGGTACATTATGTCAACATTGAGGGGCATCTAAAGAGTAAAAAGACAATCAGTGCAGAAGTAGAGAATACTTCAAACAAAAATTATGCAGCATTTTCCACAGCATAAAATAATTCCAGCACATTAAAAACACTGATGATGATCTTCCCATCCACAGGGAATGCATATTAAAGGCTGAAAAATGTCAACAAGGTAATTAGCACACTATTTTAAGGGTCAGCTTTGGCTGGAAAAGACAAAAAAATACAATAATAACTAAAGCAGCATTACAAACTCTGGAACTGCATCTAAAGTCTGTTTTAATTTGTTCATAACTTGTGCAGCACAACATTATACAGCTACCAGCAAGAAGCTCCTTCTTTAAACACCCCAAAATTGACACAGCTGCTTCATAGAGAAGTTAGGAGGAGAATGTAGAGGTACACTGTCCCCTTTGTCTGACATTTTAAACCTCACAGCACAGCATGGCAGCTGCTGGCACTGCCTGGGAAGAACAGAGTTACTTTGTGCACATAATACTCTTCCCTTTCAGTTTATCCAGAAAAGTCACGAGACAAAACCATTTATTCTCACTTTCAAGGATCAGTTCTTGCCTACCAGAGATAGTTGGTAAATTAACTGTTAGTCAATTTAGGTATCAGCCTCTCCTCACTTTCCTCTCAGTTAATGGAGGAGTGGAGATGATCAAATATCAAAAGAAACATTTACATTCCTTCCAGATCAGCCATAGCCAAAGGCAGGAGCCCAGTGTAGATTTTCAAGGCATGGTGTGCCTCCAAAAGGTTGTCCACTCCCTCCTGGACCTTACAGACATTTCTGGCACCTTTAGCATCCCAAAGAACAGGTAAGTCCAATATTTTTTTCCTTTCACATCCCATCACCCCTGCCACAGGCAGCCCTACCATGTAGGCATGCTCCAGTCGGATCCCACACACTTTCTGCAGGATTCTCAGGTAAATCAGGTGTAAAACATCAAGCTGCAGGAAGAGAGGACATGAATCAGGATTCCATATGTTTGATTACTCGGGGCTCCCAGGCCAGGCCATGAAAGCATTCAGCTTTTAACATATGAAGGCTGAATTCACTGACCAACCAAGACAACCAAGTTTCACTTTCCAACATTTTTCAGTTCAAGCATAACTTGCTGATAATTCAGTTTCAAGGGGCAGCAGTCTGCTCGGGCAGTTACAGCCAGGCACTGGTTTTCATTACACTGCTGCTTGCTGAGCAGTTTCCAAACCAAGCAATGCCAAAAACCTAAAAAAGGTCACAGAAATGACAATCCTGTAGCAACGAGTGCCCTTCATTAGGTTATTAAAATGAAGATGAAAAAAAAATCACAAGCCATACAATTATTCATTTATAGCACTAATTTATGATCAATTTTCCTTCTTAAAAACCATCTAAACAAGCAGGGCCAGACCCCCCTCACCGCAGGCTCAAAAACACCAGCACCAAGAATCACTCGGAGGCATCAGCTCTGCTTTAAAGCCCCTTTTCACTCACTAACACTAAACGCTCAGAGTCCTGAAAGGAGGTGAAGCGGGGAGAGGTTTAAAAGCACTAAATGGATCCGGCAAGATTTTGGAACTAGACGCCGTGGCTATTTTTACCGAGTTCGCACAGAACTGGGCAAGTCAGGCCGTGCGCTGCTGGTGACACCACGGCGCTTCCCGGCGAGGCCCGAGGAGAGCCCCAAGGCTACTCCGAGCCCACCCCAAGCCCGTTCCACCCAAGCCCGCGGTCACTCGGGCCGGGCCAGCGCGCCCGTCCCCCACGGGAGCCAGTGGGGCACGGAGCCGCCCCGCGCCCCCCTCACGCACCCTGGGGTTGCCGAACACGTCGCCCTTGACCAGGTTGCGGGCCTCGGCGCCCTCCAGGATGTGCGAGCGGAGGTAGCTGATGATGTCGTCGGGGCTGTAGCGGGGGAAGGTCATGGTCTCCATGGCGGCGGCGGGCTCGCAAGGGCGGCACTGCTGCGCGCCCGCCGCTTGAATCCTCCGCGCCCCGCCCCCGCACCCTCGCTGACCTATCAAAGATCGGATCGTCATCGGGAGGCGGGTCTCAGCGCGTTCCCGCCCTCTTCTAACCAATCGGCGGCCGCGCTGTCGCGAGCGGGCGTGGTTTGGCAGACCCCGCCCCGCCGCGGCCGTTGGCCGTGAGGGGAAGGGCGGGGCGAGGTGGCCGTGTCTCTCCGGTTCTGTCGGGTGGGGCTGCCACGGCCTTTGGAAGAGTCATACGATCCTTGGAAGGAGCATTAAAGTTCACCTAGTTTTCCGTCTGATATGAGCAGGGACACCTTCCACTATCCCAGGTTGCTCCAAGCCCTGTCCCACCTGGCGCTGAACACGTCCAGGGATGGGGTAGCCACAGCGTCTCTGGGCACCCTGTGCCTCATCACCTTCCCAGGGGAGAATTTCTCCCTAACATCCACTCCAAACCTGCCCTCTTTCAGTCTAAAGCCATTCCCCCTAGTTCTTTCGTTACCTGCCCGTGTAATGGGTCATTCTTCCTCCTTTCCAAAAACCCTTTAGGTGACGTCTCCCCAGAATCCTCTCCAGGCTGCACAGCCCCAGCTCAGCCTGTCCCCACACCAGAGTTGCTCCAGCCCTCTGAGCATCTTCATGGCCTCTCTGGACCCGCTCCAACATCTCCACATCTTGTGCCGAGATCCCCAGACCTGGACACGCATGGGATAAAACGTCCTGGCTCCTGAAAGGAGACAGTGCCAGCCCAGCATTGCACAGGACTCTTGCCTAACCAGTACCACCCCTTGCAGTGTGTCACCATTTCTGACAAAATTTGGGCTGTTCACACTCTCCCCACGAAGTTCCGATGCTCCCACACCACACACAGCTTCCTGCACCTCCACTCAGCTGGAAGCAGGTCAGCAATGTCACAGCAGTGTCCCCGAAAACAGGCAGCTTCTGCAAGCCACTGACATCATGGAGGTGTCACCTGGCACCAAGTGTGAGACAGAGACGCTCCAGCCACTGTTCCACACTTACCCATGTAAAAGCCGGGCTTGGTTTCCAGCTGGGCACTCTGCCAAAGGCTCAGGTGAGCCACAGAGTGCTTCCTGACAGCCTTGCAGCCGGACACTTCCTCGGCATGGAAGGGAGGGCAGTGCAGCTGCCATAGGGCTGCTTGCAGTCCATGAAGGGCTAAGGGGCCTGGAAGGTCTCAAACCATGTCTCCTTCAGGTAGCCCATGGTCCCTGAGCCTCGTGTTTCTTCTAGGGATGGCATCACAGGGAATCAGCTGCCCGAGCAGATGTAGCTGTCAGTACCTGGAGGTGAACTGCACCGGGCAGCAGTTGCAGGAGTTCCCTGTGGACATCCCTCTGGACACCAGGCAGCTGATTCTGGCAGCAAACAACATCTCGTACCTGCCAGCAGTGGAATTGAGCTTCCTGACTGATTTGGTCTATCTGGACTGCAAAAAGAACCTCTTGGGGGATGACCTGGATTTCACTTTCATTGGTGTGGCCAGGCTTGTCTATCTGGACCTCAGCTTCAACAACCTCTCACAGGTCACCTTCAGCACCTTCTCCCACCTCCTCAGCCTGGTAGTATTGAGGATCTCAGACAATCCCAACCTTGTGGCCATCGAGAAAGATGCTTTTGCCAACAACACCTGGCTAAGGCACCTGGATGTGAGCCGGACAGGCTTAACCTTCCTGGACACCAGCACCGTCCGGGACTTGCCCAACCTGAGGCTTCTGGGGCTCAGTGACAACCTGTGGCACTGCAACTGTTTCTTTTTGGACTTCATCACCTGGATGATGGAGAGCGATGTGCATTTTCCAGGTGAGGGCTGTGTGAGCACAAATGTGTGTGTGGAGCAGAGAGAGCCCTCTGTTCTCCTTCCCAAAAGTTCAGTTCACGGGGCTGTGCCACTGCATGCCATTTTCTGCTGTCACACAAACCAGGGATGGAAGCAGCTGGGTTACACACATGAAGAATCCCTCTTGTTCACATCCTCAGCCAGGGAGGTGTAGTGTGCAGCTGGGACACTGCTGCTTCCCTAAAACACCTGGATCCAGCCTCAGGTGTTCCTGGGGGCACAGCACCCCATGGCTGCAGCGCCAAGAATGAGGAGACCCACACAGCTCCAGGGAGATGTGTGCTGGGAAAATCATTGCGCTGAATTTCCTGCCTTGTATCCACCCCAAAGTCAGCTCTTGCCCTTCATATTGAGAGCTTCTATAACTGGGCCTTGGAGAGGCCGAGGCAGGGCAATCACCAGTTCCCTTTCCCATAAAAACACTGGTCCCAAGGGTGATGTTTTGCTTTGCAGCTGCAGCACATGGACTTAGCTTTTCCAGACTGGAAAGAGACACACAGCACACCACACCAAACCACACAAGAACAAGAAAAGCTTTGGTTTCAGAAATGCAGGGCACAATGGTGAGAGAGAGCTGCAAGAGAGAAATTGGTTGAGAAAGTCTGTCCACTGAATAAGAGAGGGCTACAAAAGAGCCCAAGGGGAAAAAAGGGAAGGGCAGCTGGAAGCTGGTGTTAGGACAGAACTGAATTAAAGACCTCTCAGTGTCTTTATTAGATGTAGTAAGCTCCTTATAGACAATAAAGGGTTTCTTTTTCCACATACAGGCAATTATGGCACAGTGGAATAAAGTACAGCTCTCAGCAGTGAGATTGGAGATAACCCACTGAACCCTGCAACAGGAGAATAAAGCTCATTGCAGGCTGTTGGGCAGGGGAGGAGTAGGAAAGGCAGCCTTACACTGAGGGTTGTTCCAGGCCAAAGGGATACTGGGACAGAGCCCTGGAATCTGCTGCAAGCAGACCCCAGCCTGGTCTTTAGAAAGGCTCCTGACCTTCAGAAATGTTTGTGCATCAGAGTTTTTACACAAAGCTGTCCAAGTTTGGATGGATTTGGGTAACAGAAAGATAAAAGCTCTTCAGTTTTGCTCAGGGCCAGTAGCGAAATCAGCATGAACAACATCACTCAGTCATATACAATACAGTGTAATGCAATAAAAATCCCTCATGCCTCGTTCCCCTCCACCACTCTCATTTCATCCCATGCATGGAGCAGTGCTCCCTTTCGCTCAGGCTCTTCCATCCTGTCCATCCAGCAGCGCCCAGCCTGTCCCCACCACAGTGGCTGTGTCTGTGGGGTTCAAAACCTGCAGAGGATGGCTGGGGGCACACCCTGCACCACACTGATCCTTCACTAACTTGAAAGGGAGCAGGCAGCATCTGTTTTATCCCTGTAGATATTGCAATATGACAGGGCATGGTTGTTATTTCAGTGGAACTGAATCATTGATGAGTTGCCTCTGCTTGCCTCACAGAGCAGGTAGGGTTGTGCCTGACTGCAAACCACCCTCCTTGTCAAACCCACAGCAGCCTCATTATTCCAGCATAATTTAGGCTGTATCACTTCAGGAGGTGTTTGAGATTTAAAAAAAAACAAACACAGGTGCTCTTATATGAAGAGGAAAGTGCTTGATCAGCAGAGATGAGGAGGACAGGGACAGCAATTTGCCACAGTGGCATAATCCAGTGGGCAATATTATCCTATGGAGCCAAAACTGAAAAAAATATTCTGGCAACCTGGGAATTGTGTTTTGGCAAGGGTTTAGCACAGGTTTGGCATGAGTTTGGCTGTCAGATTTTACCCAAGCCATGGGGGGGAGGGCATGAAGTCTGCAGCTATTTTTCAGGCTTTTAGCAAGCACTCCCATAATTTTTCTACCAGCACTCCTATTCATTAAATTATGATACTGGCTAGAGAGTCCTGCTTCTGCTCATCTCTCTGCAGATGCTGACAACATCACCTGCTACACCCCAGCAGGCCTGCGTGCCCTGAGGATGCCAGCAGCAGAGGAACAGCTCCACTTCAGCTGCCTGACCCAGCTGCACAAGCAGGATTTTGTCTTTGTGGGCCTCGTTGGCTTCTGCATATTCCTTGCCGGCACCATGGCAGCCTGGCTGGCTGGTGTCTGTGCTGTCATCTATGAAGCCCATGCCTCAAAGGGAGAGGAAGAGGAGGAGGAGGAAGACACAGCCACCTAGAATCAGCCCTTCTGAACTCCCATTGTGGGATCCAAAGGCAGGACCTTCCTGCCTGATTTCCCATGTTGTCTCACTCTAGATTTTTTTTTTTTTTAATTTGGTAAGTGAAATAAAACTGCAAGAGAAGGAAGTATCTGTGCTCCAGTTTCACTTGCTGTTCTTTACTCAGTCTTCTGCCACTGGGACTCAGGATATTGGCAAAATATTCATTTTGGGCAGGTGTGAGAGGTGTGCACAGTGCCAGGCATTTCTACTTCTGCCCTACCTTGGGACCACAGAACAGTAGGAACATAAGGACTGGCTTGAAAAGGTACTGAAATACGGGAGAGATCCTGGCAACCCAGCAGGGCTTAAAGGGATCAGGCCACATAGCTGGAGCCCCAGGGAATGACTGGGTTGCTAGAGCCCCAGGGAATCTAAGAACTTCCTGTTTTGGAAAGGCAAAGAGATTAAAACCAGGACTTTTAGGAGCCCAGGATCCCACTGGTTCTTCCTTTCCTTCCCATTACACTGGTGAGAGCAAAAGAACCCTGCACTGCAGTGCTCCTGCAGTGCAGCCAGACCGCTTGTGCCCGCACTGTTGTATTAACATTTACAGAACTGCAAAGTCCAGCTCTGCTTTTGTGCCACACAACCCTAAAACTGGAATGTTTTAAAGTAAATATATTGCTTACACTCTCTCCAAATATTCTTGGAAATGGGTTGTGTGTCCATACCAAAGTGTCAGAGTTACATCTACAGGGAGATGTAAGATCCTTGGTACCACCAGCGCTGGGAATTGCCAAGGAGTGTATTTGCTTACATGACCCAGCACAGCAACTGCACGTGTAAAACACACTGCAGGGTCTGGTGAGCTAACGGGAAAACCAGGAGATTTCAGCAAGCACGGTGTGAATTACCAAACTCAGAGCCATTAAACTGTAAACTGCTAATCAAAGCTGAGCGCTCTCAGCTATAACGGGTATGGCAGAAAGGCTATGGGGGGAAAGGCTGAGGATAACGATGTCTGTGTGCTGGGGACACGGGCAGAGCTGCTGGGGGACAGCGTCCCGGCAAATCCCTCAGCAGACCCTCGGCAACCCCTACGGCCCTCTTCTCTCGCAGAGTGAGACTGATCGCGCCTGGCCGAGCGCTGGCCCCGCCTGCGGGCGGAGCTGCGGAGGGGACGGCCCCGGCTCTGTCCTCATCCCCGGCTCCGTCCCACGGCGCTTGGGCTGCTCCGCGCCGCGCTGAGGGTGAGTGCGGGGCCGGGGGGCAGGGGGATGCTCCCAGGGTTAGGTTGTCCCGATGGAAAACGGAGGAAGCGCCGTGGTCACCTCCCAGCCGCGGGAGGATCCGGGGGAAGGAGGCCGCGGGACGAGCAGGCTGGGCAGGGCTCGGCCCCCTTTTGTGGCTCTGCTGGCTCCAAGGGCTGAGCTTACATCGGCTAATCCAGTCCGAATCCACGCGTGGGGCTGTTCGAGGAGACTTAATGCGCTTTGCTGACTCACAGCAGCTGCAGTGTTGTGGCAGAGTTGGGAAAGACCTTTTTTTCTGCTGCCCCTCTGCCGTGTCGTGCTCCAAAATCTCGTATCCGTGGCTCCAGAGGGAAACATCGCAGGGTAAAAAGGTGGAAATTGAGTCTTGTGCACCGTGACAGCAAAGCCCTTGCAGCTGCGGGCAAAGGTTGCTGAAACGCTCCGGGCACCACAATCCGGAAACGACCGTGGGAGTCCTGGTGACTTTGCAGTGCTTTATATGGCACTAAATTACGAGAGCAAAGGTTTGAGGCATGCTTTGATATCAGTAGTGTAAGAGTAGCAGTTTTATGACACACCCGGTTTAATGCTTTGCCGTCCTCTTTGCTCCCAAGATAAACCCCCAGATTATAATTTAGTGCTGGAAGAGAAAATGCCTGGTTCTCCAACAACCTGGTTATTTGAAGGGGGAAATGTGACCACCAACCTGCTCTACATGTTCTCTTTTCAGTGTGTCACCTGTCAGGTGCTAACCTCAATTACAGGTGCATGCAGCTGGCTTTTCTTCATTACTTCAGGGTTTTAATATTCTTACTGATAATTGTTTACCTCACTTCCTGTGGATAGAGCCAGCTGTTGTTTTCACCTTGCTCCATCGATGATAATCCTTTGCAAATGAGAAATAAAACCCTCTGGTCCTCAAAGATCCCTTGTGAGGGGTGCAAGAGGAAGACTTTGCAGCAGTTCCCTGAGGTGGCCTGTTTTTCCCCACACTGACAGATTGTACTGGTGGGTCAGTGCAGGGAGGCACCAAAACCTCACTATATCGTGGTGGTACCATCTGGAGACAGGCACCAATTGGGGTTTGATTGGGAGAATTATCTCAGTGCTGGAGGGAGGTCTCTGTTGTCTTTTGCTGGGCTGTGTCATGCAGCACCCTCCAGAGTCGCCCAGACAGGCGTTTGAGGTTTGGGGTTGTGCAAGATGGTTGTGGGGAAGGGCCCTTGTGCTCTCTGGCAGCAGGGAGGGAGCTGGAGTGCTCTGTGTGGAGCAGGGCAGGCTTATGGGGGCTGCTGAGCAGGTAGGAGTGAGAATGTGGAATGTAGGGCAGCATGGCAGAGGCTGCAGGATGCACCTTCTGCCCCACGCTTCTGTCTCAGGCTTGCATGAGGGAGCACAGAACCATTAAACAAAAGCCACACAGGCCCTGGTGTCCCCTGGTGCAGATGTTTGCAAATGCCAGTAGCTGTGTGTTGTTGGAGCTGGTCACCAGTTTGTGACTCTGAGAGGCTTCCTGGGAGCTGCAGGGCTGAGCATCAGTCATCTGGCCAGTGGCTCTACCCAAAAGTTCAGTTATCATTGCTGTGGTGGTGGGTTTTATTAGTATTTTATATAAGGATGACCTTAACAGTATAAATTAATCATTGATGTAGCCCAGCTTCTTCCAGCTCAGGGGATTTCTGAACTAGGTTCTGTTCTAACGCCCAACTTACCTCTTATTCCCAGAACTCGCCCAGTTTCCTGTTGAATTTATGAGAAGTGCCTGCATTCACAATGTCCCTTGGCAAGGAGTTCCACAGATGTGGTTCCCAGTGCATGAAGAAACATCTCTCTTAGGGAACAAAACTGACTTCATTTGGTGGCCCCTAGCTCTGGGCTGGAAAGGCCCATGAGTTTCTGCCCAGGCTGTGCTAAGGCTCTCCAGACACCACTTCCTACTAATGCTTAGGTGATTTTAAATCTTGCTTGACAGGAACTATGCAGACAACTCCTGGTTTCTGCAGGTACAGAAAGGTACAAAAGGTACAAATTCCTTCAACCAGTCCCTGTGCTGGTAGCTCTGGGGGTCCAAGCTCAGCAACTCTTCCCTGCATGTATATCATGTGTTGCCACTTCCTCAAACATTCACAGGCTCCCTTTCTCTGGCAGTACCACGATGGCTGTTCTCTCCAAGGAATATGGCTACGTCATGCTGACTGGGGCCGCCAGCTTTGTCCTGGTCATGCACCTCGCCATCAACGTGGGCAAGGCCCGCAAGAAGTACCGTGTGGAGGTGAGTGCTCAGTGAGGGCATGGCGAGGCTGGAGCCGGGCTGCTGACACCTTGATCAGTTTGGGGTGACTTGCTGATATTTCCTGCCCCACCACACAGATGTAGAAGGGATAGAGCTGCCATGGCTCTCCAGAAAGCTTAACAGAGCTTGGGATTTGGGCCATCAGGTGCTTGGCACCAAGCTGAAAGCATGTGGCTTTGAGCTTGGCAGCACTGATGGGCAAGAAACTGCTCGGCCCTTTTTCCCTGCAAATGAAACTTGATGCAGCACTGGGGGGGAAAGGGCACAGAAGTGGCAGGAGGGTTTCTCAAAGTCAGGGGGAGCATAGGAGTCCTGTCACAAGTCTTTCAAGTGACCTTCCCTGAGCATCTATTTGGGAGCCATTATGGCAGGCAAAGCTGTGGGCTGGGTGGGGACAGCTGTGAGTCAGGGCCATGGCATGCTGTGGCTGCTGTGCCACTTGGCTTCAGCACAAACCACTGCTCCTTTGCTCTTTCACCACTTCACTCATGGCAGTGAGGAGTAGGGGTGGGCACAAGGGCAGCTCCAGCTGCCTGTTGGGGTGATCCCATTCCTGCTCTATCAAGTCAGGATTGGAGCAAGTGTACCCAGTGTGTGTGGTGCACAGAGGGCTGGGGAGGCCTGGGGAAGCCTCTGCAGCCAGGTGACCTTGAACAGAGCTTTTGTGGGCCCCAGAGCAGGCACAGGCTCTAACCTACCACTGCAGGCTGGTCTTGCAAGCACCCAGGCAACCCTGGGCTCCTGGGGAGGGGAGCTGCAGGCCTTGCTTGCTGATGCTTTGCTGCTGGCTTTATTTTTTGGCAGTACCCAGCCATGTACAGCACAGACCCCGAACACGGGCAGATATTCAACTGCATCCAGCGCGCGCACCAGAACACGTGAGTGACACCTTTGAACAGGGGCCTTGGAGCACACAGGGCTGAGGGGCAGGGCCCAGAGGTGCTGCTGCCTCTGCTTTGATCCAGGCTCAGCCCTGCAGAGCTTAGCAGGAAGGCTGTGCTGGCTCCTTCCCATGCATTAAAGCATGGGATGGTGCGGTGAAGCCATCTCCTCTTCCCCAGTTCCCACCAATTTGCTTCCATGGGTAGATCTTAAGATGTGAGGAATCTTGTTTCCAGAAGGTGCTGATTTGTTGTGCTGCCCAGGTCTCCCTGGGGAGAGGCCCAAGTCCACCCAGCTCCTGTGGACAGATTGCAACAGCACATCAGAGGGGTGCTGGCAAGCTCAACTCCTGGGGAATGTTTAGAGTGGTTTAAGGAACAAAGTGGAAAGAGTGGGTGGGTGTCCTGGGAGAGAGGCAGAGGCTGGGAAGAAGCCCCTAAAACTGTGTGTGCTCAGATCCCTTCTTTCCTCAGCCACAGCACTGAGCACAAAAACTCGTGATGAGCCCAAAATGCCCCTGGCAGGGAACGTTTGCAGTCTCTGCCCTTCTGGAGTTTTGTCTTTGTAAGCAACCTGAGCACCAACACAACCTTCTCACTTTTATTTTCAGATTGGAAGTCTACCCTGCCTTCCTGTTCTTTTTAGGCACTGGTGGACTCTACCACCCGGTAAGTGATGCAGGACTCTCCTCTGGCTCCCTGACCTGGGCAAGGTGGGGGGCAGGAGGCCAAGACAGCCCCTTCAGTAGCCACATCACATTTAACAGCAGTGTCCCTTCTTAAAATTTAATTGTAGAAGGTCTTCTACAGGAAAATCACAAGTAATAAACTCATTACTGCTGTTTCAGCTATTAGAGCCCTTTCCTTCCCCAAAGGTGCGTTGTTAGACAAAGCAAAGCACTTGCAGCCTCCAGTCACCCAGTGGGAAGAATCCCTTCAGCCCAGTTTTTCCAAGCCCTGCCAAAGGAAGTCAACAAAGGCCTGGATTATTTTTAACTGAAAGATACAGACAACTTGGGAGGAGACAGGCACATAGGAGAGGCCAAATCCAGTAGCTCTGTCTTTGTCATCAAAAGACAAATTAGGTCTTTCCTGAAGACAGACTCCTTTTCAAGAGGGAAGGAAGCAGCATAGGCACATCTGGCAAATGGGAGCCCCGTTGAAGTGAGCTCTAAATGAATAGTCAAGGTGGAAGTTTGGAACACTGCTGGAGGCACTGGAGCAGGGCTTGGAGCAGCAGCTGCCTCTACCATCCTGGTCCTTGCTCTGGCTAACTGGCCAGGGGTGAAATGAGATTGAGCACCTCATTGCCTCCATGACTTTGCTCAAGACTCCAAAGCCTTTTAATGCTTCTCCTTTCTCTGCAGCGAGTGGCCACAGGGCTTGGCATGGCCTGGATCTTTGGGAGGCTCCTCTATGCCTACGGCTACTACACAGGAGGTAGGACTGTAGCCTGCAGCACACACTGTTGAGACTCAGGTCTCCTACAGTGAGCTCAGGACTCTTTGCACCCAGCCAGGTGTGGAGGAAAGGGTGCAGATCTACAGGCTGCCAACACTGCGGCATGCTCCTCCTGCTCTTGGGAAGAGCTCTCATCCAGCAGGGATGCCTACCCTAAGAGGCCTGAGTTGTTTTGCCCTGGAGATTTCCCTTTAGTTCCTGCTCCCTCTTCAAACTCCAGGCTGGACTAGTCTTTCAGTGAACTGACAAATCCTGCTTTTTTTTCCAGATCCCAAAAACCGAAGGAGAGGGGCCCTTGGTTCCGTGGCACTCCTTGGGCTGGTGGGCACAGGCATCTATTCAGCCTGCCAGCACCTGGGCTGGATCTGCCAGCACAGCTGCAGAAGCTGAAGGGACTTTTCTTCTGTTTTCTTTTAGAACACTTGGCTTCCTGTGTTTTTTTCCTTTTCTTTCTCAATAAAAGGAAGTTGTCCATTCTGTATTTTCATTCTAAAGTTTACAGAGGGGTTTCTTAAGAAGCTCTGCAGAATGCTAGAACTACTCTGGTTTTGTAGGACTGCAGAAATCTGTCTGTCAGGCAGAGATGTTCCTTCTAGCTTTTATGATTTTAGTGATCAAAAAGCCACCTTGCAGCTCATTTAACCCATACAGCAGCAGCCCCATTTCTGGAACCCTCAGTTCATGTCATGCTGAGAAGATGTTCCAGAGTAAGTATTTATTTGATTGCTAAAAAAAAAGACATAAGAAAACAATTGAAGTTGTTGCTTCATCATGTGTATAAAGAACAGTGAGTTTACAGGAAGGAAGTGAGATAGCTTTCACTATTCTGTGCTGGAGCTCACCACCACTCTTGTGTGAAGTTGATTCTCAGGGCCATGCCTGGCCCAGGCAGCATCAGCCAACCCTCCCCACAATGTTTTGTCCCACTTGTAAGTAAGGTACAGATAGAAAAAAACCAAAACTTGAGGTTACCAAGGGTCTAGAGGGAATAAACAATGCTACACTTAAGGCTTTTATGTGATTACAGAATAGGCAGGGTCAGGACAGTTACAGGATATCATTGTGTCCAAGAGCTTATACCTGCATTGAGTAGGTTCCTACCTTTTAAGAAGCCAGAACTGAAGCTGATAGAGGGCAGAAGGCAATGGGAATCAAGGCACACAGCCTGGGAAGCCTGGTCCTGGCCTTGGCCACTGCCAAGCCTCTGGTAACACCTCTGTGGCTGCAGAGCTGCTGCCAAAAGCCAAATTGGTGCCTCCTGCTCTGAGCTTCTCATTGTCCACCAGCCAGGTGAGAGCTGAGCCCTGTGTGTCCAACCCCCCTTGCAGGAGCAGGGTGGCTAAACGCTGCTCCAGCTCAGCTTCTCCCTGGGCACTGACAATTGTAGGGTACTTTATTGCTGGGTACATGATCCACATCTCTGGCTGGCAGGAAAGAGCTGCCTGATGCTCCCCTGAGCAGGCCCCAGAGGGGCTAAAACACAGACTCCACGTCCCCCATCTCCACGCAGACAGTCTTCAGCTGTGAGTAGTACTCGATGGCTGCCCGGCCGTTCTCCCTGCCAAATCCTGCAGGGAAGAGCTGCAGTGAGGACACAGCTCCAGGCAGTGGCAGTGGCCACTCACAGCCCCTGGAGCTGGCATGTACCAGGGGAGGTCACACAGAGCTCACCTGAGGACTTGTATCCCCCAAAAGGCAGCTCCACTGGGCTGACGTTGTAGTTGTTGATGAAGCACATCCCAGCCTTGAGAGCAGCCACTACCCTGTGAGCCTTCTGGATATCCCTGCAGGAAAAGGGCAATTCAGCTGGATCCCCTCCTTCCCTACCAGGCAACATCCACTGGAGAAAGGCCAGCAGGCCACACTGCTTTTTGGAGTCCAACCTGCCCTACTCTGTATTTGCCTGCTCAAAGGAGGCAGCACCAATTCCCAAGGATGCTCCAAGTGCACTCCATTCCAAAGGGCAGGACAAGGACACCAGCAATACAGAGTGGGGCAAGTAGCCAACAGCAGCACAGCAGGCTCCTGATGCATCGTGGAGGGGCAGGAAGGCAGGCAGCAGGCCAAGCCAGGCTGGAAGGAACCCAAGGGACAGATGGGCCCACCCAACACTTGCTCAGGCACTGCAAGAGGAGCAGCAAATCACTGTTTTTCCCTCCAAGGATGATTCCACAACGCTGCCCAGTCATACCTGGTGAAGACACCACCTGCCAGGCCAAATTTAGTGGCGTTGGCTCTCTCCACAACCTCCTCCTCCGTGTCAAAGGGCAGGATGGCCATGACAGGCCCAAAGATCTCTTCCTTCACACACGTCATGTCATCCTTGCAGTTCCCTGGAAGCATGGCAGAGCACAGGTGCATCAGGAAGAAGAGGAGCAGCACAGCCTGTGCACTCAGCAACACGCACAGCCTTCGAGACAGCACCCAGCATGGCAGAGCAGCCAGGCACACCCTGCACCTCAAAAGTACCAACAGCATCACTACTGTCAGGCCCTCCAACAGCACAGAGTTCCCTGGATGCAGTTCTTGAAAGCCTCAGCTCTCTATAGGACCCCTATCCAAGTGTCCATCCACACTGGGGACATCACAGAGCCAGGTTACAAAGCTGAACTCATTCCTCAGGAGAAATCCCACAACATCCATGGTACCACGTCTGAGATGGATCCTACCTAGCACACAGGGCCGCATGTAGTAGCCATTCTTCAGCTTCGGGTCATCTGGCACATACAGGTCCCCACCACACAGCACCTCTGCCCCCTGGAAAAGAGCCAAGAGAGGAAGGGATGCAGGCACTTCCAGGAGCATCCTGCCCAGCTCTGGCTGGCCTTTGGCCTAACCCAGCAGGCTCTGCTCAAACATTTGTCCCCATCTTTCTTATAAGCCCCTGTTATGTACTGAAATCCTGCAATCAGGTGTCCCCAGTGCTTTCTCCTGTCCAGGCTAAACCACTCCGACTCTCAGCCTTTCCTCATGTGTTTTTCCTGTGCTGAGGATTCCAGAGCTTGAAGTGGGGTCTCAGCAGAGCAGGTCAGAGGGGCAGAATTCCCCCTCACCAGCTGCCCACATTGCTTTGGATGCAGCCTGGGCCATTGGGGGTTTCTGGGTGCCAGCAGACATGGCTGCCTCTCACCCACCAGCATTCCCAAGTCCTTCCTCGCAGGGCTGCTCCATCTGCTCATCTCCCAGCCTGGACTGATAGCGGGGGTTGCTCTGACCTAGGTGCAGCACCCTGTGCTTGGCTCAAATCACCTGCCTGTCCTCCACATGCCTTAACACAACTTCCAGGAGGATCTGTTCCATGATCCTTCCACAGTCACAGCAGTGAGGCCGACAGGTCTGTAATTCCCAGGCTCTTGTCCACCACCCTTTTAGGGAATGGGTGTTTTTCCTTTTCCAGTCACTTGGGACTTCACCTGATTGCCATGACTTTTCAAGTATCATGGAAAATGGCTCATCAACTACATCAGCCAATTCTCTGAGGACCCCAGGATGCATCCCATCAGATTCCACAGACTTCTGTATCTAGTGGTCCAACACACCCACTGAGTTAACCAAAACCAGCCAAAAATAACCAGCTTAACTGGGAAGGCACAGGGCAGGAGGGCAGCTGGCAGTGTTTGTCTAACAGGAGAGACATTTCAGGGCAGGCACAAGGCAGCATCACACTCTCACCTGCTCCTTTGCCTGCTTGATAAAGCCCTGCACACGATTCAGGTGGGGCCGGTTGATGAGGGCTCCCATCCGTGTGTCCTCCAGAAGAGGGTCTCCAATTTTGATTTTCTGGGTGCGTTTCACCACCTCCTTTGTGAAGGTATCCAGGATCTTTCTCTCCACAAACACCCTGGTGCCGTTGCAGCACACCTGGGACACAGGACAGGCAGCTCAGAAAGGAAACACAGCACTCCACAGTCCTTCCCTGCTTGGGTCCTGCTCCAGAGACTCTTGGAAAAGCCCCTCCCTAGCTGCTGCAACAGCTAACTTATCCCTGGGGACAAAGAACATAAAGAGATTGCCCTGGGGCCGTGACTGCACTGAACAGTCCTTGCTGGACACCGTGGTTCTGATGCCACCAGGTGGCAAAAAACACATCAGGTCACCAGCAGCAGAGACCTTGAGCTGACTCCTGAATTCCCAGAAATGACCCTGCTGAGCAAATTTGCCAACAGGATTACACAAAACCTGCAGCACAGGTGGATATCCCAAATTTGGGAAGGACAGAAGCGTGTCCTCAAGCTCAGCACACCAGGCTGGAACCTGCTACCCCTCCAGGGCATACTGGCACAGCTTCTCCTGACCTGTGAGTGCCCAGGGCACAGAAGAGCTGTGCTGAGCTGGGTGCTTGGTGCCAGGGAGGACAGGACACTGGCTAAGTGTGTCCAGTGGCTAAGGCACACTCTGCTGGGACACTCTGCTCAGGCTTCTGGAAGGGCATCCCTTCTGACACTGCACAGAGAAAGGTGTGGCAGGATGGGAGTCTCAGGGCATCCCTCATTTACAGGAGGTCACAGGCTGGCCCCACTGCCCAACCCCGACCCCACCCTGCCCCACAGACACACACCTCGCCCTGAGTCAGGAAGTTGGCCATGAGGGCTCCCTTCACAGCATTCTCCAGGTCAGCATCTGAGAAGATGATAAGGGGGGATTTGCCCCCCAGCTCCAGGGTGACTGGCTTTATCCCTTTAGCTGCCATCTCCATGATCTGAAGGGAACAAGGACACAAGAGATAAGTGATTCACTGGCCAAGGGGAAGCTGGTGGGGAGAGGCAAGAGAGACCCAAAGGGCCATTCACCAACAAGAGGAGCAGCACAAAGGGCAAGATGGGCTCCCTAGATGTGGTGAGTTCAGACTGAGGACAGCCTCAGAGGGTTTGGGGGTTGTTTTTTTATAGATAAAGCCAACAAAACCTGGAGAGGCATTTGCAGGAGTCTCGTACTCAGTGTAAGCTGCAGGCAGCTGTAGTTGCATCTGTCACTGCAACCCACAGGTACCCACATGTAGGGAATGTTCATGGAACATTCCCCCTCCTTTAACCCAGAATTTATTCCCAAAAGTTTTTCTTTAATTTTGGAATAATAAATTGAGGGTGAGAAACTCACAGAAACTATCCCCAGGCTGAAAAACAGTAGGTTGCATGCAGCTTTAGTGCTTTATAGCAGCCAGAACCACATTTTCCTAGTGCTGCTGTTTCACGTACTCTCCTCCCAACATCAACACCCACCTGAGCAGCTCAGAGACTTCACTGCAACTCTGGGCTAAGCAAGTGAAGCTGACCAAGGGGTTTCTCTCCCAAGCTCATGCCCAGCAGGTTAACTGGATCCCCAGCATGACCGTGCATGTGCTGCAAGCTCCTAGCCCAGCCCCAAAAATACTGGCCCACACCCCGCCTCTACAAAGGTGTTTGTAGACCTCTACAAAGCCCCATGCCTCTACAAAGCCCCATGCAGAAAAGCTCAAGGAGGTATCAACTACAGATTAATTGCAGTTGATACAACCCTTGTCTCAAGGTGTCTTTACCTTCATGCCAGTTGGCACACTGCCAGTGAAAGAGATTTTGGCCACATCTGGGTGCTGGCAGAGGAACTGGCCCGTGGCAGCCCCACCCTGCACCACGTTGAAGAGCCCCTTGGGCACTCCAGCCTCTGTGAAGATCTCTGCCAACCTCACCACAGAAATAGGGGTGAAGGGTGAAGGCTTGAAGACCATCGCATTGCCTAAGGGAACCCAGACACAGGCAAGGTGGGGTTAACACCCAAACTGCTTCAGGGAAGAAACAAAAACCATCTCCACCCCACACTGTGAGTTTGTCTCAACAGATGCCAGAAGTCTCCCCTGAGAGAAGAGGAAACACTTTCAGTTGATCACTGCAACTAAGGGTGCCCTTCCTGCTGGGGAGAGGCTGGGGGAGATGGGGCTGCCGGTCTTGCCCTGCAGACATTTCCAGAGACCTTCCCCATCTGGTGCAAAGCCAAGCTATCAGTGTTTTTCTGGAAGCACTCCTAACCTCTCAACATCTGACATGTTCCTCCTTCCATTTCCCTTTGCTTTCTGCCAGAGGAACAGCCTGAACATTTTGCTAATCCTTCAACACTTCAAGGTAATGGCAGACTTCATCCCAGAGATCACTCTGCCCCACAGGATCACTTGGCTTTGAAGAGACACTGGTGTGGGCAGAAAGGCTCCATTACCACAAGCCAAGGCCGGGCCAGACTTCCAGCAGGCAATCTGGAAAGGGTAATTCCAGGCTCCAATGCCAACACACACCCCAAGTGGTTCTCTCCGAGTGTAGCCAAAGGATCCCCCGGGAAGCTGGATGTGTTCACCTGCAAAGAAACAGCCAGAAGGTAGAAAAGAGCAAAGTCCCTTCTAGTCTGATCAGAGCCCCCAGGGGTCAGGTCTGGCTTTGCCTGCGAGCAGAGAGACAGTTTTATCCCAGCAAGCTCACAGAAGGTGTGAGTGCCCACAGAGCATGGCAGCTTGGGCAGAGACCTCTCAGAACCCTTCCAAGGTCTGCAGGAATGGTCCATCTCTCAGAGAAATCAGCAGCAAAGACTGCTTTGTGCCATTGGAGTTAGCAGGGGAGGTGGGACAGAGAGCAAAGAGCAAACTCCAGTAACTCCTCACCCGCCAGAGATCCTGCCAGCCCTGCATAATACTCCAGGCACTGCCAGGATATGTCAATGTCCACTCTGGCCTCAAAGATGGATTTCCCATTGTTGATGGTCTCCATGGTGGCAATTTCCTCCCTCTGCTCCTGTCAGTGGCATAGGACAGAGACAACATGTTAGAGAAGCCTGGAGCAGAATCCCACAAGGACACAGCTGCTCCACGAGCACACAAAATCCAAACAAGATCCTGCCATGAGAAACGGCCATCTCCAAAAGGGACATTCCAAGCTGCTGTATCAATGTCCCCATGGTGACTGAGTGCAGGGCAATATCAAAGGGAAAGCTGCAGGGCTTCACTGCTGGTCCAGTCTTGTTCAACATCCCTGTTTATCTAAAAGATGAACAAACATGAACTTAGAAGCCGGCTGGCAAACAATTATTGGAATTCGCAGAACTGACCTGGGAAGTGCAAACAGGAAGATAAGGATGGGACCAGAGGCTAGTGAAGAGGGACAAAGCAATGCAACTGGGAAGCATCCTTTAACAATCCACCTCCCAGGAAGAAATATCACCCTGCTCTGGAAGTCTGGCAAAAGCAAAAGTTTGGCATAAAGGAAAGTTTTCTCATGACTTAGACACACTGGGGAAAGAAGGTCTGGGTTCTCACTGATGTGTGCCTTGATGGATATTAACTCTGATGCCCAAGAACCTGTTATCTTGGAAAAGAGTCTGTGTTAAACCTCACTTATGTGCATCCTCCCCATATGTGTCTGATAGATAAAAACCAGTACTCCTACTTTCTCTTATTGCCAGGACACATTCCAGTCATGTAACAACAGCCTCTGACAAGCCAAAAGTTCAGCCATGCCAGTTATGCAATTTCAGCTTGAAACTGTGTGCAGTGAAATTTAATCTTTGGAGCTGTTAAAAGAACCACAAACCCTGCAAGACGCCAAATGAGTCGCTTCAGTTTTATGTTGTCTAACAGAATTAGCTGAGAAAGCACACACTGGCCTTGAAACCAGTGATAAGGCCAAAGGTGCAGGCACAGATGCTGATTCCAGTGATAAGAGCAAAGCCCTGCCTGAGGCAGCCTACTGTCTCTTCTGGCCAAAGGTGGTTTTTAACTCCTGAGCAAATCCTGGAGCTCTGCAAGTCCTGCTGAAGCCTCCAAGAGCCACAATAACCCACAAGGAAGCTCAGAGACAGACCCACTCCTCTCCTCCCCCAACATACCCGAATAATTCTGGCAGCCTCCAGCATCACTCGGCACCGCTCCATGCCGGACATCTGACTCCATATTTTAAAGGCAGCTTTCGCACTCTGCACAGCCAGATCAACTTCCTTCTCCCCAGAGCAGGGCAGCTTGCACAGCACACGACCTGGGCACGTTTTATACAGGGAACAAATGAGATGGAAATCTCAGAAAAGGGGCCCAGAACGTGGTTTACTTGCACCAGACCCCACATACTTCAGTCAAGCCACCTATACCAGGCATAGAATTTCCCACTGAAAGCCACTGATTTGTAATCAGCCACAGAAGAGGTGCTGCGATTCAGCTGATCCCAATTAAAAGAGCTGACATTCCTTACAGTCGTGTTCTGGTTACTAATTGCCTCCAGTTGCTACAAAATTCCTGGCTTTTCCAGTTGAGTTCATTACACTTTTACCACCCTCCTCAAGACTCTCGTAACACATTCCCCAAGAGGGTTAAACACTTAGAAGCGATTCTGCTGAACGCTACACACCGATAACTACAATTACATGATTACAGAGATATTTAAATCGCGGGGGTTTGCCAAAATCTGGCAGTGACAGAGCGAGAGCTGATTTCTGCATGAAGAACGACGATGGCCAAACGCTGGAGGCAGAGCTCAGCCACTCCAGCAGGGCGGCTGAGGAGCAGCGGGACACCCGCATACGTGACACGCAGGTGAGCTGGGGGAAAGCCGAGGACACCGGGCTCTGCAGGCACAGAGCTCTCCCTGCCCCGGAGCGCCCCCGGTACCTGTGGCCGGCTCGAACACCTCCTCCAGCTGCCCGCCGTCGGCGGGCTGGACGCGGGCTCCCGCGCGGTAGTTGAGGGGCTGCTGCACGGTGACGGTGCCGGTGGCGGAGCTCATGGTGGCCAGGCCGGGAGCGCCTGAGCGCAGCCGCGGGAGCAGGAGGAGGAGGCTCGGCAGCCGGGACTGGGCCAGCATCGGCGGGATCCCGTGAGGCGCCGCGGCCGAGAGGCGCCGCCTCTCCCTCAGACGCCTTTTCACCGTCAGGGCCCGCCCCGCCCGGGGCGTGCCGGCTGCCAGGCAGCCGGTCCCGCTCCCCATCACCCAATTAAGAGACGTTGTTAACATAAATTAACATGCCCATGCCGTTTATTACTTAGAAACAAAGGTCGCGCTATCTTCCGGGAGAAGTTTCTTGGTTGGATGAACGAACAACTGCTGGTGGAACACTCCGAATGGATGATGATGTCAATACTGCATAGCCGGGTTTCAGACAGCGGATGCCTGGTGCAGAATCCCGTGTTGTTACCTCCCCAAGGCAGTCTTGTTGCACTGGTAGGCTTCCCGTGAGGGCTGTGCTTCAGGAGAACTTCCCTGCCTGAGGTGGGGGGCCAAGGAAGCCTCCTGCCTGCTTGGTGGCAGCCCGGGAAGGAGCAAGGCCGAGCATCTTCTGGATGTTCTGCAAAGACAACAACACAGAGCACGGTACGTCAGTGTGGCAGGGAAACAAAGAACAAGAAATCCCAGCTCTACTCACAGAATAGCTGGGGTTGGAAGGAACCTCTGGACATCATCCAGTCCAACACCCCCAGCCAAGGCAGGGTCACCTGCACCAGGTGACAGAAGAACACATCCAGGTGGGTTTGGAATGTTTCTGGAGAGGGAGACTCCATGCCCTCCCTGGGCAGCTGTTCCAGTGCTCTGGAAATTGTAAAGATTTTCTTCCTCACACCGAGGTGGAACTTCTTGTTGTTTAGTTCATGGCCACTGCTCCTCATCCTATTGCTGGGCACCACTGAAGAGTTTCGGCACCATCGTCTTGAAACCCATCTTTGAGATATTCATGTGATAAGATTCCCTCTCAGTCTTTGGACTAAACAGGCCCAGCCCCTGTAGTCTATTCTTTGCTAGAGATGTTCCAGACCCCAAATCATCTTTGTGGCCTCTGCTGGACTCCCTCCAGCAGCACAAGTAAAACCTCCCCACTTGTTTCAACAGATTCAGGTTCTCACCCACAGAGTCTTAATCCATCTGCCTACCACATATTTAACCTTTCTTCCGATGTGCTCAAACAGCTCAGCTGTTTGAGAGCCAGACAAGAATGGCTGGACCATTCTTCCCCACCTCAACAAAAGCCTCAGAACACCAAATCCATATTTTGGATGAGGATTCTTTCCCGTTTTCAGCTACACACCCCACAGTCAGATGTCTTTACACACACCCTATTTCCATAAAATACCATTGCAATTTAACTGCAGTGCAGGTTCCCAGCAGTGCTCATGGGCAGACTCTGCAGCCCTGGGTTTTCCCAAATTCCAGAAAGCACTGCTGGTGGTGGCCATGGGAGCTGGAGTCTCCTAATGCAGCTGGAATTTGGGACAGCAGCATGGCAACCAGAGCATGTGCCAAGCGCAACTCAGGAGCTTAGTCCTAGAATTAACATGAATGCCAGTGCTGCACACAGAACAATGGGGCACTGGAGACATGCAGGATAATAGGACATATGGAGCAAACCCCAAAACCTGACTATTGGGATGACCTCATCTGCATCTGAGCGGGGTGTTTCAGTGGAAAACAACAAACAGGGGAAGAGCTAATTAGGCAAGCCAGGCATAAGCCAAAAAAACACAGCAAAATATTTAAATTTGAATGTTTTTCTTGATTTTTTGTGAAATTTCTTTTAAATTTCACAACAGTGCAACTACAAAGAGCCCTCAGTTCTTTTAGTTTCATCCTTCACTGTAAGGAACTCCAGCTCAAGATGCTGCACCTGCAGTGAGACACAGGGGAAAGAAGAAAACAACTGTGTCCTCCCCGTGTCACCACCTGGGTGCTGGCTGTCAAGACAACAAAAGGAGGAAGGATTCTCTTCAAGCCTGAGAGTCCTCTCCAAAATAACTGTCAGGATAGGTCAGACAGCAAGGGCACAGAGCTGTTGAACTTTTTTTACCATGGAAGGAAAATAAACTAAGGGAGAAAAAAAAAGGGGGGGGAAGCAGATAGTTTTGCAATTCCACAGTAGCTAAAATAAAATAAAATTGGGATTCATTTCAGCTGGAGATTATGAAAAGGAAGGCTTCAACCCACACACAGGGAACACAAGAAGAGGAATTACATCACGTTTAGTCCATGGCATACATAAACCAGCCACTGGCTGATGTTCAGCAAATGGGTATGTATGAGAGCATTAACTCCTTGCTGTGGTTCCTCCTCCTTGGATCAGGGCACAGACAGAAAGGAGCAGCCAAGGGACAGAGCAAGCACAGCAGAGGGTGCTGCAGAGCCAGCAGCCCGGTGTCCTGTCAGCTTCCAGCGGCTCACCCGCTGAGCAGAGATCTACCAGGGATCCATAGCACCAAGGACGCGTGCACTGCCTCCTCCCCGTTCCTTCCAGCAGGGAGAAAAGAGGTGCGAAAGTTTATTCCAACTGCTTGAAGAGGAAGGAGATGACAGTCTGTCTGTCTGCGTTCCAGACTACAGACACTGTCCAGCGTTACCCTTCCACGCAGTCTCCCCCTGCTCTGGAAGGCAGAAGGCATCACACACCAGCTCCAAAGCATGTTTTGCTGGACAGCAATCCTGAAATCTACAACTGGAAACACCAAAGATGGGGCAGGGTCCACCAGAAACCTTGTCCCATCTGCTGTGGGCCACATTGGACGAGAAAATCTGCAGAGCCTACTTCCAACACAAACATGACCATCACCCTCAGGAGCAGGGAGGGAAGAGTAATATTTAGGGATCCAAATCCCTCATCTGAGCTTTTCTGATCTTCCCTCAAATGACTGCAGGAAGCACAGGAGCTGCTCCTGCTTTGGTCTTCAAACCCAGAAGGGACTTAAGACAAGGCAGCAAGTGGCTCCCTGCCCTAAGACCAGGCTCTGTGGGAAAGTACAGTCCTGGCAGCAGGGATAACTGCTGGCTCCCCTTCCCACTGGGAATACATTTCAGTGAGAAGCAGCCTAATTTACAGTTCAGATGTGTGTGAAAAGGAAGTGAGGAGCAGCAAACACCCCAGGAACAGCAGCACATCCCTCTTCC
The DNA here is from genome assembly GCF_015832195.1 of Motacilla alba alba. Lineage (NCBI taxonomy): Eukaryota > Metazoa > Chordata > Aves > Passeriformes > Motacillidae > Motacilla > Motacilla alba. Next base: position 30,218,758 of record NC_052023.1, read on the forward strand.
CAAACAGCACAGGTGAAGGCTGGGAGCTCAGAACCAGGAGCAGCAACAGAGGATGTAACCCTGACACTGCAGCTCCCACCCAGCCCAGCAGCAGACTTTCCCAGCTGAAAACCCAACAGCTCAAGGACCCTCGGAAGGCCTCTCCCAGCAACCCTCCTCTCTCCAAACAGGAAGGCAGGAGGAACTAGGGGACAGGATTTACGTGCCAGGGAGAGCTGGGAACAGCGCAAAGGAAGTTACTCACTGTGAGGTGACTATTTTGGGAGATGCTGGCCAGGTCACAGGCAGCAAAGCTTCCCAGCCAGTGTTTGAAGAGTTTCTCACCCCCACATGAAGAGAGTCCCTGATGCTGCTCCTGCCTGTCCCACTAATGTCACTTTAATCACCGCCCAGGCAGCCTCCCACCCCCGCAGACTCCCCTGCATTTCCCACCAGGTGGCTGTTTTTTCACACACACCCGAGTTCCTGCTCTACCTCTGAGCTCCACAGGAACATCTCTCTTCCCTGTCTTTGATGGTTTCACAGGCAGCTCCAGGATTTAAGGAAAAACTGAGGGACTATGGTCTCCTTGCTTTGTTCACAACCTTTTCCCTGATTTTTGGTACATCTCCACTCCTCCTCTTGTGTCAGCAGCATCAAGCCAGACGACAACTCCCTCACCATTTGTCCTCCCCTGGGCCAGCACCTGTTTTAAAGCCAACCTGGCAAGATTTCCTCTTCTGCACACCATGAAATACAAAGGCTCACAAAGCCTTCACCTCCAAGGTCACCAAAAGCACGAAGTGCAAGTCTCTGTCACCATTTTAAGCCCTTAATTACTTTCTTGCCCTCTCCCCACAGCTCTGAAGTCCTCTTCCCAATGCTGTTATCACCTAGGTTCTTTCAAATAGCAATAAAGCCAAGAGCAGGATGCCAGCAGCAATCACAGCTTCAGTTCTGACCTCTTGTGCAAACTAAGGTGTCCCTGCCCTTCCCTGGAGCAGCAAAGAGGAAGAAGCTGAGCTGCCTGACAGCTGGAGAAGTGCAGGAATTGTTAACCATGATCACGTAGGTAATGCAGCACTATGAAGACTGCAGTCTCACACCCTTCTCCAGAGCAATAAACTCATTCTCCTCCTCCACAGGGACATCATAAGGAACTCTCAAGCACAAAGGCAATTTTTTCCCAGAAGTTTTATGGAAAGCTCAACCCACTGCAAAGAGCTTGGCATTTCTGCCTCTCTGTTCAGGGTGCCCACCAATTTCACCATATAAAACATCAGGAAATACCCAGCATTAGAATTAACCACAGGAATTATATTTTTGACAAAAAAATGAGGGATTTTTCAGCAAGAGAGTTCCCCAGTCAACCCAACAGGTACAGAAAAGTCTTGCTGGTGGTGCTATTTAGTTTCCTATCATAATCTGCAACACTGAAAAGAAAGGACTTTCCATGTAACAGGTAACACAGAGCAGCACCAGCCAAGATTGCCTAAAGGAACAGCATCAGCCCACAGCATTCCAGAATTCTGGAAAGTGGTCTTAAGAGCTCAGTATGTCTCAGTGCTTTCAAAGCAGCAAACCCTTCTCTAGCCACTGGGAAGTGAAAGTCTGTTTTGCAGCAAAGACAGTGAGGAAGCCCCTGCCTGGCCTTTGGTGGAGCTGGGCCTGCTTGGAGTGAGGGGTGTCCAGATGAACCCCCAGATGTTCCTTTCAGCATAAATGATTCTACAATTCATTATCTGCTTTTGCACAGGGCAAGACTGGGATCCATTTCAGCAAAAGCACACAGTACAAAGGGCTATGAGGAATTCCATCCACCAGCATGCACTTTGTGACTAAAGGAACTCTGTTATGGAGCTGCTCCATCAAGCTCAGCCCAGCCCCTGGTATTACACACCACCTCCCTTTGCTGATCTGCTTTAAGTCTAAGTCTCTTAATCTAAGTTTCCTTGGCACCCCTGAAGAAAAGCAACAAGGGGGTTAAGGAGAAAAGCAGCCAGAATTCAGGAAGTGAATCAAAGAAAAGGGAAATATGAATACAGAAGAGAAGGTAATTTGCAGCTAGTTGCACCAGCATTCATCCAGAGTATATTAACCTATCCCCAGCACCCTGTGGGGAAAGTGGAAAACAAAATAGACTTCTTGTTGCACTGAGAAGGCCCTCTTGTCCTCCCCAGCCATTCTGCCACTTGAGCTGCCAGTGGAACCTTTCTGAACAGGTCCCTCACCCTCATCCTCTTCCAAAAGGTGGGACTATGGAGCTTTGCTGGAGAGCTCTGTGGAGCCTGCTCTTGGCTACCATACCAGACCCTCTCTCTGTGTCACGTTCCTAATGCTGAGAGAGACTTGACACCAAAGGTACAGTTCTTAAGACTCTGAAAAAAAACAGGCAGCCAGCACAAATAGTAAGGACAAACCCAAAAGAGCAGCTGTAGCTCTTTCCTCACTTTTCTAGCAACTTTATGGACTGATGAAACTTTTATAGAGCTGCAAGCCTGCTAGAAAGTTCCCCCCTAAAGAAGCTGCTGTTTGTAAAGATACACATATTGCTGTAAAAGTTGTAATTACTAAGGAGCAGGATTTAGATCAGCTTCTGATGGAAACAATCTCTTGGTATGGCAATCCACAAAGTTGTCACACAGGTCAGGAATCCATTTCTGCCAACTCTGTCCCAGAGCCCTGGTGCAAGTCTCCAGCCAGGTCTTCCAGGCCCATCCAGGACAGCAACTGTTTTAATGATCCCAATCTGTAATTGCTTTAAATATGAGGCACAGGAATGAAGACAACACAGAAACCACAAACAGATCCAAGATTACACATGTACTACTCCTATTCCTGGATGGGGATATGTTTTCCCTGCCCCAGGGAAAGCGTACTCACCTGTCTGATTGACATGGTGCAGAGAATATAGAGGAAGATGAAGGAGCAGTCAGTGTAATCCTCACCCAGGAGGTTGCGGTGGGAGAGACCTTGGATGTACGAGAGGGGGATAAATGGAAGCTTTGCCACCACTCGGCCATCAAATCTGGAAAAGACAGAGCTGAATCACCACTGGAGACAGCAGAAGAGCTTTTGGATATGGAAAGAACAAGTGAGCATCTTCAACAGACCACCAGAGCAGGTAAGGCCACATAGAAGGCTAAAAGGCCTTGCTGCCTTCTCCAGCCCCTCTCCACACACTACACCAAGGAGGATAATGACATCTCTCTCTCCAAGCCCTCCACAGGGTAAGATTCCCTCAGGAACAGTTTTACCATAATCAAAGTGCTTCCTAGTGATTTGAGTGATCAACTGGCCAAGATGCTGGTTCATGAAATCTTGGTGTTTTGCAGTTTTTTGGTGCATTTTATTTCCAAGTCAGATTCAGTAGATCACTTCCCAGAAGACAGTCAGCACTTCAATAAAAGATGAATGACTGTCACCCTGCTGTACTGCAGTTGCTGCAACAAGACAGACCCTTTGCTTCAAGCAAAACAGCATTTTTTAAACCAGAGCATAAATCAAAGACACCTTTTCCTTCCCTGGAACAACTGTGCTCCTCAGGATGCACAGGAGAGCCATCAAGGAACACTTCATAGCCCCAGTTTGTCTGCATTAGCAGTGGAGATGAAGGCAGTGCAGAGGCAGGATGACACCGCATATTCCCAGTGCATGTCCTGCTCCTGGAATCCCTCCAGGCCCACATGCTAGGGCATCAGGCAGAGTGTGAATTTTGGCCAGTTCGCAAAGCTTTCTCCCAAGCCAGACCAGTCAACCCAATCTTTTGATGTAGATGAGTATGATGCCTCATCAGCATGTGCATATTTGGATGTTATTTTCTCTGCATGTGCTGATTTTTGAACAGGTGTTTCTTGTTTCAAGAGATCCTAAATGAGCTTTCTTTCCTGTGGAGATGCATTCACACAGCCACGGCTCAAACACACGCCAACTTTGTTTACATCTCACAGGCAGTTTGGCAAAAGAGCTCAGAACGGATGTTTATCTCCCTGGAACATCCCCCAATGGCTTAAAATTCTGCGTTATTCCTGCTGTGAGAATGACAAGTACTTCAGCAGTAGCACCCTGAGGTACCTGCTTTTAATTCCAGCAAGTTTTCAGTTATTAAGAGGTACCAGAATGCACAACTCTTAGAGTAAGGTAGGGGAGTGATTGCATTAAAAAGTTCCTGGCAAGAGAAAATTGAGACACACAGAAGGTAATTTCTGCCCCAGGTGAAATCCCAGGCGGCTTGGAGGCCACTGCTGCTGCAGATCTCACTGCCATAATGAACCTTTTAAGCCACAACAGTCCCTCAGCTGTTTGTCTTGGGCACAGCATTCTGCTCTTTGGGTTTAAACCAGCCTTGCTGATAATTTCATATCCTTCCAGCAAGATCCAACCTGCTGCCCCAGCACTGCTGACACTCCAGGAATGACAGCAGGAAATCATCCCAGTGATTTCCACTTTGGCTAAGGGGGCACTTGGCAATGGTGAGGTGCTCAGACAGAGTAGCAGCATCTGCAAAGAACCTGTCCAAAGGGTGCTGCTTCCACACAGTTCCTGCTCCTTTTTTCCCAGCAGCCATGAACTCATTCAAGAAAAGGAAAAGCAGCAAACGTGGCCACAGCTATTGCAGGTGTCAGCCAGCCTTTTCCTCCCTTTCCTCCCACACCCACAAGTGCCTCCATGGATACTCCTGGATACTCCTGCTGCTCAGATTGTCTCTAAAGAAAGGCAGTTAAATAAAAGATATGCCCCAAGGCTGACACAAATTCTCTGCTCAGCAGCATGGTCTCTGTGGGCAGGAATCCTCAAAAGAGGAACAAGACAAGTAAACTGGGTAGAAGTTTATTGGTTTCTTCTACTGTTTTTTTTTTTTTTTAATTTAATATCTATGGAAGGAGGAGCCATATAGAATTTAACTCAAATCAACCCCTTCTGAAATTTTTAACAAATTTACAGTTCTGTAGTACTTGTTAGTCACAGAATACTCAGAGCAACTGCCTCTTCCCCCTCTAGGAAAGCAGGCACAGTGGGGTAAAGCATTTTTAGTTTGTTTTTCAGTCTGCTTTAGGGGCAGGTGTTGGTGTTTGTATTGTATCCAAAGAGCAAGGCAAGCACTTGGAGGTCTCAAGTACAACCCTACAAATGCCCCCTCAGACCCCTCATTGCTCATGATGCACCTCCAGCCCTGCAGTGAAATGAGACATCACTGACTCAAGAGTGTACACAAATTCTAAAATCCTCCAGTGCTGGGCTGCTTTGCTCTGCTCAGAATGCTGAAGTCTGACTAAGCTGAATAAATAAAGGATCCACACAGTGGCACTTCTGTTATTATGTTACTCCATGTTTGCAACTTATCCACCCACAGATCTCCAGTAAAACAACAATTGACTGCATCCTGGGGACGACCAGCACAGAAGCCAAAGGCTTTGGTTCCCAAGAATGTAAATTCCTGTTTGCAGGGCAAGGATATTGCCCAGATATCAAGCAGCCTCCTAAAGGTTATCCTAACAATATTCATGTCATCTTCAGATTTAACAGCCAACAGTTCATATTTCAAGTGAATCAAGTTTTAAAAGCCAAGCACAGCCTTTCAGATTTGCGTATCTGAAACAAAGCTGTCTATAACCACACAAACCAGTCTGGAGTTTCTTGTCTGTTTGTTTTTTTAAACTACACCCATCCCAGGTCACTTTTAAAGCAAATGAAGCTTAGAGCCCATGCCTGGACCTGTTCCTATCTGGACTCTGATTTCCTCAAGTAGGGCAACAACAAACTCTGCAATTACAGCTGATTTCTAAGGGCAAGGGAGCTGACCCAGTGTTGTTTGCAAGAGCATTCTTTGGTCACACCATTACAGCAAAGCCATAGCAGCTGAAGACTGAAGATATTTGCCTGACATGCACCAAACTTGCCCTAATCAGGATGTTCCCATGCAGAAAAGATATTAAAGCTGTGTATAGACTGAATGCAATTTGTTCAGTTTGGTTGTGCTCAGTACTCAATGTTCCCTCTCGAGCAGAAAGTGTATGTGATGACCAAACCACCACATCTTCAGATGAAATATGGATCCATTTATTTATTTGTCATTCTTGGCTGGACAATCTCACTCTTAGCACTTCAGGTGATAAAGGGAAGGTGGAAAATATGTTCACCATAAAAATTTCAGAAAACAATGCAGGAAGCTGATACTTACATGGAGTTGAACATTCCCATCAAGGCAGTGAAGCAGAAGCCAATGGCAAACATGGATTTCATCCGAACCTGCAAGCAGAAAGCTCAGAGAGATTTAAAACAACAGGCCCAGACTGAGGTACTAAAATCTCACATCCTTAAAAACAGGCATTGTACAGATCACTGAAATCAGCAGGGAAAAAGGATGGCCCAGGATACAGAGGGGTTGTGAAAATGACTGGAGAAGTCCCCAGGAGACTGGGTACAAAGGCAGCCATTGATGGGAAGTGCTGCTTCAGGGAGACGGAAACAAAAAGTGCTCAAGAGTTTTCCTGTCACCTTGCAAAGGCTGGTTTTATTTTTTCCTTAAGCCTATAAAATCCACCAGGGGGACTCCCAGGGGACTCCTAGCAGGGAATCATTACAATGATCAAAGTTATAGGAAGCCACAAAAATTAATTCTACTTTGAAAAACATCATGGAGACTTCTATAGATGAAAATAGCTAAGGTTTGGCATGAGATGAGGCAGTAACTCTGTGGCTCATATTAAAATCTCTAGTTATTAGAGAAAATCCAGACGGATCTTTCCAGAGGAAAAGCAGCTTTGTTTGCCAATTGAACAAAGTCTTTCTGTTGGGAAACTGACTGAAATCTCCAGCAGTTGGGAACTGGCTTTAAATTTTCATACCATTGACAAGTCCCTGTTGTTATTCTTCAGTTTCTCTTCTTGTCTCTCTGGAAAGACAAAACCAACAGTATAATCAGTTATGTCAACCTAGAAACCAGAGTGTTTTCATTTCCAGGAAAACTTAACCTCTTTGGCTCTCCAAACAAATAACACTTCCAAAATCAACTCCAACTCTCTTTGCCAGACAGTAGAAAGAGAAAAACTGTACACAGCCAACTGCTTTTCCACCACAGCAACATGCAGCAAGTCAGGCACAAAGAGAGGAGGCGGCTGGAATCACACATTCAGCACTTTTGAAAGAAATGCACCCAATGTCAGATTTGCTAACTCAACCAACTCACTCAGGAGCATGAGCACTGCTGCCAGGAAACAAAAACAGTGCCCCTCTACCACAGTTCCCAAAGGGAGCAGTGATCAATTTGCTGCACACCATCATAAATACATTGAAGAAGTAAGGATTTCCTCCTGGAGGTCTCCAAAGGGAAAACCATGCACAGAGCTGGGAGCTGCACCTCAGCAATGCCAAATCCTGCTGGTCTTAGTAATGAATTTTGAACTCTTCACACACCTAGGAGAGTCTCCAAAGAGGAAACATTTCCTACATTAAATTCAGTAATGAGTGTATTACTGTGCTTTGCAAGAAATATTATGGAAATTTAGTCTGTCCTTAAATCACCACAGACTTCAAAGATACTCTTATTTTTAAGAGAGCATTTTCCATGTCCCTCACTGGAGGGCTGCTCTGGCCTTCAGCAATTTCCACTGTCTGTCACCTTTCCCGTCCCATGTCCCCATCATGTCTTGGATGGATCCAGAGGGGCAGCCAGGGCTAGGAAGCAACAGCCAGCTGAAGGAAGTAAGGATGTGGATAATGGAAGAATATCCAAAGAACAGCATGAGTGAAAAGGGGAAGGTGCAGAAGGACTGCCAAGGCCCATCCAGCATGGGAATTTTGAGGGATCCCCACCAAAGTTTCAGTACCAGAGGCCCACAGCTCAGAAACTCCAAAATTCTCTCCCAAGCCCCTGCTAAGCACAGGGACTCACAGCCAGTGTTATGAAAAGCAACAGCAGCACCCTTACCCAATTCCTTAGAAGCCTCTTTGCCATTTCCACTTGCTCCTAATTACAAACCATCCCCTCTGGCAGGAACCTTTCAGACACCTGTTTCCTGAGCCAGGTGGAAAGTTGTGTCCTGGGACACTTCAGCAACCACAGGCCAGCTCTTCAGGAATCACATTTGGCACAAATACTTGTTTTTTCCCCTCTGCTGCATAACTAACCATCTATTTAGGTGGGCTAAAGGTTACAGGGAGGAAAGAACACAGCTCTGATTGCCCAATATACCTGACCTGTCTCTCACCTATTTCTACAGATTCAAAATGAACACGTTCTGGGTGATCTACCAACTTATATCAATGGTCTATTCCTCCCCAAATCACACATCAACAGCCTGTTAAGCACTTGGCTGGGTAGTTTACAGTTGGGTAAAGGCACAGAGGAAGAGGACTAGATTAACAAGCAGCTCCCTGGAGTCCAAAATCATCTTACTTTGCTCATTGGAACACAAACCATGAGGATACAGGGATAGAGATTTGCCAGGACTGGGGGGTTTTCATTTTGTTTTAGTTTTACTTTCCATCTAGCACTCGTGTGCACTCCTGGGAATGTCACTGTCTTTTCTTCCAGAAGCACATGGACACAGAAAGCAGTAGCAAGGTTTAAGCTAACAAATCATCTCTTTAAACTGAAATGACAGAAGGCTACACCAGTGCTAAAGGTGTCCTGTTCCAGCAGTGCCCAAGGCAGTGTGACAACTGGTTCATTTTAGAGCTAAAAATAAAGGTTTTTAAGTAGGAAACACCAAATTAAGCCTTCCCAAGCTACTTTCCCCCTACCTCCTTGTGCACAGGCATGATTCATCCCTTATGAAACCAAGTAGTATCATCCACACACCTCCTGTCTTATTCTGTGTGCAGAACAGATGGCAACTGAGGCAGGCCTGTACCACAGCTGTTACTTATCCATAAAGCCTCAGCTCAATATTTACTTTTTGTCAACTAAAATGGTAGAACTTGGAAGAACTCCAGCACAAGTAGATTTGCTATGACAACAATGCCCCATCTTGCAAAATGATTTGACATCCAGTAAGTTATTGAGATCAGAGATTTCAACTTAACAGCTGTGAGTCATTTTCTGGAAATCCAGTGTGACATTTAGGGTCTGATTATTCGGGAACACCAAGAATTCATCTTTGCCTGAACACAAATGAAATACTGAAGTTATGCAGTATGTTAAAAAAAAAAAAAAGAAGAAAAAAATCAGTGTCAGAATCTTAGGCTTGGCCAGCAAGCATCACAGCAAACAAAATCAGTGGTCGTTTCCTAAGTTCTGATCTTTGTCCCTTTGTGCTTTGTTTTCCATCTGCAAAACAAGATTATTTCAGTGTATAAAAGTTGGTGGAGCATCTGAAGTCCTCAGATTCTACTGTTTATTGGTTTAGTCCAAGCACAAGTCAAATATTGTCTGCTAGGAACACGGCTTGGATGGTGCCCTGCAAAAAAGTCATTGTCACACTTTATTTAATGTTATCTGCAGTTGTTACATATGGTCACTTTCAAAGTTGTTTTATCCACCAAGCAGCATTCATCCCATGCAGTGATTAGCCAAGATTAAGAACTGAAATGCACAAGAGGAAGCATTTTGGCTCCTGTCCCTTCAGGAATCTAACGATAACAGGTTTTCTACCTAGGAAGAGCTGTTTGAAGATGTGTTTATAATTCCCAAGCTTTGTACAGATCAAATGACTAATCCAGCTACCTGGTGTTACAGAGGAATGAGGAAACCAACTCCCAGGAGCTCTCAAAAGTGTTCCTGCCACGATCTCTGTAATAATTTAACTGAGCTTTGCTGCACGTTGCGAGTCTTGCAGATAGCAGATCCTCCTAAAACCTTTAAACATCTCATTACCCTAGTCTTGCTTAGTTCAGTATTTAAAGAGTTACCCTAACCCAGAAAGAATTCAGCTTACTGACAATGAAAAAGAATGGAAAAAATAAATCACTGCCTAAAATTGAGCAAAACTGATTTATCAAGATTGAAATTAATCTAAGCATGGTTACAGTCAATGTGAACATCTTTAGCTCTAAAGTGTCCACATGAAGGGGAAAAAAAAATCACAATTCAAGTCCTACAGCTACAGCAGGGTGCCATGCACTGCAGCAAAGAGTCTGACAGCTGAAGTCAGTAACAGCCATAGTTATCAAGGCTAAAATGGGAGAAAAAGCCAGGGAGCTCAGCAAGAGGTGCTGCTCCTCTCAGTGATCCACCCATCTGACCAAAACCATCAGGAGGCTGGGTGTCTCCTGCCTTGGAAGAGTAAGGCAAATGGATAAATAGCCTTGAAAGGAATGAAAGCATAATCACTTCCATCAGTTTCTCAACTTTCCACCATTCTTGAGGTGCCAGTCTTACCTATCTTCTTTTTCTGCTGTCGGCCTGCTGATTCAGTTATGGTTTCTTTCTTCTTTTCCACTGCAAAATGAAAAGATACTCCATCATTTCTGCACAGTGATACCAACACACCTTTTACACACACCAAACAGAACATTTTAGTCCTCTGCAGAACAGGGGCACAAAAAGCAGCTAAGTAGGACTAAGAACATGGTCAGAATCACTAAGTTATCAACTACCTACACCAATCACTTTAAAACTATTATAAAAAAAATTCAAAACCCTGGATAAGATACAAACATATTTAAAGGGTTAATTTTGAACTCTGTCAAGAGCCCATGGCACTGTGGACTGAGCAGTCTGGGGACAATTTTGGCTCAAGCTACCCTTGCTGATTTGTCATTAGTATCAGACAGTACTTTTGATTCAGTAAGTGGAATGAAAAGAGCTTTGTGGCAAGCTCTGCTCCCGATTATCTGCAGTGGGAAGCAGAATACAGGAAAGTCTGTGTTCTCTTACATCCCTTCTTCACAGGCAGGCATTCTCAGGGGAAATGCTGTCCAAGCAGGCAGCCACAGCCTCTCCATTCTTCAATTCATTAGCACTGAAGCATTTCCAATATTTTAAAGCAGAAGCCTAAGGTCAAAGGTACTAAAACCCCGAATCAGACAAGCACTGAGCACCTGCCACCAAGCACCAGGGCAGCAAAGCAGGCCAGCAGAGCCAGCACAGGGAAATGGGAACACAGCAAACGTGCTGCTCAGCTGCAAAGAGGGTTCTGGGACAGCAAAAAGGGCTTTTCCAGGAAGAAAGAGACACCTTCATTCAAGACCTATAACAAGAGTACTCCAGGAAGCAAGGATGATGAAGCATGACCATGGTGTAGCAACACAGAGCAGTCCTTTCTACTTTAAATTCTCTGTATTTATGCAAAGTGCATGTACCATATCCACTCCACTAACAAAGAGCCTGAGCTCACTGTCAGCTCACAGATACCTGACTGCTGGGGCTGCCCTCCTCGTGGAGTACCAGCTTAGCACAGACCTTCCAGCCCTGATTTCACAGCCCAGAGGAAATGAAGCCAGCCAACCTTCCAAGCCACACCAGGATGTGCAGGGCTGCCTTATGAAATGCCTGTGAGTCAGTCACAACTGCTCAGAAAATCACATCAGCCCAGACAAATCACTTCAACATCATCCCTCCATGGCAACAGAGTGAGAAACAATTGCTTTTCCCAAGGAACAAGAAGATCTCTGGTGGGCAGGGAGGAAAACAGGGAGCTTGTGTCCCTAGGGAATACTGGAGAGAGGTGTCAGATGACACAATGCACCCAGGGCTCACAGAATGCTGTCTCCATAAGCTTTCCTGTGCCAAATCCAGCTGGGAAACCCCATCAGCTCATCCCTGCCCTGGTGCACATCACCCCACAGCCCCAGCTCTAAACTCTAAGCAGTGCTGTTAAGACTCATGCCAAGCCCCAGCAGCTCCCAACCCCAATTCCCTCAGGATTGCCCGTGAGAACATCCACATCAACAAATCAGAAATTCCAGGGACAGGTTTCACCCTAGTCCATTTAGCCCTACATTCACCCAGAACAATCCCTGCAGCAGCCTCAGCCAACGCTGAGCCTCTCCCGAGGAAGAGGAGGACAGGAAGAGATGAAATTAAGGAGTAACAATGTCTGCTCAAGCAGACTACCCAGCCCCTTTGTTTTTGCAAATCCTAAGGATCTGCTAGGGCTCTCACGGGAGAGCTTAAAGGTCTCAAATGTGTTTTTTCCTGTTTCAGATGTGTTAGATAACAGTTGAAAGGTGTGGCTCAAGTGGTCCACTTGGCAAGTTGTAAGCCCTCAGGTCAGCCAGCTGTCCTCAGCACAAGAGGGGAAGGGAAAAAACCAAAGCTGAATTTTTACTGACTCCTTATTCAGCTTGACCTTTTTTTGTTGTTGTTTTTGTTGGGGGTGGAGAATCAAACACGGAGCTCAGAAACTAATTGAGACTCGTGAACCTTTCATCACTCCCTTCACAGATGATAGCCTGGACACCAGGAGAGCGATAAAAGCAAACAGCATTAAACTCTCTCAGCAATCATTAAGCCCTAGAGATTAAGCCCTGCTAACTGCTTTTGGAACTGAACGGCACAAACACAAGAGGACACTAAATTTGCAGCTGGGTTTCAACTCCTTGTCTAAGTTGCTCTTCTGGGGCTAATTGCATCCCACGCACAGGACCAGCGGGATTCCAGTGAGGCAGGCAGAGATGCAATCCCCATCTGCTCCTGCTGTGGTGACAAAAGCCCCAAAAGAATGTGGGAGCTGTGACACAAACACGACTGCACTTCAACTCCTCGGTTCAAACTGCCCAGGGGAAGGTGGGATAAGCTGGGCTGCTAAGAGCAATACGTGATAATATTGTTCTCTCGTGCATTAAAGAGCACTGACACCATAATGAGATACCCGTAAGGTAAAACCAGCTCTGTGTTGGCCCCAGCTGTCGTGTGCTGTCTCTCACTGCTCTAACTTGGGTAGGGTGGGCACAGCTGAGGTTAAAAGGTCAGACTTTCTCATCTGCAACTTGGCTTCTAATACAGACAGGTCCATTTAAACACTCCACACTCCCCTGTTTACCATTTCTCTCAATATTTCATGCAGATCTGACTGCTCACCCTCAGCTCCCCTTTCCCTTCTCCCCTCATACTTTGTTTATCCCCCTCCCAGACCTCCTCTCTGTGAAATGAACGTATTTCCTAATATTTCCTAACCCATTTGCTTCCAGTTTATATTAGGATAACTTGGTTTTACACCAGCTGATGGCTCAGACCTTTCTAGGAAGGCTTTGTCTTTACTCACTCCCCACCATCAATCATCACTTTTAACCTTTACATAAAACACTTTTTCCTTGTGGTACTCATTATTCAACCCTAGCTCTTCCTTTCTACAGGCCTCAAATTCTCCTATTTTCCCGTGAAAGGCAGAAATTGTATCTTTGAACGTATTTTAGACATTCATTTCAGACACTGGCAGCTCATGTGCAGAAAAAAAGATGCCAGTACCAACCTCTTACTCCCTCCTGTCCTCCACTGACAGAAGGGGCAATTTACACAAGATAAATGTCTTTGGCTGAGCTTCTTCCAGCAAAAAAAAACCAGAAATAAGGACAGAAATAAGCCCCTGGTGAGTACTTACATTTCTTGCTCTGTTTTTCCACTTCAGCCTTTAACCTCTTGTATTTGTCTGTGCGATAGACCAGCACCCAAGTTATACCTGAAACAAACACTCAGCCAGGAACCAGGCAAGGAAAACCCTCCTGCAGCAATGCTGGTGTCAGGGAGCAAACCCACGCGCAGCAGTTAAACTTTCTGCCTCCAAAACCCTGTCAGAACCCAGCCAAGGGAGCACAGAGCACCAGCAAACTGCACCATCCCTTCCCCTCAAATCCCCCTTCCAAGTTCCACGTAAAAGGGAACTGGAAAATAAACCATGAAACGAGCTGTAGGTGTAAAACTGAAACAAGTTTTAGCTGTTTTGCAGGTGTGGGATGAAGATTTGGGGACAGGGGGTATAAAGGGGATTTAGGGATACAGCACAACACCAGAAAAGGGACCTAGGACTTGTGACTACCCCAGAAGTCACTTATGCAGCACTTCCCTAAAAAGCTGCCCCTGTTTCAACCACTGAAATATAAAATACCTTTTCCAGCAGCTTAAACCACCATCACTGCAAGGCCAGGCGACTGCCTCGCACCCTTCCCACTACAGCTATGGGGGGAACCACCCCGTCCCCTTTCACCCTCCAACAGCTCCCTCCCTCCTGCAGGGAACAGCCCCGCTCCCAGCGCCACAGCTCAGCGCTCTCCGGGGGATTCACCGCCGTCCTCTCCGTGAGGAGTCTCGGCTGACCCCGAGCCCCGTTTGCGAGCTGCCGGGAGCTGCCGGCCGCGCCCCGCGGCTCACCCTCAGCCAGCAGCGCGGTGCAGACGGAGATGAACACGATGAGGAGGGTGTCGGCGAACATGGTACTCATGGTGCTGCCGCCGCCCGGCCCCGTAACGCCGCCGCGCACCCGGAAGTGCACCGCCACCCGGAAGCGGCCTCCCCCGTTGCCTAGCAACGCCCGGAAGCGACCATCTGCACTTCCGGCTGGCGCCGCTGGCTGCGCGAGAAGCCGCAGAAAGGGCGAAGGGCGGGGAAGGCGCGGCGGGCGCTGCTCTGATTGGGCGAGGCGGCTGTCAATCTGCCGGTCGCGCCGGCGGCCCCGCCGCCAGCGGGGCTGAGGGAGGGTCGTTGTCATGGCGGGGTCTGCGCCCGGCTCTTGCCGCGGCCCGCCCCGTCCCGCACACCGGGCCGTGATTCAGGGCTCGCGGCGGGGTTCACAGAACCAGTTCGGTGGGAAAACACCTCCGCCATCATCCCGAGTCCCACCTGTCAGCCAACACTACCGTGGCACCAAGTGCCGTGCCCCGTCTTTCCTTAAACACCTTCAGGGACGGGGAGTCCATCACCTCCCCGGGTTGCCCGTTCCAATGTCTAATCACCAAGTCCAATTTTTAATCACCAAATCCAACGTCTATTCACCCTTTTTGTGACGAAACCCATCCTAATGTCTGAGCCAAGCCTCCGCCGGTGTAGCTCGGCGCTGGGTGCGTGTCTGCCCTCCCTGCACCTTGCCGGATCGGTGCCTGCAGCTGCTGGCCTGGGAAGATGCACCAAGGTGTTCGCTCGTAAAAAGGTTGGTTTGGAGAAACCTTCCTGGTTTCTACAACTCTGCCCTGGGTTAATTTCCAGTGGTATGAATGGAAGTGTTCAAGACGTGCTTGAACAGGATTTGGATCAACTGTTTTAGCGGAAGGTGTCCCCGTCCATGGCAGGGGGTGGAATGAGGCGATCTTTAATGTCCCTTTCAACCCAAACCATTCTAGGATTCTGTGCTTCTGTGACTAACTAGCCAGTTAGTGCATCTCACCAGGAGGCACTTTCTGGGATCAAATATTTAGGAATATTGCTGCCTGCCCTTTACCAGGGGCTGTTGCTGTCCCACACACCCCTTGTACAGCCAGCAGTGGAGTACAGCACTCTGTGATTCACAGGGAATCAAATCTCCCATTGCTCGTGTGTGTAAAATACTCATGGAAGGGATGGGACCATGAAGTGCATTAATGAGGACACTGCAATAACAGCAAGGATTTGGCAGACAAATTGACTTTTATTGAGGCTCCAGCAATTACACCTGGAGCAGCAGAACTACAGCAAATCCATGGGTTGTAATGGGGTGAGGAGACCTAGAAAGCAGAAATACAGAAAAGGAAACAGGGCAGGCAGGGAAGGGCAGGTTTGTGCCGGTCCTTACATAACAGAGGAGTTTGCTGCTGGTGACAGAAGTGCACTGTGGGATTACAGGGGCAGAGGTGAGTGAAAAACAGGGAAAGGAAAAAACCTACCACCCTTAAATTAAACACACCACTCAGAAAGAGGGTGAGGAGCTGTAGCTTGGAGAAGACAGCAAGAGAGGTGTGAGGTCAGATAGCAAACAACCTCTCCAAGCCTGGGGACAGGCACACAAGGAAAGCAGAGAGCCACGTGTGTGCAGGTGGCTGTGTCAGACGTCACTGGGAGGTGGGAAAAGTCCCAGCACCGTGTGCACGGAACTTCCTGTGATATCAGGGCAAAACTGAGAACTGGATGACAGCAAAACGGACTCAGAGCCATCAGGGAGACAGGGACAGAACTGAGGGTGGATGTTTCTGTTTGGGGTGAGCAGCAGGAACATGGTGACAGCTGGTGATGCTGGATTTGTGATATACAGAAAAAATTATTCCCTTTGAGGGTGGTGATGCCCTGGCACAGGTTACCCAGAGAAGCTGTGGCTGCCACGTTGGACAGGGCTTGGAGCAACCTGGGCTAGTGGAAGGTGTCCCTGCCATGGCAGGGGGCTTGGAACGAGATGAGCTGTAAGGCCCCTTCCAACCCAGTGTATTCTGTGATTCTACGTTATTTTGTGCCACCTCATGCGGTTCCCTGTGCTGTATGCCATCCTCCACCTTCTCTCCCTCTCTTTAGAGCTCCCTGACTTTCCTGGCTGTTAGATGTATCAGCATCTATCAAAGCAGTTATTTTGAAATAGTTTCTCATATGCTGCTGTGGGAAATTATTCACATGGTATCACTTATTGATACTGAATGGGGGTTTTTTGCAGATGCAGGCCAGGAGGAGATGGTCAGTGAACCATGAACCTCTTTCCTTTGCAGGGTCCATGCTTTGAATTGGAGGTAGAGGTGACAACAGGCTCTTTGTAATTTCATCCTGTCACTTTGAATCACACGGGGATCCTTATCAGCAGATCCTTTTTACAGACAACACACAGCACATTACCCTCAATGGCATTTCCTTTTCAAAACAGCATTCTTGTGCTTTGATCAACGTGTAAAGGACAGATGAGAGTTGGGTGCAGTCTGATTTGATCTACCAGCCTGGGATATGAGAAAAAGGAAGGCATTTGCATAATACATCGCTCTGGTTTCATGAGTCAGGGGCTGGTGGAGTCCACAAACATTCTAGATATAGAAGTGGTAATATTTACGGAGGCAACTTTGAAACCAGATTAGAGAGACACATAATCCCAGTACGTTTCACATACAGAAGTCTCCAAGCTTAAACTGAACAAAAGGTTCAGTTGCTTTGCACAGTGTGTTAGTGAGCAGCAGCCAGTAAAAGGGTGTGTAAAATTCTCAGTTTTGAGGAAAGGTGCCATCTGAAACCAACTGGAGCTTGCATTTGGTTCACTTCTAGTTCACAGCCCTGGCCTGGTTTTGAAAGAGCCGTTAACCTGACCTTTGCCAGTTCTCCTTGTGTTCTGTGTAAATAAGCCTTGGGTATCCTTAACCCCCTCTAAGAGGCATTTACTTCTCCTTCCCTTGCAGGTGTGTCAGCTCCTGCCACATGTCCAGTGACAAGTCCATTTTCACCCGGAGGCGAAATGCCGTGATGGGCATCCTCCAGAGAAGCTCAAGATGGGCAGCACAGCCTGAAACAGCACAGCAGAGGGTTTGCACTGTCCCCAAGCAGGGCAGCAGTGATGGCAGGCAAGAGGAGAACCCAAGAACCTGGAGTTCTCTCTGTCCTGAGCGGGTTTTGCCATCCACATACAGCTGTGTCAGCGTTGGGGTAAGAAAGAAGAGCTGTGAATAGCTCCTGGGTCCCAGTGGGGTGTGCAGGAGCTGTGCCCATGGTCAGAGCTTGGAAACTGGCACAGGGCCATGGGAATCCACGGGAACTCATCCCTGCAGGAAGTTCTCATCCATATATAGCATTTCCTTCCCTGGCAGGGGCTGCATGCAGTGCATTTCTCCCATGGCACTGCTGGAGAGGAACTGGGAGCAGCAGGCAGAGGGGTCAGGGCTGCCGAGGAGATCCTCTCTCACATCCTGTGTGCCGAGGGACATGGCACCTATCTGGCAAACATCTCCACACCTGCTTTGCTGTGTTGAAATAGGAAGTTAGAAACCTAAGTGAGAGTTTTGATCCTCTCTGAACAGGGCTGGGAGGAACATTGGGGCATTGCTTGGGCTGGCTCCTGCCCCAAAGCAGGATCAGCACTATTAAACAATTTCCATTCAGGAGCATGTCTACTGGCTTTTCTTTTAATTTTTTTTTTAATCCTCAGATTTAAAAGTGGAGAGTCCTTACTCTCCTTAAACACCCTTTTCTAGGATTTAACCATTTTCAACCCTAGAAAGTGTCCCTGAATTGTCCTCGTAACAGTGTTCAGCTGGCAACATTTTGTTTTAGTCCCTAATGTTAAAAGAAATGTATTCCCTTTCTGTTTATGTACATAAAACATTCTGTTTTATGTATTTGGAAATGGTTACCATGTCCACACAGCCTTACAGCCCAGCAGAGACCTTCCCCAGACTAAACATGGATGGGTCCTGCAGTCCTACAAAGCCAGACCCTGGGCTGTTCCTGAGTCCCCACTGGAGTCTCTCCACCAGGCCTCACCTTTCTCAAAGCATGACACCTGTGGAAGTTTATATAGTTTATATGCCCCAATGGGATGTTTGCCTTTTTCACAGCGGCATCACCAATTGATTCTTTGATCCACTCTACACCAGATCTTTATCTGTAAAAGGCCTGCCTAGCCAGCAGGCTCCTATCTCACATTGTCATGGATCATATCACATTTCTCTGCATGGACTTGCACCCTACATATTGCCAATCCTTTTTCCATTTTGTTGAGGTCATTTTGACTTTGAATCCTGGTCTCCAGAGCGCTCATGGCTCTTCCCAGACAGGTCCCATTTGCCAAAGACATAACTTTTATTCCTGGATTTGGGTGGTTAATAATACCCAGGTGGGGTGGGAGAATCACAGGGTCATTATGGTTGGGAAGGGCCTCCAAGATCACCAAGTCCAACCATTGACCCAGCACTGTTAACCGTGAAACAGTGTCCCCAAGTGCCACATCTGCGTGGTTCTTGAACATTTCCAGGAATGGTGATTATTCCACCATTTCTCTGGGTACTCTGTTCCAACACCTGACCAGCCTTCGGGTGAAGAAGTTTTTCCTAATACCCAACCTACCCACCCAAACCTAGGAAAAAGTTTAGGGTATTTCCTCTTGCCTATCTCTTGTTACATGGGGGAAAAAGGCTGACTGTCATCTGGCCACAACCTCCTTTCAGGTGTAGAGTAATAAAGCTCCCCCTGAGCCTCCTTTTCTCCAGGCTGAGCCCCCCCAGCCTCGTGCTCCAGACCCTTTCCCAGCTCTATTCCCTTCTCTGCACACGCTCCCAGCCCCTCAGTATCTTTCTTGTTGTGAGGGGCCCAAAACTGAATCCAGTTTTCGAGGTGCGACCTCACCAGTGCCCAGCACGCGGGGAGGGTCACTGCCCTGGTCCTGCAGGCCACACTAATGCTGATCTACGCCAGGATGCCCTTGGCCTTCTTGGCCAGCGTGGGGCATAAATAATGGAGGTTCTGCCGGGGGCCACCGTGGTCCCAGCGCTGTCTGGGATGAAGCGGAGCGGCCGGAGAGACGAAGGGAGCCGGTGCGGGGGCAGCGCGGGGTCCGGCGCGGCGGCAGCGCCTTTGTCCGCGGGCGGGCGGGCGGCGGCGCGGTGCGGGCCCATGTGGCCGCAGTGCCGCCCGCCGGCGGGCTGGGCCGGAGCATGTGCAGCTGCGGCAGCACCTGGCAAGGAGCCGCAGCGCCGGGGATGTGAACCAGGCGGGGAGGAAGGCCCTTGACTCATCAGATAAATCCAGCCCCGCACGGCTGAGCGAAGGCGGAGGAGGCGCGGCGGTGAGCCGGGGAGGATGGCGGGGGACAGCGAGCAGCGGTTGGAGGAGCAGGGGCAGCCCAGCGGCGGGGAGCCCTTCCTCATCGGGGTCAGCGGCGGCACGGCCAGCGGCAAGGTGCGGGGGTCGGCGGGGGAGCTCCGTGGGGTGGCCCCCCAGGCCGGGCGCGGCGGCCACATGGCAGCGCGGCGGGTCCGAGCGGCCGCCCCGCCACGTGCGCTGCTCCGCGGCCGGGCCGCGGGCTCGGGGCGGGCGCTGCGGCCGCGGATGGAGCCGCGGCCGGGGCTGCGGGTGGAGCCGGGCGGGCTCGCTGCTGCCCGGGGAAGGCTCGTCCGGCGGAGGGAGCGCGGCCGCCGAGGCCTCTGCCCGGGCGGACGGAGCCCCGCGGACACGTGGAGGGGGGTCCGGGGTGGGTGCGGGATTTACTCGCTCCTTCTTTCTGGCCGGGACCTTGTGTCCCTCTGTGTCACGCAACGGGCAGAGCCGGGGGCTGCGCGGAGCAAGGGTGGCCCCAGCTCGGCCGGGACAGAGGCGGCATCTCCCCTCCAGTATCTTGCCTGTGGCTGTAGTTAGCGCTTCCCCCGTTCCCCTTCACCCGCACCGACCCCAGGGGCTGCCCGCCCCGCAAGGCACCTCGGGGGCGATGCAGTTTTTTAAATTTCCACCCCCGCCGCCCGCAACGGTGTCGGTCGTGCATGGGGGTGTCCTTCTCTGCCCAACTTTAGGGTAGCAGGAGCGGGGATTCTGCAGCAAATGCTGACTCACAGCGGCAGAACGACCTCCTGGCTGCTGTGCCAGGAGGGGCTGGCCCTTGGCAGCGGCAGGTGGGAGCGGAGCGGGGCGAGGGCTGCGGGGACGGGGCATCGCCCGCCGGGGTAATGCGGGTGTTCCCGGCAGGCTGCTACACCCAAGCTGCAGCGCAGGGCAGCCTTGCAGCTTTTCAGCGTCTTATTTTCGTTGTTTCATGCAGTGTGTCCGTCTGAATGTGTTTAACCTCGCTAGGTCACTTTCTTTCTTAATAGGAAAAGAAAATAGTTTGGGTTGTTTTTTTTTTTTCCCTTCTTATTTAATAGCAGTAAAAGAAGCCCCACAGCTCATTAGCACTCGTATGCAGGGCAGCACATTCTACCTGTATTTTGGAAAGGATGAATGGATTTGGAAGTAGCTATACCTGTGAAATATTTCTTGCTGAGGAAGCTGAATGTGGGCTGGCACAGGAGAAGGATGAGCCTGATGTCTCCAGGCTGATCCGTGTCTGGAGGGGATCCCTCCTTCTCTTGAAGGTATAACCCAATGGCCTAGTGTTTTAAGCATGTGTCTCTGAGTACCCTCTTGATTTTCGGACTGCTGTTGCTGCTGCAAGGGGGAAAAATCCAGCTGTAACAGGGGAAGGATGGTGAGAGAGGATGCAATCTCCTCCGGTGGGAACCAAAGCTGGATTGTTCTTGCAGCACAGCTCCTGGTGACTCAAACACGCTGGGTTTGTCTGTTCTCTGATGCGTGGGTCTGCCTCTGTAGTTGTCCCAATAACATCGTGTCTGGCGCTGCTGAACTGTTATGTCTCTGAACACTGTGTCTCAGGCCCACAAGGTAAAAGCAGTGATTACAGTACAATGCACCACAGTGGTGCTCAACTTCAAAGTGAAAATGCTCAAGAGCAGCAGGCTGCCTTAGGAAAAAAATAGGGAAATGGTCCTTTCTAGCAAGGGAGATGTACTAACTGGCTCTTCCTGTCTCTCAGCTTTGATTTCCCCCCCTCCAGTGACTGCTGAAAACCTCTGTGCAGTGTTACCTGTTGAAGGGAGTCCAGCAGATCACTACAAAGTTGGTGGGAAAAGGCCACAAGAAATACGCTGGCAAAAACCTCCAAGAAACAGGAAAAAATTACCTAGAACTTGTGCCCACAGCCTCTCAGGTTCACATTTGGTGTGGCTGCAAGGCAGGGATGCGAGGGCTGTCCCTGACCTGACTGGTGACAGTGGCCTGTGCCGGGTGCTGCAGCACACTCTGGGAAAGCAACGGTGGGGCTGATGAGGTTTGCTTAGCTAAGGGCTTGCCTGCAGCCAAAATCCAGCCCAGGGGCTACCTGCTGATGTGCTGGCTCTGGGTGAAAAGTGAGTGCTTGCAGGGGAGTGAAGCAGGCACCTTTTCCAGTGGGAAAGCGACAAATCCATCCGACTCGCCTCGACTCCAATTGGGGGTTGTTGTCACAACACGCCCCTTTGGCAGCACACCGGCCCAAAGATAACGGAGGGAATTTGCCTTCCAAGGCCCCCCGCAACTCCTCCCACTGCTGTTTTTGGGTCTGACATGGGGACAATAGGCTCCACAGTCCCCTCCATCCCTCTTGTGCACCAGCAGGGTCAGGCTGTGGAAGGATGGGATTGTGTTTTGTAGCTGGCCATGACTTGTGTGGTGTGGTGCCCTGTTGGAAGCGGCCGGCCTTCCCAAAAAGCTGGTATTGTTTGGATAGTGTTCCTTAAATCTGTGAGAAATCACATTCAAAGGCTGAGTGCTCTTTCCCTAATAAGCAAAAGAGGCTTGAGCAACTTTGGCCACTCAAATAGAGGTAGAACCCTGAGTGCTTTCCTGGTTTTTGGCTCTGGGAAGAAAGCTGGACTGTGTTGGGAGCAAAACTGGGGAGCTGTAGAGGCCCTGAGCAGCCTGGCGTGCTGCAGCCCCTGTGAGGGCAGTGCAAGGTGCACAGTGGATGTTTTGAGTCAGCTCAGCTGGGACAGGCTCTTCACAAAAAAGAGCTGTCCCCTGAAATCCAAGCACTGTGCAGTCTGGGCAAAGCGTGCTGTGCTTTCCTGGAGTGAAGATGACTTGGCATTAAGACCCCCATCCTTCCAAACACGAAGAGGACTGAACTGCCTCATTCCCTCAGAGCGATTCCCAAGGCTTGTTGTCACATTTTCTTTCACCCTGTCTGTTCTCAAGTGTTCTGCTAGAGTTCTTGTTCCCTCTTACACCCATGGCCTTTGTGCTAACAGCTCCTTCCCTTGCTCCTACAAGACATTCCTGACTACCAAGGACTCTGCAGCGCACAAGGCAGGCAGCCAGGCTGCGGGCTGGAGGAAAGTTCAGCAAACTGACTGCTGAGATGAGCTGGGAGCTGTTGGGATACCTCCTTAAGCTCTTTGTGTCCTCACTTCAGCTTAGCTGCTGGGACCTTGCAGATCTGCCAGCAGTGCCTGGAGCAGCTTGCTCCCAGCAGCAGCATCTGGTGCTGGGGTGGCTGCAGGGGTGGGGAGAGCTCTTGGAGCTCAGGCTGAAGCATTTATTGTCCCCACGTGAAGTGAGGTGCTGATTGCTGCCTTCCAACAGGAGCTTGTAAGAAAAGACAGATTGCTCTGGTTGGCTGCTCATCGCTCAAATTGTAGTGAGGGCTGGGTATGGGTGCCACTGCAGCCCTGTGGTTACATCATTTGGGTCTTGAGTTAGCACATCAAGTTCCCAATGTCTGTTTGAACATGCAGCCTCAGAGTTTCCAGCCTGCAGAGCACCAAGATTACAGCCTTTGATCAGCCAGGTGTGCTCCTCACTGACTCCACCAGGAGCTTTGAACACTGGCAAGGCTGGCTGAGGCTGCAAGAGTGAGCCAGCCAGGAGGCTGGAATTGCCCAGCCAGGGTGGGACAGCAGTGTTGGCCCCCAGGGAAGGAGTGCTCTGAGCTGCATGAGGCAGTTCCATCTCTCATGGAACCTTTTCTGTGACAGAGCTCAGCCCAGCAAGGGCTGAGGTCCTCCACAGCAGCCCGGGGGTCGCTGCCACAGTGTCACCACCCAGATGGCTGGCAAAGAAGCCCAGGGGAGATCTGGGAATGACTCCCCCATGGGAGGAGGACTAACAGGAATTGCAGCAGCCCTGTGCCGGTTCAGCACCATTTCCTGGTGACGTTCGTTTGTGGCTGGCAAAAGACCTGCATCACAAGGTCTGACTAGTTAAACACTGGTGTCAACGTGTGCTAGAGACTCATCAAACTTTCTAGTAGAACGTTGTTCTGTGCCAGCCCTGATCAGACTGATCTACAGGACATTTTGATGGGTCAGCCCTTTCCTGTTACTGGTGGAATATGTGCTCATTATGGAGCCTGCTTACCATAGTCCCGTGGGCTCAGCCAGCTCTGGGCTATGGAGTTTGCAGCAGGGGCTCGAGAAAAATACCCTGTGCCTAAAACCAGAGGATTGGGAGGGATTGTGTTAGAGGGTTTGTTTTCCTCTCTGCATGTAATCTGTGTTTAGAGCCTCTGTGTGTGCCTGTTTATGCTCCAGCCTGGGATTGCTGATCACATGCACAGTGTCCCAGGGTGAGTGAATAGAAACCTGGCTATCCCCCTCCTGCTCTGGTTGGTCTGTGTCTCACAAAGGGAAAGGCAGGATGGTGAACCTGCCTGGGAATGCTCTGGGTGGAGGCCCAGGCTTTTGGTTCAAGAATAGTAAGTTTCCAGTCCTGGTGTTGCCACGTGTGTGTGCTCCAATTAGGACTGGAAAGGATGGCGTGGGTCATGAACTGGCTGTCTGCAGTTACAGGCATTTGATAGATGCTCTGGGACCCTTCCCAGTTTGCTGTCTGTTCTGTGTGTCATCCCAGTCCAAGCACTTCCTGGTACTTCATAATTACCGTAACCTCCAGGAAGAGACCAGCATCTGTAACTCATGTGCTGCAGGAGATAAGGGCAGCATGCTATAGAGGACAGCAAAGAAATTTAACAAGTAATCACAGTGGTTCCTTACGTTTGATCTGAGGGAAAATCCTGTCAGAGCACAAAACTGGAGACTGTTTTATCCACAGAGGTGTGATGAGGACACCCCAACCAGGCTGCTGCAGCTGCAGAGCCATCGCCAGCTCCTGCCAAGCCAGCTCACAATCAGATCCTGCAGGGAAGGGTGTTATGGCAGTGATGTCCCTGGAGATAACCTCTGGGCTCCTCTCCCTGGTGGGATGGGACTGCTGCAGTCTGTCCTTGCTCCTGGTTGTGCTGTGGGCCAAGGGCATTGCTCTGTTGGGGAGGACTGTCCTCATGAGCAGCAGCCTGCAGCGGTGGCAGGAGGCTGTGCCTCTCTTTCTTTTGTGTGCTTTTGGCACAACCTTCTTTCTCCTCCTGAGGGATCTGGCAGCTTCAGTGTTTCTTTAGGGCTGGAATCACTTGATCTGGCAAAGTCACATTACTGGGTGTCTCATCTAGAGTCCCTGGGAAAATGGGAGGTCCTCCCTGCAGCTGGAATGGGACCTTGAACATCCCTCTGCAGTGCCGGGTTCCTTGGGGATGGACAGACTGCTCTCAGCATACGGCTTTTAGCATATCCACCTGCACAAGGCTTAGGAGCTCCTGCTAGCCCCAGGATAGGCCTTGCTCTCCTGGGGCTGGAGGCATCAGCTGTGTCCTGGCCCCTTCTCATGGTGGTTCCTGGTGGGTGACAGTGGTGCTGTCCATCAGCTTTCTCCTTAATACCTATTGGAAGTCATAATTCACTGATCAGAGCTACCCAGGAGGGATTGTGGGATAATCTGCATAATAATGTCAGGGAATTAGTCAACTCCTGAAGAATAGCTGAGCAGCTGGCTATAGGCCACGAGTGAATGTGAATTAAATATGTAATTAATGTATTCCAAATAAATGTTAGAGGTAGGCCTTCAATCTGTTGAGTTTCTTCCCCTGTGTACCACCTCTCTCCTTTTGGGAAAATATGTTGGATATCTTCTTCAGGTGCCCTCTGCATCTTCCTAGCAGAATAAAGCTGTACTTCTTCCTTGAACGCCGGCTGTTTGTGTGCTTGGTTCAGGGGAGGAGTCCTGCAAGGGGAGCTGCAGCTGCTTCTGCTCAGGAATAACCTCTTGGAGCTCTCGCTCGCATGGTGCTCTGCTGATATCTTCCTCTCCACGAGCTGTGAGGTGTGGGCTGCTTTGCACAGCTTTCCCAGGGAGCAGCTCGAGCACCAAGCCTGGGGGAGCACAGCTCTAGGCGTTTGCTCCAACCTGCAGCTGAGATCCCCTCGCTGCAGTGTGTGGGAAGTCATGACCTGTGGCAGGAGCCGGCGTCACTCCCTGCCCGCCTGCTTGGAAAGTCCTACTTCAGTTCCGTGTGGCTACCGTGGGAAAGGTCTGCTTGGCAACCACAGAGGCTCAGAGGCTGCTGGGGCCTGGCTATATTTAGTTTTAACCAAGTCCTAGAGGAGGGGAAGGCTTTTGCTTGAGAAGGCGTCCTGTTGCTGGGAGTTGGCTGTGGCTGAATCACTGGCAGCATTGGCTTTGGCTTGTGGCAAGGTGTGCATGGATGAGGTGGGTATGGAAAGGGGCTGAGCAGAGACCAGCTCTGGCATAGCTCTCATATTCCTGCGGATGAGTTGTGTCACGTAAGCCATGGCTAGTGATGGGCTTCAAATCCTCCAGCTTGTGTACTGGGATCAAGTCACCTTTCTCAAGGCATCCTCTGCGCTCCTGGGCTTCTTGGAGAAGAAACAGTTGTCTTTTTCCCTGGGAGAAGCAGCTAGGAATCAGCAAAAGAAGGAATCTGAGCCCAAGCTGCCCCTTCAAGTGGCTGCTAGGTGCCTGTTGTCAGCATGTGTCCCCTGCATCCAGACTGGTGCACACTGGCACAGGACTTTGGAGTCCTGCTCTCTTCTTGCTCATAATGGGCATCTGTGTGACTCCCCAAAACATGGCTGTGCTCATTTCCAGTTATTGACGAATCTTTTCACAGCCACATGTATGCTGTGCTGCTTTTGAGAAAAGGGTTTAAGCAGGGAATATGTCATTTATTTGGGGGGACATATCCCAAGGCTGGGAGTTTCTGTTCCCGTTGTGTAGGGGAGTTTCCAAGATGTGTGTTTCTGGTTTTTCTTCCTCCTTAACAGTGTGTATTTATCAACCAAGGGGAAAAACTGCATGTCCAGCTGTAGGAGTTGTTTAGAGTGGCATCAGGGACTGCCCCTCATGAGACATTGTTGTTCCTACCACAAATGATAGTGAAAAAAGGAAAAACCTTCTCTTGGACCTCGCTGAGGTTCACAGCCCTACAAAGGAAAGCTGAACACAGCCCTGGAGTGGACAAAGGCAAGCTGAACATGCCCTATCCCCCACTCTCCATGTGTCCTGCTGCACTTAATGCAGGTGCAATATGAGAGCAGTGCCTGGCCCACACCTGCAGGACCGAGGTGACAAGTGTCTCTCTTCCCGGAGCCAGGAGGTGACATCCTTGCTCACTCAGTCAGTATGGTGTGCTGAAAATGAGCTTGGTCCTGAGAGCAGGATGTCCTTCTGCCAGCTCTCCAGAGCCCACCAGGGAAAAGGGAAGGGTCCACTGTGTCTGCCAGGTTGCTTTTTCCAAGAGGCACTATCTGCCCTCAAGCCCTGGATGGCAAATGTAGCTGAGCTACAATCTGTTCTTTGTCTGGAACCTGGAGGGAGGATGTGTTCCTGTCTCCAGCTGCTTAGGGGTACTTTCTCCTTGGGCTTTTCTCACTATCAGGTGTCTGAAATTGTGAGGTATGGAGCTAGAGGGTGATTTTCAGAGCTGGTGGAGGCTCTTCTCCATCTTCCAGAATCCACAGACCAGAGATTAGTGTGCACAAGGCAGAAGGAAGACTGGCACCATTTGTCTGATGCTCTCAAATTATTTTATTGCCAATACACTTGCTGAGGTCCAAGGGGAGAGAGTGAATGCAAATCCATGTGCTGCTTTCACCGATTCAAAGGAGACGAGTCCTGGGCCCTCCCCTTGGCTGACAAAAGCAGTTTCTGAGGCAGATCCACATGGAACCTGTGGCTCTGGGGGGTCTGTCTGGGTGGCTGTGCTGAAAGGTAGTTTATTCCTGATGGCAGAGGGCCTGGGAAGTTTGGTGTCCTGGGCAGCTGTAGCCAAGGCTGAGCCCTGCTGTGCTGTGTCCTGTTGCTGCATGGGCAGGCAGTGGTGTCTGGGGGAGTGAGCGGCCAGGAAAGGTGGAAGAGAGGCACTGAACACTCCTTGGTTTTGCAAAACCTATGGGATACAGCTGGATAAACAGTAGGGCTGAGGCAGGTCAGAGAGGGATTTGGGATTGGGAAAACAGAGGAAAGGGAGAGCGGGCTCTGGCTTTGTCCGCACGTGTGCAAGGACAAGTGACTGGCACGCACTTGCAGGGCTTTGCTCTGGGTGGAAGCAGCTTGCTGCAGGGCAGGGCTGTCAGCCTGGCTTGGGAAGCATGACCTGCCTGCTGGGAGAGGCAGGAGAAGAAGGTGGGATGCTCAGGAGACCCCATCCCTAACACCAAAACCCAAACTGGTGCCCAGGGCTGCCTGGACTGCTGTGGGTCAGCTGGAGCCAGTTCTCTCTGCAGCAGAGCTGTGAGTGAGCTTCTCCAGCCAGGCTGGGGATGACTCACAGCCCAGTGGTGACAGCCAAGGCAGGTCAGCCTGGCCTGGAGGGAAGAGACAGTCTCTGGAGACGGGAATGCTGTCAAATCTTCCAGCTTCTCAGGCAAACAGCCTTGCCCTCTGCCTGCTAGGGTGAGCTCCTCTGCCAGGCATGCATTCCCCTCCCTGCTCCCTCTCACCAGTGCTGCCTTCAGCTCTGCAGCTGGAGGTTGCCAGCCAGGTATGGAGCCATCCAGGAGGCAGGAGCGTGGTCAGAGCCACTGGCAGGCTGGGGTAGGCAGGTTGGGGCAAACACACTGCTCTTTGCAAGGCACAGAGCTCAGCAGAACACTTGTGGTGACCAGGGCCAGGAGCAGCTCAGCTGGGCACATGCAGCCAGTGTGATTCCTTGAGTGGGAGCTGCTCCTTCTGGCACCAGGAGCTGCTTTGCCCCGGGCAGTGGACGGCATGGGGCAGCAGCAGAGTGCTCCCCAGCCAGCCTGGCCTTGGCTCTCAGTGGCTGGGGCAGTGCTGGCTACCAGGCAGCGATGCAGTCACCACCAGTGCCTTGCACAGCGGCCAAGGCCTCCCATGACTAAGGAGAAGGGACTGCAGCAGGCTCTGGGATTTGTCCCCCGAGCTGTGCTCTGGGTCGTGTTGCAGTGGCGGCCACTGCCCCAATGCCAGCAGAGCCGGTGCCAGCTGCCCTCTGCCAGCCTGCTCCGTGTGGAGTGCGAGGTACCCGCTCCCTGTGCCAGCAGCCAGGGCCACGTGGCTCCTCAGCTGCTGACTCCGCAGTGCCCTGAGCCTCCCGTGCCAACAGGCACCAGGATGTGCTGGCTCCTCCCTGCCCTGGTAGCTGTGGCACAGGTCCCTGATAAAGTCCCACAGGCTCTCCTCCTTATGTTTTCCCATCCTGGGCTTTCTTTGCTCTCTCTCTGAGGACTCTCTCATGCTGTGGTGGAGCAGAGCTGGGGGAGCCAAGATTGCTTTCTCAAGGAAAAAGTGCCCCACGGGGAGCTGCCTAGCAGGCTGGAGTGCCTGGGGCGCCATGGCATGTGGCTGAACCCAGGCAGGAGCCAATTGTTTTTCTGCTGCCACTTGTACCCAGAATAGGAGCTGTGGGCAGGCTATAAGGGTGGAGGAGAGGGTGGCAGGCAGCAAACTTGGTGCTGCTGTCACACTAAAGAGTACCATGGTGATGCCTCTGGAACACTTCTCCTTCAGTGGCTTTGGGAAAACCACAGACTCTTGGCTGGAGGTGCAGCAAGCGGGCAGGGATGTTACCTGGGGACATCCTCCCTGTGCTGCTAAGATCTAACTTACTGCTGATGTGCTTCCTTTGCTATTCCTTTCCCAGTCCTCAGTGTGCTCCAAGATTGTCCAGCTGCTGGGCCAGAATGAGGTGGATTATCGCCAGAAGCAGGTGGTGATCGTGAGCCAAGACAGCTTCTACCGGGTCCTCACCTCGGAGCAGAAGTCCAAAGCACTCAAAGGCCAGTTCAATTTTGACCATCCAGGTGAGTGACCATCCAGGAGAGCAGCACTGGGGCTCTGCCATGCACTGTGGGGACAGGGATGGATTGGGACCCCCAGCTGCAGCAGCAAAGAGCCTGCATGGACACTGGAGCTCTGAATCCTCATGGGACACGAGTGGGTGGCTTAGTTAAGCTCTTGTGGAGCAGGGTGGCTGGGACCCACCTGTGTGTCATCCCCCCATCTCTCTTGGGAAGGAAATGGGGTGGGGTGTTTGGGATGAGAAAGAGCCAATTATAAACCCTCAAACTCCTTAAGACCCTCCTCTTCCTGCAAAAACACCCCCAGTTTGAACAAGGTTTTCATAGAATTGTAGAACCATTGAATAGTTTGGGTTAGAGAGGACCTTAAAGGTCATCTTATTCCAGTACCCTTCACCTAGAGCAGGCAGCAAAGGAACAGATTGGTTTTTGGTGCAGCTGAGTCAGGCCCAGAGAGATCTGGCCTGGCAGAGTCCCTGGAGCCAGCAGCTCCATGTCCCTCCTTCAAGGAGGGAACCAGCTGTGCAGCTGCTCTGCAAACCCTTCCACCGAGGGGCCCTGCCCTGTTACTACAACAGGGGCTCTTTGAACCGTCTCTGGGCTCAGCAGGGAAATTCCCGAGCTGCTGTCCCCTCGTCCCCAGGAGGACAATGGCCAGAGGCAGCGAGCACAGAGCAAACAGAGCCCTGTCTGTCTGGCAGCTCTGTGCTGGAACACTGCTGCAGTCTCTCTCCGAGGGCTGGAGCCCTGGAGGAGATGCCTTCCTGTTCCTGGGCTGTCAGCGCTGCTGTACAAGGACGGTATTGATCTCTGCAGGCCACAGCCCAGGCTGGTGCAGAGCCACAGAGCCCCGTGGCTCTGGCAGAGCTGGGCCTTGCCTCGTCCCTGGGGAGGTGCAGGGCTTTCCTCCCAAGTCTGTGTGTCTGTCTGTCCCCAGTGTGAGGTGCCAATGAGGCTGGCTTGGGCAAAGCTCAGAATCTGCTGGGTGGGAGAGGTTGCAAAGCTGCCTCGGGTAATGTTTCCTCTCTCCTCAGATGCCTTTGACAACGAGCTGATCGTGAAAACGCTCAAAGAGATCACAGAAGGGAAGACGGTCCAGATTCCTGTCTATGACTTTGTCTCCCACTCCAGGTCTAACAGCTGCTCCTGCCTTGCTGTGCCTCTGCTAACGTCCTGTGGCAGCCCTGCCCTCCCCAAATTCCTGCCCTCTGCGTGGGTGCCTAACCTGCCAGCACAAAGTTTCCATCCTAACTCCTCCAGCCCTGGATTAGAGCATCCCAGGCAGATACAGGCACAGGCTGAGAGTCTGGAAGGCTGTGTAGCCATCCAGCAACATCCAGGCTTCAGTGCTGGGGGTTACAACCTCCCTTCTCTTCCTCCACCCATGCCTCCTCTCCCCATAAACTCAGTGTTTGCAGCTTTAACAAGCACTCCAGCCTCTGGCTGTGCCAGGAAAGGAGGAGGACAACAATTCTTGTTCCTGTAACACTCCTCTTGCCTGTGTTCAGCTTGTTTTCGCATGCCCGTGTTGGTCGTGGACGGTGTGGCTCTGCTTCTTTTCCCACAAAAGCTCTGTGCTGTCAGGGAAGTGCTGCCTGCTCCCCAGGGAAGCAGAGCTGGCCCTGCAGGTTCCCATGCATAGGCTTTCCTGGGCTTTCTGGCTTGGCACATAACCCTTGTGAGCAGCAGCTGGCCGAGGTAGGGGGAGAAGGGCTGGCGTGCTTCCTGCTCTGCCGTTTATCCTTCCAGGAAGCGTACGTATGCCTTGGATTCCCTCCACGGCGGTGGGGTAGGTCTGCCCTCTCCTCTCCTGCCCCCCTGGTGCAGCAGTTGGTGTCCCAGGGTTGGAGCAGTGCTTAGGAGCACCGCTGTTTCCCCCCACCTCTCTTTGTGTTGCCCAGCATCCCCCAGCAGCAGGGTTTGACTGTGCTTCCCTGTGCCAGGAAAGAGGAGACGGTGACGGTTTACCCTGCAGACGTGGTGCTCTTCGAGGGCATCCTGGCCTTCTACAGCCAGGAGGTGCGGGACCTCTTTCGCATGAAGCTCTTCGTGGACACGGACGCTGACACCC
Organism: Motacilla alba alba; assembly: GCF_015832195.1. NCBI lineage: Eukaryota > Metazoa > Chordata > Aves > Passeriformes > Motacillidae > Motacilla > Motacilla alba. The sequence continues at coordinate 30,250,247 of NC_052023.1, forward strand.
GGCTGTCCCGCAGAGGTGAGCAGGGACAGAAATGCCCCTGGCTGCTCTGGGCAGCTGGGCACACAGGCAGGTGACAGTGAGCAGGGACAGAAATGCCCCTGGCTGCTCTGGGCAGCTGGGCACACAGGCAGGTGACAGTGAGCAGGGACAGAAATGCCCCTGACTGCTCTGGGCAGCTGGGCACACAGGCAAGTGACAGTGAGCAGGGACAGAAATGCCCCTGACTGCTCTGGGCAGCTGGGCACACAGGCAGGTGACGGTGAGCAGAGCTGGAGCTGGCACAAAGCTGTGAAGAGCCTTTCCTGTGCAGTGCAGAGTGCCACTAGGGCAGCTTGTGGCTTGCTCTGTGTCTCTTGGGATTCAGTAGGATTTTTGCTGCCTTGGCTGGGATTCCTCCTTTGATGACTGCTGAGTGTGCCGTGTCCTCGCACGGCCCCGTGGCACCAGCCCAGAGCCAGCAGCTGAGCAGCAGCTGCTGCCAGTCAGCAGATGCCAGCAGGGAAGGGTACAGTGGGCAAGGCAGAGCATCTGGACAGTTCAGTCAGAAGGCAGAGCCTGATAGATCCACTCAAGACCTGGGCTGTGGGTGTGCTCCGAGGATGGCATTTAGGCTGTGGTGTCCACCGTGGGTGGTGCACGTGGAGAGGCTGGTTGTACATTTGTGCAACCCAGTGTGGAGCTTTTGTGTGGGACCTGGCATTGGGGTGATGGTGTGGGGGCAAAGAGCCCTAGAAACCAAAGTGTCCCTCTCTAGGACTCCCAAGTCCTGCTGGCTTGGCTGTGGGAGACAGTGACAGTGTACCCTGCTGACGTGCTCCCCAGCTGATGGGGGGAGGGACACCCATGCTGCAGGGCCTGCATGACTTGAGATGTCCTTCATTTCTAAGCAGCCTTGAGGGTGGGGTCACCTCCTGGGTGACTGAAAAACCATCTGGGGGTTCTTGGGGCAGAATTCACTTCTGTCTGAACCATTCCTACCCCTGCCTGGCTCTGACACACTCCACAGGCTGCCTGGGGATGCAGAAGATGACTTAAGAGGAGCAGTCCCTTCCAGAGCTCTGTGCTGTGACGAGGAGAATGCGTCTCAGTGCGTCAGTCTGGGACTCTTGTGTGCATGGGACTGTTCCACTCTGCAGTGGAGCTGGTCTTGCCTGCCCTCCTGCTGTCAGACACATGCAGAGCCTCCTCAGCTGCTGAGATGGCATCAGCACTGATGAACCTCTCCTTTTTACCAATCCCTCTTGACCCTGCCCACTGTTCTTGTGTGACTCACCCAGGGAGGTGACAGCACAGTCAGTTGCAGGACGATGTATTAGCAGGTCACAGATATGCAGGGTCCCAAAATGTGAGCCCTAATCCCTTAAAATGCTGTGCAGGAGCTCAGGGCCACACCCAGCCCCAGGGTAGGACACTGTCATGGTGTGTCCCCAGCCAGCAGCTCAGCCCCACACAGCTCCCTGCTCAACCTCCCCTGGTGAGAGAGAATCAGAAGAGTAAGAGTGAAAAAACTTGTGGGCTGAGACAAAGACAGTTTAACAAGTAAAGCAAAAGCCACAAGGCAAGCAAAAGGAGGAATTTCTCACCACTTTCTCATGGGGAGGCAGGTGTTCAGCCATCCCCAGGAAAGCAGGGCACCATCATGTGTGATGGTTATGTGGGAAGACAAATGCCATCACTCTGAATGTCTCCTCTCACCTTCCTCCTTCTTCACCCAGCTTTGTATCATCATGTGTATGGTGTGGGACATCCTTTGGGTCAGTCAGGGTCAGCTGTCCCAGCTGTGTGCCCTCCCCCACTGGTGGGGTGGGGTGAGGAGCAGTAGAGGCCTTGGATCTGTGTAAGCTCTGCTCAGCAATAACAAAAACATCCCTGTGTTATCTACACTGTTTTCAGCACACATCCAAAACACAGCCCCACACCAGCCACTGTGAAGAAAATTAACTCTATCCCAACCAAAGCCAGCACATTCTCCAGCCCTTGTTCCAAACCACTTAAATCATGCTCAGGTCCCACGCTCTCCCGTCCATTCTCATTCCCCACCTTTGCTGTATCACCCAAATCCCAATCCCCTATTTTATGGAACACCCCTGTAACAGATCTGAGTGTCCACTGAGTTAATTTAGTCCCTGACTTTGGGCTTCCTTTTGTCCTAGTGGTCATTCAGGACAGGAGAAGGTGATGTGTAGTGTGGAGTTACGGGGTCACTGCTGTGCTCACACTGCTCTTGTAAGGATTGTACTTCTCCTACCCACCATCAATCACTTGCAAAAGGGCAGCTTTGCTGATGGAGGTGCTGCTGTCTCCTAGTTACTGCAGCTCATTGTTCTCCTGGTAGGAATCTGGCCATTTCCCTGCCATCAGCAGTTGGTAGGACCACCGCAGCATCAAATCTGTTTACTCTATGTCTGCCTGTCATTTCTGGGAAAGGAGAGCCTGTGTGAGAGGTGCCAAAGGTATAATCAAGTCCCTGGAATGTAGCTGGAGGCAACTCATTGCAAAAGTTGAGATCTTGTGTTGTGATGTGGCCCTGAGTCATCTTTCTGTCCCAGAAGCCCTAAAGGGTTGCAGCAATTGGGTTTCCAGCTGGGCCGCAGCAGGAGATGAGGTTTCTGGAAGTGCAGCTGACAGCTCAGTTAATCAGTATTGCTGGGGTTCAGTGTATGCAACTCGCACTGTGCCCATCTCAGCACCTGTCCCCAGAAGTTCTGCTAGCAGAGTGCAAGGGGCAAGGTCTGCCAGGTACCTCAGACAGGGATCCATGGGGCTCAGGGACCTCATTCTGGCTCAGCTCCCTCACTTCCCTGTCCTTGGCCAGTTTCCCTGAAAAAGAAACCAGGTCACACGCATGTTTTGGGTCCAGTTTGAGTTTGGACCTGCTGGCTTCAGAGGGGTGCCAATCTGTCCTTGGGATATTTGCATGCCCTGACAGCAATCCCTCAGGACAGGGTGTGTGGTTTTACCTGGGCTGTTGGGACCTGCTGCTTTGGGGCCAGGTACAAGCAGCAGGTGTTTGACCTGTGTTTGTGTGTGGGGTGGTTATCCTGCTGTGGTGTGCCCTGGGAAGAGGCAGGAGAGCTTTGCCCTGTCAGGACCAGCCCCTGCCCAGCCTACAGGCCTCCTGCACCCCAGCAAAAAAGGCGTGGGACCTGGGAAACAAAAGTGTTGTATTTTCCCTGCCTCTTTTTCTGTGTTGTTCAAGCTGGGGCTCGCTCCTGCTCTCTGGAGAAGCTGCTCCTGGTTCCTGGAGCAGGCAGGGAGCTGGCACCCATCCTGCTGCCAGCCCTTTTCCCCCATCTCTTCCCCCCTGCAGGGCTGTGAAAGGCCACACTGTGAAGCTGCTGGCCAAGGGCAAACAGAGCCATGGGGCCAGTGCCAGAGCAGCAGTGTCCTGGCCCCAAGAGCACACGGGCAGTGGCTGCCCAGCAGGTCAGGCAGGCTGGCAGGGCAGTGCTGTGCCTTGGCTCTGCCTGGGACATGAGGAAAGGCTCATTCCAAAGCTAGTGCCAGGCACTCACATGCTGGGGAAAAGCCAGCAGCCCCCTGGGGACAGCCAAGAGCTGTCTGCTCAGCCACAGGGATGCTTTGGCTCTTTCTGAGGATTGAATTCCTGCTGAACTGGGCCACTTGTCCACGCTGAAGTGGCTTCAGACTGGAGATGGCACTGGCCCAAATAGCTCATGCAAACAGAGTGGAAGGCCTAAGTGGCAGAACAAGCAAGAGGCCAGTTTGCTCTCCTGCCTTTGGGCTTCCCCCTGAGCTGACCCTCTCACCTCTGGTTCTCCTGCCAGCTGGGGACAGCACAAGGAGCCTGGCAGAGCTTTGCAGGCGGGTGAGTTTTACTCTCCCCACCTCTGCAGATTTGAGTTAAACTGTGCCCTAATGTTTGTGTGTGTGTGGCTGAACCCCACTGATTTTCTATTCTTTGGGCTCCTCTGCACTGGGATGACAGAGAATGCCCAGTCAGGCAGGACAGAGTGACAGGAGGGAGGCAAAGCCTGAGGCCGGGAACACTCAGGACTGGGCTGGCACTGGTTACAGCTGGAATGGGCATGCAGAGCTGAAAAGGGGGGGAAGGCCAAGAAAAGCCTTTGGCCAGGTCAGCCAGCCCTTGGCTCCTAGGAAAACTTGGAAGCAGATTAAAAGCATGGAGTTGGGCTGGGATGTGCTCATACACATGGACAGCAGCTTGCAGAACAGACATCTCAGGCAAAATATCCAAAGGCTGTACTTATTGAAGGGAGAGGGGGTGGAGAGAGTTGTGCCTCAGCTCCTGACTGTGCCTTCCACCTTCCCCTCAGTGCTACGAGACATCAGTGAGCGAGGCAGGGACCTGGAGCAGATCCTGTCTCAGTACATCACCTTTGTCAAGCCTGCCTTCGAGGAGTTCTGCCTGCCGGTGAGTCAGGGGAGTGGCACCCATGAGAGTGTTGGAACAGGAGCACTTTGTGCCACTTTTGTGCTCGCATCAGCCCCTGTGCCTTCCTGCCTCTCTGCAGGCTCTGGCCAGGGCAGGGTGTGATGGGGACTATTTATACAGCCACTGCCTTCCTGGTGAGATCACCCTTCCCTTTGGGAAGGCAGCATGGCCAGAGGAATCCCTCCCTGTGCAAGGGCTGACAAACCACTGGGCAGCTCAGCCTGGCAGGGAACATCCTTGGCTGTATTTAGCTGGGGAATGGGAGGTCGCTGCCCCCAGGCAGTCTTTGGGGGCAGCGTGTGTCTGCCTCCTCTTTTGGGCTGTCCTGACTGCCCTTTTCACCAGCCAGTGCTGCTGGCTTCGTGCATGGGAGAGCGGGGGAGATTCTTCCTTCTGTCTGTGCTGTGGGATGTGGCCTTGCAGGTTGCATTTCCTGGCTGGTGAGTGGCCAGGGGGACAAGGCCTGCCTGGAGAAAGGAAGCTCCTTTGGGAGCTGATAACAGAGGCAAGGCTGCCTGGCAGACAGGGACTGTCAGTGTGGGGGAATTTACTGCACTCCTGCAGACTTGCATGGAAATAGCATGTTTGCAGTATCAGCCATTGTACACCTTTCCTGGCTCTCATGGAGAGCAGCCAGTGCCTTGCTTCTCAAGGCTTTTCAAGCAGAGGTAGTAGTTATATAGGATTTTTTTTATTATTTATTCTGGAGAAAGTGAGCTAGCAAAGTCCTGAAACCTGGGAACTGCTGGCCAGCACCACAAGCAGGAATTAAACTGCCTCCCACCTTAGGAGCATCCCTGTGCCTGTCTGTCTGGTCAGCTCTGCCGCTTACCTTAAGAGGGGCTGATTCTGTGCTACGAGATCTTTTCCTGGCTCTTGCACAGCTCCCTTTTTTCAGTCTCACTCAGCTGTGGCTCTGGTGACCAATTCCAAAGCCCAGAAAGGCTTTTCTCGAGAGGCAGGTCCAGCTTGCAAGACTCCTCTTCTTGCAAATCCCCAGCAAGAGACACATACAGTTTTTCAGAGCAGCAGATGCTGCCTCAGGCTCTGAAGGAGAATAAAGTGTGAAACAAGGAGAGCACAGAACTGCCTTGTTCCTACCCACAGCTTTGCAATGGTCTGCTCCCACTTCCAACCTGGTGTTGGCTGAACTGCAGAGCAACTGCAGGCTCAGCACCCACTGTTGCTGTTATTTGATTCCTAAAGCAGCTCTGAGCCAAGTGGTCCAGTACTGAAATGGTCCAGCATATCCTGGTGGTTTTTGATATCTCTGGAAGCACTTGGAGGTGTCAGGTGACACCCATCACCCCAGCTGGCTTGGTGGGGCTTGGCTGTCAGCTGTAAAACTGCCACAAATGGGGAGGAAACTGAGACTGGCACCTGTAGGGAAACTAGGTCAGGACTGGTGTCCCGAATCACACCTTTGCAAGTGATGTGGTAGAGAATTCTCTCCCCTTCCCAGGCAGATCTCGTGGCTGTGCCCAGGCATGCCAGTGCTTTTGGAGCAAGTCTGGAGTGGATTCAGAGGAATGATGTTCCCAAGAGCATCAGCTGCTGCAGTCCTGTGATTATGAGGCTTCTTAATTGCAGGTTTTGTTCAGGGTGCCTCTTACTGGCTTCTATATGAGCTCATGAAAAATGGAGTCAGGGCACAAAGCATGGCCCTTGAAATGCAGAGCAGAACACAAATAAGAGCATCCAAAATGTATTGTCAGCAATGACATCCCTCCCAGTGGGTCTGGGGAGGGCAAGGAGCTGCCCCAGGGAGAGGGACAATGCCCCAGCCCATTATCCCTCCACTTGCCCTGTAACAAAGTGCTCTCTCTCCTCTCAGACCAAGAAATACGCTGACGTGATCATTCCCAGAGGAGCAGATAATGAAGGTAAGCGCCCAGGTCCTGCTGCTCTGCCCTGGCAGCCAGATTTGGGCTATTGCTGTTGAGTGGAGTTAGGTTGGAGGTTAGCAGGACCTGCCCCAGAGGGGACTCAGGCCACTGCCACCCAAGAGAGTGCTGCTACCACAGGTGTGCCAAGATGAGCCTGTTGCCTTTGCTCCTGCTTGGAGCATTATTGACTGGGAGTTTGTGTTCCTGTAATGCCTCCAGGCCAGCTCTTGGTTCATTCCTCACAAAAGGCAATGTGCAGCCTGAGTGTCCTGGCTGGGGTCAGCCTGACCATCCTGGCTGCAATCAGACTGACCACTGGCTGGAATCAGCCTGACCACTCTGGCTGGAATCAGCCTAAGTGTCCTGGCTTGAGGGGCAGAGGGATCAGTCCTGGAAGGGACAGCAACGGGAGGGATGGCAGGGTCACAGCCCTACCTTGGCTCTGCTTGTTTTTTGCAGCCATCCTAACACCCTCTCTCCCCCTTTTGCTCGCAGTGGCCATAAACCTGATCGTGCAGCACATCCAGGACATTCTTAACGGAGGACTCAGCAAACGCCAGAGCAACGGGTACCTGAATGGCTACACTCCCCCGCGCCAGCGGCAGCCCTCAGAGTCCAGCAGCCGGCCCCACTGACCCGGGCAGAGCGTGAGGCCAGCACGGCCCCTCTGTACATACTGTCCACTCGTCCCCCCCTTATCTATTTAAGAAACCAGACGGAGACGAAGGCCTTTAATTTTGTATGTTGGAGTTGCCGAACGAGAAGCAGCCGGTCGCTCGGGAGCCCGGACCACCCTCAGCTCCCAGCCTTGCTCAATAACTCCTCCAGCACGGAACCGGCTATAAATCTCTATAAATATAGAATTGCTCTATTTTTGCGTAAATGCAGAATAACGTAAACTTACTTGCTGTAAGGTATTTGCCAGGCTCAGTGTTGCTGGGAGGGACTGGGAAAAAGGGGGTCCTAGGAGGTGTTGGTGTCAGATCTTCACCTCAAACTCAGTAAGGAAGGAAGAAGTGTGGTGGTGTCCATCCTGGGCAGCTTGAGTGTGGCCTGAGTGTTACACCTGGGTTGGGTTTGTCTCTTCCTACCGTTGCTTGTTCACTGTGCAGCACCTGCCGGCCTGGTTCTGGCTGGCAGGTGCTGCACAGTGCTTCTGGCAGCTGGGAGAATGATGGGGAGTATCTCCCCTGTCTCACTGCGGCTCCAAGTCTCAGCCCTTCAACAGCATCCCATTCTGTGCCTGACACACCTTCCCACCACACGTGTGCCATACCCTCCAGTGAGGACCTGGAAGGTGGTGCTGGGTATGTGGCCATATAAACACAGCCTTTTTAGCAGTCTCAGTGCCTGGCTTGTGTGGGGGCAGCACGTGGATACCTTCAGCCCCTCTGGAGCTTGGTGGCTGTGTCTGGTGGCACTGACCCTGGGCTGACCTGCCTGGAGGTTGGCTTGCAGGTTTGAGGTGTGTCTCATTCCTCACTTGGATGAGTTTTGCTCTTGTGTGGGGGATTCTGGGGTTTATGAGGTATGGTTAAGGGACAACCAGCCTTTTCTAAAAGAAAGGGGCAATGGCTGATCAAAGGCAGCTGCTGAGCTGCCTTTCTGAAGGGCTCAGCAGTGTGTAGTGGTCCCTGGGCTGCCTTGCATCCCCATGTGGGACATCCACAGGTCCCATCTGGGTAGTGTGAAACTGGGTGCCCAGCAGTCCTCTGCTCCCTGTTTGCAGAGCCTGCCTGTATCCCTTTCACTGTCCTGGGAGAGGACACTGTCCCTGCAGTCTTTTGTCCCAAGAGCTGCCCAGGCAATGCCCTCCCTTTACCAGGATGAGAGTTAATCTCACCTAACCTGTTGGTGCTTCACCAGCCATGTCCAGAGGGGCCTGGTGGGGTTGTACTGCAGATTGAGGGATGCCTGGAGAGGCCCCTGCAAGATGGGGCAGTGTGGCTGGGGCAGGGGCTTGGTGGGAGCCAGCGAAGGGGGTTTGGTGGGATGGTAGCCAGCAAAGATCCTTTGGCCAGTGCTGCTAAGATGGACTTGCCCTACCAAACCCAAAATTTCAGGCATCCCACAAAGCTTGGAGCAGAGTCCCTTAGCCTTGCTCCATTGTGGTTCTTTCAGTTTTTCCAGAGCATTGGTTTTGCTCTGTGGTTAAGAGTTTAATGGACCGTGCTCCATTGCTCTCCGGCCTGATGTGAGCTGGGACAAGCTTGTTCCTGGAGAGAACAAGAAAGGAAACACCTTCCCCCAGTGACTGCTGCTGGGGCAGACTCATTCCTTCTTGATCTGGGATGAGCCAGCCTTTTATCCCTCTCCCTGTGTGCCAGCACTCCTCCAGGCACATCAGCTTTGCCATGACCAAGGGCTGATTCTGTGTAGGTAAGAGAGACCAAAGCTCTGCAGAACTGGTGAGGCTTCTCAGGGCTCATGCAGAAGACAAGGTAAAATACTGGCCTCCTCTCCCCGGTGAATAAAGACAGAATAAATGGATGCTGGTGTTGTCTCCTGTTTGGTGCTGCATGGTGCTGCTGATTGCAGTCCCAAGATAGAAGCAGGCTTGGCCAACCTTGTCTTAGCTCTGCAAGTCCAAGCCAGACCTGGAGCAAAGCTGCTGGCACAGATCAGTCTCTTGGTGAAGAAGGAGGCAGCAGCTCTGGCTATTGGCTGGTTCCCCCCACTGTAAGGCCCCAAAAAACTCACCTGACAAGGCTTTTAGAAAGGCTGCTGGTTGTTGATGTGCTCTGCATTAGATGCACAGGACAAATACTCTCGAGAGGCCAAAACAGCCAAAAAGATCTTGCTGGCAAATTTAGAAAATCAAAGAACTTACTAAAGGTTTAGAGTAGCACACACTCAACATAAAACACTTACCTCAGAGCATTAAATTGGCCCATTCAGCTTTGCAAACTTTAAGCCAATTCCATTTTAAATTGTTCATGACTTCTAAGAGGAGAGAATTAAAGAAGAAAGCAAGAAAAGATAGAGAAAAGGACACCCTGTCCTGCGTTCCAGAGGTGTTTCATTGATGAAAACTCCAGTCGGGGGATAGGGTCAAGACCTGTACTCGCCTGCGAGTTCAGCTTTAGCTACTCCTTAGCCTTCCTGGGCCCTTGCCCCAGGTGGGTTTTCCAGTCATTTGGCCACTGGGGAGCTTGGTTAGGGCTCCAGGGCAGGTGTGGAGCATTGCCTGCGCTGTGCCAGGGATTGGCAGCCCTTGCAGGGCTGGGATACAGACCTTGGGGATGGGGGATGTGCAGAGCAGGGCATTACCTCACCAGGGCAAGGCTTGACCTGCTCCTTCCCTCACACACATGCACCCCAAAATGCCTCAAGACTCAGTCTGTCACACTCACTCAGCAAGTCCTGGTGCATATGTGGCTTGGAGTGCTGTTGTGAGACCCCTCTGCTCTCAGAACAGCAGAGGTGGACAAGTCCAGCCCTTCCCAGGACCTTGGAATAAATGACATCAAAAGGCCTCACAGGCAGTGTGGCATTAGCACCAGCGGGGTGTCAGGCAAGGGGGCACTGCTTTTGGCAAAGGGATAAATCAGTTTGTGGCAAAACACTTGATGTCAGCATGGATGCAAAAATGGGAAGTCAGGCTTAAATGACCTGATAACCCTCTGAAGGAACGACTGCCTGGGTGGGTGAGGGAAGAGCAGGGCATGTTGTCTGCCTTGGCTTGAGTCAGGCATTTGATAGGATCTCCTGTGATCTCCTCATAGTGGTGATGTGTGGATAAACCCAGAGGTAGATGGAAAACTGGCTGAAAGACTGATCCCAGACTGTGGTGATCAGTGGTGTGAGGTCTGGTAGACCAGTAACTCGTGTCACTAGGTCCAGCCCATCTGACACCTTCACTGACGATCTGCATGAAGGAGAAATGAGCTGACAGAAATGTTTTGATGTTCAGCAAAGGGAATTGCAAAGTCCTGCACTTGGGGAAGAATGATCCCACATGCCAGTACGTGCTGGGACATCTGGAATGCACAGGGAAGGCTGTGAGGATCCTTAGCAGAGGGCTAATGGCATCCTGGGCTGCTTTAGGGGAAGTTTTGGGTTAGGGTGATCCTTCCCCACTGCTCAGATGAAGCCACACCTGAATGCTGTGTCCAGTTCTGGGCTCTCCAGTACAGGAGCTACTGGTGAGAGTCCATTGAAGGGTCATGAAGATGATGAAGGGATTGGAAGATCTCTCCTGTGGGGAAAGATTAGGACATGTGGGATTGTTCAGACTGGAGGAGGCTGAGGGGGAATCCTATTGATGTATAAAAATAGCAGGAGAGAGGGTGAAAAGACAGCCAATGGTTGGGCACGGACACAACCTGAAAAAGAAGGGGCTCCCTCTGAACATCAGGAAGCATCTGCTGGGAGAGTAATGGAGCACTGGCACAGCTTGTTCAGAGGGGTTGTTGAGTTTCTTTCTTGTAGATACCAAAACTGCAGAAGTTCATGAGCAACTGTTCTGAGACAACCCCACCTGAGCATGGGCTTGGACAAACTGAGCTGCCAGGACCCTTCTGACCTCAGCCAGTCTGTGAATTTCTCAGCTGGGAGAGGAGCTGGTGCCAGCTTTATCCCTTCTCCTCAGTTTGGCTCTAAGCTGTGTCCCTCCTCAAGGGGACTTCCAAACTCCTGCTGCTTTCCTCTGCTACTGCTGGTGCTGGAGCTCTTGCAGGTAAAGGTCATGCAAAAGCCTGGTGGCTTCAAACATCAGCATCGTGGTTTTGGTCCTGAGCATCGCCACGGTTTTGGCTCTCATCTTTTGCAGTTGGGAACACGGGAAGTTGCACTTTGCCTGGCAGTCTGTCCTCGTGGAATGTGAAGCTAGCTGTCCCCATCCCTGGAAATGACAGGGCCCGGCCTTACCTGCACCCCACAAACCTGTCCCTTCCTGTGGTGTAGACTGCTTGCCTATCTCTGTTTTTTCTACACATTTCTCCAGATGCTAGGGGCAATATGAGCCACGCCCCGCATGCCCAGAGTTTTCCAGGCCCTGCAGAGCAGCCAGATCATGTCCACCCGGGCAAGGACAAGGGGTGGGGTTTTTTTGTGCCCCAGGAATGATGGCCTCCTCCTGGAATGTGGCACCTGTGGGGTGCCTGCTCTCTCCCACCCCAATTCTCCCATGTCTCCCAGAGCACACACACGTTCTGGAAGCTCACACACAGGAGCCTGGTTGACACCCCTGCCTACCTTGCCTCCCCTTCCCTGGATGCCCTTCCTACCAAAAGGACACGTGCCACAGGAACAATAAAATTCATTGAAGAAGATTCCAAAAGTTGCCTGCTCCTAGCAGGAATTTTGCTGAATTTCACAGACATATCTGATGCACAGGCACGCTCTGATTGTCATGTTTAGGGAGACAGATTCCTGGCCTTTGTGATGCCTGGGTACACCTTTGGGAGGGTGGCAGAGGGGACAGGCAAGAGGAAGAGGGCATAGGCACTGGAGGAGCCCCTACCACAGGAGCCTTTGGTGGGCTGAGGCACCTTGAGGCTGGTTGTCATCCTGGAGGGAATTCACTGCTGTCTGGATGAAAACACTCCAGTTGGCATTGTTATCCAGCCACTTCCAAACATCTGCTTCTCTTCCAGGTGTGATCCTACTAGCCTTGGAGGTTTTAAGGACTAAGGAACCCAGTGGGCCATGGGCAGGCACTGGGCACTGTCACCTTACAGGGACACATGGGCAAAATGGTCACACATGTTAAGAGGAAAGCCAGAAGTTCACAGAATTACAGAATATCCTGTGTTGGAATGGATCCACAAGGATCATCCAAATCCAACTTGTGGCCCTGCACAGAATAACAGAATGGGTGGGGTTGGTAGGGAGTACAGAGGGTCATCTGGTCCCACCTCCCCGCTCAAGCAGGGCCATTTTAGAACATGGCCTTGCTTTGTATCCAGGCAGGTCTGGGATATCTGCCCAGGGAGATTCCACAACCTCTCTGAGCAATCTGTTCCAGTGCTTGATCACTGCACACTAAAGTTCTTCCTTCTGTTCAGGTGGAACCTTCCATGTATCTCCTCCCAGCAGCTGGCACCACTAAGAGCATCCTGGCATCTCCCCTTTGGCTATTTATACACATTAACGAGGTGTCCTCATGCACAGGGCAGCCCCAGAATCACACCATGTGCCAAGTTCGGGCACACTGAGAAATGCATTACCCACTGAGAATGAGAAGTGCTGTTAATCTGGAATTATGGAGGGACAGGGGCACTTGGGAAGTGATCATCCCTTTGTACTCACCATTGGTGAGGCTGCATTCAGTTCTGGGCCCCTCACCTGAAAAAGCACATGGAGGTGCTGTGCTAGAGTGTGTCCAGCAAAGGGCAACAAGGCTCATGAAGGGTCTGGAAAACACGTGAGGAGCGGCTGAGGGAGCTGGGGGTGTTCAGCCTGGAGAAGAGGAGGCTTAGGGAGGACCTCATCACTATCACCACCTGACAGGAGTGTGAAAAACATTAATCACTTATTCTTAAAATTTTCAAAGTTTAATAGTAATAAAATTATTATAAAAATGGTAATATAATTAGAGTAATAAAAATTTAACAATTGAGAATAGGACAATAGGAGACAATAAAAACAAAGCGTTACGGACAGTCTGGGTACCTTTTTCTGGGCAAAATAAGCCCAGAAAAGGACACACGTTAACAGAGGATTAACCCTTAAAAACAATAGCTTGTTGCATATTTATACACCTCATACATGATGCATAAATTCCATTCAAACAAAGGATTCTGTCTGGACAGCATCACTTCTTCCTCTTAATCCTAACGGCATCTTCAAGACCGAGCGAGATGGGAAGAAGTTCGTTTTTTCGGATAATGGAGTAATAAATCCTCTTTTTCTGAAAGCTTTAAGAGTCCTGTGGCTGCTATTTGATGCGAGTACCTCATTCCTTTCTTTAAAAAAATATCCCCCATACACAGTTTCTATTTTGACATTACGTCATTACCTAAAACTATATTTGAGAAAACTAATACAGCATAACTTTCTAACATAAGACATATAATATTCATCCAAATATTTGCGAAAAGCCAATCATAAAATACGCATTTTTCACAGGAGGGTGCAGCCAGGTGGACTCGGTCTCTTCTGCTGGGACGGCAAGAGGAAATGGCCCAGCTGAGACAGGGAGTTCAGATTAGAGACTAAAAAAAAAAAAAAAAAATCAAAAAAAAAAAAAAAAATCACTGTCAGGGTGGTCAGGCATCGGAAGAGGCTGCCCAGAGAGGTGTTGGAGTCGGCGTTTAGGAGGCGTCTGGACCTGGCGCTGCTTTAGCGCTTCCAGCGGCAGCGTCGGGCGCACGCCTGGGCTCGGTATCATCTTAAAGCTCTCTTCCCACCCTGACCGTTCTGATTCTATGCCGGCACCCGCGGGGCCCCGTGCATGCGGCGGCTCCGCGCCCTGGCTGGGGGCTCCGCTCGGCCTCCACCTCCCGGCCGGGCCGTGCAGCGGCGGGCGGCTCCGGGGGCGGAAGGGGCGGGCGCGGCTCGGCGGCGGTTGGCGGGGGCCGGGCCGCTTCCTGCGGCTGAGGAGGCGCTCGGGCGGCGCTGCGGGACCGCGGCTCGGCGGCGGCGAGGAGCCCGCGCCCGGCGTGAGTGAGGCGGCTCGGCGGGCCGGGGGGCGCGGGGTGGGCCGGGCGGCGCTGGCCGGGCCCTGCCGCGGGCTGGGGCAGCGTGGGCTCCGCGGCACGGCTCGGCCGGGCCGGGCTCGGGGTGGCCCTTCGGCCGGGCCCGGCGGAGGGGAGCGGTGCCCGTCCCGCAGGAGCTGCCGCCGGCAGAGCCGAGTTGTGCCGCGGGCTGCAGGGCCGGGCTTCGCTGGCAGAGCCGCCCCTGAGCCTGTTGCTGCCCCGCGGACAGCGCGGTTTAAATGTCTTTATTTTGGGTGTATATGTGTGTGCGTTTTCTCCTCCTCCCCGGCTTTCGGCGTGGGTTTAAGGGGATTAAAGTGATGCAATCGGGGGGCTAAGAATAGCCTGCTCCACGCTGCCGTGCGTGTGCGGAGCGCGCCGGGGGCCGCTCGGTGACTCGGGACAGCCCCGGCGGGCTCGGTGCAGCGCGGAGCTCGCCTCGCAGCTGCTGTGCGCTGCCCTGGCCGCGAGGAATTGCCTGTCTTTATTTGAAGGGAGCTGCGAACCTGAGTAATTTACAAGTGTAGCAGACAGCAAGTCTGAGCTTATTCCTCATCAGCTAGCTCCGCTGGTGTGTCTGGGATAATGCTCCTAGAGAGTGCTGCCTGTGAAATAAGGTTCTTCTTCACGTAGCTATAACAGTTCTGTAGTTCAATTTAAATTGTGCCAAAAGTATTTTGCTTATTGTTGGATGCAGGGTCCCAATCTGACAGTCCCAGTCTTCTGAAAATGATCTTGCTTTTCCTAAATTTAGGGTTTTTTTTTTCTCTTGTGAATGCTACTTGTGTTTATTTTAAGGTTTAATTCATTCTCATTCTGTCATTGCTTTTCCCATAGTTCAGTGGTTTCCCGTTTCTCTCCCGTTTCTGGAGGGGTAGAAGGCTGTGACTATCAGTGTGGAAGCAGAACACCTTTCTGTTCTTTTAATAGATTTTTTTTTTTTTTTACAAAAAGTTAGGCTTATTGCTTTGAATAATAATTGAATTAAATGTATTCCTAAGTGAATAGCTATCGAAAATGAAATTGGGGCAAGTGATGCCCTTGTAAAAAGGGTTAATTTACATTAGAATTAGAAGTTAGTGGTTGAATATGAAAGGCCTGTGCAGTTTGCAACTGTTATTACTCTCAGAAAATGAATATTTGGAGTGGAAGTGTAGAGAGCGTCAGGCAGCATCATTCATCTTTGCAGATGTAGTAGCATTATTAGCATCCCTCTTACCTCTGGGGCACAGTTATCTTCAATTTCCAGACACAAGTTTTATCTTCTATCAAATTCTGGCTCTGCAGTGTAGCTGGTGAGCAGCGCTGTGCTGTTTATTAGGTGCCAGCCTGCCTTAAATCTCTGCTAAATGTGTGAGGCAGAGATACCTCCTGGCTCTGAGCAAGGAGTGACAGTGAGCACCCTGTCACTTCTGATATTTTTCCCTTTGGTAGAACAGTTTTAAGAATTCAGAGGCAGGCAGTTTGCTTACTTTATAATGTGTGTGTTCTGTTTGGTAAGGAATCTTTGTGCAGCCGTGGTGAAAATATTTTTAATGCTGGTGGTGTTTTCTTCTGCTTTATTCTCTGCAGTCCAGGTGTTGTTAATCTGGGCTGTGAATTTATAACTGGATAAGAGCTAAAAGGCACATTGGGATGTGGTTGCGGGCAGCTCTCTTCTCTTAGAGGGAGACTGAAGAGGGGAAAGGAGGTTCTTTTTAGTTGAAAATGGTTGGTTTTCTTAGTTTTTGCAGAGGTGGGGTAACTGAGAGGTGTTTTAAAAGATTTTATTCTATTATCAGTCTCGATGAATAGTAAGACGCAAGAGATGTAAAACTTAACACCATTCTGTCAGAATACCAAAAAGATATCAGCTAGTTTGTAGAGACAGAGCCTAGCAAGGCATTCCCTCACAAATTAAAAGTAACCCATAGGAAATCACCTTTTTTTTCTCTCTTTTTTTTTTTTCTGTTGGATCAGGTCTTGAAGTGTAGGGTGAAGGTTTCTCTTCACAGTGCATGGACGGAAAGCCAATGCGCAGGTAAGACACAAAAACAATTGTTTCTTCTCTTCCCCAAACAGCATAAATCATGTGAGTTGGTTTGCTACGTGCCTAGACTGTAAAATGTTGTGTGGTTTTGGATTTTTTTTTTTTAAAGCCTGGCTATGGGGAATTGGGAAATAAATCATTCCTCTTTAGTCCTTTCTTAAATGTATTTAGCTTTCAATATATACAAGACCAGATGTCTTTAAGGAAGAGTATGGAAAACAAGTTTCTGTAGTTCTCCATCCCCTTTTCCACTTCCCCCATTTACTGTCATATTTTAAATTCAGAGTTTAATTACTTAGGTATTAAAGCTGTGGAAAATAAACTGCTTAGGAATAAATTTAAACTTGGTTTCCAAGAGGCATTATTTTTCCCTTAACGAAAGAAGTTTGGTGAGGTCTTGGGTGAAAAGGAGATTTCCTTTTCTAATTGTGGATGCCAGCTGCCTTAGTTCTAATGAGCTGGAGATGCAGCTGAAGTTTAATTCAGGAGAGTTCTTGCTGTGGTTGTGTCAAAAACATTCTCTCTCATATTGGGAAAAGTTGTCACAGTCGTTCAGCATGATGACAGGTTTGCAAACATGGTTCCCTGCTAGTTCTTGTTGATTTTCCTTGCTTGATGGCAATCCCACAGCAACATTTAACAGTAGATACATTTCTGCACATGATACAGGCTGTGTGGAAGCAAAGTTGCCTGAAGTTCTTCAGCTCTAAATGAATTGGAGAGAACTTGGGCAGCTTGCTTGTTCTGTTTGTGCTCTTTGGGATATTGAAAGAAGGAAAACTTTATTGCGGGTGAATCTGTAAACACTCGTGTAAGGGAAAGCAAGGCTCTTAACCATAGATTAATATATAGAGCATTCTTAGCCACAGAAACCATTAGCCTGGGTTCTGTGTAAGGAGGCAAGAAGAAAGTAGTCACTTAAACCCTTGAAGAATGGCACAATGCTGATTTAATTAAATTAATTTTAATTAATTTAATTTGCTGTGCCGCTGCTGCAGCTCAGCAGTGAGTAAACCTGGGACATGACAGAGGCATCGCTGAGCCTGGGTGTTGTGCTGCATTTTCACCAAGATAAGAAATGTGGTTTGGTCAATGAGGAGCTGTATGTGACTTTTGCAGTGAATTCCTTTTCCTCCAAGATGGATTAAATAGCAGATGGGCTCTCTTTCATTGTAGCTCTCTTCAGGAGAGTTTGTTTAAATCTTAACCAGCTTTTTAGGTTTTGATGTTGTGCTCCATTTATCAAGATGCTTTGGCAGAATGACATAAAATTGGTGACTAGCTTGGCTTGTGTTCTTGTTTTCTCCTTAGTTTTTGTGTTCCTGATGGGGAAGTTGAGGTTCTAAAGTTGTTTCTGTGCCTGCTGTTTTCTGTGTCACACCGAGACAGAGAATTCACGTGCTGGAATTTGTGTGTCTGTGGGTTTGTGGCCTTTGACTTGCTATTGTGGAAGTTCTGGCTGCCACTCAGTTTTAGTTTTTGTGGTGGGCAGCAGCACAGAGCTGAAGAAGTGGAGGTTTTTTATTATTGCTGCAGCCTGGCCTGACACACATCTCTGCTGTGAGCTGTGGACTCCAGTTCTGGAATACACTCGTCTGCTTTAAGGGCCTCAGTGTAGCTTGTTAAAATTTCTGTTTGTTCTCCTCCTATTGCATGTCTTAGCAGAAAATGATAAAAGATTCCTGATTGGATTTTGGGCAGAGATCTTCCTATGAACTCCAGCTATGCAGATGGCAGAGCACTTTCTTTTATCCTTTTACTCAGGGCTCTGAAGCCAATTTGACACCCCCGTGTGAGGGTTGTGGTAGGTCCTGCACAAAGGAGGGAGTGGGGCTTGGCCAGTAGTGGGTTAATAAACACAGTGAGATGGTATCAAATGTGTACAGCATTCAGAGGGGAGGAGGAACAGCTCGAACAGACAAGGAATTCCAGCTATTCCTGTCAAGATTATAGCAGGGAACACAGAATTGCTGCTGCAAACAGGATTTACCTTGCATTAGGAATGAAGGGGTGGTTGGGGCAGGCTGTTCTTGCTCACTCTCAGGGAGTGAGAGAATGTAGCTTTCCTGAGGGGAAAAACAAGGCAGCAGGGACCTCTGAGTGAAGGGCATGGTCCCACAGCACCCAGACAAGGAGGGCAGAGCAGATCTGATGCCAGGGCCAGACAGGAGTCCTGGACTCCTCAGGCAAATAGGGGTGAGGAAGGAAGCAGGGAAATCAGCTCAGGATGAGTGGGTGCACAGTCAGCTGCAGAGATATCTTTTACATAGCTCAGGCAGGAGGGCTTGAGCAGCTCCCAAACAAACTGGAGAAGCTCTCCCAGCTCTTCCTCACCCAGCTTTTCCTGGCAGCCTTTTCCCAGCTTACAGCAGTGCTGGATCAGAGCAGGCTTGAGCAGCCAGACCTGGCAGGAAGAAGGAGGCTTCAGATCCTGGTCCTGCACTCAGGAGTTATCCAACTACCTGGACATAGCTCTTGCCCGAAACAAACTACAAAAGGCTCAGGAAGGTTTCTGTAAGGCTGCAGTAATGACCTCCTCTTTCAGAGTATGGGCATCCTCAGTTTCACCGTGACTGGGATGTTTTCCTCAGTCAGGGTGAAATTGAATTTTCTGGGCTTGCTCAGTAAAATTCAAACCAAGCAATATAAATAGGGGCAAATACACCAGGTCCTTGCTGGTTTCCTTTTGTGTAACGTAAAATAGTATTTCAGTCAGGTTTATCTGCTTGTTTGCATAACTTTGTTGAGAAAACTTACTGGAACCTTGCTAGCTGGGCAAGAAAATGAATCTGTGGTATTTTTCCTGATAATCAGACTTCTGGCTAACTTAATGTCTTGAGTACTGATGCCACAATAAAGCATTTCCATTTACTTGGTTGGCATGTTGTGGTGGTGACTTCTGTTGCCAAAGGCTGGGCCAAATCAGTGGCCCTTGTTCTTACAGCTTTGTAATGAGTATAGGAAATATTTATTAATTTCAAATCAAAGCATTGACAGAAATCACTACCCATTTGGTTTGTTATTTTTATTTGCTACTAAAATCTCTTGCCTCTGAAATCCACTCCAGCAGTGTATGATTTTTGGATTTCAGTTGATGTTTTTAGCCTGAGATGCGTGTTTCATAAGCCTTAGGTCAGCCCGTTGTTTTCTGCTGAATTGTGTTAAAGCCTGTTTGTAATCTTGTGCTAAAACACACATTGCTTAAAAAATGCAGATTTGAAAGTTAAGATGCCCTTACAACGGCATGGGAGAGAATTTTCCCTAGGTGTGTGTTATTAGGTATATTTTTGAACTTTGGTAGGAGCTGCTGTAAGGATGGATGTCTCATGCATGCCCCTGTTAATGAATGAAATTTTGGGCATTAGTGGAATAAAATGGAGGCAGAGCAGCCTGTTTATTTAGCTGAGTTCGTGTTGCAGACTGCCTGTGTTCCCATTTGTACTTCTCAGCAGTGTGCTACAAAAACTGATCCTTTGTCAGCCCTTTATTAATCCCATTGTATTTGCTGATTTCCCCAGCCCTGCATTTTGATGGAAGCTAATCCCAGAATATCTGCATAGCTGGGTGTGAATGTTTTATCCGGGCACACACACGCATTTCCTCTGGATCCTCAGCCCTCCTTAATCACCCAGGCTATTCAGGAGCAGCTCTGTGTGGAGGGAGGCAGCTCCCCTGCCATGTGAGAATCAAGTGCTGCCTTCTGTCTTTCACACCTCTAAGCTACTGACTCATCATTTCATTCTCTGTGCATATTTATGCATAATGCACACAGAATGCAGTGGAATTACAATCTTTGTGGAGACACGAGCCAGCAGACGCGTCCTTTAAATTCACACCTCTGTGCCTGCGTGTAGCAGCAACCCACCAGCTTCACATCAAGCATCTGGGTTGATCCAGCTTGGAAATTCTTAAGCCAATTGATCACTGGCTTCTGTTCCACCCAGAGATAAGTTATGGATGAATCAGGAACGTTTGGTTGTTACTCTTTTTTCCATCCATTCAGTCTTCTTTAATCATTAACCAGCACTTTCTCCCCAGGAGTAAGGAGGCTGGGTACAATGCAGGCTCTCAGATAAATGCTGGTGGGAGCAATTCAGGAATGACTTCAGTTCTTACTGACCAGCCACCTTTTCAGTGAGTTAAAGATGTGTTTGGCAGGGCCTCATTTGAGCAGAAAAATCCTGATCTGCCCTGGCTGGGAAAGGCAAGGGCTGCTGCCTAAATCTGGCCAAGTAATCCTGTGGCACGAGGGTACATCCCATTGCCCTGTGTTGGCAGGGAGTCTTGGGCTGTGGGATTGGCAGGAGTATTTTGTGTTTCTTCTGGCAGCATCGCCTTAATCTAATCTGTCTGTGCTTAGAACCTGTGCCACTCTTAGATCTGCTTTAGGGCTGTTTTTAGTGGGAGATGAGGAAAACCTACGAGTGTGACAGAGGGGTTGTGTGCTTTCCAGAAGGATGCCCTGTCCTGGATGTGCACCATCTCTTCTGAGCTGTAGCTACATGAAATGGGTTTTTATTTGAAGAATGCTTCTTCTGTTCTTTGACTGGTAGCCTGGTCAAGACAAACTGTCCAGAACTGTAGTAGCATGTGTCTTAAAAAAACTCTTATTGTGTTCTTTTTTTCCTTCCAAGGGTTGGTTTGACATAGTTCAAAACACTTAATGCACAATAAAATCGACTTAGCTTGCTTAGCAAGAGCCAAACTACAGGGGAATGTTGGTCACCACCTTTCTCCATCTTTTGGTAGAGGGATTAAATTACTTACCTTCTGGCCTTGGCTGCTAAGGACTGTGAAAATAAGCCAATTAGGTAAATTAATCTCAGCCGAGGTTTCGCGGGGTTTTTGCAGGGGTACCATTAATTGTGGTGGGTGTGTGTTGCTGCAAGGAGAGTTTAGTTTATGCATTGTTTGTGAGGAACTTGGCAGAGCTTCGAGAATGATTGTCAAACCCCCCAAAGGTGAATTTGGGTTGTGAGGGACAGGAGTGGGTGGAGGAGAGTGAGAGGCAGTGTAAGAGCAGAAGGATTTGTCAGAGGTGTCAGGGAAGCAGAACGGTGATGGATGTAAAAAAGATGGAGCAGGGGCAAAAATCCAAGGCATTTAAGGTGCAGAGGCTGAGCAGGAGCAAGCAGTAAAGCCCAGAGCCCAGAGGGGACCCCCAGCTGGATCTGTGTACCCAAGATAGGAGGAGGAGGTAATGGCCTAAAACATCTGAATATGACGATCAAGGAGAGGGTGTGGAGGGAATGGGAAAACAGGCTAAGATGCAAGTAAATAATTTGAACTACTGCAGAGATTGGTTTCCCAGTGCTTAGAAAGTGCATTTGACATAATAATGAGGGGAAAAGATGTGAGGTGTTTTTTTTTTAATTCTTTCCTTCAAGCCTGCTGCAAATTACATTGAGCCATGGCAAAGCCAAGCTTGATTTCTTTTTAACTCTTAATATGAATGGTGAGGTAATGACAGCTCACAAATGCCAGTGGACCAGGGAAAAACTAGTAGTGGGCCAGCATGTTTTGGATCTTTCAGTACATCTTCAATGGTCATAAACCATCAATATTCTGATATTTTGCCCAATGTCCTTTAATTGCTCTAAGTGGTGGTTTTCCTTTGATATGGGAAGAGCACGTTCCTCGTTTTTCCTAATTGCATCTGAAACTGGGAAGATAATATGTTTCCTCTCTGTACCTGTAACTTAGTTTATGTATTCTTAAGTGATTCTTCACCTCTAAAGTTACCATCCTGACTTCCTGTTCTGCCTTTTTTGGTAGGTTGATAGTGGTGGATACTTGTTTTATCTTTTTCCTGTTTGGTTTGATTTAGGTTTGCCTGCCTTCTGCCATTCTTGGGGAAGATTAACCTTTTGACACGTGTCAGGGAGAGTGGGTTGAGTCAGGAGACTCCGTAGTTCAGAAATAATTGAAGAGGTGATGATTCAAATGGGTATTCTGTGAACCTGAGAGATGCTCGTGGTTGTCTGCAGGCCATCTTGAGCTCCTGAAGTGTGTGTGACAGTGTGTGTTCAGACATTACAGTGATGAGTGACCCCATTAAAAACGTAGGTGGAACAGAGAAGTTTGGTTAAATCACATAGCTGGAACTCTTTGCAGTCGAAATCCATCTCCACCTCTGTCAAAGAAAACTCCAGCACTTGACAGTGGGCAAGTCAGCTAATCTGTGCTTTGAGTCACTCTGAAATGGGGATAATGTGCCTTTACCACACAAGGCTATGGTGAGGTTCAGCTCATAAATATGTATGTGTAGCTGGATATTACAGCCGTGTGTCATAGAAAGCCTATAAAAATAGCAATAAATAGAAGCCTGCTGCAAGTTGGCATTTGTTTACTTCTAAGCAAGCTTTGCTTGGAGATGGATTCCTCTTTCATGTGGTCACGTGCTTGTTTTCACATCCCGCCGTGGACTTACGGGCACGGCTCGGCGCGAGCCGCGGAACTTCGGATCCCGGCTGGCTCTGGGATCCCTGACCATGGTGCTGTATTTGTATCTCCTGCGCTGCAGGTGTGCCAGCACTCGCCCAGGAGAGACCGGAATGGACGTGACCAGCCGCTGCACCCTCGGAGACCCCAACAAGCTGCCCGAGGGGGTGCCGCAGCCCGCGCGCATGCCCTACATCTCCGACAAGCACCCCCGGCAGACCCTGGAGGTCATCAACCTGCTGAGGAAGCACCGGGAGCTCTGCGATGTGGTGCTGGTAGTGGGGGCCAAGAAGATCTACGCCCACAGGGTGATCCTGTCGGCCTGCAGCCCCTACTTCCGAGCCATGTTCACCGGGGAGCTGGCGGAGTCGCGGCAGACAGAGGTGGTGATCAGGGACATCGACGAGCGCGCCATGGAGCTGCTCATCGACTTCGCCTACACCTCGCAGATCACTGTGGAAGAGGGGAATGTCCAGACCTTGCTGCCAGCTGCTTGTCTTCTCCAGCTGGCTGAGATTCAGGAGGCTTGCTGTGAGTTCCTCAAGAGACAGTTGGACCCTTCCAATTGCCTGGGCATCCGGGCTTTTGCTGACACTCATTCGTGCCGTGAGCTGCTGAGGATCGCTGACAAATTCACACAGCACAACTTCCAGGAGGTAAGGAGCTGACATGCTGGAATTGTGATGTAAAATGCATCAACGTGGCCTGTGAGAGCTTTCAGCAACTCTCATTTTGTCCTTTTTTCCAAATCCTGCCTGTTCACCTGCTCTGTGCCCTGATAGTGATGGTTGCCAGTGATGGGACCCATAGTGATGGGTGCCAGACGTAAAGTGGGGAAGAAAGAGGAGAGAGGTGGCAGGACTGTGTTGTACCAGTGGTTTGTATATGATGCACAGCAGTTCTTCTCTGAAAGGTGTGGGTGAGTGCTATGTGGGAGGCAAGGCCGTGGGTGCAGGTGGATTTGGCATTGTGCAGGCAGGACAGATTCAATGGTTTGACATTCCACTCCTCTTTCAGAAATATTCTGGATTCTGCATGGTTGGGGGGGGGGTGGGCGGGCAGGTGTTAAAAGTAAAGACAACACAGCAATAAAACCCCAAAAATTTGATGTTGAGCTCTGGGTTTGGAAAAGTGGATGTTTGGGGGAGTGTGAGGCTGCCTCAGGAGAGTGTTCAAATCCCTGGTTGCAGCAGAACTAGAGTTTTGCATCTATTATTCAGCAGAAGCTGTCTGAAAGTAATTCAGATGTGTAATATTGTAGCTGACCTTTATAAATTCAAGTTTCTCATCCTTTGTTAATTCTGCCTAGATGATTTTTTGGTGAAAAAAAATGCCAGCAGCTGGTTCAGAGAAGGATCAACATAATAATTAAGGATTGTGTGAGCAATAGTCAGGGAAGAGTGGGTCTTTACTGAACTGCTGCAGAAAAATCTCCTCTTCCCACCAGCTTCACAGGGGGATCCTTTCCAAAGGGAGGAACTCCAGGAACTCCTGGTGATAATTTAGTTTCCCCAGAGAAGCAGCAGTCTGGAAGTGCTGTGAGTGATGGCAGCTTGTCTCTTCTTTTTTTTTTTTTTTTTTTTCTTCTAACATGCAAGAAGCAGGTTGGAATGATATTAATTTCAGTCAGGTAGTACTTAAGAAAAATCTGAGCAGGAGCAACACAACAGAACACAACCATTGGACACAGTGAAGACAATTCTTGGTATCTAACTGTGGATGCAACATCGGTTTACTACAAAAGCTGCAATTAAATACATCTTTTCTAACCAAATAGAATTTGCTGGTAAGATGAGGGTTGGTTTTTTTTGTAGAACTTGGTGGTTTCCCAAAGCCCGACATTTTAGCTGGCCACTTCATATTCTATGTGCTTGCTCTGCACTTCTTTTCTTCTGGACTTGTTGTTTTTTGGGTTTTTTTTAAGTGGGGGGGAGCAAGATGCTATCCAGATGGTTGTTTATTTTCAGTGCTCGGTTGTTTTACTGGTTATTAGATCTTGTTATTACATGAGTAGGGCATGCTTACAAGCCTCTTAAGAACATTTTAACAGCTTGACAGTTTTAAAATGTTTTAGCATTAATACATGCAGCTGGCTGTTAAGAGCTGCTTGCTATAGGCTTCTTTTCTTTTGCAGTCCCTTGAAGACAACTTTCTGTCTTCCTTGTCCCTGTTAAAGCACAAGAAGAAAAAAGAGAGAACATTCTTCCTCGAAGATGATGCAAATTATAATTGACTTGACTTAATCACAACCTCTGGAAAACTGAGACCTAGATTAGAGCACTATTTCTTTGGCCTGGCCAGGTTTTGTTGTCCAGTTCAGTGCCCCAGGAGTTCTGCAGCTCTTCATCCTTAACAATCACTTCTTTTGCTTCCACTGTTTCTCTGCAGACAGTGCCAGTGCTGCTGCTCCTTGGGATTGCATTCCATTCTGGCAGTATTTTCCATCTGGGGAGTGGCTTGGTGATCCCTGGGGGAAGCCAGGCACTTCTCTGTTTAACCATCCTCCACTGTGGAGGTTAAAAACTGATAAAAAATAAATAAAAAACTGATAAAAAATTTTGCCTTCCTGTGCGGAGGCTGTGTGATCACCGTTCCTCCAAGCTGGCAGAAAGGAACGTGAGCTGGGAATTTCCTAGGTGCCAATGTGAAATATTAAGCAGCAGGCACCAGGCCAACCCATACAGTTACTTTGAATGCAATTTGAATTGCTTCATGTCCTCTGCTGTGCTAACCTCTGCTTCTATTAAATTTTTATGTGTATTGCTGAATTACATCATTAACTTCTTGGTAAAATGTTTTTTCAATTTTTTCCATTCTTCCCAATTTAATTTGTTGCCTATAACCTCTAGTGGATTTTGTGCATATAATGTGAAATGGTTCTATTAACAACTCCACTGTACAAGAACAGCCTTTGTATTTTTTTTTTTTTTTGTCTCTTGACATTTGTGTGTAGGGAAAAATTATATTTATGGGTGGACAAGTTGCACTTTTATCAACAGACAAAAATTGCACTCTATATTGTATAGTCTGACATGAATTCTCTCTGTTTATAAAAGCACTGATGTTCAGGCATGCTGCAGAGGAAATGAAATCCAGACAGTTCTTGTCCACTAAGCACGTCAGTCAAATAGATCATTAATATTAGTCAGGTAATTATGAGTGTCCTGATAATTAAGCCAAAAAAAAAAGCCAAAACATTTAAAATAATGATTTGTTTTACTATGTAAACTAACAAGTTGCACAGTAGTAATAATTTGGTTTAAAGAAGTGCTTTGAATTTTGTGAGGCCATCAATGCAACTGGGTGTCCTGAGGCTCAAAGGGAGAGGCTGCATGAGCATCTTTAACTCGAGGATTTCCACAGCTGCTGTTTTCAGATTCTGCAGAAGCTGCATTTAGAAACCATCAGAGTAAAGTTTACTCATAAGCTTTGTAGGAGGAAGGGAGACTATGGAAAAAAGCTGATATAGATCTTTAATGACCAACCCAGTTCCTACTTAAAGGCTGAAGGAGTGTGTGGGCCAACCTTGCTGTGGCTCTTACTGTCCCCAAAAGCTCAGGGTGCCCAAGAACCAAGTTTGGTAACTGATCTCATTGTCCTCTTTGTTCTTTTTTCTGTTGTCAGTAACTGCATATTTGTTCAGTGCCCCTAAATAACTTCTTCAGGTAATTAAAAGGACTGCACAGCTGACTGCTGTTGAGATGATTGTGTCAAAGGGTGTTTTTCTTTAATTTATGCAGCAAATTGTGAAATAAATCACAGAATTCTAATGTGGTCGCAGATGATAAGGGCAAGCCAGCATTCAGTTATTTTCTGTCCCTGAACCTTTTGGAAATTGCAGGCTGCAGACTAGGAATGCTTGCAGGGAAGGCGAGCTGGCAGTTATCAGTCAGGCCATTTCTGCAGTTTTAATTTTGATTCTTGTACCTTTCCCCATCTCTCTGGTGTCTGTGCAGGAGCTGTGGTGGTGTGTGAGCTCCCAGGGCAGTCTGACTCACTCATGCTGTGTGAGCAGTCCCCCAGCAGCAGCCAGGGCCTCCTGAGAAACTTGGTTGCTATCTTGGATGCTGAAGGAATTAATGTGTTTGTCAGTGGCCTGACTTTCACAAGAGATCAGTCCTTAGGGGCTCTGGAGGCTCTGATTCCCTCTTTTTTGTGCATCTCGACTACTGCATGCTCCATGTGTATATTTAGAGCAAATGAAAGAGGCAGGATCAAATGAGTCTCCTGAAATATTTTCTGTTCTGCCACAAATCAGGCTTTCTGTGTTCTCTGCAATGCCTCTGGTAACTTGTTTGAGACTCTTATTTTTGTGCTCTGTTTTGCTTTCATTGTGAGTCTCTGCACTCCAGTGCTGCTTTTTAGTCACATATTTATTGCAGTTTTATTTCTGCTTTATGTATTAGACACGGCAAACGAGGAGGCTGATTTTAAAGAAAGGCTTTGTTTTTCCTGAATTCTGAAACCTGATTAGTGTGGTTTAACCCTTTAAATGTGTTAAAGGGTGTAGAAGGCATGCCCAACTGTAAGTGTCTTGTTGTGTTGCTGGGGGTGCTGTGTTCTGCCCAGTGCAGCAAACCCTTCACGTGTGTTGGTCTTGGAACTGATGGGGATTTGGCTTTTTACGGGTCACTAGTCCATGAAGTGCTGGAGTGAAGAATGGCTCTGATGCTTTGTCCTTTCTCCCTTCCTTTTTCCTCTGCCTTTCCCAGGTGATGGAGAGTGAGGAGTTCATGCTGCTTCCTGCCAACCAGCTCATAGACATCATATCCAGTGACGAGTTAAATGTGCGCAGCGAGGAGCAGGTTTTCAACGCCGTGATGGCCTGGGTGAAGTACAGCATCCAGGAGAGAAGACCCCAGCTGCCACAGGTCATCTTGGGCACAGAGGCATTCCAGGCTGCTTTATCCAGGGGGACAGGAATGAGGGATGGTAGGGTGGTGCCAGAGCGCTTCTGAATGATGTAAAGCCACCAAAATTCTCTCTGACTCCCACCTGTGGCTTGCACTGTCCCTTCATCTAGGCTGGCCAGAGCCTTCATTAGGGGATTTGTTGGATTGTTCATGGCTAGGACTTGCCAAACGAGCTCACTCCAGCAGTCTGTCCAGACAAACCTGCCTGCGCTGCTTGGAGAGTCGTATCAAAACCACAGTGGAGAGGAAAAGGCTTGTCTTGCTTTGCAGTGCTTCTTTAAGCTCTGCTGCTTGATTTGTGCCTCAGCCCTCATGATGTTACAGTGGAGCTTGTCAGAATGGTTTTGTTGGAATGTGATGCTTCATCTAAGCCAAGGCATTTCACAGAGCAGAACCCATTCTGACAAAGCTGTCAGCCCAAAGCCTCTGAAGTCTGGGGCTGGATGATCAAAAGAGGTGAGCATCTGCCTGCCTCACTGTTTCTGCTTTGGAAAGAGATGTTAAATGCAACTTTATTTACTGGAAAGCTTTTGAAAATGGTTTTAAGTAAACAAACCAAACTGGAAAAAGCTGCTCTTCTCAAGGCAGCTTTTAATGCTTTTATAACTGTTTGCCTCTCTATATGTGCTTGGGCCTTCAAATTCTAAACCCTTGTGAAAGATGTGTTGTTTCTCATTGTTCTTTACTCTGCAATACCACTCAGGTTTAAGAGAGCTAAATGCTTGATAAAACCACTAACTTAACTAGTGTTCAGACATATGTCTTGACATCTGTAATTTTCTAAAGATTTCCAGCTGTGACCTTTCAGCTGTTGATAGATCCAGTGGATTGTCCCTTTCTGAAAACTGATTTTCTGCTGGGTATCTAAACTGGGATATTGAAAAGGCAAATGTGCTGTGAGACAAGCTGCATTCAACTAAAATTCTGTTGTTTTCCATTTGGCTTCTTGCATCTCCGTGGGTATCTGTGTTTTCACCATAGGTGTTCTGGTTTGTGTTTCAGGTCCTGCAGCATGTCCGCCTGCCCCTGCTGAGTCCCAAGTTTCTGGTGGGTACAGTGGGCTCTGATCCACTCATTAAGAGCGATGAGGAATGCAGGTAAGTCTCCTCAGCCATTTACAGAATTGGATTACGTTGTCCCCTGAAACTGTGCTCATTTGTCACTGGTAAAATGGGTGATGCCTCACAATTTCGTCTTTGGCAACTGGCAGGATAGGAGAAGCAAGAAAAATTGTTTTCTATTTGCATAATAGTCACTGGTGCACCCTAGAAGTGGTTTTGTTCTTTCAAGTTTTCAGTGAAATGGCAAACTTTGAGTGTGCAGTTTGACTGTTGGTAAAAGACCTTTCAGTGTATTGATTTTCATTTTGCCTTTTTTTTTTCATCCCCTCTAGTCATGGCCTCTTATTGCAGCTTAGCTCTTGCATGGCTTTCATGATGATCTCAGTGGGATCTAAATTTGTTTTTCTATGTAGAATGTCTGCACTTTGATAGCTGAATTGGACTGTGAGATTAGAATCTGCTCTTTCCCACAAGGATAATGCAGGGTAGTTTTCCTTTCCTCCTTTTATGGTGTGAGTGTCACCTTTCTGGTTCTGCAGAGTTCCGAATCGTCCGCAAAGCACATGATCTATCTTGTGCGTATTGTAAAGAAGTTCAGGGCATAGGCTAAATTGTTCTCTTCCTAAATAAGCATTCGTACTGGGGGAATTCTACATTTGTAGAGGGAAGGAGGACTTTTTTGTTTTTGTTCTTTTTTGTTTTATTTGAGGGTTTGGAATATTAGGATTAGTCCGGGCAGCAAGTCATGAATGGATGGACAGTGTGAGCTGGACAGAGCTGATGGAGAAAATATTCATCAGAAGGGTACTATCTCCATCTATTGGTCATGTGTGTATTATGTATTTGTGAGCTTTCCAACTCCTGTTCTCTTCTGAGGCAAAACCACTGACTGTTCAGTTTTAGCTTGAGGCAGGCTGGGTTTTTCTTTTCTGCACAGTAAGCCTGACAAATCCCTTGTCATATATATTTTTTTTATCAGTCCTTTTATAGCAAGCTGTATCTATTATGAACTCTGGCCAAGCACTGGTGCTGGTTTGCTGCTGTCACTGTGTCAGTGGCTTGTAAACAACCGATGAGTATTGAGGTGACAGCGCACGTTTAACCCGAGCTGCTCACGCTCTTCTCGTGTGACTTGACAATACCTGAGGTGCATGACTAGTGCTGGATGCTCTTCCCGTCAGTTCTGACTTGCCCCTTCTCCCAAGACTGAGCTCTGGGGGTTAATATTTTCCTGTCTTGCACAGGGATCTGGTGGATGAAGCCAAAAACTACCTGCTGCTGCCCCAGGAGAGGCCGCTGATGCAGGGACCACGAACGAGGCCGCGCAAACCCATCCGCTGTGGAGAGGTGCTCTTTGCAGGTGTGTGTTCCTGCAGGTGTGTCTGTGGTGTCAGCAGGAGGTGGTGGAGGGTCTAGAGGAGCCAAATGAGGAGTGGCTGATGTCAGTTGGTCTGTTCCGCCTTGAGAGGAGAGCTCATCACGCTTTACAGCTTCCTCGTGACAGGGGAGGAGAGCTGGCACTGATCTGGGTTCTCTGGTAACCAACAGGAGAACCCGAGGGAATGGCCTGGAGCTGTGTCAGGGGAGGCTTAAGTTGGATATTAGATTAAGGTTCTTCACCCACATTAGAGTCTGGCACTGTAACTGACTTCCCAAGGCAGTGGTCACAGCACCAGGCCTGACAGAGCTCAAGAAGCATTTGGACAGCACTCCCAAGCACGTGGTGGGATTCTTGGTGCTATCCTGTGCCAGGCCAGGAGTTGGACTTTGATCCCTCCAACTGAGGATATTCTGATTCTATGCATTTTTCCCACTGGTTTAGGCCTGGAGACTACCAGGCAGGATTTTCTGGTGGTGGTATTCCCATAAAGTCTTCACAACCTATTTCTGATGTGACCTGTGCATTAATATTTGAAAGTTTGAGCTAACTTATGTTTGTTACTCGTGTGATTTCTTTGGTGCTGTGCATGCCACAGCATTTCCAAACTTCAGGCTCTTGAAAAACTCCTTCTATTTTATAATTACAAAGCTCAGAAGGAGCGACTTAGAGACGAGTCTGAAGGGGGGATTTGTGCCAGGAGCACAGGCAGTTTGTGAGCTCAATGAGTGTTTTTGTGACCCTGGTTTTGGTGTTTGGCTGCAGTGGGGGGCTGGTGCAGTGGGGATGCCATTTCCAGCGTGGAGCGCTATGACCCCCAGACCAACGAGTGGAGGATGGTGGCTTCCATGAGCAAGAGGCGCTGTGGCGTCGGGGTCAGTGTCCTGGACGACCTCCTCTATGCTGTGGGAGGCCATGATGGCTCCTCTTATCTTAACAGTGTGGAAAGGTAGGTCTCCATAAGGCCCCTGTGCAGTATTTCAGCTGTGAATGTTTAAACCTGGGTGCAACCTCTTAGGAATGAGTTCATTTTGCCATTTCCTCCTACCTTGCACACCCCTGGTGCAAAACACTTTGTGCTATGTTATCCCCAGCTTAATGGGACAAGCCAAAGCCTCTGGCAAAAGGAAGGAATCTCTAGGAGATGGGTCTGGGTGTGTTTTTGGAAGGAATGGTGTTCCTGGTTAACCTTCCTTGCAATTGCGGGTTTGTTTTTAGCGTTGTTGGGGAAGGTGAGGTTACAATGAGCATTTCTTAGATGCTTAGGGAAAGATCCTGGATTCTTTTTTTGTTAAGTGCCAACTTGAGAATTAAGAAACCTTGGCACGTAGGCAGAAGAAGGTAAATAGGTCAGTTTTAGGCCTGTGAAAGATTAAAGTCAAACAAGTTTTACCAAGCTTCCTGTTTCTGGGAGCTGCATAGGACTTCCCATGCCCGAAAGCCACATGACTCAAGCTCTCCTACTACTCTAAATCTTCGCCCTGTAACAAACCCAATGAGCTGTACAAATACTTCCTCCCACCTTGAGCCTCCCCTTCTTCCCACCTATCTCCTTGAATGCTCCCAACTTCCCAAATCGTGACTCTAGCGTTGTATCTCCTATGTCCTGCACTTTGGTATGCACTGTATTTCTTTGTCTCTGGATTCCCAAGTCCATCTTGTTCCTCCATATTTTATCTGCAAGTCCCAGTGCTGGCTGAGTTCCTGTGTGAACTGCAGGGAACAGAGCAGAGTTAACTCTGCTGCAAGTTACCACACGCCAGCCAGTCTCTCTCAGGAGCCTGAACCTTTGATCTCCAGCTTGATTCATCCCAACCTGCAGTTTGAACATCCCTGGAATAACGTGTAGGGGATGCATGTATCACTTCAGGGCTTTTATCCAGCTGACAAAGAGCTGTGCTGCAGTTGAAGCTCGGGATAGGCAAGTTTCACAGCCTTAGTAGAGCTCCCAAGCATGGGAGGGTCTGAAGCAGACCTAGGCAGGTAATTTTTGCTGTCTGGTGTGGTTTTTTCCCAGGTATGATCCAAAGACCAATCAGTGGAGCAGTGATGTGGCTCCCACCAGCACCTGCAGGACCAGTGTTGGAGTAGCAGTCCTTGGAGGTTACCTCTATGCTGTGGGTGGCCAGGATGGTGTCTCTTGTCTCAACATTGTGGAGAGGTACTTTGTTATTACAAAAAAAAACCCCAAAAAAGTGGGGCACAGCAAGAAAGAGGGTCTGTTGAGGGTGCAGCTGATGCAGACAAGCTGGAGAGGGGAGATAGGAACTGTACAAATCTTGCAGGGATTTTTGTTTGGAGAGAATAAAGTCAGTCTTCCTGCCCCTTTGTGAAGATGTCAGCACTTCACTCAGCTCCGGTGTTTATTCTTTTGCCAGGTATGATCCCAAAGAAAACAAATGGACTCGAGTGGCTTCCATGAGCACCAGGCGCCTGGGAGTGGCTGTGGCTGTGCTGGGAGGCTTCCTTTATGCTGTGGGAGGCTCTGATGGAACATCTCCTCTCAATACTGGTATGCCTTTTGCTGTCCCTTAGTCCCAGTCAGTGCTTGTCCTGGTCCTGGGAGCCTGTCACATCCCCAGATAGCTGTTGAATATCTCAGTGATCAGTTTGTGGAGTTTTTTCTTCTTTAAATATTATTTTGCCGTACAATAACTCACTCTCCAGACTTGTGAGCCCCTATTACCTGGTTGTGTGTCATATTTTTACTTTCTCAGTGCTTCATTTGGCAGTATGTCCTTAATACAAGGCTTTGATGTTTGCATAGGAGTTGCAAGCACTTTTTTTTTTCTTTTAAATTCCTGCAGCAGCTGTTTTTGCTGTAGGAAGGAATGTGCCAAAGGTAAAACTGCTGCAGATCAGTTTGTAGCATTGCCAGCTCCCTCTCCAGTGAAGATATGAGTACGGAGACAGGAGAGAGACTAGAAAGAGTTCTTGGGAAGAAAAGAGGGAACAAACGGGTTCATGGCTTTGGAAGAAAAGAGAGAACAAACGGGTTCATGGCTTTGGAACAAGAGAGAACAAACGGGTTCATGGCTTTGGAACAAGAGAGAACAAACGGGTTCATGGCTTTGGAACAGAGAACAAATGGGTTTATGGCATTTTTGGTGTGTGGAAATCGAGTCCAAAAGTGCTTTACCCACTGCCTGCCAACCCTGCTGACCCCACACCTTCCCTCCCTCCACAGTGGAACGCTACAACCCCCAGGAGAACCGCTGGCACACGATAGCCCCCATGGGCACCAGGAGGAAGCACCTGGGCTGTGCTGTGTACCAGGACATGATCTATGCTGTGGGAGGCAGGGATGACACCACAGAGCTCAGCAGTGCTGAGAGGTACAACCCACGCACCAACCAGTGGTCTCCTGTGGTGGCCATGACGTCCCGGCGCAGCGGGGTGAGTCTGAGTCTGATGCCTCAGGTTTTACATTTCATATTTTCTGAACATTGCTGCTGTTAGAAATGAAGGGATGGGGCTATTTTCCAACTAAGAATTATTTATTGCTCAGATAAATATCAGTCTCAGAGGCCATGAGGTTTTAGAGGAGGAAGTATTTGGCCATAGCTCAAGAGTAGTCACAAGTTTTGTTACAAGGCAATACAGAACTTTTTAACCCAATAGACAGTTGCCACAGAATTTATTTTGCTTTTCTAACCTATCACCTTTACTTCTGCTGTACTGTGGATACTTTTATCCAAGAGCTTCTGTCTCATTTGCACACTGTCATAACTTCTAAACTCTTAGCTTATTGTATACAGCCACACCCTTGCATTACAAACCCTTCACCATCTTATCAATACAGTTTCTCACTTATTTTAAGCATGTTCTTACAACTATGGAAACATAAGTTTATGATTTTTCTGCTTAATGTCTGTGTATTGTCTTTTTACATCAGTCCAAGCTTCTTCCAAGGCTGCAGGTCAGATCCTTCAGTGTCTGTGGAAGTTTCTGTTTTTCTGACTCCCACATTTTCCAGACTCTGTACTGCATTAGTTTATAACTCTGGACTTCATATCAAGTGTTGGCAGGTTCTCCTCACAGCTCAGTCACACAGAACAATCCTTTTCCAGCCCCAGAATCAAGGGCACCCTTGCAGCTCCAGGCCCAAAAAGTGCAAACAGCAGGGAATGGAGGAGAGCAGACTGGGAGGATGGGACTGCATCACCTGGAGCTGGAACTGGACAATGAACCCCAATGTGGAAATGGACCAAAACTGATAAAAGTGTGAAAACTCATGACCCAGGGTCCATCTTGGGTAGAGCCACGTCTGGGCTCTTGCACTGCCCAAGGTGTATCCTTTGAAGGCCTTTAGTAAATTCCTACTTTATTCTTTTAACACTGCCTACCCTCTGTTCTAGGTAGCCCCTCAAGGCATGAAGTGGGGCTTGGTGGGCTCCTCTGTGCCACATGTCACCGTGTGGGGACAGAGGGCTCAGGGTAGGGTGTCATTGTCACTCTTGTTGTGGGGAGAGCACACGGTGAAGTGTCAGTCTTCTCACAAGGCTCTTCTGCTTCCTCTGCATCTTTACCTCTGTGAGGGAAGAAGTTTGCAAAAAGCTCTCTAGTAAGACTTGAGGGTGAAGAGATAGCCAAATCACACCACAGACAGCTGTTTAGGATGGGGAAATGAGTCATTTGAGAGTGTTTTTAAATATTTTTGGGGCTTGTATGCAGTCAGCTAAGCCTGAAGCAGAGGAGCTTTTAGGTGACATAGCTGTACTTGGTATGAGATACTATTAAAGAATGTTATCAAATTAGTATACCTGGATCTCTCAGGATAAATTAGGAGGTGAAAACACCCCCTTGCTGAGAGGAAAAAGCTGGGAAACTGGGTTAGCACATGTTCAGATACATATTCCCAGCAGACTCTGATTGCCTTGAGGCATGTTTGGGTGAACAGGGCTCCTGGGCTTGCACTTAGACTGCTGCCTCTCTTCACTGAATGCTGTGAGTGACAGCAAGTTCCCATCCACTGCTGATTGTGGTGCTTTTTTGTGAACAATGGGTTACTGCAGTGTTTTCAGCAGTCATCATGGCTGGGGAGATGTAAATGGTATGGGTGTTTATCATTAGATATTGGATTATGTGGTAAAGAGAGGATGGGTTCTGTCTGTGTGTTAGTGTTCCAGTGTCTGGTGAGGCAAGTATGAATCACAGTTTGAGCAAGCACTGGTTTTGGAGGCAGAGAACACATTATTTATTTCTGTTCTCCAAGCACAGAGTGAGCTGTCCAACACTGTCCACTTTAGTTTCTCATTAGACAGTGACTTTTTATCAGCTGCTTCCCTATTTGCGTTCAGTAGAAACTGCTGAACACATGCAGCTGTATCTGCGGCTCTTCTGACTTCTTCAAAGCCAAAACAGGGACCATTTTACAATGTGTACCTTCCCTTTTCTCTATTATACTCCATGTTTTCCACTGGAAGTGATCATGTTTTGATGTTTCAGTGATTTCAAAGATTAAATAGGAAGTCTGGAGGCCAAGGTGCTTACAGATGGTCCAAGCCCCACCCTGAGAGGTTTGAGACCAGGGGCTTGCCTGTGGTTCTGCTATTTTAACCAAATGTTGTGGGCTGGTAGATATTCTTTCTTGGGGAAGAATTTCAGTCCAGAACATAATTTTTGTATGGAAAAGGTTTAGATTCTCATGTATTTATCATCACTCAGATGGTTCTACTTCTTGTAGCTGGCAATAAGGGGAACCCTCTGCTTTTTCTTTGAGAGATTCTCTAGTCTGAGATACACATTTAACTTTCAATGTCTCATTTTTAGGGTATTTTATTTGTGCCGTGCCCTAAAGAAAAAAACCCCAACCCTCTCCTGCAGACTGCCTTTCACCAAACATGGTTATTAAATAGTTTCATTAATATTTTCATTTTAACCCTTCTTTTCAGGACATCCCAGCTAAGTAGCTGCTGTCTGATGGCTGTTTTGCAGGTTGGCCTGGCTGTGGTGAATGGACAGCTGATGGCAGTGGGGGGCTTTGATGGCACAACGTACCTGAAGACCATTGAGGTGTTTGATCCAGATGCTAACACGTGGAGGTAACTTGAATTTGTGTGACAATCGAACAGTGAAATCCAGCTGGAGCTGTCCCAGGAAAATTAGGAATGTGGTACACACCATAACAGAGAAGTTGTGTGGGGTAAAACCATCACAACATTCCCATTCTGGCTTCTTGTCTTGCAAGAAGGAACCACATTTTGAAAAATATCCCAGTATGGCCCATCTGTTCATTTTGGGCTGAGTCTCTCCTGCATCCCAGTAGAACTGAGCTTGTCCTTAGCAGAAGGAACTCACAGCCACCATGTAGAATTTGGCCTGTTCACTTGCTTTCAGGCTGAGGCAGTGAATCCTTTTGGAGGAGCTGAAACACTTCAAGCACATGATGTTATTCCCCTTTAAATCAGCAGGATTCAGCCACTGAAAGAATCTCCAAACTGAGACAAATAGTATTAAATTGGTGATCAAAATATGTGCTGAGCAGAAAAGAAAGAGGAAAAATAGCTTTTCTAGTCATAACTATACCTGAAAACAATTGCTTGTGTTTTCAATTCCCAAATGTAATTAGTATAAAGTATCAAGCACCTGTGGCTATTTTTGCTGCTGTCATGATCTGACAAGGGTGGGGAGTAGAAAGAAATTAATGTCCTTATTCTTACTAGTGATCGTAGTAGTTTAACCCTTCACTGATAAGAATGGCTGTCATGAGCAGCAGTGGATGAATTTCCCCTGGTTTGGTGAGCCATGGACCCACAGGACCTTTTGAACTGCTGAGGAAACCAGTTGTGGAGTGGTACATACATTAGATTCCTTAGTGGAATGGTTTCAGCTACTCCCTGTGACAGTCCAGAGTTAGGAGTTACTGCCTGGCAGGCATTCACACAGTTTGGGAGATTATTCAAGGTATTATTAGCTTGTGGTTTTTTTCTCCATTGAACTCAATATAGGTGGCCAACTTCTGTGGTCTTCCCTTTGTTTTGTATCTTGAAGATATTTTTTATTTGTGCAGCTTGACTGAAAAAAGATTCTGCTGCAATTTGGCTTTAACAAAGCTGTTTGGAGAACTTGCTTCTCCTGTTCCTGCCAGCAGACTCCAGTGGCAAGGAGAGGAACATGCAGCTGGAATCTGTAGGGATCTGATGTCCCTATGAAATTCAGGCACCATTGCAGTCAGCAGATGGTGCTTGGGATGTTTTATATCTTGGTTGGATCAGCTGAATGTAGGGGTTTAGACATACATATTAAATTAGTTGAACTGGGAGGACTAAGCCTAGTCCTATGTTACCAAAACCTAGCTTAAGGTCAGCTACAGCCTACGAAGTTCTTTCCTGTCTTGCACATTACCAGACAGGGAGCAGGAAGTATTTATTTAACAGAAATTCGGTGTCAAATCAAGCAGCAGTTTCTGTTCTGAGAGAGAAAGGCACAAGCAAATACAGCTGTTTACTTATGAAGTGTGTAAGATGAGTGCTCCACAACCTCTTCTTCACTTTAAGCAGACATTAATGAAGGTAACATGGGCTGGTTCAGTATTTCCCATGGCAGCTCCCAAGGGTTGGTGTCCCCACGGAGGAGGGTGTGAGCCAGTGTGTGAGCCTGGAATATTGTCTCTGCAGGTTGCACGGCGGGATGAACTACCGGCGGCTGGGCGGAGGCGTGGGGGTTATCAAAATGACACACTGTGAATCTCATATATGGTAAGCTTCCAGAGGGAGGGAGTCCCCTGCCTTCTCATTCCTAGAAAAAAACTGAAGAGACTTGTTGACACTGGACCTCTTTGCAGCTCTAGTATGCACGGTCTAGATCCAATGTAACTCTGTCGGTGAACTCTTTCTATGGAATTATAAAAACTGACTTCTGTGAGAGTGTGCCCCACGGGAGACCACGTTGTCAGACTCCAGGGAACCACTGGACAAAAGTGGAAGTGTTGCTTATGTCCGTATTTTTTCTAAGTAGTTCTACATTTTTTGAATAAACCAAACTGTAACAGTTATTGTAGCCTAAAAGGATGCTGATGTAGAGCCTATACACTCTGTACCGGGAGTCTGGCCAGGAGGAGGGATTCCTGCTTTCCCTCCTGCTGTGGGAGCAGTGGATGTGGCAGCTGTTTGGTGGGCGAAAGAGAAAAAAAGTGATACAGAAAACATTGCTTTTGCCTTATTTACAGAGAGCTTCAAAAAAAAAAAAAAGTACTTGACCTGCAAGGTGCCACCTTTGCACAGAAACTTTTCTGTGCACAGAGTATATTTATTTTTTCATTTGATTTGTATCATGTATTTCCTTTGTATCGCTCACAGCGATGATTCCAGCTTTTTATATACATCTGTGTGCGCATATATATATATGTATTTTTTATATATATATATATATATGTATATGTGTGACTTGCATTTCGACCAGCTGGTGGTTTGGGCAGGGCTGTGTCCTGCCAGCTACTGTGGTTCCAACCCTTGTGGTATGATTGGGGGTCTCTTAGAGGACAGGAGAGCTGTGCAGATGGGTGCCCTGAGTATCTTTTCAGAACTGGAACTCTCATAGCTCAACTGAATCAGTGAAGTGCCCAAAAAGGGTGAGAGGAAAAGGATTTCAAGCAATGCCTTTTTACAGTACAAAAGTTCAGCTTTCCTCTCCTCTCCTCTCCCCTGTGTGTGAACCTGTGCTGGTTTGAAGGTAAACCAGCAGGGGAGGAATTAATCCCACAGAAACACCTTGTGAGAGATTTCAAGTCAGAGTTGCAATTCAATAGAAAGATGACAATAAATACAATGAACACAAAGAGTGGCTTAAAACCAGTCCTGTTGGAGTGATGGATGAGGTCTTGTCAAAAGCACTGGTCCTGTGGAAAGGCCTGGTCCTTCTTTGGATGTCCAGTGGTGGTTGTTGTGTCCAAGTCCCTAAACCCCCAGATCATGGGCCCTCAAAGCCAGGCAGGAATGTTGAATCCCTCCCCCAGAGCAAGGGATTTCCCAATGAAATGATGGAATCCTGAGTCGTAGGATATTTTGGGGAGTCCCTGATGGCCCATTGGCAGACATGACCCCCCCATTAGGCTGAGTGCAGCTGTCATTCTGTGAGGACAGAGAGAACACTGCACCCAGCTCACGCTGTTACAAAGGACCCACCACTAACAGGAATAATGCAGGAATAATATCAGTTCATCAGAAATAATGCAGGTGGGTGGGGAATACAGTTTGGCTACACCCACACTGGTACTTTATCCTGCAACCATTGGCAGAACCTAAATCCACCTAATTCTAGCTCACTTTTCAAAGCCTTTTTCCTCCTGTTGCCTGCTCGATAGCAGTTCTTGTCTGAAGCAGGGTGCAGCTATCATCTGTTAATTCTGACAGACACCCACTTCTTGTGTTCTTGCTGGAAGGGCAGACCCACAGCCTGCTCCTTCCTGCTGAAATAAAACCTCAGACCAGGCTCACCTCAGCTGCCCTCTTGCCCATGTCTGTAGAATTCCTGACCATGATGAATAGTGCCCTCCCTCTCTTTGAGTGTTTTTTGTGCAATTTGCCTGTGCATGGTTAGAGCAGGAAAAGGTGTGAGTTTCATTTAAGAGTTTGGAGGGGAAGGGCTGTTTTCTGGCACTGTGAATTAACTGTGGAGTCACCCAGGAGTAAGGGGAGAGCAGGGAAGAACTCAAGACTCAACAGTTCTGTTTTACTGTAATTTCTATTGAGTATGGAAGAATGACCTTTTGCACCTGATCTAACTGTGGACCTTACTAAATTCAATTTTGAAATAGAGGACTGTAAATTCTTGAGATGAAAAAGGCAGTGCTGACATCTTAAGTTCTTTAACTTCACTGTTTGATTCATGTAACTCAGACTTTAATGTGCTTGAATATAGTAAAAAACACACTAAAATGGGACATTAAAACTTTTTTTAAAGCCCCTTTCCCCCTAAAGGTCGGTATTCTTGTGTTTACATATAAAGATCATTTGCACCTTTACAAGGAAAACAAGTATTCTGTAAACAAATGTTTACATGTATCATTTATGCTTTTTTCTAGCATGAGTAACTTGTATAAATAGTGCTATCTTAATAAATTTCTTCTACGCTGTTCTTGGTTTGTTCTTTGGGGTGAAAGCAGTGGGGGGTGTTTTTCTGTGGTTTATATGGACAAAGATGCTGGAGGGGTTTTTTTCCCAGATAGATCCCAGTAAAAGAGGCTTAAAACTCTGCTCTTTCTTGTTACCCTTCACATCGCTCAGAACCAGCTTTTTCTGGAAGTAAGTATCTGTGCAATCTGGCTAAATCTTATCTCTGCTCCCTTAACTGCATTTAACAATAAGGACAACACAAGGAAGAGGTTAAAAGAGGCTATCAGAATTTAGGTTTTTAGAGATTATTTAAGCAAATTTGTTGGAAAGAGCTGAGCATTAGATTTAAAAGTTAGCCCTGGGTGTAACAGTCCTATTTTCAAACCAAATACAGGTGCCAGTTATTTCCTGACCTTGTGCTCCTTTGTCCAGAGCTCTTCTGACTCCAGATAGCAAACTTTGTCTGGGATATTTCACAAAAGGAAACTAAATCACCAGAAGTGATAGTTTAAGTAGCTGCTGAGCTGCCAAGACCTTCAGAGGATCACTTAGCTGCTTTTACCAGCATAAGAATTACCACAGACTTCAACCTTAACATGCAAAAACAATCCATCTTCAACTAGTAAAGAATCTGAAACCAAGTGCATGGTTTTTTGTTTAATTCTGGAAACAGGTTAGGAACTAGGCATGCAGTTATGTCATGTGTTAGGCAATTTTACTCTGGGAAAAGAAAGGAAACTTGCACCCCTGTTTAGGAGAAGGTCATAGCACAAATCAGCTCCCAGAGG
This sequence comes from Motacilla alba alba, assembly GCF_015832195.1. Lineage (NCBI taxonomy): Eukaryota > Metazoa > Chordata > Aves > Passeriformes > Motacillidae > Motacilla > Motacilla alba. Next base: position 30,290,855 of record NC_052023.1, read on the forward strand.
TCCTGCACAAGTGTGAAGCAAGAAACTAGACTTGGAATTTGGCTGCTCACAGAAGCATTTAATAAGTAACAAGGGGTGGTTTGGTCAGGTAAGCTGTAATTGGAAATAAGCTCCATGCAAGGATATATTTAATTAGACAGTGGTGGTCTCTCCTTAAGACAAAAGATGGGAAAGATTTTCTTTATTTAGTACTGTATTACAAAAATGTCTCAGCAGGTGCTACTTTCTGCTCCTTAAATGTCCTTCTGAACTCTTACCTGCTCCAGAAGGGAGGGATCCAACATCAAATTCTAGCACACAGCTCCAACCCTGAGACCTCTCTGGCCTACAGGATTACATCCAAGACTACAAACAGCAGGACAAAGCCTAGTAACTATCAAGCTTATCCACACCTCACTTTCATATCTATCAACATGCCTGGGAGGACCAACAGGCTGACAAGTGCCTCATGTCCAATCTCATGCCCAACTGGAAAATAAATGAACATTATCACCATTACCAAGCACCCTTAACAAACTAAAAAGGGAGTTAGAAACCTGGATTTTTCTGCCCTGGATTGTAGAGCATGCACCCTTTCTCAGGTGTGCTGAACTTTGCATTTAGGCTAGCCCAGGAGTAGTCACAGTTTAGCCAAGGTCTGCGTAGCTTAGGCTGTCCAGTGAAAACCAACTTTGAAACAACAGAAATACCTGCCAGTAAGTTGCATCAAGAACTTGCACTGTTTGTCTCTGAGCTGCTACCTGCACATAAATGAAATGAGTGACTCTGAGAAAACAAAGCTGCTCAGGAAGCTGTCACAAGTTTGCATTGCAGCCCTTCTTCAGGGCCAAATGTCTGCTTGACTTTGCTGTGCATGGAATTACACAGCCAACTGCTGGAGTTACAGTCTGACTTTGGACAGCCAGAATGAGAGGAAAGAAGATGCTGCAGGAGCGAGTTTCCTGGTGGTTTCTCAGCACAGATTGTCCAAACAGAAAGCCTTTTTAGTATGAAGAGCTACTGAAACAGCTCTCACTGTATCTGAGAGATTGCGAGTTCAGTCAGTAGCATCAGCACTCCAGGCAGGTATTGGCTGTGTAGAATCTGCAAGAAAGAGAAAAAAAGCCTGTCAAAGCATCAATTGCAGTTGCCAGATTTCCACACCCTGAAGCCTTGGTTGGAAGGAAACTACCAAGTGTTCTGTGTGTTTATTCAGCTGCTCTGTTGTTGCTTTACTTTTCCCATACTGTATATGACTTGAATTCTATCCCATTACAAAAAGCCATAACTGAATTTACACAGCATACATTCCACAAGAGCATCCCTCAGAAAGTCTGAGATATCTTTGTGCACTTACCTGCAACAGAAAAAGTTGTTTCAGACAGTTCTAAGCTATTACACATAAAAATAAGCAATGTGCTCCTCATCAGAGGGTAAATTTAAACAACTGCATTTACACAAACTGTTCTTTAACTCAGAAGAAAATATTGTATTGCTTGAATATTCTGTGGTTTGAAGGATATTAAGAGATACCTCTGTAGAAGGATCAGCACCTTTATAAAAAGGTTCACGTGTGAAGGAGTCTTTTGCCTGTGTATTAATAACAATACTAGAAAGCTAGGAACTTTTTTTGAAGTTTGCGATCTTTTTATGTCCAGAATGAGTTTATGGCCTAAGAAACTTTCCTGTTCATACCACAGCTAATACCCTTACTTCTGCCCCGGGGAAGCAGCTTCTGCTGCAACACAGTAATAAAATACTGTACTGGCAGCTGCCCCACCTCCAAAGCTAAGTATGACTAGTAAAAGCTGAGGGTTTAACAATTCCCTGTAGGAAATCATGCAAAAGAACCATGAGATCTTCAGGTACAGCTATTTCATATGGCCAGCATTAGAACAACCTGCTACTAAGGCCCTCACCTTTACAATCCCGTCACAGTGTGCCGAGGCAACCGCTGTGGAAACCTTCACCAGCCTTGCAGCTGACAAGTGGATCTTGAAGTGCCTGTGGAAGTGGGCATAAAGGCAGTCCATGAAGACATCCACCTCCTCTTGGGTGATCTCTCCTGGTGTTTTTTGCACCGTGTCCCACAGAGCTTTGGCATCCTCTGGGTGGATGGCGTAGGAAATATCCAGGGGCTGCAACAGGCGGGGCACAGAGAAGACGAGCTCCACGGCAGAGGCAGCTCTGTCCAGCTTGCAGCCAGCCCACATGGCCGCCATCCAGCTGAGGTTCAGGGGGCTGATGGCCAGGCGGCGGAAGCAGCAGTCAAAAGTCTTCTGGAACCAGCTGCCAACCAAGGAGGTGTAGCTCTCGGCCCCGTGGCTCAGGAACAGGGGCAGGCAGGTGAAGTGCTCCGGCACGTTCTCAGAAAGGTCATCTCCAAACACCGAGCAGAAGCAGCCCGACCACACCGGTTTGTCCTCAGAGTTCCTGGAGGAGGCTCGTGACCTCGAAAAGAGCTGGAATGGGGAGAAGAAGCATTGCAATGCTGCAAAGCAAGTATGGCTCTTTTTTTTTGTCAGCTAAAAATAGATATTGATTTAAAGTTTTTAAGAGTTTTTTTTTAATTGTTTTTTTTTCCCTTGTGTCAAACACATACAATTAGTCAGTCTATCCATGACATCCCTAAAAGTTAAATGCAATTCTGTTGAAAACAGCAGAAAAAGCGCTTTTAAATTCCTTAGGAACAGTCCTGAGATCTGAGTTTATGCTGCTTAATTCCCATGGACATCCTACAACCATTGCCACAATGAACCTGACATTTCAGTAGCACATTTCACTTGAGACAAAGCATTTCAGAAATATTAATTAAGCTCTGGCCAGGAAGTGGGAGTATGCCTGCTTTATCCAGGAAGAAAAATAACCTATCCTAGTCCTAGCTGTAAACTGACTGCTGAACTAAACCATCAGACAGAGATTGCTCTGTATAGTCATAGTCTTATGCTGTTAAAAAGTTGAACTTAAACTTGCTCTTTACTGTATGCATTGCTTAGGGGAGATCACAGAATCAATTAGGCTGAAAAAGACCTCTGAGGTCATCAAGTCCAGCCTGTGACCAAGCTCAACCTTGTCATTAGACCAGGGTTTTGACTGTGTCACATCCAGTCTTAACTTAAAACACTTCCAGGGACTCCACCATCTCCCAGGGCAGCCAATTCCAATGTCTAATCATCTCTTCTGTAAAGAAATTCTTCCTAATGTTCAACCTAAACCTCCCCTGGCACAGCTTAAGACTATAAATGTTCCGTTCCAGTCAAAAATAGACACGATTCAGTTTTATTAAATCACAGTGGATGCCCCAGTAGCTATTCCACACAGCTAGGGTTTAACTTAGGGGTTGTCTTTCAAGACAGAGCGTTCCAACACAACAAAACCGGCGCCCTCACCTGCACGAGGAGGGCAGCCTGGTCCAGCTCGCTGCCCCTGATGTCGGCAAGGCTGGACAGGGCCACCTTGATGTCCAGCTCGACGCCCACCTCCACCGCCAGCCCCTTCTGCTTCTCGGCGGCGATGAAGGCGCCGAGCAGCCGCGCGTAGTCCCTGAGGCGGGCGCGGCGGAAGCCGTACAGGGGGCTCACGCTGTACAGCGTCCAGGCTTTACGCAGCAGGAACGCTGTTTTCTGCGGGTCCGCCTTTTCCTAGGGGGAAACAAAAGAAAAGGAATAAGGTCAAAGTTTGCTTATCCCGCGCGGCGCAGCGCGGCTGAGGGGACGCGGAGGAGACGCGGAGGCGCCGCCGCCCGCGTCTCCCCGTACCTGAGAGCACAGCGCTGGCACAATGAGGCGGCCGCTGGGGCTGATGCCGAGGCGGCCATGGCTCCGTCCGAGGGGCAGAGCCCGGGAGAGCCGCCTGAGGCTGGGTAGGGTTCGCACCGCACCGTCCTCCGGCGCCTCCTCCGCCATGGCCGCCGCGGCCCGCCGGCGCCTTTCGAACTGCCTCCCGTCAGCCCCCGCGCGGGGGGCGCGCCCCTCCGCCATCTTTGAGGGGGCGGCCGTGCGGGAAGGAGGCGCCCGCGGCGGATGTGGTTTCCCGTTTCCCCTTTCCCCCTCCGGAGCTCGCGTTTTTCACTTCGCGCAGGACTGTGGCTCTCCTCCCGTGTTTCTGGCCGAGGGGCGGCTGCGGGATGGCGCTGCCCCGCCTGCTGGTGCGAGCGCTGCACCGGGCGGCCGCTGCCGCCGCACCTGTGGCTCCAGGTGAGGAGGGGCGCTGGTCCCATCCTCTCGAGGTTTGGGTGCCTTTTCTCCCGGGGTACAGGTCAGGGTAGTCCACACAGTCGATTGATATCACGAGTTATTTTCCCTGTATCACTTTACTAAGTGTCTTGTCTAAATCTCTTTTAATTCTAAAAGCTGTCACGAAGGTCATGAAGAATTATTTATATATGTCCAGGTAATGGTATCCTTCAGGCTTCTCCTTGCAAGCTGAGCCTCTTGCACATTCTGTAAGTGGTTGTGCTTGGATCTATGACTTAGGCCGTGATTGCAGGCACACGGGGGGCTGTGCAAACCTTTCTGTAACCCTGGTTGAGGCTTTCTTCCAGTTGTTTCCGGCGGGAGCTGTTCATTTTACACCTGCATGGTGGGTGTCCTCTGTGTGTGTTGAATTCTTGGTTTGTTAGGCCCTGTTCTGCTGTGTCACCACCAGGAACTGCAGTGGCAGGACAAGGGGGAATGGCTTTGAACTGAAAGAGGGCAGGTTTGGGTTGGATATTGGAAGAAATTCTTCCCTGTGAGGGTGGTGGGGTCCTAGTCCTGCTGAGAGGAGCTGTGGCTGCCACATCCCAGGAAATGTCCAAGGCCAGGCTGGATGGGGCTCTGAACAGCCTGGGATAGTGGAAAGTGTCCCTGCCCATGGCAGGGGGCTGGAATGAGATGAGCTTTAAGGTCCTTGAAACCCAAACTATTCTGTGATTTTAGATTTAAATGTGGAATTGTCAGCATCCCTCAGGATTGATGTGTGACTTTCGCTTCTCTTGCTCCTGAGATTTGCAGGGAAACAGTTTGCAGCAAGGCTGTGTTCAAGTATCTTTATGAACTGAGAAACAAATAATCCCTGTTTTAAATACATTTAGACTAGCTTCATTTTGTGTTTATGCCATAGTGTGTTAGTGCAGATTTATATAGGAAGTAAACTTCTCCATATATCCAAAAAAATTTTTGGGAGGGAAAACTATTATTTATTCTGTCTCATCTGCAAAGCCATGAGCTATTATACATATTTTTTTATTTATTTAAGATTTCAACAGCTTTGTCACTCGGACCAACACGTGTGGAGAGCTGCGTGCTGCTCACGTGGGACAGAAGGTGACCCTTTATGGATGGGTTCAATATCAAAGGTAAGTGCAAACCATGGTGAAAATGGAGATGATTATTTGCTGCATCCAGTCCAAGCTGTGTTTCATCCAGCATTGCTCTCCAGTGATGGTCTGCATGGGCTTTTTGATTTTAGGAGGTCCTGAGTGTCTCATCTTTGAGCAATTGTGGATGGGGACCCAGGAAAAGGAGTTAGGATTATTGCAATGTGGTCGTGGTGATGCTGTTTTTGAAGACACCTGAGCATATCCCATCGGGCAGTTTTGTGATGGATAAAGCACAGTGGCAGCTGTCCCTGTTGCAGAGATCAAGATTTATGGTTCTGGGGCTGGCAGTGTGCATTGTTCATGTGGAACTTTTTATGACATGAGTGTTCCCTTTCTTGACTTATGATTGGATTTTGTTGTTGTTTTTATTCCACGTGAACTTTAGTTTTATTGCTCATTGAATTGTTTTAGCTGAATTCTGTTTCCCAGCAGGAAAATTCACGTGTTCAGAATTCCAGCTCTGCATGCATGAAAGCTCAAGTTAAAATCCTGCCTCTCCTCGTAATTTGTATGTAGTCTGAGGCTGGTCACAATGTGAAATAAATTGTTCAGGTTAGATTCAGGTGTGGGAAAAGTGTCCATAATTCAGTACCTGTGAGTGCTTTGGGATGAGCTGCAGGGTACTGAAAGTGTAGCTAGTTGCCATATGCTTTAAAAAGCAGAAACCACTAAATCTGTGAAAAAAAATGTTCTTCCTTTTATGCTTTTCATGGATCAGACAAGGCCTGTTTCTGGTTCTGAGGGATTTCCAGGGACTCACCCAGGTCATCATTCCTCAGGATGAGGTAAGTGCTACCAAAACACGAGTCTGTGTTTTTATTTTTCACTTTGGTAGCTTGGCTCCAGCAGCCACAGAGAGAAGGGGACTTTGTCAGACTGAGTGCTCTGACTCACAAGTAGATTGCAGTGTCGTGAGAGCCCTGACCTGACACTGCGACAGAAGCATCAGTGCTGTTTCCCCTGCCTTAAGAGTGACTTTGGGTTGAGGTGCTTGGCCACAATGCCTTTGTCCTGTTCTTTGAGTTCCTCTGAGGCTCTGTCCTCTCCCTGCAGGCACATTCCCACGTGAAGGAGCTGCTGTCCAATGCCCCACTGGAGTCTGTGGTGAGAGTCACTGGGACAGTGTCCCCTCGGCCCCTGGGGCAGGAGAATCCGGTGAGGATGGGGTGGGGGGGCTCTCAGGGCTTTTATTCCTTGAAGGAAACACCCCTGGATGGTGGGATTATGGTGGGCTTTGTGTCAGAGCGTTGTCACAGGTTCTGCTCATGTTACTGCCCATCCTCAGGTAGTGTGAGGTGAAATCAGTGCCATGTCAGATAACAGGAGGATCTCAGAGCACGTTACAGGCACCCACAAATTAAACTGGATCCCAGCCCTTTGCAAGGATACTGCTGGATTTTCCAGGCTTTCAAAGTGTGGTGGGAATTGCTTTTGCTTGAAAATAAATGTTGTCATGTTGAGTTCCACCTGTTTATTGTTTGTTTATTGATTTTGCTTGTCTCCTTGTATAGGAAGCAGAGGTTAAATAATATTTTAGTGTTCTGCATTCCTCAGCTGTCACTGTAATCAGCTGTAGACTGATCTTTCAGGATTGTACATATAACTGGCAGGTCTGAAAAGAGGACTGTATTCATGATCATAACTCCTTTTTGCTCCATCTCATAGCTGTCCACTTAAAATCCAGGCTTCAAGCAGTGTCTTTATTTCTTTTATTAATTTCTTTGTTTTGGGAAGGTTGTGTGTCCTTTCCCCTGGTAAACAGTGAGAGTCCTGCAGGACCAAGGGACCTTTGCTGTGCCTCAGTGCTACGTGAGGGGAGCTGCCTGCCCTCCCTTGGGATGGAGTCAAAAGGAGACCAGTTCTGAGAACTGGTGTTTAGCACTGGAAGTTCTTAGAAGTTCCTCATAAATTGCCTTTTTTGACTTATATCAAGGGCTGCTGCTGCTCATGCTCACTGAAAACTACACTGTGTGGTTTTGCTGGGGCTAATGTGTTTATTGACCAGTATGCTACGGGGAAAGAAGCTGCCATCTTTGGTGAGGTGGCTTATGTTTCTCTGAATAGAAGGGGAACCTGGAAGAAATCTGTCCTTAGGAGAAGCTCTTTGGTTTATACATTGTGTTCGAAGGCAGGGAGGGTAATCACATTGCTTCTTTTTTTTCCTTTGAGCATCTGTGAAATACCTTTGTCCAACTGTTTTGAGTTTAATTTTTTTGCCATTTTGTTCTAGAAAATGCCAACAGGGGATATTGAAGTGAAAGCAGAGACTGCAGAGATCCTAAACTCCTGCAAGAAGCTGCCTTTTGAAATCAAGGATTTTATCAAGGTGTTTGTGTTTTTCTTTTCTTTTTCTTACCAAAGTGGTGGCTTTTCACTAAATTGGGAATTTGCCCAGGCTGATGGCAAAACATCTGAGAGCTGAGTCTGGTTCTCCCCACTTCGCTTTGGAGGAATGATGGTATTTAAAACAGGGGTGCTATTTATTTGCTGGGAGGATTTATTTCTAATTAGAGCTAAGCAGAAAACAGGGCTTGAATGATTCCAGATGTCTGGAAGAACTGACAGTAAAGGAAAGAGTGAAAGAAATGGGGCTAAGCTGGGTTTTTTTGAGTGTGAAATGAGGCTGTTTGGACTCGTGGAATCCCAGAATGGTTTGGGTTGGAAGGAACCTTAAAGATGATCTTGTTCCAAACCCCCTGCCATGGGTAGGGATGCCACCGGGTTGCTCAGAGCTTCATCCAGCCTGGCCTTGAACACTTCCAGGAATGGGGCAGCCACAGCTTTTGTGAGCAGTTTGTTTTTTTTGTTTCAAGCGATTGCCATATTTGTGCAGGTTGTGCACAACGGGTGCATTGCAGTCACCGAGCACCATCCCTTTATTTATCTTCTCCTTTTTCTCTGTAGCTTTAGGAGCACTTTCACTGGACATGTTTGAATTTTGTCCCTTAACCCTGACCCTCTCTCCTCCCCAGAAGTCCGAGGCCTTGCGGATGCAGTATCGGTACCTGGACCTGCGCAGCTTCCGGCTGCAGTCCGCCCTGCGGCTGCGCTCTCGCGTGGTGATGAGGATGCGCGAGTACCTCTGCAACCTCCACGGTGAGGGAGCTGCTTGGAGCAGCAAACATTCCAGCTCTCCCTGCTGCTTTTCCTTGTGCTGGCAGAGATTCCTAACCAACTTGCTGCTCCAAACTGATCACACTTAATAAGGACATGTCTGCTTGTGGTGGAGTCTTTAGTGGGATGTTGTCAGGCCTGAAGAAGCTGCCCACAAAAGTTGTGGCTGCCCCATCCCTGGAAGTGTTCGAGGCCAGGTTGGTTGAAGCTCTGAGCAACCTGTTTCAAATTAGCTGTTTCCAATGAGAAAAGACTCTTTGCAGGTAGTTGCCGTCTTTTGGTCACCGAGTTGAGGCATGTCAGAGGGATGGATTTCATTTAGGGCTTTTGCTTCTCTTAAAATCAGGAAGTGCTTTTTTGGAAAATCAATGCCTGGTTGAGAATACATTGAGAATTAACACATTTTCAGCCTGTTTGGAGTCCTCTGTCATCAGCAGTTCTGGCAGGACATCAGAGTAGCTCAGAGCCTTTAGATCTGTCATTACAGGAATAATTATTAGAAGTAGTAAAGTGTGTTGGTTTTGGAGAGGCTCCATGATGTGCTACATGACCTATTTTGCTGACTAACCCTACTCTAGCCTACCCTGTCATGTTAGTTCTCCCTCCTCTCAGCATATTCTGTGTTTGTTCCCCAGGGTTCGTGGATGTAGAAACTCCAACTCTGTTTAAAAGAACCCCAGGGGTATGTATGTGATGCTTTTGACTTCCTACAGCTGCACAGTCAGGGCTGAATCATTTCCAGTTGCCACTCAGCCTTCGTTGCTTTTCCCTTGCTAAATAACAGCTTGTGGAACTTCTGATATCATCCACAGATCCTTTTAAAAGTAGAGGGAGAGAAAGGGGAGAGCTGATAACTCATGTCTTAATTTTGAACCTTCAAACGAAATAAGCTTCTGCCTTGGAGAGCACATGTTGAATGCCAGTCTCCCCTGGGATTATAAACCCAAAAAGCTGGGAAGCACTGTTTTTCCAGCATTTATCTCTTAACCAGTAAGTTAATGTAGAGGTCATACTCAAGTAAATTTAATTTCTAATCTTATATTCATTTCTTTCATTTCAAAAGTAGTCAGAGAAGAGCTGTGGTTGAGGAATTGTTGATGCAGCTACCCTGGAGTTCTTGCATTTAAACCCCAGTATTGGATGGTCTCTTATGCATTAGTCTGTCAGAAAAGAAGGTAGAGAATTCTCCTTTCAGATATTTTGGACAAGTTGGTTAACAAATATGAAGTGTAATGTACAAACAGCCATTTCCTCACATGTGGGATTTCATAATGGGGGAAAGAGGTCCTTTCCTCTTGCAGTTCCAGTGTTTGCTCTGTCAGGAATTGGGGCCACTTACTTGATGAACTCTGTAAATTTTCTTTCTGATGCCAGGGAGCCAAAGAATTCCTTGTGCCCTCAAGGGAAGCGGGCAAGTTCTACTCTCTGCCACAGAGTCCTCAGCAGTTCAAGCAGCTCCTCATGGTTGGAGGCCTGGACAGGTGAGAGTTCCTTGAACTCCTGTTCTGTGCATGTCCTGTCTAGGGTTTGATTGCTTTTTCTGTGAAGTTTAGAAACTTCCCCCAAAAAAACTCACTGCCAAGGATTTGTGTCTTGAAGAGGGATCCTTAAATACTTGAGACTTTATAGTCAGATGAAATGTATCCTTCTGGAAAGCTGAAATCTTTACTGCCATGTTAAATGCAAGGCTGACCTGAAGCAGAGCCTGTCTGAAGGGTAGAAAATTTAATGTGTGATAAAAGCTGCTCCAGAAGTAATCTACAGAACTAATTGAGATGAGGCTGGGCAGCTGAGCATGTCTGAGACAAGGAAAAGCATGTCAGAGTGCCCAAGTGCAAAGCTTTTAATTGGCCTTACTTCTCTAAATCAAATGGATGGACAAGGAGACAGACGACTGTTCACATGGGGAACTGCATTTGTCTGAGAGTTTTGCCTGGCTGTAAGGAGAGTCCTGGAGTGGAGTGGAAGGTGGAATAAAGAGCTGAGTGTGCTGTCCTTGGGGGACAGCTCACCTAGCAGTCTCCATGTGCCTCTGGAACATATGGCTGGAGATGGATACAGCTGCTGCTAGAGTTGCTTCCACTCAAAATTCCATTCTTTTGGAGGAATGGGAACAAAGATCATCTGCTGTGGGAACAGAGCCCTCTCTCTCTGATTTACTTCTTTTTTCCTTTTCTTTTGTATGATCAATTCTATAGCCACAGTTGAGTTCAGGATACTTTAAATCATTATCTAAGTGTCACTGCAGGTACTTCCAGGTCGCTCGCTGCTACCGGGATGAGGGTTCACGGCCTGACAGGCAGCCAGAATTCACCCAGGTAACTAGCCACTGCTGCCTTGCTCCCTGCTCCTCAACCCAAGTGGCTCAGAGCTGTTTTCCCTTCTGGAGGCTTAGTCTGTGCTAGTCTGGTGCTGCTATGGTGTGTGTTTCACAGACACACCCTTGGAAATTGGTGTGGGATGAGTGCGTGGTTCCTGTCCTTGGCTGGCTGCAGTGCCCCAGGTGCAGATGTGGGAATTGCGTTGCAGCAGTGATTTTACTTTGATGATGCAATCTCCTCCTGTCCTGCTAGGTCAAACATCCCATTCCTAGCCTTGAAATCCCAGGCTGAGTTAGCCTGGTTCACTCAAGGCTGCTTCTGGTGTCCTTGTCATCCTTACCTCATTCACTCTCTGAGGAGGTTGTTGCCTGAGTCATCAGCCTGGAGGGTGATCCTAAGCACATTCCTGGCCTAATGCAGTCATGCTGTGATGTCATTTTGTGTATTGTTTCTTGTTTTGCTGGCTTTGTACTCACAAGCAGGCACTGTGAAAGCACAACCTGTAGCTAATGTGGAATTCCCCCCCTCTTCTCTGTTTTAAGATAGATATAGAGATGTCGTTTGTAGATCAAGCTGGGATCCAGAGGCTCATAGAGGGCCTCCTGCAACATTCCTGGCCTGAGGAAAGAGGCTCCATTATGACTCCTTTCCCTTCCATGACATATGAGGAGGCCCTGGCTGAGTATGGGACTGATAAACCAGACACTCGCTTTGGGATGAAGGTGAGGGTTTGCCCATCGGAAACTTGCAGCCTTTCCTTTTAGTCAATGTTTTAATAACCTTTGGGTCATGGATACATGGTTGGCTGGAATTTTGAGTGCTGTAATTTACCCAAGGTGCCTGTCCCATTGTTACTGATTTGTGCAGTCTGCTGAAGAAGAGAGGATTTAATCAGTTGACTGTGAAAAATATATGTTCTAATAAAACCTTATTTTAAAGGTGATGTAGTTCTAGGGAGCAATGTATCTTGACTGTTTTAGGAGCAAAAGCTTCTAAAAGGGAATAGTGTGGAAGATGTTAAGACACAGGTGCAGGAATTTTTGCTTTGTATTCCTACCAGCACTGCTTTTTCCTGTGCTCTCTCCTTTGTCAGATTGTGGATATCAGTGATGTTTTACGAGGATCAGACCTTAACTTTGTGCAGAATGCCCTCAGTTACCCACATGGCTCCATCAGAGCTATTTGTATCCCTCAGGGAGTGGTAAGTGATGCTCTTACATCCTGTTTATGGTTTATGTGGAATAAATAAAATGCTAATTTGGATTCCTTTGTTGGTATGGAAGTGTTCCTTGCTATTACTGGTGTTCTTAAGGGAGCTTGGGATTGGTTGTAATCCATGTTAGGTGGGGCTGAGTGGTGTTAGAATGATACGGCAACAGGAAGAATATTTTATCCTTAGGAAGAGAAGGAAAACAACAGAGCTGCAACATCCCATGAGGATAGGGAACCCTCTCGGGGTTTCACCTTGCTTTTTATCAGCTTTCTGATGTGCATCTCAATAATAAATTGTGCCTTGTGACAAGAGATTTGTCCTGGTTTAGGGGCTAGGCCTGGCACAGCTCTGGGATAGGCAGAGGAGGGTCAGGTGGTTCCATGTCCTTCTCCTGTTTTCTTTAGCTGCATTTTTGGGTACAATTCGTGTCCTGTGATGAGAATGTCATGGACCAAAATCAAGACTGACAATAGATATGGAAGACTTTTGGCACAGCCCTGCATTTTGGCAAGAAAACAGATTTAATTCTGACTGTAGGCATCTTTGTGGCTTGGACAGTATGGAAAAAACAAATCCTCTAAATACTGAGTTTTATCTGGGGAGCAGGGCTTCTTGATGATGGTTTCCCTTGGGATTCCTTTCATTTTGGCACGAAGTGCAAGTTAGTGGCTTCCCATGAGAGGGCACAGAGGTGTTTGAGCAACACAAAAGTGGCATCTAGACCCACCCTAAACACTGGAGTAGCTGAAAAAAAAAATCAAGATCTTGATGCAGGTCCTCATTTACCGCATGGCTTTGCATGCAAGAGTCAGCCCAGTTGTTTTTTCTCTGTTCTTCCTCCAGTTTGAGCTCTGCATTCCCCATCCACAGTGTGGTGGTCTAACCTTGTTCCTGCAGGCTGGAGGCAGTGATCTGACCCTGCTGACCAGATACATTTATCTGTGAGAGGGGGAAAAAATGTAGATCAAGAGGGGCCTCTTCCTGAAAGGAGCCCTCAGAGCAGACATCCAGCCCAGTGCTAAGGACCCTGTCCTGTTCCACAGCCTTCATAAGAACTTGAACTAGAAACAAAAGAATTGAGAAATTTGGAGCCAGGTTAAGTTAATAGATTTGATACCTAGTCAAGTTTTTTCTGTGTCTTCTCTTGCTGTTTCCCCAGAGGTATCTTACAAATAAAGACTTGGAGTCGTTGAAGGAGTCGGCAAAATCCCAGTTTAACCAGGTGAGACAGAAATGCTCCTGAGGCTTTGGGAAGGGTGAGTGACAAAGTGTGATAAAGGCAGACGGAGGTAGGAGAGCAGTTTTAATAGCTGAGAGTCAGAGCCTGAGCATGTAATGCTTCAAGTCAAGAGATGGCAGCACTGCACTGAACATCCCTTAACCTTTCTCCAGGAAATCATGGAAATTATCCGCAGACCTGATGGAAGCTTGAAGTCTCTGCTTACCAAGTTCCTTGGTGCGAAGGAGCGGTCAGAGCTCATCCAAGTACTAAACATGCAGGAGGGTGATGTGGTGCTGCTAGCAGCTGGAGAGCACAAGCAAGTGGTAGGAGGCCTTTCTTGGGTGGCTCTGTGAGTTGAATGTTCCTGATGATGGTTTTGATGTTATCTGACCTTAGTCTGATTCTTCTTATTATTAAAAATAGGTCATCATCTAATTTTCTCTTTCTCTGGAACGGCAGCTATAGCAACAGCAGATAAAGCATGAAATGTGCCTATTACTTTTATGGCCTGCAGTCAGATTTTGGGCAGGACTTGTAACTGAAATGAAGGCTGAAACATAAAAAACCCTGCAACAAATCAGTGCCTTCTTTTCTTTTAACTTCATTTTTGAAGCATCAAACAGATTGGAAAATGAGGTCAACTAGGTAATTGTGTCTCCTGTAAGTGCATGACTTACTAGCAGCAATGGTGAAAGATTCTGTTTCTAGCCTTCTCTCTCTTCTTGCCATCAGATGTTGCTGGCAAGAATAGAGAGAAATAAAACAATAAAACAAAGCATTGTTTTATTATAAGGTGTCACATTTTGCTCAATAGCCAACATTTTGTTGTATTCTCTTCTGTGCCTTCATTTCTCTGTCTGCAAAGTGTGGATCTTACATGTGGTCCCCCAGGTAATCCACGTGTGTGGAGCTGGAGGTTAGTCTAAGAAAGTTCTGAAGATGAAATAGCTGGAAAAACATGAACTCCCAAGCTCCTTACTTGGTCTCTGTCAAACCCTGGTGCTGCTGCTGCCTCAGCAGGAAGGTGATATATTTAAGGATACAAGACTAAAGTGTTCAAGGCACCAGTGCATTCCAGCTGATGCTGCCTGTGGTACTTCCTTCGTGGAACATCTTTGCCTGGTGGGTGTTTGAGTGAGTTCCCTGATGGTGAAATCACCCTGTCTTATCTCTTCCTTCTCTGTTGCAGTGCTCTGCCTTAGGAGCCTTGCGGTTGTTGAGTGCCAACCTCCTGGAGGCAGCTGGGCTGGCACTCCGTGATCCCACAGCCTTTCACTTCCTCTGGGTGGTGGATTTCCCCCTTTTCCTCCCCAAGGCTGAGAATCCCACTGAGCTGGAATCTGCTCATCACCCCTTCACTGCCCCTCATCCTTCAGATGCCAGTCTCCTGTATTCTGATCCCACAAAGGTAACCAACTTCATGCCTGCCGTGCTGACTCTTTCACAGCTGCTCCCAGGGCAGGCAGCAGCTGGGTTTGGTGTAAAAAGAGTTGTTGTTTCAGGCTACTGACTGCACAAGGAAGATGTAGATATGTTTGAAGGAGTCCAGAGGAGACGGCTAAGATCATCAAAGGGTTGGAGCACTTCTGCTGTGAGGAAAGGCTGGAGAAGCTGAGGTTGTTCATCCTGGAGAAGAGAAGGCTCAGGAGCCTTTCCAGTGCCTAAAGAGGCTACAAGAGAGCTGGGGAGGAATATTTTGCAGGGGCAAGCAGTGATAGGACAAGGGGAAATGGTTTTAAACTGAAAGAGGGTAGACTTAGATTGGTATTAGGATAAAAATCTTCCCTGTGAGGCACTGGCACAGATTGCCAAGAGCAGCTAGGGCTGACTCATCCCTGGCCGTGTTCGAGGCCAGGCTGGACAGGGCTTGGGGCAACCTGGGATAGAGGAAGGTGTCCCTGCCCATGGCAGAGGGTTGGAACTAGAGGATCTTTAAGGTCCCTCCCAACCCAAACCATTGTGTGATTCTATGATCTTGTATATGTCTGGAAGAGATGGCTTCCTGATTACTGCAAATAGTAAATAGTCACGTGTGCCCAGCAAAAGGAGCTGACAGGAAATGGAAATCTTACATTCTGACCTATCTCATTTGCTTCAGGTTTGATAAGCCTTTCAAAAGGATTTGTTCTTCTCCCACATCAGTCAGAGGCTCCCCATGTCTCCAGTAGGACTGATACCTGATTTGCAGTGTACCCCTGAGAAAGCAGGTTTTGCAGAGTTCCAGGGCTTCATTCCCAGTGTCTGGCATCTCTGTGCAGGTTGTTTTTAGGTGCAGCTGTGGGCCAGCCTCACAGAGGTGCCTGTCCTTGTCTCTCTGCAGGTCCGTAGCCAGCACTACGACCTTGTGCTGAATGGCAGTGAGGTTGGAGGTGGCTCCATCAGAATTCACAGTGCAGAACAGCAGCGTTTTGTGCTGGAGAAAGTGCTGAAGGTAACACCTACAGATGCCTCTAGTGCTCTCTTGGAGATATAAAAGCGCTGATTAATTGAAGTATTAATTGCATATTCTGAAAGAAACACTCGTCTTCTTCTTGGATAAAGACATAACTCCTAGCCCTGAGCAATGGATGATTTCATTGTACCTTCATCTTGTATTGCTAATAGGAATAGCATTGCTTGTCCAGTGACACCTCTTAATGTGATTTTGTAGGAGGACTGCGAGGTGCTTTCCCATCTAATTGAGGCTTTGGAATTTGGAGCTCCACCTCATGGAGGAATTGCTTTAGGTAAGTGATCTGTAGTTCTACAGATGCAGGTCTTTAGTGGTTTTTTGGGGTTGGTTTGTTTGTTTGGTGATTTTTGGTTGGTTGGTTGGTTTTTTTGCATACCAGATCCAGGGGAAAAGACTCATGGTTGTTAGGAAAAGCCTTGGTGCTTCCATCTTTGCAGCAGCTTTGTGGAAAGAAACAGAGGTCTGGTGACCAAGAGCAGAAAGTTGGGGTTTTCCTCCCCAGAGTCACAGTGGGGTTTAGGTCTAAAGCAAGGACATTGGTGGCTCTAAGGATGGTCCTTACCTGCTGATTTGCAAACCCTGTATTCAGTAAGGTTGGGTCACCTTTGTTCCCATTCCTGTGCAGCCAGAGCAGGATCCCTGTGCTGCCTGCCTGGAGGCATGGGACAGCAGTGGCACTTTGTATTTCACACCCTTCCCCTCTGCTGCCATCTCACTTCCCTTCTCTCCTCACCTGTTTTGCTCATTAATTCAGAAAATGTCAGGGTTGGGTTTTTGTCCCTAGAACAGTGCAAGTTCATGGTTTAAAAAAAGAGGGGAAAAAACCCAACCAACCAACAACACCCTCCCTACACTCACCAAAATAAAAAAGCCTACAAAAAATGAAGGTATTTTTTTAACCTGTGGTCTTGCAGTTTGACTTTCCTCCATCCAGTCACCCAGAGGCTTTTGTTCCTCTTGAATTTTTAGTAGTTGTAATCCTTCCAAACTGGTTGATGCAGAGCTGTGAGCTGTAAAGCAGAGCCCTGCCAGTGTTCTGCCATTCCGCTGCCCAAGTTTTGTTATGCTGTGTTTGCTGTCTGTGTCCTGCAGCCCTTAGAGTGTTACAGAACTTCTGCAATATTGAAAAGCTTTATTTTGGTAGACATTTCTGCTCTCGAGGCAAATCTGTTTCTCTGCTACCAGCTGAGATTAATTTTTTTCCTCCCTTACTTGCTTCACTCTTTTTCTTCAAGCTCAGTGATATTACCTCCTCAATCTTTCTGATTTTTCTGACTCAGGGGAGGTAATACAGAGCCATAACTCTAGTGCTTCACCAATTTGTTTTCTGCTTGTAGGACTTGACAGGCTGATCTCTCTCATTGTTGACGCTCCAAGTATCCGGGACGTCATTGCCTTTCCAAAATCCTTCAGGGGACGAGACCTGATGGGCAATGCTCCAGACTATGTCACTCCAGAAGAACTAGAGCCATATCACATTCAGGTTTCCTGGCCTCTTGAAGAAAAAGAGGCAAAGAAAAACTGACTTCATGCCAGTGGTGTAAGCTAATCTGATCAACCAGAGGTGGTTACAGCTTCTAAAGGCTGGGATTCAGTTCAGAAAATAGCAGCTGTTGTGACAGGGTGGGGGACAGTCCAACTCCACTGTGCTGTGGCAGTTTCAGGATGGAGTGGAAAGTAGATAAGGGATCTTCCCTTATCTACTGATAGGAAGATGAGGGAGCTAATGGGAAGGACATCTCCCATCTCCCATGCTTTTTTTGCATGTCCTTCCCATTACCTCCCATCTTTGGAAGGTGATGGTAAGGACATGCGAAAAAGCAATAGCAAAGAATATCATTTTAGCATAGGATATTGAGACTGTTTGCCTTAGAGTGTCATATTGGAGGGAAGATGGGTTCTGGTTTTTCCCAATTTTTACATGTCCCTTGTAAAGTACTCCTCCTCCCATCTGGAGGAGATAGTCAGCTTCCCTGGCAGGAATTAAATCATGATCCTTATTAAATCAGATCAGCTGAGCACTGTGCTGGACCAGGAGCTCTGAACACTGCACAGCCAAACTTAAGTTCAGCCAGCAACTTGTCTCCTGTTGGAGGATACCAGATCATGCAGAACTTTGCCATGGGGAATTCACACTCAGCTGTGTTTCCCCTTCAAAGGAGAGGAAGAGAAGCATGGCTGATGTTGGCAACAGTTGTCCTTGTAATACTCATCAAAGAGGTGGTAATCTGTCTTTGGGGCCTGTGGTCCTGGTACTTTCTGCACAGTCATTCAGGAGTTTATATGTTTATAAATAAAGTTTACCTGGCAGTGTGGTTTTGCCTGAGTGTAGCTTTGGGCTTTCTCTACAACAGCAAGCTGTCAGTTTGGCTTTGTGACCCCTGGCCCCCTCCAGGAGAGGACAAGAAATATGTGGGAGCACAGCATGAGCTTCTGTGAGCTCTGCCTGTTCCTGCAAACCTTCTGCTGCAGTGGTGAGTGAGGCTGCAGCGAGTTCCTCCCAGGGAACTGTTCATCCCCGTCCCACGCCAGAACAGCCACAGTGCAGGGGTGACTGTTCTGAGGAGAGGTGGAGGTGAAGAAACTGAGGAAAAGAATTTCCTTGATGAAGATGTTGCAAAGGAAGAAAAGGGAGAGTTCCTGTGTCCCAGCTGGGAAGGACAGCAGGAGGCACATGCCAGAGGAAGTGCTGGAAGACAGAAGGAAGACTGCAGTTCTTGTCTGACTGATACTGAGCTCCAGCCTGTCCTGCAGATTGTCAGATCCTGGTCTACTCCAGGGGTTGGCCACTCTTTCAGTTTCCACATCATGGGATAACACAGCATGGTGGTGTTCACAGTTGTTATTTAAATACTGAACTGTCCTGCTGAAGAATCAGTAATGCAGGCAGCTCTCCTCCTTGAGGGATGGTTTTTGGGGTTTTTTGAGTACCATCCATATAAAGGGACACCAGAGCTGACTTCCTGCTGCTTTGCAGGTTATAAAATGATGGAATTACATGTGTAATAGAAAAATACTTTCTTTGCTTCTGGCATGATTGTTACTTTCAGTCTCAGAGCTGGTTGACTATTATTTAAGGCAAAACAGAACAATCCTGGATTTGTATTCACATTCATTTTAGCCAAACACTGAATTCCTTCATTTTCTCCTCATATAGGCTATTCATTTCTATTTGAAATAAATTCATCTGTAGTTAACCATTTTTTTTCTTTCTCTGAGTAGAAGCTGTCAGTAATGGAGTGAGGATCAGTTTTCAGAGAGAAGCTGACCTGAAAAACAGATCCCTAAGCAGATCCATGATAAACTTGATCATTTTTTGGGTCCTGTCCAACTGAGGACATTCTGTGACTTTAAAAACAATTATTTAATTTTTGTTGTTGTTTTTGCAGGGAGGAGACTCACCCTGGGGCAGATATACCAGATATTTTTGTTATCCTGACTTGTCAGTGGTAATACAAAGTACAGCCACTGCAGGCTATGTGTTGTATTCAGACTGCTGGTTTAGAGAATGCTGGATTTTCTGATTTCCTTTCTTCTCTGGTAGTGTGATTAAGATTTGCATGGAATTTGCTTGAGGATCATCTGTGTTCTCAAAGCAGGGATGTCATAGGCTTGTTTGAGGTCATGGAACATAGGAAATAAGTTACTCTCAAAAGTTCTTCACTCCCCCCAGGCTATTATTTATAGTAACTGTAAACAAAATGTGCTGAACTTTGCTTTTTAATTGTGAAATCAGGAGTAGCGTATTGCTTGCTTAGCACCTGCTTGCAAAGGCAAATGCTGTTTACCTCTACTGAGTCCCAAATTAGGATTGTCAAGTGTTCAAGGGGAAGCTGCTGCTCTGGGAGGCTCAGGCAGAAATGTAACCCTGCCTGGAACATTCTTTTTGAGAGCACTTGTTAAAACATGTGAGCAAGCTGTCTCCCAACCATGCACATCCCTCTTGTGCAAGCAGCTTTGGGTGCTGGTTGTTTATCCACTGCTAGATGAGGGACTCACTGTAGTTAGAAATAAAAAGTGCAGCCAAACACCTTGTTTGAGCTGCTGCTGTCCTGCCACAATTAGGTTAAATGTTAAAAGGTGTGTCCCAAATCCAGGCAAGCCATTTGTGATTGGATTGGTGAATGAAGGTGGCTTCCAAGACAAGTGGGAGTTTGCCAGGCTTGTGTGAATGTTGCCACAGAGAAGAGACTAAGGGTTTTTTTTTTTTTTTGTTTTGTTTTATAGAGCATTGTGTAAGATTGTGCTTGGGCTTGTGGAAGCCAAATCTACAGAATATCCCTGAAACCACGATCTGCTTGGCACACTTAGCTGCATATTCTGGTAGGAGCAAGAGTAGACAGGCAGTACAAAGAAATCCATGGAAATCAGGGCTGGTCATATTGCAGACCAGTATCTCCTGCTTGCTGGAGAGAAGATGCCATCCTGTGATCCTGAAAAGAGATGTTGAAACCATCACAGACCCCTTGTTGCTTCTGCCCTTTGTTATTTTCCCTGTATCAGACAAATCTCTGGAGAAATGCTGCTCTGTCAGCTGTTCTACGAGATGCCAAATCTTCCTCTGTTAAGAATTATTCTTTAGGTAAGAATGTGAGGTTGAATGTTCCCTGACATGATTCTCTCCTCTTCAGAGAACTTCGCCACAGGCACAGATGGGATGTGAAGATCAGGGTGGGCAATGGGATTGTACAAGGAGTGCTCCAGCAGGAGCCAGGGTTGCATGTGAGGCCTCTGCACTCTTTGACCCCACCTCTTACTGATTTTCTTCCATTGGATCTGAACAAAACACTGGTAAAATGCTTATTCCCCACCTCTAGGAGAACCTACTCTGTGTATGTTTCAATAGATTTGACCAGAACAACCCTATAGTCAATTTATACTACCCCTTTGTGGAAGCAGAGATCAGTTTCTGGTGTGTTTCAGTATATTTCCCTCCCTCTCCAGAACAGGAATTTGCATGCTGGTGGGATTCTCAGCAGCCAAAGTGTGAGTTATTTTAGTTTAAATTTTTTTTGTTTCTTAAAAGTTTCCAAGCCTATCCGGAATATTTTGGGTTGGGCCAAGCTGGGGAGTTATTGCAGCCTTTGATTTCAGCCATCCCAGGTGGTTTGGGTGAATTTAGCTGGTAGGGTTTTGTATAAAGTGCAGAATGACAGAAAGTGTTACCAGAATTTAATATGGAGTTCAATCCTGTATTGTGTTGGTATCTCTCTTGAGATTAGCTAAATTACAATATAATTTACCAAATTGCAATGTATCACAGCAGCTTTGTGTAATCCCATGCTGCAGATACCCAGAGGTTCAGAGTGCTGATGAATTCCCAATTCTGCTGAAAACAGAAAGTATTATCATTTGTAACACATCAGCTGAAATATTCCAAGAATGGTTTCAGCTGTTTGCAGCCGGATTTGTACCCACTATTTTATCCTGGGTGTGAGCAGGAGGTGGAGCTTTGTGCATTCCCAATCCCAGGAATGCCTCTGCTGCTCTGGGTTCCACCAGCACCTCTCCCACTGTGAGGAATGGAGCAGTGATGCTGCACTGAATGCAGGCAGTCCCCAAAAATGAATCTGTATTGCTAAAAGCAGAAGGATAAAGAGAATTTATGCTCTCAGATGTATGGATTTCTATTTTTCCCCCAGTTATTTCTTACGTTTGCTTGCACTGGGGTTTGTTTGGAGCATTCTTGAGCCCCTGCGCTCACAGCAGCAGAACAGGCAGAGACAACCATAGCCACCTAAACAGTGCCAGATGCAAATCCCTCAAGTCAGCTTCACATGACTTCACATCTAAATGTTTGGGCTCTGATTCCAGGCTTGTGCTCTGGTTTGTTGTGTTCCTTTGGAAGCTTTGTTTTCTGTAATTAAAAAATGATGATTCCGTGCAGTCACCAGCTGTGCCAGGCACAGTTCTCAGCGAGCAGAGCTCCGTGACAGATACGTTCAGATGGATTGGTCACATTTTTCTCTAATAACCCATCAGGAGCCAGCTTGCTTGTTATGTTTTGATAGCCTTGGTGTTCACTGCAGAGCCGAAAAAAAAGCATTGTGGATGCTTTAATTTGGTTATATTTTAACCATATTTGTATTTTATAGAATAATAGAATCCAAGAATTTATTCAGGTTGGGTCTTAAAGACCCTCTAGTTCTACCCTGGGACACCTTCCACTATCCCAGGTTGCTCCAAGCCCTGCCCAGCCTGGCCTTGGGCACTGCCAGGGATCCAGAGGCAGCCACAGCTGCTCTGGGCACCCTGTGCCAGGGCCTGCCCACCCTCACAGGGGGCTGCTCTCTATCACTTTAAAACTTCTATCCCCTTGTCCCATCACTACATGCCCTTGCAAAAAGTACCTCCCCCTCTTTCTTGTAGACTCCCTTCTGTATTTTTATAGCCTTGAGTTCTGTTAAATTATGTGTTATTCTAAAAACTACTTCCTCATGCTTAATTTAAATCTCTCACCTGATCATTGCACAAGGCACTTTCGCATGTAGCTTATAGAAGTAATGATATTCTAATTTCTTATGTGTTTTCTCTTATGCTTATAACTTCATGAATTAATATCCTCTCTTTTTCTTTTTTTTTTCCATTCACATTTATTTTAAGTTTTAGGCAATTTCACCTACTTTCCTGGGGAAATCCCTGCATGACTTCTGTGCAGTGACTTTTCATACACCCTTGGACAGCTGGATGGCCAAAGCTGAATGCTCCTGTTGATTGCTTTTGTGGGTTTTTTCCCCAATATCCTGCTGTTAGTATTTACCAACCTTCAGTTCCAGTGACTAGGTACTTGTTTGGTGCAAAACCAGGTATTAAATCACATATTTTTATATATATTTAAAGAATATTAACTGCTCAAAAAGATCTCGCTCTATCTGAAAAAGCAAGAAGCAGATTTGGACAACAGTTTCTACTTGCCCAAGTGGCAAAGTGAACAGTATAAAAACATTTCTGAGAACATTTGGGACAAGGGGCCTGTTTGGTGGCAGTTTTCTCTGGAACAGCAATCACAGTGTACTCTTGGTTTTTCTTTAATATTATCCTCTACTTGGAGAGAGATAGATTTAAAACACTCTCAATCCTGAGAATTTTACTTGTTTACTTGAGCAATTTGAAGGGAATTGGAGATGTCCTCAACTCCTTGATGTTGTCCCTTGAAATGCAGCCTCCTTGTTTGTCATCTATTCAATTTTCCTCATCATTATTTTTATTTGTATGTAAAGAAAAACGACATCAAGGGTGGTTCTGGGAAAGAAAAGCCTTCAATAGATTTTTTCCTGCAGCATGAACAGAACTAATTTGACAGCAATTACAGCAGCAGGGCTCTGAGGAGAAGGACTGAGTGAGTCCCATCCTTTCATACAGCATCACTTCACTCTGAGTGGCAAAACAACAATGGCCAGGACGCCTTGTCAAGGCTGACCTAGAACAGAGACTAGACAGAGTTAAAGAATAAAGTAGGGATTTATTAGATCTACCTTGGGCAGCACAAGAGCCCAGCCAGGGATACACCCCAGGTGAACCCAAAATGGACAACTGGTCATGGGGTCTCACACTTTTACCAGTTCTGCTCCATTTGCATATTGGAGTTAATTGTCCAATTCCAGCTCCAGCCCATGCAGTCCCATCCTTCTTGTTTTTCTCTCTTCAGCCCACGTTGTTTGTGCTCTTGGGCCTGAGATTTGGATCATTTGTCCTTGGTGCCCAGCTAGAGCAGGAATTGTTTTGTCTCCCTGCTCTGTGCAGAGAGCTCACCATCCCCTGATATGAAACCCAGACCCACACACTAAAGCAGCACAGAATCTGAAAAATAGAAAAGCTCAAACCTGAGGCATCAGCCAGAGCCAGGAGTTCTCTTGAGGATGACACAGCCCTGGTAACTGTGGCATTGCCCTTTTTTACAGCTTTGTACAAACCTGCCAGAGAACCATGAGGAGATGTGGGTGGATGACAGGCTGAGCAGCTCAAGGTGCCACAGGTATTGTCCCAGAGGGAGCATCCCAGAAATAGCCTGGGGAGGAGACCTCATTGTGGCTTTCCAGAACTTTCTTCCCTGTGAAGAGGCCCTGGCACAGAGGAGCCGTGGCTGCCCCTGGATCCCTGGAAGTGTCCAAGGCCAGATTGGATGGGGATTGGAGCAACCTGGGATAGTGGAAGGTGTCCTGCCCACAGCAGTGGGGTGGAATGCGATATTGTTTAAGATCCCTCCCAACTCAAACCATTCTTTCTCTGAGTACTTTAAAGCTCACTCATCTCTAACCTCCCATGCTTCTTTTCAAGGAAAGAGTTTAATAAAAGATACCCTGTCATATTCATAGTAAAAGATTAAAAAAACAATTATGGAAGAGCTTGATTTGGATGTTTAAGATGTCTTGTCAAAATCCCGAGAATTCTCTAAATAGAATTTAAACTGAAAGCATATGAAGCCATGAATTCTCAGCTCCTATTTTCACTGTTAATATTGTATAGCTAAAGCCAGATCCAGCAAAAAAAAAGGATTCTTGATTCTTTTAATGGGAGGAGCATAATTTTAGCACAGCTGCCACAGAAACACACAGGGCCAAGCTCTGCCTACAGTTGCCTCTGGAGATAGCTGGATTTAATGCATTTGCAGGAGCCATGTGGAGAAAATCTCTGGCATGCTGTTACTAATTTCATTTGTGGAAGATGAGATAAATATTAATGAATATAAACACCTATTAAATGTAGACTCACCAGTTAAATAACTGTGCTGACTGAATTAATGTGCTCTGTAGTCAGGAATGTTCAGCTGGAATGATGCTTTCTGAAAGGCAATTTCTGCGAGTTCATAATTTTGTTAATGGTACCTGAAAAACCTGCTGTTGAAGTTGGGAACCTGCAGACATTTTTTTCTTCACATCAAGGTCATTTCCATCCCTTTTTTCTGCTCCTCGCTGCTTCCTTGGCAGCACTGATCAAAGCATCTGAGGGGTGCCTGATAAGCAGCCCTTCATTATTTCATCCAGCACCACATTTTGGACCCAGAACACTGCATGGCCTCCCAAAACAGCTGCTGCAGTTCTGGTGAGGAACGGGACTAAATAACTGAGCTTTGGAGGATCTAGAAATTAGCTGAGAGGAATAAAATGAGGTGCAGCTAATTCGTGCTGCCTCCCCATGGCTCCAGCTTAAAAAGATTTAAAAATACTGAAAAGTGTCAAAATAATCAGAATCTATTATGCAACAGTAGGAAATACTGAAGCTGTTCTTTAAATAGCCAGTGACACAAGATTTTTGTGTGCTTTCCTGGGGGTTACTGTTCCTTTTGAAATCCTAGAAGAGATTGCTGCTTTTTTCCTCAGCCTTTCACAGTAGTGGGGACTAAAAGCTAGAGGTACAAATTGTGTGCAGATATATAAATTTTGTGATGCTATGCATCCTATAGTGAAGAATAGGCACCATATAATGTGCAGTTAGAAAACTGTAGTTGTTTTAACAAATTCATAATCAGGAAATGTCATTTAATGTAGAAGTGAATGTATGGTGCTCATTTATTTATTAAGTATACCAGGAGGAGAGGGAAAATTGAGGAGGAGAATTCTGCTGAGGGCTGTGTCCATCATTAAAGAGGATTAAGGTGCTCAGGAGGGTGAGATGCTTCACTCACCTTGCTCTCCACAGTCAGGACTTGAACCTAACACTGTAGAAACACTGGGATGTTTATAAGTGAGCTGAATTTGAATTATGACCTCTTTGGCCACTCTTGCATTTCACTTGGCTTTGCTTTTGAACTGCTGCAGGTTTGTTTGGGGCTTTTTCTCCCTCCCTGGAGCTGGAGTTATAAATTTGCCATATAACATTTCATGATAGATGGAGTGTTGGACTGTTGGGAATGAGCTTTTTGTGACACTGACCTAAAGGTGCTGCTACTCAGTGAATAAAAACACTTCCCCTTTGTAACCCTAGGCTTGCTTTATTCTCTAAACCTGCAGGAAAAATGCATTTCGCTTCATCATGATCCATTAATGTAAGAAATACTTGTTCTGACCGTGACAACCCTTCCTTTCAGTGGCCCTGGTAATCACAACAAACGAGGTCAGCATTTCCTTTGGTTCTCCTCAGGCTGTTAACGTCCATGTGGGATAATCTTGGCGACACAAAGAACTATCAAAAAATGTCAAGAAGGCCAAAATGGTTATTTTTCGTAGTTGTCATTGTTAGAAAGTTCAAGAGAAAGAAGTGCTGAGTAGCACAGCTGATGATAATGACAAATAGTGAGGGCTTTGCTTAGAATAGAGGGGAAAAAATTACATTCAGGAGGGCTCTTGGGAAATCAGGCTGCCTGGGTGTCAGGAATTTCAATAAAGAGCTTTGAAGTGATTTCAGAATATTTTGTGGTGCTTTCTGATAAATTTGGGTGGATAGGTGAGGAACTTGACTGCTGTAAAACTCGCTCAGTACCTGTCTCTAATAGGAAAAAAAGGGGACCTGGATAGTCACAGATCAGTTTAATTTTCACTTGCAGGAGAAAAAAAAATCTGAAATAAAGCACAGGTCTGGAAGGTGCTGGATGGGTAAAACCATGTGGTTGTTTTGGGGAAGTGTCATCTGCTGGTGTGAAAAGTCCCTCTCCAGCCTTCTTGTGAATCCCTTTTAGGTACTGGAAGGTTGCTATAAGGTAAATTCAAAGGGTATTTTCAGGTTGTTTAATTCAGTCTGGGATGGTGAATAGAAAATGTTCTTTCCTATATTTGTGAACAAACTAGTACAAATTTGAGAATCTGTAGGCTAGTGTGATGTCTTAAGGAGTTGGAACAGAGGCCGGATGGAGTTAAGAGGAATAAAGTGGATATTTATTGAAGTGCCTTCACTTTATATATTTATATACATTTTTATATATTTATTTAATATACAAAGATATAATATATAATATACATTTATATATTTATATAAAATTTAATACTTATATTTATATTTATATTTAGTGCCTTCAGAGGCCACACCCTGGCAGTACCAGAGCCACAGTCGTGGCTCTGCCTGAATGGCTCCAAGATGGAAGCAAAAGAGGTCACAGGATCTCACATTTTTATAAGTTTTAATCCATTTGCATCTGGGAGTTAACTGTCCAATTAATAGCATCAAATGATGAACTTTCATCCTCCTTGCTTGCTTGCCCATCCTCCTCTTTTCACCTCGTTTATGCTTTGGGCCTGAAGTTTGAAGAGATTGTCCTTGAGTCTCCAGCTGGAATAGGATTGTCCTGTCCTCATCACCCTGTGAAAAGATCCCAGTAACACTTCATATAAAGCTAAAAGCTGCACACCAAAACAGAAAAACTTAAAACCTGAGGTAGGTTTTTTCCTAAAGGTAAGTTTTCTCCTACAGGTAGGTTTTCTCCTAAAACCTAATGAGAGGTTTTGAGCTTTGATACATTGAGAAATGGTGATGGAAAACCTGGGAGCAGCACTCAGTGAGTGTGAGATGCTGGGTTTGGAGGGAGCAGCCCTGCAGGCAGCAGCTGTTGTGCCAGCAGAGGCTGCTGCTGCTGACGCCGGGTCACAAGCTGAACATGAGTCAACAAACCGGGCCCATTGTGCAAAGGCAAACACCACGCTGCGTGTAAACTGTCCTGCAGACAGCAAAACACACCCTGCTGGCTCCTCCTGCTGCTCTCACCCAGAATACCCAATTTTGGGGCTGGAGCTGTGCTCCTGAGGAGACCCTGCACGCTGCCCTAATCCCAGTCCCTGCTGGGGCAGAGCAGAGCTGTTCACTGCTGCCTTGTGCCTGGTTGCTGGATGGGCTCCCTGGCACAGAAAAGCTGCTTCCTCCTGCCAGCAGGGCAGGCAGATACTGATGTGGCTGAATGAATGGGGTTCTTTTGGGTGCTGGCTGTGCTGGTGCCCTGGGCCATGCTGAGGTGCTGTGACACTCTGTGACCACTCCAGCTTCTTTAGCAGGTGTCCATTTCTGTTCCACTTCTGTCCATGTGTTTTCCCAGACAGAGAGATGCTCTCTGTCTGTCTGCTTAGGTAGCTGAGGAAGTACATTATTATTTTTTCCTTGATCTCATTACCTATTTATTTTGGTTTTAACCATACACTCCCAGAGGATGACCATGTCCCCCATACTGGATTTTTAGGGAGCTATTTTTCACACTGTACCTTGTTGTGTTCTGTGGGTGCTGCTTGATGTCCACATGACTCCTGGGAATTGCACCCATGCTGTTTTTGCAATCAGTCTGAGCTCAGAATGGATCTGGAGCAACTCCTCTTGTCTCAGGAGCACCTCATTTTCCTGCTGCTAAAGGCAGGTGATGGAACATCCTGAAATATAACCCCCTCTCTGGGGATCACCTCGTTTGCACATATTTGGTCATGGATGAGGGGACTGCAGGATATGCAGAATTTGGGCAATAAATACAGATTTATGCCTTAAACCACAGTGAGGACAAGTAGGTTTTAACAAGCTGCTAGACCAGGCTTAGAATGCTTCTGCCTTCCTCTCCTAAAGATATCCAAAGAATCTTTCCTGGCTCTGTAGCATTGCGAGCAGCAGAGGGGTTGGTCTCCAATGCCCTCTGCAGCAGATCCTCAGTGCTCAGTTGCTCCATGAGTATTTCCTGGAGAATTTTCAGGCCTTCCCAACTCATGGCTGTTTTTGAGGGACTTTCTGCTGCCTGCCAGCGTGGCTCTAGGTTTTGCTGGGCTGCACTGATGGAAATGTGAAAGATAAATTACCCTGCAGGTGCTTAGTCAGAGCTGGCACGTGGTTTTCCAGGCATGGGAGCCAATTCTCAGGGTCAGAGTGTCTGGACTGCGTTTGGCCAAGTGCCTGGATGGTGGCCAGCATCACGAGAGTGGCTAATTACAGCAGGCTGGCAGGGGACAGGCACCACTTGGTTCTTGGCCTCTCCTTCTTTGCCAAACAGTGCTGGGGTCACACAGCACAGGGGGGAGAGACACCCAGGTGTCCGTGCTCTTTGAGCAGAGGCTCAGCAGCGTTCCTAGATGTGCCTCTAGCAATGCAAGGGCTAAATAAAGCAGCAGATGGGATGGCCCCGTTGTGGTGCTCCACAAAACTGCCAGACTACTCCAGGACACATTTTGTGGAGTGGAGTTGCTGCTCACAGTGGGTTGGTTTGAGTGATGGGGAGGAAATGAGGGAGCAGCAGGATCACTGTTAGATCCTTCTCAGTTCTGATTAGGATGGAGAACTAGAAGATGATGGCTCACCTCTGAGCTCTGTGTGCTGCTGCTGCAGAGAGGGTAAATACAGAATCAATAGCAGCTTTTAGAACACTTTTTTTTTTTTTTTTTTTTTTTTTGCCAAGACAATTGCTCCCAGGGGCATTTATTTTAGGAGAGAGGTTATCTCAGGAGTCTTTTCCCAAGGGACTTCTCTGTTATGTGATGTTTTATCAAGAAAGACCTTCTCCAGAGGCTGTGCATTCTCTCAGGGGATTAATGTTTTGTAGAGCATTTCCTTGCATGTTTCAAAAAAAACCCAAACTATTTCTGTCCCCATTTATTTGAAAACAACACCTCATATCAGTTGTAGGCTTCAGTCTGTGATGTGGTGGCCTCCCTCACCTCCCAGGCTGGACTTCAGGTGGACAGGAGTCATCCTGCTGTCTGCAGCCAGTGCCTGTGCTCAGTGCAGCCCTTGGCTACAAGTACTCAGAGCTCTGGGTCACCATCCTTTCTGGAAGTCTCCTCCCTTGCTGCTTTAGGATAAGTGTCCAGGAATATGGCCCCAGGCTCAGGGAATAGTGGAACCAGAGGCCACAGGAGCCTCCACAATTCAGTCCTTTTCCTCTTGGTTTCCCCACAGGAATGACTTCGCTGCCATTTGCCAGCCCAGTTCAGCCCTTAAAGGGCTTTCCCAGAGCCCCAGGGTGACAAATTCAAAGCCCAACGAGGAGCAGTGTTGTGCTGCTTCCCACCAGTGCCAGCGCTGCCACATGATGATTTCTGGAGCTGAAAGACCTCCAAAGTGCAGGGCTGTCTGAAAAACCCTGGAGTGACTGCCTCTGGGCTTTCCATTTCCAAGACCAGGCATTGCTGGATTCCCAACCTGGTTTAAGTAGGGCAGAGAATGCGAGTGGAAGAGGAAAGAAATGTCGCAGGCTGGCAGGGAGCTGTCTGCCCCTGCAGGGACCCGAGGTGGATCCAAGCCATCAGGCTTCACAGCCAGGACGAGCTGCTAATTTCAGTGGTGGCACTGCCCCAGCTGCCCTGCTTGGAAAAACGCTTGGGTTTTGTTTGTGCACAAGGGAGTCGTGTTCTGCGGGTGCCCCATCCACCACGGGGGACGTCTCTGGGAGCAGAGGGCCAGCACTAATGCCATCCTGTGTGGCTGGGAATGAATTCAGCCTTTATTCTGTGCTCTCCATCCCTGCTGGGCCCGGAGCTGACAGGCAGGAGGAGATGCTGCCATTTGCAGCTCCACACCCCGATGCCTCTAATCCCGGACAAAACCGGGCCCGTGGAGCAGCAAACACAACAAGACCACTATTCTTAGCCTGGAAAGCCTCAAAGCTGGTTCTTTGGGGTGTGGGGAGATGAATATGCAGTTGCTGGAGCTCTCACAAAGGCCTGAGCTGGGAGCAGACGCTCCTCTCCCATTGGATCTGTAGCCTTCGCTACAGCTTTTCACAGTTACATAAATATGGCCTATTTTCCCCTCCCAAATTAACATCTTGCTCGCTAAGTTTAGGATCTTGCATGCATACAAAACAAACCTCCTT